>NW_022681457.1:107421526-108068192 GCF_009764315.1 Trachypithecus francoisi | reverse complement strand
GGATTTAAGCTTAATCTGCCTGGTGCTCAGCACAGCAGCCTGGCTGTGGCGCCTGCTGACTGAGCTAGTCTTGGGGTCCTGGAGAAGGGGACTGGAGGGGTGCCCACAGCCTTCCCTCCATGAGCTTGGGGCTGGCGGGGGCACAGGAGGTCGAGCTGACACTAGAGACGGTTATCCAGGTGGGTCCTGGGGGCTGTGCCCACCCTGTCTGGGGCAGGGTAGTGTGGACTTAGCAGGAGTGGTGAGAGGTGTGTACGACTTGGGGGTCAAGGGGTGGAAGAGGTGTGGTGGTGGGGGGGCATAAGGGGCCCCCGCTTGCAGTTCCTGGCAAGACGGGGGGCAGAGGTACACAGAGGGTGCACCTGCTGTGGCTCCCTCATCCCAGTGCCCTGCATTGGGAGAAGGGGGGTCCCTACTTCCAGATTTTGGGGTTCAGGGGACCTCTGGCATAGCCGGATCCTCATCCATCTAGGGTTGGAGCCAGATTGGAGCCCCCAACACTGGACTGCCTCAGTGGGGTTTGGGAGTTGCCTGTGGGGTTTGGTTCACATCTCTGGCCCTGGGTGGCCTTCTTCCAGGGGCGGGGAGCGCACAAGAGGCTCCTCCCACGGGGATTTTTTGGATTCTAATTCCCAGGCTTCACTCCAGCTTGAGGGGGCTCCTGGGGACCCACATCTTGGGCAGTAGGACTTTGCGGCTCTCCTCCCTGAGGCCAGGGAGTCCTGGGTCCCAGGTCCCCTGAAGACCCTCTCGCTTTTCCCACAGACACTGGAGAGCAGCGTCCTGTGCCAGGAGAAGGGCTTGGGCATGCGGGAACTGGCCCAGAACGCTCAGACCACCAGCCTGCCTGCCCGCATCAGGGAGATTGTCACCTGCAACCTCTCCCAGCCTGAGAGCCCAGGTGCCACCCCCATCCGCTCCCCTCCACAGACACCACCCACATTTTACGTCTTTGCATGTCCCTTTCCTGAGCAGTCACCATGATGATCATGACTGTAACTCGCTGTGGGGCAGGCACAACCTTATGACGGAAGAACCCATTTTACAGATGAGGAAACAGAGGCTCAGGGATGTAATTTGTCCAGATTTATTTCGCATGTGGTGCAACTAGAAGGAAGGGCTGAGCATCCCCTCCATGCTTGCCTGTAGCCTGCTGCAAAGATGTGAACCCCAAATCCCATATTCCTACCGGGAAGGTGTGAGCTGGTTGAACCCAAGATATAGGGAGAGGGCAGCTCAGCTCAGACCAGGGTTTTGCAGAAGTCTGAGTGGATGGCTCTGTCCATGCATTTCCCACTGGGCAGGAAGGCGGATGGTCCCTGCTTCTCTCAGCGGGTGGCACACATGGTGTCGTTATGTGGCTTGAGGGTCTGGGAAGGGCACAGTCAGTTGCAGCTGGTGTGCTGGAAGCTCTCCGTGATGGCGTTTTGGTGTTCTAACCATTGTCTCTGTTCAACTGACAAGCTACAGACGGGCCCCCTCCTTGGGAGCACCAGGGATGTTGGTGCCCTGGAGCCCCAGACAGAGAGAGACTCCGGGGACCCTCACCCTGACACCTGGGGCCTATGTCCAGTTCTCCCAGGGTAGAAGGGAAACCCACAGGAGGTGGACAACCCCGCTTCTCCCGCTGGCCTTTCTTTCCCTCTTCTCTCTTTCTCCTCCTCCTCACAACCTGACTTACGCTATCCTGAGTCCTAGCCTTTAAAGTTCCATGAAGCTCTTCCCTTGAGCGCAGCTTTGATGCTTTTCTGGGAGGATCTGGTTACTATTCTACCTTTTTTGTTTTTGAGACAGAGTCTCGCTGTGTTGCCCAGGCTGGAGTGCAGTGGTGCAATCTCGGCTCACTGCAACCTCCGCCTCCCGGGTTCGAGTGATTCTCCTGTCTCAGCCTCCCAAGTAGCTGGGACTACAGGCATATACCACCATGCCCAACTAATTTTTGTATTTTCAGTAGAGACAGGACTTCGCCATGTTGGCCAGGCTAGTCTCAAACTCATGACCTCAGGTGATCCTCCCATCTCGCCTCCCAAAGTGCTAGGATTACAGGTGTGAGTCCGCGCCCGCCCCACCCATTTTACAGATAAGTAAAACAGGCCCCAGAGAAGAATAGTAATTGGAAAAGGAGGGAGCAAGAACTCAGGGGTCTCCTGGCTCCTGGACTGGGCCTCTCTCCTGCACCTCCAAAACCTGCTGGGCCACACTTTAGCTGGAGCTGTGTTCACTTTATGTCCAGCTTTGTATCCCCTCCTTGCCTTCCTCCCTGTTCTCAGCTCTGCTTGCAGGCCTAATGCTGCAGCCATTCCCACCTGGGCTCATCCCAGGAGCCTGGATGGTTTTCTTGCCCTCCCCATGGTGGGAGGATGTCCCACTGGACCCAGAAGCCAACCATGTGCCCACTGTCCCTTGCCAGTCCCGCTGCCAGCCACGGAGATGGCATCGCTGCTGTCACTGCAGGAGGAGAACCAGCTGCTGCAGCAGGAGCTGTCCCGGGTGGAGGACCTGCTGGCCCAGTGCCGTGCCGAGCGCGATGAACTCGCCATTAAGTACAACGCGGTCAGCGAGAGGGTGGGTGCTGCCCAGGTGGTGGGCTAGGCCAGGGCTCCCCTGGTTTGAGGGCATGGAGGCATCTAGACCAGGCCCACACACGGGGCAAAAGATGGGCCCCGATGTCAGGTTGGCCTGGGCTTGGATTGAGGCTCTGCCACCTTGAGTGGCGTTGAACAAATCACTACATTCTTCAAGCCTGTTTTCTGTAGTGGGGATTGTAATGGGACGTGGAGTTGTGTGAATAATAGGAAATAATAGAATAAAGTGCCTGGCATAGGGGCATTTTGTTCCCATCTGTCCCAGGCCTGTTAGGAGTGCGGGACACAGAACGAGATCCCTAGAGATTCCTGCCCCTTGAGTTTCTGGGCATCTCCCTGTGCTACCATTGCCACGGGCCTTGGGGCTGAGGCGGTGGCTGGATGCTGGCTCGAGGCTGGTGTGGGCATCTGCGGTGTTCTGCAGGCCATCTGGGGCAGCCACAAGACCTGCTGCCACTGCCTATTGGAATGGGTTCCAGGCAGGGAAGGAAGGAGAAGCAGGCCTGTCTTCATGTCCAGGCAGGTTTCACATCACCCGTGCTGCAGGCTTGTGGGGGTCCCACGGCCTGGGGCGGGAGCTGGGTGTGAGCCGGTGCCAGGGGTGCGGGATGCTCTTGATGCACTGTCTGCTTTGGGCCTCCAGGTGGCCGGGAGGTGACCCTGGGAAGTTGGTGGTGGCTGAAGATTGTAAGGGAGTTGCAAGTGGGACCGAGTGTATGTATGCAGATGGGAGGCATGCAGGTGGCAATAACGTATTAATAGTAGCTACTGTTTATTGAGTGCCTACTGTGTGCCAGGTTCGTGCTGAGTGTTTCACATTTAATACACCAAGTTCGGGACCATTATGATCCCATTTAACAAAGGAGAAAACAGAAGCTCAGGGAGGGGAAGCACCGTGCTGGGGCACACAGCCGGTTAAGGCTAGACACCAGGTCTTCCAACTCGCAGCCCTGGGGCTCTGGTTTCTAGACTAACCCAGTCTAGAACCAAAGTTCTGAAGTTTTGTTTCCTACATACGGGAAGAGACTCTGGACTAGGGATTTCAGGGCACAGCTGGCAAAGTTGGAAGGGACCCAGAGAGGCAGGGGCTGGCCCAGGGTCCCCTGGTGTGGTAGTGGCAGAGCTAGGGTTGGCGTGGGACCCCTGAGCTGGGCTTGTCCAGGCTGGAGCCCGCCCTGGGAGGAGGGTGTGTGTTCCTATGTGTGACTGTGGGGCGTGTCCATGTCTTGGGACACGGGGGCTGGACAAACCCCCGACGAGTTGGGACTTGTAGAGGAGCCGGGTAGGCGGCCCGCAGTGGCCCCTAGCATCAGGACAGTGGAGAGCTAGTTTTCCCAGGGTCTGCAGCGGGTGTGTAGGGCATGCTGGCCCCAGTCTTGCATTGTCAGTGGTGATGGGGCTCTGAGCCAGCCCTCCCTTTTCTTTTGGCCCATGCATGGCACAGTGCCACACCCCCAGGGCCTGCCTCTTAAATGCCACCTTCTGAAGCTGGCCCTGCCCCCAGTTGGCAAGGAAGGGAAGAGGTGGGAGTTGACAGGTTCCTCCTCTGCTGGGACACAGCAGCTGGGGCTGGGACTGCAGCACAGGGGGTCTGGGTTAGTGTGGAAAGCTCCCTCCTGTGGCTAAGGGGGCCCCAAATGGCACGCAGAGGGTGCCCACTGCTTCAGTTGTCCTCTATCCACCATGGTTTGAATGAGGCCCCACCTGGAGGGAGGGGCGGAACAGGAATGACTGCAAAGGCCCTTCCTGGAGGGTGGGTCCCCAGAGAACTTCAGAGCCTGGAGATCACCTTATCACAGATAGGAAAAGTCCGTCCTGGAGAGGGGGCATGATAGGCCCAAGGTCAGTGGTGGTGCTGGGATGAGACCGTTGGTCCAGGGCTCTGCAGTTGGGCAACATTCTTTCCCTGCCACCCCCTTGTCCCCATGGCCACAGGTGGCAAGTGCCTGCCCCTGCGGCCCTCACTGGCATGGTGGGCTGGGTTGGGGGGCAGTCAGCGAGATTGTTGTGATCTTTCCAAACCTGCAGCACCCCTGGCGTGGGGAGTGGAGGGAGGGTCAGGTCTGTGTCTTATTGACTGCATGTCCTGCAGGGAAACTGAGGAACTCCCAGAGGCCACCTCCCGGCCAAGAAAGGACCTCAGGCCCCCTATGGGGGTCCCCCCTTCTTGCTGTCCCTGAGAAGCAGGTGTAGGCGCAGCCGAGAATGGAAAGGAGGGAGTGGCCACGCCTCCCTTGGCTCCAGAGGACAGACCCCCGGGCTCCCTCGTGTCCATAGCAACCTGGAAAGAGTAAATTGAATGGCGGTCCGAGGGCAGCGGTTGCTAGGGGAAACAGTCAACTTCTTTCATCTCTGGCTTAGTGGCAGCCTCCTTCCCTTTTGAATTGCAAGTAAAATTGAAAGGCTGTTTTGTGCAGGGTGAAGTTTGTGGAAAGGGGTGAGGTGTGGCCGAGAGGGTCCTGGCTCTGGTTCTGAGCATTGGAGAAAGGGGAGGAGAACCCGGCAACGGCCTGAACCCCTCTGTGTCCCAGAGGCAAACAGTACCTGCTTCACACAGATGTGCAGTGTGGACACGACACGGGCCACGCCGGGCCCCACACAGAGACACACAGATGCACAAAACATGCCACAAACAACATAGCAAGACCCTAAAACCAGGCCACACAAAAGCACTCCAATTCACAGAATGTGCAGTGTAACCCGCACCCACAGATGGTGAGTGCGGGGCTAGTGTCAGAGTCAGCTGGGCTGGGGTGTTGTCCCTGCTGGGTGCCCCCGAGCCACTGTGCGCTCTCACACTGCCCTGCTCCTCCTTCACCTCTCTTTCCCCCAACAAATGGGGAAGATCAGGGGCCAGCAGGTACCTTAAGGGAGTTGAGAGGGTTCCATGGCTGGTAGGGGCAGCCAGAGCCCACAGGGGTCTGAGGATGCAGGGGATGGGAGCTGCCTGGGGGTGGAGGAAGGGCGGCAGCAGCAGAGGCTTTCCTGAGGTGAGGACGAAGGGGGCCTTTTTTATTTTTTATTTTTTAAGACGGAGTCTTGGGCTGGACATTGTGGCTCATGCCTGTAATCCCAGCACTTTGGCAGGCTGAGGAGGGCAGATCACGAGGTCAGGAGTTCGAGATCAGCCTGGCCAACATAGTGAAACCCCATCTCTACTAAAAATACAAAAAATTAGCCAGGCGTGGTGGCACGCACCTGTAGTTCTAGCTATTTGGGAGCCTGAGGCAGGAGAATTCCTTGAATCTGGGAGACAGAGGTTGCAGTGAGCCAAGATTGCGCCATTGCATTCCAGCCCAGGAGACAGCGCGAGACTGTCTCAGTAAAATAAAATAAAAATAAATAAAGATGGAGTCTTGCTCTGTTGCCCAGGCTGGAGTGCAGTGGCGTGATCTTGGCTCATTGCAACCTCCGCCTCCCAGCTTCAAGCGATTCTCTTGCCTCAACCTCCTGAGTAACTGGGATTACAGGTGCATGTCACCACGCCCGGCTAATGTTTGTATTTTTAGTAGAGACGGGGTTTCATCATGTTGTCCAGGCTGGTCTCGAACCCCTGACTTCAAGTGATCCACCCACCTTGGCCTCCCAAAGTGCTGGGATTACAGGCGTGAGCCACTGCACCCAGCCAGAAGGTGGCATTAATATACAGGCGCTGTATAGGGCAACATCTGTGCGCATCTCTTACAAATCTTAATGCTGTATATTTGAGGGGGTTCATTCCTGTCCCCCTGGGGATGTTTGAGGTTGCCTGTATGTGTTATTGTGTGCATATCTTTAAGCTCAGATATGCATAGGTGGATTGACACCTCTGTTTTGAATATATTCCCATGAGCTCATGCCATTAATTCACCATCACAGCAAATATTTTACTGAGCGTGAGCCATGCAGTACCACAGCCACCATTCTAGTACTAAGATACACTGAGGAGCAAAAAATCCAGGCTTTCCTGAGCTCACATTGGGGTGGGGGCGTGGTGGGGAGACACAGGCATCAATGTAATAAACAGAAACCACGACAGGGCTGAGTGTTCTGGAGGACAGGCACCTGGTGTACTGAGGCCCCTGAGGTTGATCCCAGGTGCACCTTTGAGCTTTGCCTACATGGTTTGGGTTTGTGGGCTCACCTGCATGTGTCCATGCATGCCCCATCTGCATGTCTGTGCATGGCTGCATCACCCCCTGCACATGTGCACTGCCCCTGGGCTTGCCCACATGTGCCTGCTCCCCAGGGTGCCAGACTATCAGCCTACGAGGCATTGTGGGTCTGGGCCCAGCCTGGTGTCCCCTACAGAGGCCTGAGCCTGCCTTCCCAGGAGGCCCAGGACTCTCACCCACGGCCCTTCCCTGCAGCTGGAGCAGACTATGCGGCTGGAGTCTGGGGAGCTGGTGACACAGGAGCCCAGGGGGCTGGTTCGGCAGAGCGTGGAGTTGCCGAGGCAGCTGCAGGAGGAGCAGGCCTCCTACCGACGCAAGCTGCAGGCCTACTAGGAGGGCCAGTAGTGGCAGGCCCAGCTTGTGCAGCAGCTGCAGGGCAAGGTCAGGGCCACCCACTCCTGCTCCTGCCCTCCCACATGTTCACTTTGCCCTGCCCCAACCCCTGGGGCTCACCATCAGCTCCCTATCCCCAGATTCTCCAGTACAAGAAGAGGTGCTTGGAACTGGAGCAGCAGCTCCTGGAGAGATCTAGAGAGTTGGAGCAGCAGCGACTGAGGGTGGGTGCCAGGGTGGGGCAGGGGCAGGCCCTGCCCTCTACCTGCCCAGCCTGATGCTTTAGCCTTTCTCCCACCCAGGACAAAGAACACAGCCAAGACCTGGAGAGCGCCCTCATTCGGCTGGAGGAGGAGCAGCAGAGGTGAGGGTGCAGCAGGGAGGGCCAGGGCTGGCAGGATGGCCCCCTAGGCGAGTGCCTGCTGATCCCCTGTGCCCCATTCAGGAGTGCCAGTCTGGCCCAGGTGAATGCCATGCTCCAAGAACAGCTTGACCAGGCAGGCTTGGCCAACCAGGCTCTGAGTGAGGACATACGAAAGGTGACCAGCGACTGGGCACGCAGCCGCAAGGAGCTGGAGCAGCGGGAGGCAGCATGGAGGCGTGAGGAGGAGGTGGGCATAGGGGTAGAGGGAGGCCAGCTTGACCCAAGGGGAAGGTGCGCTGCAGAGGAGGGAGGATTCAGAAGCCTGGAGAGGGAGAGGGAGCACTGTCCAAGGGAGCATGTTAGCAGAAGTAAATAGCCATCATCACAATAGCTGGTCTTTATCGATGCGTAGCATGTACCATGTGCATGGTGTGCATTGACCTTTATTCCTTGTGATAACAGCATGTGGTAGGTGCTGTCATTCTCCTGATTATAAAGAGAGGTTAAAGCCGGTTGCTGTGGCTCACGCCTGTAATCCCAGCACTTTGGGAGGCTGAGGCAGGTGGATCACCTGAGGTCAGGAGTTCGAGACCAGTCTGGCCAACATGGTGAAACCCCATCTCTACTAAAAATATAAAAAATAGCCGGGCATGGTGGCACGCACCTGTAATCCTAGCTATTCAGGAGGCTAAGAGATCGTGCCACTGCACTGCATCCTGGGCAACAGAGCAAGACTCTGTCTCAAAATAAATAAAGACAGGTTGAGTAACCTGCCCACAGTCATGCAACTGGCAGCTGAGAGGCAAAGCTAGGTCCCTTGCATTTTTTCCCTTCCTTGCTGCCTCTTGCAGCCAAAAGAGGACTTGAAAGCCAGGTCCCTGTGCAGGAGGGAGTCATGAGGCTTGGGAGGCTGAGCGTGGCTGCTGGGACACAACTCTGTGCACAGGCCCACAGGAAGACCCGCTCCCTTGAACGGTGGTGCCTCCTGGAATGGTCGGAGATGGGGGAAGCTGGGGGAGGTGGTAAACCTGCTCTCACCCCAACCCTTCCCTCGGCATGTCTTCCCTCCAGTCTTTCAACGCCTACTTCAGCAACGAGCACAGTCGCCTGCTCCTCCTCTGGAGGCAGGTAGTGGGGTTCCGGCGGCTGGTCAGCGAGGTGAAGATGTTCACTGAGAGGTGAGGCCTGGCCGGGGACGGGGCAGCAGCTGAGAGCCAGCCCTGCTCTTTACATCCAACTCAACTCAGTTGAATGTCAGTTCAACTCAGTGCACCTACTGTGCACAAGGGCGTGTGAGGACACAGAGGCAACTTGTAATAACCATTACCACGGTCATGGCAGTCAGCATTTATTAGATGTTTACTCTGAGCTAGACTCTTTGTATATTTTATTTCAACTAATATTCATAGCTTCCCTGTGAAGTAGGAACTGTGTTCATTCCCATTTTACACATGAGGACATTGAAGCACAGAGAGGTTGAGTGATCTTCCTGAGGTCACACAGTAGTACCTAAGTGGCTGAGTCAGAGTTTGAAGTTCCTGATTTTTCTTTTCTTGAGACGGAATCTCGCTCTGTCACCAGGCTGGAGTGCAGTGGCACGATCTTGGATCACTGCAACCTCTTACCTCCTGGGTTCAAGGAATTCTCCTGCCTCAGCCTCCTGAGTTGCTGGGATAACGGGCATGCCGCCACGCCTGGCTAATTTTTTTTTTGTCTTTTAGTAGAGACGGGGTTTCACCATGTTGCCCAGGCTGGTCTCGAACTCCTGAGCTCAGGCAATCCGCCAGCCTCAGCCTCCCAAAGTGGTGGGATTATAGGCATGAGCCACCGCACCAGGCCGAAGTTCCTGATTTAAACCCACTAGAATATTCAGCTTTGCAACCAAGGACCTCACAGCCTCTAGGGATGAAGAGACGTAGATCCCCAAAATTGTAGACTAAGGAAGCGAGTGGTCAGTGATATGTACATGGGACAGAGGGAATGTCCTGGAGGCTCAGAAGGATGGGAGGGGTTGGGAGGTCAGAAAAACCGTTTTGTGGAGATGGAATTTGCTCAGAGCCTCAAGGAATGGGTAGGGTTGAAGCAGAGCAGCAGGCACTCCAAGCAGAAGCAAGGCATGAGCAAAGGCAGGGAGGTGGGAGCCCATGGCAGCCAGGGGGGTTGCAACGAAGCACTGGTACAGGGAAAGGAGAGCCTGCCTCAGCGGGGAGCTTGGCCCTGCCTGATGTTTGAACAGGGGCGTCTGATCGGTGTGAGCAGTCAGCTCAACAGTAGTGTCGGGGAGGCTGTGGAGAGAGCCCCAAGGCAGGGGACCAAGGTGTTTCATTTAGTGCATTAAAAACATTTTAGTTAGTAATCTTTTCTTTTCTTTATGCCTCCTGGTCTCAAGCAATCCTCCTACCTCAGATCCTGTGCAGTTGGGACCACAGGTGCATGCCACCAGGCTTGCTGATTTTTTATTTCTTGTAGAGTTGAGGTCTCACTTTGTTGCCCAGGCTGGTCTTGAACTCCTGAGCCCAAGTGATCCTCCTGCCTTGACCTCCTTTGGTGCTGGGATTACACACACCTGGTTTAATAATCTTTTCTTAATATCATCAAATAGCCAGTGTCTAGATTTTCCATATGTCTCATAAATGTCACAGATAGGCCAGGTACAGTGGCTCACGCCTATAATCTCAGTACTTCGGGAGGCCGAGGCAGGCGGATCACCTGAAGTCAGGAATTCGAGACCAGCCTGGCCAACATGGTGAAACCCCCATCTCTACTAAAAATACAAAAATTATCCAGGCGTGGTGACACAAGCCTGTAATCCTAGCTACTGGGGAGGCTGAGGCACCAGACTCGCTTGAACCCAGGAGGCAGAGGTTTCAGTGAGCCAAGATGACACCACTGCACTCCAGCCTGGGTGACAAAGTGAAACTCTGTCTCAAAAAAAAAAAAAAAAAAAATTCACAGATAGTCTTGCTTTAGTGTTTTCTTTACAATTTGTTTGAATCCAGATCCATAGACATTCACAAAATGTGAATGGTTGCTTTGTCTTTTTTTTGTTTTGAGATGGAGTCTCGCTTTGTTGCCCACGCTGCAGTGCAGTGGCGCCATCTTAAGTCACTACAACCTCCGCCTCCTGGGTTCGGCAATTCTTTTTTTTTTTTTTTTTTTTTGTTGAGACGGAGTTTCGCTCTGTTGCCCAGGCTGGAGTGCAGTGGCCGGATCTCAGCTCACTGCAAGCTCCGCCTCCCGGGTTTACGCCATTCTCCTGCCTCAGCCTCCGAGTAGCTGGGACTACAGGCGCCCGCCACCTCGCCCGGCTAGTTTTCTGTATTTTTTTTTAGTAGAGACGGGGTTTCACCGTGTTAGCCAGGGTGGTCTCGATCTCCTGACCTCGTGATCCGCCCGTCTCGGCCTCCCAAAGTGCTGGGATTACAGGCTTGAGCCACCGCGCCCGCCCGGGTTCGGCAATTCTATGGCTGCAGCCTCCTGAGTAGCTGGGATTACAGGCGTGTGCCACCACACCCAACTAACTTTTGTATTTTTAGTAGAGATGGGGGCTTCACCATTTTGGCCAGGCTGGTCTTGACCTCAGGTGATTCACCTACCTTGGTCTGCCAAAGAGCTGGGATTACAAGACCGAGCCACTGTGCCGGCCCCTGCTTTGTCTTTTAAGTTCCTTTTAACTTACTTGTTCAGGACACTGGGCCAATTGTCCTTGGAGATTCTCATGGTCTGGATTTTGCTGGTTGCATCCTTATGGTGTCAATTAACATGGTTCTTTATCCCATGTATTTCCTGTAAATTGGATGTTGGATCTAAAGCTAGGTCAGATTCAGGTTCTTCTGCTTGCTTTTCTTTCTTTTTTTTTTTTTTAATCAAGACTCCATAAGTAGAATGTATTCTTCCATCGGAATGTCCCTACGCCTGGTGTCTCTCTTTTCGAGATCCAACCCACTCATCAGAGGCTGCAAAACTATGAGCTTCTCATTTAGTCACTCCTTTGTATATTAATTAGAATTCTGGAATGAGGCACTTTCCCTGCTTACTATCGGATAACCAGTGGTACAGTTCATTCAGGGAAGGAAAGGAAAGGATTTAACCTGTATTACCGACTTAAAATACATTTTTTTTTTTTTTTGAGACAGTGTCTGTCTGTCGCCCAGGCTGAAGTGCAGTGGCACAATCACAACTCACGTTAGGCTTGACCTCCCAGGGTCAAGTGATCCTCCCATCTCAGCCTCCCAAGTAGCTGGGACAATAAGTGTGCACCACTATGCCCAGCTAATTTTTTTTTTTTTTTTTTTTAGAGATAGGGTCTTGCTATATTGCCCAGGCTGGTCTCAAATTCCTGGACTCAAGCAATCCACCTGCCTCGGCCTCCTAAAGTGCTGGAATTACAGAAATGGGCCACCATGCCTGGCCTTAAAATACATTTTTAAGGGCAGGCGTGGTGGCTCATGCCTGTAAATCCTAGCACTTTGGGAGGCTGAGGCAGGTGGATCACCTGAGGTCAGGAGTTCAAGACCAACCTGGCCAACATGGTGAAACCCTGTCTCTACTAAAAATACAAAAATTAGCTGGATGTGGTGACGTATGTCTGTAATTCCAGCAACTTGGGAGGCTGAAGCAGGAGAATCACTTAAACCGGGGAGGAAGAGGTTGCAGTGAGCCAGGATCACACCACTATACTTCAGCCTAGGCGACAGAAGAGACTCCATCTCAAAAAAAACAAAAACAAGGCCGGGCGCGGTGGCTCAAGCCTGTAATCCCAGCACTTTGGGAGGCCGAGACGGGCGGATCACGAGGTCAGGAGATCGAGACCATCCTGGCTAACACTGTGAAACCCCGTCTCTACTAAAAATACAAAAAACTAGCCGGGCGAGGTGGCGGGCGCCTGTAGTCCCAGCTACTCGGGAGGCTGAGGCAGGAGAATGGCGTGAACCCGGGAGGCGGAGCTTGCAGTGAGCTGAGACCCGGCCACTGCACTCCAGCCTGGGCGGCAGAGCGAGACTCCGTCTCAAAAAAAAAAAAAAAAAAAAAAAAAAAAAAAAAAAAAAAAAAAAAAAAAAACAAAAACAAAATTTTTTTTTTTTTTGAGACGGAGTCTCGCTCTGTCGCCAGGGCTGGAGTGCAGTGGCCGGATCTCAGCTCACTGCAAGCTCCGCCTCCCGGGTTCACGCCATTCTCCTGCCTCAGCCTCCCGAGTAGCTGGGACTACAGGCGCCCGCCACCTCGCCCGGCTAGTTTTTTGTATTTTTTTAGTAGAGACGGGGTTTCACAGTGTTAGCCAGGATGGTCTCGATCTCCTGACCTCGTGATCCGCCCGTCTCGGCCTCCCAAAGTGCTGGATTACAGGCTTGAGCCACCGCGCCCGGCCAAAAACAAAATTTTTAAGTAGCCTTTTAATATTTTTATATTTTACTTTTGATTAAGTCACGTGTTCACAAGGTTCACATTTCAAAACGGTACACAGTAAAACGGCTCCCTCTCCCCGCTGACCCCAGATGTTCCCCTTCCCTCCTTGGAGGTAAGCAGCATTATCAGCTTGTTTTTCTTTTTATATACACAATTTTTTTCTTTTTTCTTTTTTCTTTTGGCCACCAAGTTACTATGAGACGCATTATCAGTTTCTTTTTTTTTTTTTTTTTCGAGATAGAGTCTCCCTCTGTCTCCCAGGCTGGAGTGCAGTGGCACGATCTTGGCTCACTGCAACCTCCATCTCTCAGGTTCAAGCGATTCTCCCACCTCCACCTCCCAAGTAGCTGGGATTACAGGCATGAGCCACCACACCCAACTAATTTTTGTATTTTTAGTAGAGGCGGCGTTTCGCCATGTTGGCCAGACTGGTCTCGAACTCCTGACCTCAGGTGATCCTCCCACCTCGGCCTCCCAAAGTGCTGGGATTATAGGCGTGAGCCACCGCGCCTGGCCTATCAGTTTCTTAAGTGACCTTCCAGGGTTATCTTATATAATCAAATAAAGCAGATCACACACACACACACACACACACACACACACAGACACATGCACACTTTTTTGTATATACGCCTGGTAAAATTTCTTTTTTTTTTTTTTTTTTGAGACGGAGTCTTGCTCTGTCGCCCGGGCTGGAGTGCAGTGGCCGGATCTCAGCTCACTGCAAGCTCCGCCTCCCGGGTTTACGCCATTCTCCTGCCTCAGCCTCCCGAGTAGCTGGGACTACAGGCGCCAGCCACCTTGCCCGGCTAGCTTTTTTTGTATTTTTTTGGTAGAGACAGGGTTTCACCGTGTTAGCCAGGATGGTCTCGAACTCCTGACCTCGTGATCCGCCCGTCTCGGCCTTCCAAAGTGCTGGGATTACAGGCTTGAGCCACCGCGCCCGGCCTACGCCTGGTAAAATTTCATCTTCATAGTTCTTGAAGACGCTTTCCTCACCTACCAGTTTTAACTGGGAAGTGACTCTGTGTCAGACCAGGAGGAACTTTTTCACGGGTTTTCTTTGACCACAGAGTGTTCCACTGAATAGATGCACCATCATGTACTTAGTAGCAGTCCCCTTTTGATAGACATTCAGGTTGTCACCAGGATTTTTTACACGAGCAATGCTACAGTGAACCTCCTTGTCCACAAGCCATCTCCTCTGTGCTGGGGTATATCTTTGGATACGTTCTTAGAGGAGGAGCTGGTGGGAAGGTCCTATGCATGCATAGTTTTCGGAACTCTTCCCCAGTGCCCTCCCTTGTGGTTGTACTCACCCTCATACCAGCTGTGTAGGGGAGCTCCTGTTACCCCAAAACCCCTCCCTGTGTATTATGTGACCCTTTTTTTTTTTTTTCCCCAATCTGATAGTGGACAAATGGCATCCCAGTGTAGGGTTTGTTGTTGTTTTTTTTTTTCTTCCTCTTTTGTTTTTGAGATGGAGTCTCACTGTGTTTGTCATGCTGGCCTCAAACTCCTGGGCTCAAGCAGTCCTGCCTCAGCTTCCCACATAGCTGAAACTGCAGGTGCATGCCACTGCACCCAGCCTAATATATTTTTATTTTTATTTTATTTATTTTTTTGAGACGCAGTCTTGCTGTGTTGTCCAAGCTGGAGTGCAGTGGCATGATCTCGGCTTACTGCAGTCTCCATGTCCTGGGTTCAAGCAATTCTGCCTCAGCCTCCCAAGTAGCTGGGATTACAGGCGGGTGCCACCATGCCCCACCAATTTTTGTATTTTTAGTAGAGATGGGGTTTTACTATGTTGGCCAGGCTGGTTCAAACTCCTGACCTCAGGTGATCTGCCTGCCTCGGCCTCCCAAGAAAGTGCTGGGATTACAGGTGTGAGCCACCACGCCTGGCCCCAGCATAGTTTTAATTTGTAGTTGGGAGCGAGCCCCATCCCATCGCCAGCCTGTGCTCTCTCCCCAAGGGACCTGCTGCAGCTGGGAGGGGAGCTGGCCCGGACATCATGAGCTGTCCAGGAGGCAAGCCTGGGAGTGAGCACGGGCCTGCGGCTGGCAGAGAGCCAGACCGAGGCAGCCCTGGAGAAGCAGGCCCTGCTGCAGGCCCAGCTGGAGGAGCAGCTGCAGGACAAGGTGCTCCGCGAGAAGGACCTGGCCCAGCAGCAGATGCAAAGCGACCTGGACAAGGCTGACCTCAGTGCCAGGTGGGTACCTGGTGGGTGCCGCACAAGGCAGGCATCCCTGCAGAAGGTAAAACTGGAGGGTTGGGGAGAAGGGAGTTTCTGTTCACTAGGCACAGGGCCTTCCTCTGTGAGCTCAGCCAGTCTTCCCAGGCACCCCACTGAGGTTCCGAAGGCACTTGCCCAGTGTGTATCACAAACAGCTTAGCTTCTGATGACAGAACTTGTGGCCGGGTGTGGTGGCTCACACCTGTAATCCCAGCACTTTGGGAGGCCAAGGTGGGGGGATTACCTGAGGTCAGGAGCTCAAGACCAGCCTGCCCAACAGGCAAAACCTGTCTCTACTAAAATACAAAAACTAGCCAGGTGTGGTGGCACATGCCTGTAATCCCAGCTATGAGGGAGGCTGAGGCAGGAGAATCGCTTGAACCCAGAATGTGAAGGTTGCAGTGAGCCAAGATCACATCACTGTATTCCAGCCTGGATGACAGAGGGAAACTCCGTCTCAAAAAAAACAAAACAAAAAAAGAACTTGTGCCCCTTACTCCTGCCCCCTGGACAAGTCCTCAAGTGCTTTCCCATGAGATAAAGCTGGTGGGAAGCTCATTCCTCTTTCACAGATGAGAAGTGTGAGGTCTAGAGAGGAGCCGGGACTTGCCTAAGGTCACACAGCCAGGGAGGTGGATGTTAGGGTCCCTGCCTCGGGTTTGGAGAAGCGTGGTGGACACAGAGCTAGTGGATTTGAGAGGCAGGGGTGGTCCCCTATTCACCTCTGTTGCTCCCCCAACTCCAGAGTGACAGAGCTGGGCCTGGCAGTGGAGCGTCTTCAGAAGCAGAATCTGGAGAAGGATCAGGTCAACAAGGACATCACCGAGAAGCTTGAGGCCCTGGTGAGACGCAGCCGCCCCTGAGATGTGGCAGGGTGGGATGGGGTACTGGCCAGATCCATGGACGCAGGCTTAGGGCTGGGCTGCCTGGGCCACCCCCAGCATCCCACTCACACTCAGGTTCAGGTCTCACAGGTGTGCAGTCTTCGTGGTAAGCACACTCACCTCCCCCATCCCATTTCTTCCCCCCAGCAGCCCTGTAGCGTAATCCTCATGACACAGATGGGGAAACTGAGGCCCAAGAGGGGAAATGCTTGTCCAGTCTCAGAGCCAGTAAGCAGGAGAGTCGGGACTTGAACTCCCATCCGCGCTCTCCAGGTCCAGATGCTGCCTCTGGCAACCCAGCTACTCCCCCTCCCCCACCAGTGGGACACTCACTACCCCAGGGTACAGCCTGGTTTGGTCACCCCTCTGTGTGGGGCCTGGCCTGGGTTCTAGGTCCAGCTGTCCTCCAGTTGACTGTGTGACATGGGGCAGGACACAGCTCTTCTCTGGGCCTGGTCTGTTCAGTGAGGGCCTCGGGCTTGCTGCCCCTCGGGCCAGGTGGCTGGCCTATGGACATGGCTTCAGAGGCCACCTGGTCAGTGGTGAGCCAGGGAGGGAAGGGAAAGGGAGGTTTCAGATAAGACAGAACCTGGACCACCCTTTGTCTCCCTAACCGCACTCCAGGAATCCATGGGGGCTACAGGAGCAGGCGGCCCTGGAGACAGAGGACGGAGAGGGGCTACAGCAGATCCTAAGGGACCTGGCACAGCTGTGAGCCCAGAGAGGCAGGAAGACAGGGCCCTGCCAGGCAGTCCTGGGCTCCCCCACCACGCCTTTCGTTGACCTGGGACTGAACTGCAAATGGGTGGGGGCCTGGAGCCCAGGCTGTAGCTGCTCAGCACCCCTGCTAGCTCACCCGGCCCCTGCCCTGGGGAACCCCCAGTGTCAGAGGGGAGGCACGGCCCTTGTGGAGCCCACCTGTGAGCAACGCCAATGATGTCTTCGCAATAAATCGGAGGCCTCAGCTGCGAGCTGAGAACTGAGCTAGTGGAGGAGGTGAAATCAGGGAGGCTTCTTGTAGGAGGCAGCATTTGGAATGAGGCGGCCCCCAGCCTCGCCTGGGCATCTTTACCAGCTCACCCCGCGGTTCCTAACTCTGCGGCCTCCTTCTGCCTCCCTCCCCTCCCCTCAGGCCATCCTGTGCTTTGTTGAGAGCCGCGTCCAGCTGAGCGTCTCCAAGTGTCCCCCAGTGAGAGCCTGCGGGGGCTCTCGGGCCAGTGGACCCCGTCCCCACCGCGGCGCTCCTAGCCAGGCCGAGGTCGTTCACCCCGCCGAGGCCCCTCTCCCCAGCCTGCTCAGACTCCTCCAAGCTCGCCCTAATCCACTCCGCCCTGCACAAGTGCCAGCTGCAGGTCCAGGTAGGAAGGGGCTTGAGGGTTCTGGGCGCAGCCAGAGGCCCGGGGGCGGGAGGGGGAAGGGGCTCGCGCCCTCCGGGTCGGGGTGGGAGAGGGAGCGGGGGCGGGTCCGGAGGAGGAGTCTGAGCGCCGCAGGGTGCAGCCAGAGCCCTGAGAAATAGTGTCTGAGGGTGTCGTGACCCCGAAGGAGGTGGCCGAGAGCTTGCGGTGAAGCCGAGCCCAGAGGTGGGGGTGCTTGGGCAGCTGGTGGAGGGAGGAGACTGCCGCAGTGTTAGGGTCATGGTAGAGAGGGAGACATGTCCCTGGTCATACAGAGCCAGGATTCTGGGAAAAGTTCTAGCAAGGGGAATCAGAGCCTAGGATGAGAGGAGCTCGGGAACTAGGGGCAGAGCCAGGGTAGGGAGGGGTCTGAGAGTGGAACCAGGATGCAAAGGGGAGGGGCCTGGGAGCCCTGGGGGTGGGGTCAGAACCCAGGAGACGAAGGGGCCTGGGGGTTTGTCTCGCATCCGGGGGAGTTGGACAGGAATTGTCCGGGACCCCAGGGAGGTGAGGACTCAGAGGGTGGTGAGGGCACATAGTAGGGGAGCGGAAGTGTGGCTCTCAGGCCTAGGCCCCTATCCTGTCCCAGGCCAGGTCCAGGCCCTGGACCCCGCCTAGCGTAGGCTAGTGTGTATCCCTGGAACCAGAAGAGAGTAGGTGGGCTCTGGAGGCCTCCCAGGACCCCCGTAGACTCTGTGATCCCCACGCCTCAGAACATGGTGGGCGCTATGAGGCAAGCCAGGTCTGGGCACCCTGCGGAAGCAGCTTAGCGACAGCGAGAGTGAGCGGCGGGCCCTAGAGGAACAACTGCAGCGCCTGCGGGAAAAGACCTACTGCGCCATGCAGGCCCAGGAGGACGCCCAGCGCGAGGTGCAGCGGCTGCGGAGTGCCAAGGAGCTCCTGAGCAGGTGCCAGGGAGGTCTGAGCTGGGGGTGCTGAAGAATAAATCAGCGTCTGGGCATAACACCAGTTGAGCCTTATGCGTGTGGTCTGCACTAATATAGTCGCCCTGAGCTGCATATGCCTATTAACATGTTATTTATTATTTTATTATTTATTTATGAGATGGAGTCTCGTTCTGTCGCCCACACTGGAGTGCAGTGGTGCGATCTTGGCTCACTGTAAGCTCCGCCTCCCGGGTTCACCTATTACCCTTCCTTAGCCTCCTAAGTAGCTGGGACTACAGGCGCCCGCCAGCCCGCCCGGCCAATTTTTTTTTTTTTTTTTTTTTTTTGAGACGGAGTTTCGCTCTGTCGCCCAGACTGGAGTGCAGTGGTGTGATATCGGCTCATTGCATTCTCCGCCTCCCTTGTTTAAGCAATTCTCACCTCAGCCTCCCGAGTAGCTGGGATTACAGGTGCCCATCACCACGCCCGGCTATTTTTTTTTTTGTATATTTAGTAGAGATGGGGTTTCACCATTTTGGCCAGGCTGATCTTGAACTCCTGACCTCGTGATCCACCCTCTTCCGTCTCCCAAGTGCTGGGATTACAGGCATGAGCCACCGTGCCTGGCCAACATTTATTTTTTATTATTCAGTTTTGTTTTGTTTTGTTTTGCTTTGTTTTGAGTCACACTCTTGCTCTATTTCCCAGGCTGGGGCACAATGGCTCCATCACAGCTCACTGTAGCCTGGAACTCCCAGACTCAAGCGATCCTCCCACCTCTACCTCCCAACTGTCCCTAGTTGGGGGCCAGGGCCTGGGCCTGGCCTGGGGAAGGGTAGGGGACCGATGCCTGAGAGTTAGGTTTCCACTCCCTTCCTCTGTGCCCTCACCACCCTCTGAGACCTCACCTCCCCGGGTTCCTAAGCAACTCTGATCTCATCCCTGAGGATGCTAGACAAGTCCCCAACATTTCTAAATTTTTTGTAGCGATGGGCGGGGGGATGTCATTATGTTGCCCACACTGGTCTTGAACTCTTGGCTTCAAACACTCCTCCCTCCTCAGCCTCCCAAATTGCTGGGATTACAGGCATAAGAAACTGTGCCTGGCTCTTTTAAAATTTAATTAAAATTTTAAAAAGTGAAAATTCAGACTGGGTGTGGTGGCTCACACCCAGCTGACTGACCAACATGGTGAAACCCTGTTTCTACGAAAAATACAAAAATTAACCAGGCATGGTGGCATGCTCCTGTAATCCCAGCTACTTGGGAGGCTGAGGTGGGAGAATCACTTGAACCCCGGAGGCGGAGGTTGGAATGAGCCAGGATCATGCCACTGCACTCCAGGTTAGGAGATGAGGAAGACTCCGTCTCAAAAAAAAAAAAAAAAAAGGGCTGGTTGCGTTGGCTCACACCTGTAATCCCAGCACTTGGGGAGGCCGAGGTGGGCGGATCACGAGGTCAGGAGATCGAGACCATCCTGGCTAACACGGTGAAACCCCGTCTCTACCAAAAATACAAAAACAAAATTAGCTGGGCATGGTGGCGATCACTTGTAGTCCCAGCTACTGGGAGGCTGAGGTGGGACAATGGTGTGAACCTGGGAGACAAAGCTTGCAGTAAGCTGAGACCACACCACTGTACTCCAGCCTGGGTGA
This sequence comes from Trachypithecus francoisi, assembly GCF_009764315.1. NCBI lineage: Eukaryota > Metazoa > Chordata > Mammalia > Primates > Cercopithecidae > Trachypithecus > Trachypithecus francoisi. The sequence continues at coordinate 108,048,294 of NW_022681457.1, read as the reverse complement.
CAGGTTGAGACTCCATCTGAAAAAACAAAAAAGGAGAAAATAGAAGAAAATTCAGTTTTTTAGTTGCCCTAGCCACATTTCAAGCATTCATCAAGCATACGTGGCCATAGAACGTTCTGTCATGTCAGAGAATTCTATTGACAGCACTATTCTGGACTGTATTTCTTGGAGTTTTTTGGTTTTTTTTGTTTTTTTTTTGAGACAGAGTCTCGCTGTGTCGCCCAGGCTGGAGTGCAGTGGCCGGATCTCAGCTCACTGCAAGTTCCGCCTCCCGGGTTCACGCCATTCTCTCGCCTCAGCCTCCGAGTAGCTGGACTACAGGCGCCCACCACGATGTCTGGCTAATTTTTGTATTTTTAGTAGAGACGGGATTTCACCATGTTAGCCAGGATGGTCTTGATCTCCTGACCTCGTGATCCACCCGCCTTGGCCTCCCAAAGTGCTGGGATTACAGGCTTGAGCCACCGTGCCCGGCCTTCTTGGAGTTTTTTAATTTTATTTTTATTTTTTATTATTTTTATTTTAGAAGTGGGGTCTTACTGTGTTGCTCAGGATGGTCTCAAACTTCTGGCCTCAAGCGATTACACTGCCTCAGCCTCCCCAAATGCTGATATTACAGGCATAAGCCACCATGCCTGGCCTTGAAGATTTTTTTTTCTTTTAATTTGAGACAGGGTCTTGTTCTGTCACCCAGGCTGGAGTGCAGTGGTGTGATCTCACTTCACTGCAACCTCCACCTCCTAGGCCTAAGTGATCCTCCCACCTCAGCCTCCCAAGTAGCTGGGACTACAGGCACACACCACCATGCCTGGCTAATTTTTCTGTTTTTTGCAGAGACGGGGTTTTGACATGTTGCCCAGGCTGATCTCTAACTCTTGAGCTGAAATGATCCACGCATCTCGGCCTCCCAAATACTGGGATTGTAGGTGTCAGCCATCACGCCAGGCACCTTGAAGATTTTTAAGACAAGAAATTATCCACTTCTTTTTTTTTTTTTTTTTTTTTCCACACTCTTATTGCCCATGGCATGATCTTGGCTCACTGCAACCTCCACCTCCCCGGGTTCAAGTGATTCTCTTGCCTCAGCCTCCTGGTAGCTGGGATTACAGGTGCCCGCCACCATGCCTGGCTAATTTTTATATTTTTAGTACAGATGGGGTTCCACCATGTTGGTTAGGCTGGTGTCGAACTCCTGACCTCAGGTGATTCACCCACCTTGGTCTCCCAAAGTGCTGGATTACAGGCATGAGCCACCATTCTTGGCACCTTGAAGATTTTTAAGACAAGAAATTATCCACTTAGCTGCCAGGTTGTTTTTGATATTTTGTTGTTTGGTTTTCCTCTTCATAAACGTAACGATCTTATGAAAAGTTTGAAAAATAGAAATAAAAAGACAGTGCCTTCTCACAGCCTCATCTGCCCATCCTAACTCATTTAGGGCACTGGTTTTCCTTCCCATTGTGTTTCCTGGCAGTGAGATAGCAAACGTTTCCTCCACACCTACTGTGTGCCAGGCTCTTGGCCGAGTGTTTTTATGTACTCTGTCATTTAGTCTTCCTGTCAAACTCATGCAATTTGGAACTCTGTTGTAAGCTTGAGAGACTCGCTCAGACTCGTACACCGTGTGTGGCTGGGGGTGGCAGAGTGGGAATTCAGGTCCATGTGAGAGTAAACTGAGGTTTTCCATGCCTGGAAAGGAGAAGGTCTTTTTAAGTAGTTGTATTCACAGCAAGCGTCCCATTTCACATTCTGCGAAATGTAGAGATGGGGGTCTCGCTGTGTTGCCCATGCTGGTCTTGAACTCCTAGTTTCAAACACTCCTCCCACCTCAGCCTCCCAAATTGCTGGGATTACAGGCATAAGCCACTGTCCCTGGCTGTATTAAAATTTAATTAAAAGTTTTAAAAAGGGAAAATTCAGGCTGGGTGTGTTTTACTTAACAGCACATTGTCAACTGGGCACGGTGGCTCACGCCTATAATCCCAGCATTTTGAGAGGTCAAGGCGAATGGATCACTGGAGGTCAAGAGTTTGAGACCACCCTGGCCAACATGACAAAACCCCATCTCTATTAAAAATAAAATAAATGGGCCGGGCATAGTGGCTCACGCCTGTAATCTCAGCACTTTGGGAGGCCAAGGCGGGAAGACCACCTGAGATCAGGAGTTTGAGATGAGCCTGACCAACATGGAGAAACCCTGTCTACTAAAAATACAAAATTAGCCGTCAGTGGTGGCACATGCCTGTAATCCCAGCTACTTGGGAGGCTGAGGCAGGAGAATCGCTTGAACCAGGGAGGCAGAGTTTGTGGTGAACCGAGATCATGCCATTGCACTCCAGTCCGGGCAACAACAGTGAAAGTCTGTGTCAAAAAAATATATACATAAAAATAAAAGTAAAAAATAAAAAAATTAGGGCCGGTGTGGTGACTCATGCCTGTCTTCCCAGCACTTTGAGAGGCTGAGGTGGGCAGATCACCTCAAGTCAGGAGTTTGAGACCATTCTGGTCAACATGGTGAAACCCCGCTTCTAAGTAAAAATACAAAATTAGCTGGGCGTGGTGATAGGCGCCTATAATCCCAGCTACTTGGGAGGCTGAGGCAGGAGAATCGCTTGAAGTCTGGAGGTGGACGTTGCAGCAAGCCGAGATCATGTCACTGCACTCCAGCCTGGATGACAGAGTGAGACTCCGTCTAAAAAAAAAAAAAAAAAAATTGCTGGACACGGTGCCTTGCACCTGTAATCCCAGCACTTTGGGAGGTGGGTGGATCACAAAGTCAGATTGAGACCATACTGGCTAACACGGTGAAACCCTGTCTCTACCAAAAATACAAAAATTAGCTGGGCGTGGTTGCGGGTGACTGTAGTCCCAGCTACTCAGGAGACTGAGGCAGGAGAATGGTGTAAACCTGGGAGGCGGAGCTTGCAATGAGGGGAGATCACGCCACTGCACTCCAGCCTGGGTGACAGAGTGAGACTCCATCTCGGGAAATAAAAAAAAAAAAAATCATGTCGTGAAGTTTTTTGCACCTACTGCCAGTGAGAAAGTGGCAGCTCACAGCAAGTCTTTGGGGTCCCAGTTGCTGCCTTCTCCTCCTTCCCCTGCTGTGGCCACCATGTACCTATGTAGCAGGAAGCTGTGGGATCTGCAGACTCAACTCTACCAGGCTTCTCAGAATTGAGGGGCATGGGGTTTATAGGGGTCATTTCCTGGTCACATGGCCTAGCAGAGCTGGGGGCACAATTGCCCGTGTGTCCCAGGAGCCTAGCCTTGCCTACCTGATAGCGTGCTTGGAGATAATGCTAGCACCTCCATCCACTCCAAATGGATGGGCTGGGGAGAAGGAAAGCCAGGTTCTTCTGCTGGAAGGTGTGAGTGAAATGAGTCAGCCATGGGCAGGGTGGTCAGGGAAGGCTTCCTTGGAGGCAGGTGCGTTGGAAGATGGAAGGATGTAGCTCATGGCTAGAGGAGCAGCCAGCCACCTTCCCAGGAGAGCGCAGCCCCAGCATCCCCTCTGCTCCCCTCCCCTTGTCCTGAAGGGAGAAGAGCAACCTGGCCCACAGCCTGCAGGTGGCCCAGCAGCAGGCCGAGGACCTGCGGCAGGAGCGGGAGAAGCTGCAGGCTGCCCAGGAGGAGCTGCGGCGCCAGCGGGACCGGCTGGAGGAAGAGCAGGAGGACGCTGTGCAGGATGGTGCGAGGGTGCGCCGGGAGCTTGAGCGCAGGTGAGCAGCATCTCGCCTGCCTGCCAGGGCCCTTCAGATGTGCCTCAGATCCCCTGACAGTGCCCCCAGGGGGTTAGGGAGCACCCACTGGGTCCTGGGCCTCCTACCATCTGGACCCCTCTGACGTCGGGTTTTCTAACCAGACCCATTTCAGGAAATTGGGGCTCAGGGAGGTGTCACTTACTTGGGATCAGAGTACTAGTTAAAAGGTAGAACTTAGATGATAATAACAACAATAATTAAAATAACAGTAGTAATATTAACAATAGTATTTTTAAAATTTAGCTATGATCATAATAATATCCTTACTAATTTCACTAAGTGCCAGATACCGTTTTAAGAAATTCAGTTCTCAGGCCGGGCGAGGTGGCTCAAGCCTGTAATCCCAGCACTTTGGGAGGCCGAGATGGGTGGATCACGAGGTCAGGAGATCGAGACCATCCTGACTAACATGGTGAAACCCCGTCTCTACTAAAAAATACAAAAAACTAGCCGGGCGAGGTGGCGGTCGCCTGTAGTCCCAGCTACTCCGGAGGCTGAGGCAGGAGAATGGCGGGAACCTGGGAGGCGGAGCTTGCGGTGAGCTGAGATCCGGCCACTGCACTCCAGCCTGGGTGACAGAGCGAGACTCCGTCTCAAAAAAAAAAAAAAAAAAAAAAAAAAGAATTCAGTTCTCATTCAACTCTATGATAACTCTGTGTCGTAGAAGCTGTTATCTCCATTTTGTGGATAGTAAACTGAGGCACAGAGGAGCCATGTCCCTTGCCCCAGGTCACACAACTCGTTAGTAGAAGAGCCAGGATTTGAACCCAGGCATTCTGCCTTCACAGTTAACCTCTTCCCCACTGCGCTGCTTACCTCTCTGAGACGTGATGGCTGATGGTGTTTAGTAGACTGTGGTGGTGCATGTTATTGTTGTTTCTGAAGGCCCTTGGGGAGATGTGTCAGGAACCATTTTAAGCACATGTGAAGTCTGTATCCTTAAAGCAGGCCGGGCATGGTGGCTCACACCTGTAATCCGGCACTTTGGGAGGCCAAGGCAGGTAAATCGCCTGAGGTCAGGAGTTTGAGACCAGCCCGACCAACATGGGGAAATCCCATCTCCACTAAAACTACAAAATTAGCCAGGCATAGTGGTGGGTACCTGTAATCCCAGCTACTCAGGAGGCTGAGGCAGGAGAATTGCTTGGACCCAGGAGGCAGAGGTTGCAGTGAGCCGAGATCGCGCCACTGTATGCCAGCCTGGGTGATAGAGTGAGACTGTCTCAAAAAAAACAATGTCACAAGGCAAGTGTTACCTCATTTTGCCGATGTGAAAACAGAGGCCCAGGGTCATGCAGCTAAGTGTAGTGGGCTTGATTGCCCTGTGGGTCAGGCTCTTTCTCTCCAAACTCCTGCCTCAGGCCTGGTCCCTGGCCCAGCATCTCGCTGGCTACAGGAGGTTCAGGGCAGGAAAGTGACATGGGCCACCCGCCCGTCCTCTGTCCCACAGTCATAGACAACTAGAGCAGCTGGAAGGGAAGCGCTCAGTCCTGGCCAAGGAGCTGGTGGAGGTGAGGGAGGCGCTGAGCCGTGCCACGCTGCAGCGGGACATGCTGCAGGCCGAGAAGGCCGAGGTGGCCGAGGCACTGACCAAGGTGGGTCCCTGTTTGCTGCACAACCACAAACTTACCTCTGACCCCCAGCCCCAAGACTTCTCGCTCTGGCACGGGCTGGTCCCAGTGTCAGGCAGACCTCTGAGCCTGCACAGACTGACCCCTCCTTCTGGATACAGGCTGATCTTTGTCGCAGGCCACAGACCTCTGGACCTCTGGTCCCAGGTATAAGTGGACTGACCTCTCTTTATGGCCATATCCCTGCTCTTGTGGATGCTCCTGGGGACAATGCCTATAGCTCAGGGTCATCCAGTGCCTGAGACTCAGCTCCTGGGGTCTGAGAGCCCAGAGACTCCTTGGCGGGAGGCCGGCCCTGTCCGCTGCAGCCTGGGCTCTGAGCAGTGCTATCCCTAGACCCTACTCAGGGATCCTCTGAACTCTGGTCCTGGCCCACAGCTTGAGCTATTTTTGCACAGCTCTGTGGTGCGTGGATTTTAAATGGCTCCATACGCGGCAGGCTTTCTGCGGTGATTTTTTTTTCCATCTCACGCTGTGTCCCCTCCTTGTTTCCCCTCCCCTGTCTCCGAGGGTCCATCTCTCTGGGTCTCTTCTTGTCTCTCCTCACCTCCTCCCAACCTTTCTGCCTTTCCTCATCTCTGAGGGCCTGACTCTGCAGGCTGAGGCTGGCCGCGTGGAGCTCGAGCTCTCCATGACCAAGCTGAGGGCAGAGGAGGCCTCCCTGCAGGACTCCTATCCAAGCTGAGCGCCCTCAATGAGAGCCTTGCTCAGGACAAGCTGGATCTGAACCGCCTTGTCGCCCAGGTACGCTGTGCACCTGCGGGCCCACTTGCCTTGCCCACCCATCCTCCCCACTCAGTGAGGCACCCCGGCCCCAGCCCTGTACCTGTCTTGCCCGCTGCCTCCTTTTTTGTCTCTGGTTCTCTGTCTGTCTCCGTCTGTCTATCCTCTCTAGGCGTCAAAGCACAGAAGCTCCATGGGCCCTCATCTCCCCTTCCCCAGTGTCCCACACACCCAAGGGCACTGTCCCTTATTGTGGGTGGTGGGTGGGTGGAGAAGGCATCCTGGTCCTGGGAGGGGCGCCCTGCTCATGAGGCCCCACTCATACCCGGCCCACAGCTGGAGGAAGAAAAGGCCGCCCTGCAGGGCCGGCAGCGGCAGGCAGAGCAGGAGGCCACAGTGGCGCGGGAAGAGCAGGAGCGGCTGGAGGAGCTGCGGCTGGAGCAGGAGGTGGCGCGGCAGGGCCTGGAGGGCTCCCTGCGAGTGGCGGAGCAGGCCCAGGAGGCCCTGGAGCAGCAACTCCCCACGCTGCGCCATGAGCGCAGCCGGCTGCAGGAGCAGCTAGCGCAGGTGGGCCAAGCTGTGTGTGGGGGCAGTGTGGAGAGCATGTGGGGCAGGCCGGGCTCCCAGCCCCCTGCATCCAGTCCTGGGTTAGGTCACAGGCTCTGGAGCCTGCTTCTGGGTTAAATCCAGCCCCATTCTGCTAGCTGGGGACCTTGGACAAGCTGCCCAACCTCCCCATACCTCAGTTGCCCCATCTATAACATGGGGCTAGCCAGGCGCAGTGGCTCACGCCTATAATCCCAGCACTTTGGGAGGCTGAGGCGGGTGGATAACAAGGTCAGGAGATCAAGACCATCCTGGCTAACACAGTGAAACCCTATCTCTACAAAAAATTAGCTGGGCATGGTGCCTGGCGCCTGTAGTCCCAGTTGCTCAGGAGGCTGAGGCAGGAGAATCACTTGAACCCAGGAGGCAGAGATTGCAGTGAGCTGAGATGGTGCCACTGCACTCCAACCTGGACAACAGAGTGAGACTCCGTCTCAAAATAATAATAATGAGAATAATAATAATGATACAGATTAATAAGAGGTCAAGACTTTTAGAATTGGAATCTTAAGACTTTTGGGAACATCACATCTGGAAGAGACCTTAGGATTTCAAGGATCCAAGGACCTTCATGCAGTGTCTATGCTGGAGCCCCTGGGTTACTGGGAGGGGCCTCTAGAGGATGGGGCAGGGGGTGCAGGGAGCAAGGTGCAGGTCTCCACCTTGAGGCCTACTGAGCAGCTGCACTTGAGTCTGTTTTCTATATTCAATTTCTCTGCAAGTTTAGCATAATACAAGGGTTCTGTTACTTGTTAGTCCCAAAGCTGAGTGACGGCCCTCGTTTTTTTTGGTTTTGTTTTTTTTCTTTTTTTGAGACAGTGTCTTGCTCTGTTGCCCAGGCTGGAGTGCAGTGACATGATCTGGGCTCACTGCAACCTCCGCCGCCGGGGTTTAAGCTGTTCTCCTGCCTCAGCGTCCCAAGTAGCAGGGACTACAGACGTGCACCACCATGCCCAGCTAATTTTTGTATTTTTAGTAGAGACAGGGTTTCACCACGTTGGCCAGGCTGGTCTTGAACTCCTGACCTCAAGTGATCCACCAGCAAAAGTGCTGAGATTATAGGCGTGCGCTACCATGCCGGCCGGGCCCTTGTTTTTGTACACACGTGCACTGCAGATCTAGAGAAGGTCATGACTTGCCCAAGTACATATAGCATATGAGGGCAGACCCTGGGCTCGAACCCAGGCCTTCTGCCAGAGTTGGGGTGCTGCACGACGAACAAGCTGGGGGATGGTGGGAGTGCTGCTCAGTCTCTGGGTGGGGGTCAGCTCTCCCGGCAGCTGAGCGGGCGGGAGCAGGAGCTGGAGCAGGCCCGGCGGGAGGCCCAGCGGCAGGTGGAGGCGCTGGAGCGAGCGGCCCGGGAGAAGGAGGCGCTAGCCAAGGAGCACGCTGGCCTGGCTGTGCAGCTGGCAGCTGCGGAGCGTGAAGGCAGGACCCTGTCAGAGGAGGCGACGCGCCTGCGGTAAGGCCCTGGGCTCTGCCCAACCCGCCTTGGGGGGGTCCTCCCGGGGCCACACCATGACCAGCCACACCCAGGCATGGGCCCCCAGGGGCAGTTACTAAGGAGTCTGGCTTGCCAACATGTCCTAGCTGTGGCTCAGGCTTCCCCAGGGAGTGTGGACCTGGCCAGGCAGGTAGGTTGGCACTTGGCCCATGCCTGGCCACTCCCTGAGATCCACAGTTTCCTGGGGCCAGGGAGGCTGAGTCCCAGGGCCTCAGGGACTGTATGTGCTGCAGCTTGGAGAAGGAAGCCCTGGAGGGCAGCCTGTTTGAGGTTCAGCGGCAGCTGGCCCAGCTTGAGGCCCGCCGGGAGCAGCTGGAAGCCGAGGGGCAGGCCCTGCTGCTGGCCAAGGAGACCCTTACTGGTACGAGGGGCTGGGGACTTGGGGGGAACACCAGGCTCCAGCCCAGACTGCAACCTCCCAGGGTCTGGGGTCTCACAGAAGTTGGGAGCACTGGAGTAGGAGTCTAGCTGGTCTGGGTTCTAGTTCTGTGCCACCACTTAGACCTGACCTTCCCTTGAGCAAGCCTCTTTCCTCTCTGGGCTGCAGATTCCTCATCTATTACAGGTGTCAGTGCCCACCTTCTAAGCCTATTGCCAGGATGACGTGGGAAAAGCGTGTAAGGCCGTGGCATGGTGCCTGGCTGAGTCAATGGTAACTGCAGTCATCAGGCCTGTTAGAAAGTCTGAGTTATCTGTGGTTTTCAGATGACTCTCTTGGCCCCAAAATCCCAGCCCCGCTTCCCTACACCGTTCCCCATCCAGTCTTTGAACTCAGGGCTTCTTTCTGCTCACCTAACATTAACTAAGCACCTACTTGGGTCATGGAAATTAATTTTCCTGTCCATGTACACCTGAGCCAGACAGAACCAGGAAGGGAAATGTTGGTGGGTTCCAACCTGGGAGATGGTTTTGAGATGGTGGCTATACCATTTCCATTTCCTGTAGTCATTTCCATTAATACTGATAGTTGACGTTTGACAGGTATGTTTATGTCAGTCCTTAAAGGAGATGCTGGCCAGGCGCGGTGGCTCAAGCCTGTAATCCCAGCACTTTGGGAGGCCGAGACGGGCGGATCACGAGGTCAGGAGATCGAGACCATCCTGGCTAATACGGTGAAACCCCGTCTCTACTTAAAAAAAAAATACAAAAAACTAGCCGGGCGACGAGGCAGGCGCCTGTAGTCCCAGCTACTCGGGAGGCTGAGGCAGGAGAATGGCGTAAACCGGGAGGCGGAGCTTGTAGTGAGCTGAGATCCGGCCACTGCACTCCAGCCTGGGTGGCAGAGCAAGACTCCGTCTCAAAAAAAAAAAAAAAAAAAAGGAGATGCTTTATGTGTAGCTGTGCGGCTTTGGGAAGTCGCTGCTGATCTCCTCTGAGCCTCCATTTCATCATCTGTTAAATGGGGATGAGGATAAACTACCTAGGCATATTATGAAGACAAAATGAAGTTATGTCTAGAATACTTAGCTGGGTGCTTGACCTATAGTTAGTGCTCAGTCAGTAATAGGGTTGTTTTTTGTTTGTTTGTTTTGAGACGGAGTTTCACTCTTGTCGCCCAGGCTGGAGTGCAATGGCATGGTCTCGGCTCACCTCAACCTCCGCGCCTCCCAGGTTCAAGCAATTCTCCTGCCACAGCCTCCCAAGTAGCTGGGATTACAGGCATGTGCCACCACGCCTGGCTAATTTTGTATTTTTAGTAGAGACAGGGTTTCACCATGTTGGTCAAGCTGGTCTCGAACTGTCGACCTCAGGTGATCCGCCTGCTTCAGCCTCCCAAACTGCTGGGATTACAGGCATGAGCCACTGGGCCCAGCCTGTTTGTTTTTTGAGACAGAGTCTCGTTCTTGTCGCCCAGGCTGGAGTGCAATGGTGCAATCTCGGCTCACTGCAACTTCTGCCTCCCTGGTCCAAGCGATTCTCCTGCCTCAGCCTCCCAAGTAGCTGTAACTACATACGCCCACCACCACACCCGGCTAATTTTTGTATTTTTAGTAGAGACAGGGTTTTGCCATGTTGGCCAGGCTGGTCTCGAACTCCTGACCTAAGGTGATCCACCTGCCCCAGCCTCCCAAAGTGCTGCGATTACAGGTGTGAGCCACTGCGCCTGGCCTAGGGTTGTTATATCTTTGGCATCCTTCCCATTTGGGAGGCCTTCTCATCAGTCATTTTATGCCTTTAATGCCATTCTAGGTAGGCAGGAAAGGGGTCAGGGCCAGTGGGCCCATGTAGCAGATAGGGAAACTGAGGCCCAGAGAGGGCAAGCCACTTCTTCAAGAGGACCCAAACTAGCTGCCAGGCAGGCCCTCTGCCTCTGGGATTTTGCCCATATGGCTCACCTGGCCTAAGTCTGCTGGCCCAAGGAAAAGTTTGAACCCAACCCTGCCCTTTCCTCCATTCCTCTTGTGCAGGAGAGTTGGCGGGCCTGCGGCAGCAAATAATAGCTACACAGGAGAAAGCCAGTCTAGACAAGGAGCTGATGGCCCAGAAGCTGGTGCAGGTTGAGCGGGAGGCCCAGGCCTCTCTGCGGGAGCAGCGGGCAGCCCACGAGGAGGACTTGCAGCGACTCCAGCGTGAAAAGGTTCAGGCAGCTGGGGAGGGGTGGGCAGGACTCTGAGCCAGTGTCTCGACGTCGTTCTTCCTCTGCCTTGGTCTCTACATCTGTGAAATGGGACTTCCTCTCTGTTGTGGAGGCCCTGGGGACAGCTGGGAGGACTTGGGGGGCAGGCAGGGGGGGAGGTTGTGGTCCTTATTAGACATGCAGATTCCCAGGTCCCAAATCTGGTCCAGCCCTGGTAATCCTGATGCAGAGGGTCCACAACCACATTTGGGAAATACTGACCTAACGTACAGCAGGAAAGCACTTTCATTTGCTAAGTACTGTTTGCATATGAAGGGCCACTCAGACCTGAGTATATAGAAAGGCAAGGGGCCAGGGAAGTTACTAGAATACTGACTCTGGGGTTACATTGCATGGGTTTGAATGTAATCTTGGTCACTTACTGGTGGTGCTACCCAAGGTGTCTGTGCCTTCATTTCTCCACCTGTAGAAATAGGGATAGGATAGTGGAAGATATTGAGGATGAACTGAGACCATCCACATAGAGGGCTTAGCATAGTGACTGGTACTTAGCAAATGCTCCATAAGTTATTATTGCTGGCACTGGCATGCTCTCCAGAGTGGCCCTCGGGACAGGAGCCCTGGGCCACCAAATCCTAGACAGGGCTACCTCCAACAGAGGTGCAGGCTATGATTGCATGGCTCCAGGGGATGCCGTGCGTCCTGCAGTCCCCATGGCCTTGGGTGGTTGTTATCATACTTCTCCAGCAGGTGGCGATAAAACTCTTTTTTTTCTTTTGTTTTTTGCGATGGAGTCTCGCTCTGTTGCACAGACTGGAGTGCAGTGGCACAATCTCGGCTCACTGCAACCTCCACCTTCTGGGTTCAAGCGATTCTGCTGCCTCAGCTTCCTGTCTAGCTGGGATTACACGCACACGTCACCACACCTGGCTAATTTTTGTATTTTTAGTAGAGACGGGATTTCACCATGTTCCTCAGGCTGGTCTCAAACTTTTGACCTCGTGATCTGCCTGCCTCGGTCTCCCAAAGTGCTGGGATTACAGGCATGAGCTACGGTGAAGCTCTTAAAGAAGGGGCGGCTTGGCCGGGTATGCTGACTCATGCCTGTAATCCCAGCACTTTTGGGAGGCCGAGGTGGGCAGATCACAAGGTCAGGAGACCGAGACCATCCTGGCTAACACGGTGAAACCCCGTATTTACTAAAATTACAAAAAATTATCTGGGCATGGTGTCATGTGCCTGTAGTCCCAGCTACTCGAGAGGCTGAGGCAGAAGAATTGCTTGACCCTGGGAGGCAGAGATTGCAGTGAGCCAATATCACGCCACAGCACTCCAGCCTGGGTGACAGAGCGAGGCTCCGTCTCAAAAAAAAAAAAAAGAGGCTGGGTGCAGTGGCTCAAGCCTGTAATCCCAGCATTTTGGGAGGCCAAGGTGAGTGGATCACGAGGTCAGGAGATCAAGACCATCCTGGCTAATACAGTGAAACTCCGTCTCTACTAAAAATACAAAAAAATTAACCAGGCATGGTGGCGGGCGCCTGTGGTCCCAGCTACTCAGGAAGCCGAGGCAGGAGAATAGCATGAACCCAGGAGGCTGAGCTTGCAGTGAGCTGAGATCACGCCACTGCACTCCAGCCTGGGTGACAGAGCAAGACTCCATCTAAAAAAAAAAAAGAAAGAAAGAAAGAAAAAAAGGCAGGCACCTACCCTCGGGCTCCCCAGGTGGGCTGCTCTTTGCCTATGGGCTCTGCCTGCCCGCCTTTCCAGTCCCCAGGGATCTAAACTCCTGTGACCTCCCCCTTGCTCTTGCCCTTTGCATTGCCTGGCTTAGCCTCATTAATGTCCCCTAGTCTGTGTTCTTCTCTCCAGCTCCTCTGGCGACCCCTGACCCCATTCATTCGTCACAGCCAATCCTAACTCCCCTCCATCCCAACCCCAATCCCTCTTCCACAGCTGTTGGAACATCCCCTAAGCTAAAAATCAGATTGCTCCTTGTCACCTTGGCTCGAGTCCTCTCCCCCACTCCCCTCACTGTCCGTAGAATCCCTGTGGCCCACACAGCCTGGCCTGGCCCGGCCACTGCCTGGGGCTCTGGCACTGTGGCTCACTGCGTCCCGTTTCCCTCTGCACCCTGCATCCTCTAGGCCTTTCCAGGAGCTGTGCTCTTGGCCTGGGTTCTTTGTCTTTCTCTCTTTACCTGGCTGACAGCTGCTTGTCCCTCCTTAGGGGACCATGTTCGGACCACCAGGCCAGCCCACTGCTGCCCCTTGGCACTTTCAGAAAGCCCTGGTGTGTCTCTGTCACCCCCTTGTAGTTACCTGGTCACCCTCCCTGTCACTGAGGGTATGGGGGCCAGATGGCTCTTGCTGCCCTGATGTCTTGTGGGGTCTGCCTGGGGCCCTCCTGGTGTGTCACACGCGTCCGGTCCTGGCCCCCTAGGAGGCAGCATGGCGGGAGCTGGAGGCCGAGCGGGCCCAGCTGCAGAGTCAGCTGCAGCGCGAGCAGGAGGAGCTGCTGGCCAGGCTGGAGGCCGAGAAGGAAGAGCTGAGTGAGGAGATTGCTACCCTGCAGCAGGAGCGTGACGAGGGCCTCCTCCTGGCTGAGAGCGAGAAGCAGCAGGTTCGTGAGCCCTGGCGTGGCCTCTGCTGCTCTCTGAGCTGCTCCTGTTCTGGGGTGGACCCTACTCCGCCACATGGCAGCTAAGAGCCCTGGGGCAGGCCACTGCCCTCTTGGGGTCCTCTGTTTCCTTACCTGCAGGACGGGAGGATTAGAAGAGGGTTTGTGAGGCCTTGCTGTGCTCCATGCCTGGTACACAGTGAGCACTCACTGAGTGACAGTGACAGTTGTGACACCAGGAAAGCTGTTCCGTATTCTCCCATGCCTCATCCCACCCAGGCCAGGCATGGATCCTCAGGGCTGCCTTCTGAGCAGTCCCCACAATGCCCACAGGCATCAGCTGATCCGTCCCCACAAATAACAAGTCCCTAACTTTTCTTTCTTTCTTTTTTTTTTTTTACAAGTCCCTAACTTTTCTATAATATAACAGAGAAAGGGCAGACTGCGCCCATCTCCTCTCCTCACTAGCTGTGTATCTGGGCGAGTCGCTTTACCTCCTTGAGTCTAGTTTCCTCATCTGTAAAATGGGTAGAATGAAAGACTCTGCTGTCAGGGTGCTGTGGCAGGTTAGTGAGCTCTATGAGTGGTATCCATGTCCGGGATTCTTGTGACTGCCGTTGTGGCCTTTTCCAGGGCTGCACGTCTGCCCTGGGTCCACCTGCGGTGGCACACTCAGGCCTCTAAGCCCACAGTGGGCGCATTTCCCAGGCAGGAAGAAGCCTGAGCATACCCCCAGGACCAGCCCATCCCCCAAGCCCTTTGTCCCCTGCCTCTGCCCAGGCCTTGTCTCTGAAGGAGTCTGAGAAGACGGCGCTGTCAGAGAAGTTGATGGGTACACGGCATAGCCTGGCCACCATCTCCCTGGAGATGGAGCGGCAGAAACGAGATGCCCAGAGCCGGCAGGAGCAAGACCGGGTAGGGCGGGCTGGGCAGCTGGGCTGCCGTCTCATAGAGAGGCACATCCCTGGCTGAGGAGCTCCCACCACGGGGAGGCATGGCCCCGTCCTGGAGAAGCTTCCAGGCTGTGGGAGAGGAGGTTTAGCCCTTCCTTTGGGAGCCCCCATCTGAGGGAGGTGGCTCAGCCCTGCCCTGATGAATCCTTTTGGCCTGAGGGAGAGCCTGGCTACACGGGCAGCACTCACTATGCATCCAGGGGGCGGCAGAGGGTCCTGCAGGCCAGCAGGTGGCGGGGGGGTGGGGGGGCATGTTTAGAGCTGAAGGTGGACAGTGCACCAAGCGGGTTGGGAGGAGCCAGGGTTTGGGGACACAGCAGGACCAAGTCTGAGGAGCCCCTCTGTCCCAGAGCACCGTGAATGCTCTGACGTCCGAGCTGCGGGACCTACGGGCTCAGCTGGAGGAGGCTGCTGCAGCCCACGCCCAGGAGGTGAGGAGGCTGCAAGAGCAGGCCCGAGACCTGGGCAAGCAGCGGGACTCCTGTCTTTGCGAGGTGAGCAGCCGCCCCCTCTTCTGAGCAGCATACCCTAAATGGCGCTATGTGCCTGGGGGCCTAGTTCCCCAGGGCACCGGAAGAGTATAAGATTCCTCCCTGCACGTGAGGACCAATGAATAGCACTTAGAAAGGAGGCAGCAAGCATTGTGAAGCGCCTGTTGTGTACAGGTGGGATTTAGCAAGCATGGTGAAGCGCCTGTTGTGTACAGGTGGGATTTAGCAAGCATGATGAAGCGCCTGTTGTGTACAGGTGGGATTTAGCAAGCATGGTGAAGGGCCTGTTGTGTGCAGGTGGCATTTAGCAAGCATTGTGAAGCACCTGTTGAGTACAGGTGGGATTTGGCCTCAAGGAGGGGTGAGTGGGGTCTCTGCCGTCTTGGTGTGCTCAGGACAGTCCTGACTGATGGTGACTTCAGGTGAAAACATGACTGGTTGCAGCACGCCTTGCTCAAATGATAACTCACAGCCTGCGGTCTCAGCATAGCAGAGGGATGGGGCAGGCTCCCCGGGGCCAGGGATCTGGGATACAAGACCCAGCTTGAGGGGTGGTCCCTGACCGCTGGCCTGGGGACACCTGCTGTGCTCACAGGCAGAAGAGCTTCGGACCCAGCTGCGTCTGCTGGAGGATGCCCGTGATGGGCTGCGGCGGGAGCTGCTGGAGGCCCAGCGCAAGCTGCGTGAGAGCCAGGAGGGCCGGGAGGTGCAGCGCCAGGAGGCAGGCGAGCTGCGGCGCAGCCTGGGCGAGGGCGCCAAGGAGCGCGAGGCCCTGCGGCGCTCCAACGAGGAGCTTCGGGCCGCTGTGAAGAAGGCAGAAAGCGAGCGCATCAGGTGGGGCGTCGCAGGGGAACCAGCCCTGAGTTCTCATGGAATCCTATCCCTGAAATCTAACTTCAGCCCCAAGGTTCTGGGGAAATTGCCCACATACGAATTCTCTGTCTCCTAAGCAGAGCCTGGCACCTGCCTTATTTTAGGAAGGTTTCCTCCCTGTTGATTGGGGAAAGGGGCAGAGGGGCAGTGGGCAGGGTTGGGTCCAGACTCAGATCCACCTGCCTCATCACCCTGGAAACCAGGTCTCCTCCTGGAGTCACTAGTCTACCCCTCTCAGCTGAGGGCCTGGGCCCCAGCCCTGGAGGGCTCAGCTCTTGGGAGAGGCCGCATAGGCGGGCAGTGTCTGACCCACTCCAGGAATTGGAGGAGGCTGCTTTTGTGTAGAGCCACTGACTACTCCCAGGACCCAGGGCAGCCCCTGACCTCTGCCCTCTCCAGCCTGAAGCTTGCCAATGAGGACAAGGAGCAGAAGCTGGCACTCCTAGAGGAGGCACGGACAGCCGTGGGCAAGGAGGCCGGGGAGCTGCGAACTGGACTGCAGGAGGTGGAGCGCTCGCGGCTGGAGGCTCGGCGGGAGCTGCAGGAGCTCCGGCGTCAGGTACTCTCCCTGCGCCACCCTTTGCCCCAGGGCTTGCTGTGTGTCCTAGGGCCAGTAGCTCCCCCTTTCTGGAATCACGTTTCCCCCTAGGTAAAACCAGGGCCTTGAACTCTGACTCGCCCTCTCACCTAACCTTGGTGTGAATGGATGGGCTTTGAGGAATCCTTGAATCCCTGAAACTGTGCAAAAGTTTGCGTGCATTTGTGTGCACGCTCAGGCTCACGTTTCTCCAAGGAGAGGAGCTGGTGTCCTTGTTCAGTTCTCAGAGGAATCTGCGAACAACAAAAGGTAGAGATTTCGTGAACTAGGTCAGAGGTTGGCAAATTGTTTTTTGTAAAGAGCCCAAATGGTAAATATTTCCGGCTTTACCGGCCACACAGTCTCTATTGCAGCTACTTGGCTCTGCCGGGGTAGTGAGAAAGCAGCCCCAAACAGCACATGAACAGAGGGGTGTGGGTTCCAGTAAAACTTTGTTTAGGGACACTGCAATGTGAATTTTCTGTCATTTTCATGTGTCAAGAAATATTGTTCTTCCTTTAGAAATGATCCATTTTCAACGATTTAAAAATGTAAAAAAAAAAAAAAAATCCTTAGCTCAGACCCTTATAGAAATAAGAGACTCGCCAAATTTGGCCTGTGGGCTATAGTTTGCTGACCTGTGAATTAGATGATCTCCAAACTCATGAACAGCAGCACGCATTGAAGAAGCACCTGCTGTCCTCACCCAGAGATATCACAACCAGGCCAGGCGCAGTGGCTCACGCCTGTAATGCCAGCACTTTGGGAGGCAGAGGCCAGTGGACTGCTTGAGCCCAGGAGTTCGAGACCAGCCTGGGCAACATGGTGAAAACCTGTCTCTACTAAAAATACAAAAAATTAGCCAGCTGTGGTGGCTCATGCCTTTAATCTCATACTTCAGGAGGCAAAGATGGGAAGATTGCTTGAGCCTAGGAGTTCAAGACCAACCCAGGCAACATAGTGAGAACCAGTCTCTACAAAAAATTTAAAAAATAGCTAGTTGTCATGTCATGCTCCTGGAGTCCCAGCTACTCGGGAGGCTGAGGTGGGAGTATCCCTTGAGCCCAGGAAGTCAAGGCTGCAGTGAGCTGTGATCACATCACTGCACTCCAGCCTGGGTGACAAAGCAAGACCCTGTCTCTTAAAAAAGTTTTTAAAATTTTTATTTTTATTTTATTTATTTATTTACTTTTTGAGACGGCGTCTCAACTCTTGTTGCCCAAGCTGGAGTGCAATGGCGCGATCTTGGCTCACTGCAACCTCCACCTCCCAGGTTCAAGTAATTCTCCTGCCTCAGCCTCCCGAGTAGCTGGGATTATGGATGCCCGCCACCACGCCTGGCTAATTTTTTTTTTTTATTTTTAGCAGAGACGAGGTTTCACCGTGTTGGCCAGGCTGGTCTCGAATTCCTGGGCTCAAGCAATCCACTGTCCTCTGCCTCCCAAAGTGCTGGGATTACAGGCGTGAGCCACCGCACCTGGCCACCAATTATTACTGGGATTACAGGTGTGAGCCACGCGCCTGGCCTCCCCAAATTTTTTTTTAGAAACTTTATGGCTCACGCCTGTAATCCCAGCACTTTAGGAGGCTGAGACAGGCGGATCACCTAACATCAGGAGATCAAGACCATCCTGGCCAATACGGTGAAACCCCGTCTCTACTAAAAATACAAAAAAATAGGCTGGGCGCGGTGGCTCAAGGACCGGGCACGGTGGCTCAAGCCTGTAATCCCAGCACTTTGGGAGGCCGAGACGGGCGGGTCACGAGGTCAGGAGATCGAGACCATCCTGGCTAACACTGTGAAACCCCGTCCCTACTAAAAAATACAAAAAAAAAACTAGCCGGGCGAGGTGATGGGCGCCTGTAGTCCCAGCTACTCGGGAGGCTGAGGCAGGAGAATGGCGTAAACCCGGGAGGCGGAGCTTGCAGTGAGTTGAGATCCGGCCACTGCACTCCAGCCCGGGCGACAGAGCGAGACTCTGTCTCAAAAAAAAAAAAAAAAAAAAAAATTAGCCAGGCATGGTGGCGGGCACCTGTAGTCCCAGCTACTCAGGAGACTGAGGCAGGAGAATGGCATGAACCCGGGAGGCGGAGCTTCCAGTGAGCCGAGATCGCGCCACTGCACTCCAGCCTGGGCGACTGAGCGAGACTCCATCTCAAAAAAAGAAAAAAAAAAATTTGTTTTTAGTTACGAAAAAAGAGATATCACAACCAGATAGCCAGAGATACTCTGATACTCTGATAGCCCAGAGATACCATAGCCCCCTTCACCCAGGTCCCTTCCTGAGAAACCACAAGACTCCCTGAAAGGAGCTGGCGTTTGCATGCCAGCTTTTGCTGGGCATGTTTCATGCTACGGCATCTCCTGTTACCCCTGCTGTAGCACATGGGGTGGGTAGGCAGTACCCCCACCTGCCCCTGTGGGGAAATGGGGGCTTAGAACGTTACAGTTGTCTCAGATCGAATCCCAGTCTGGTGTGTGTGGGCTCTGTGAGTTTGGGCAGGTTACTCTGACACTCTGAGGCTCAGTTTTCTCATCTGTTAAATAGGGATAATATTTCTACCTCCCTCATACAGCACTGTACGATGATTAAATGAGTTAATGTAACTGAAGTGCTTAGAACAGGACTGGACACATGGTGAGCACTTCAAACATGTTCATCACCACTGTAGAAATGAAAAATAACCCAGGGAGCTATGGTTCCTGCCTGTGAACTCCTGGTCTGCTAAGGGCTGAGCCTTCCTTCTACTATACCAATCCCCTCATGAAAGGTAGTTTTGACCCACTGATTAAATGGTAAACAGGCCACTGATGCTCAAGTGCCTAGCATCGCCTGAGCTCAGTGTGGTTATCTAGGGGCTGGCTCCCAGTGGATATGGGGTGGTATTTGATATAGGTGTCCCTAGAGCAGTAGGTCCTAAGTGGCCTTGGGCCAGGACTGGGAGGGCACGGGGCAGAGCTGACCTCCCTGGCGTTCCTGCTCTCTCACAGATGAAGATGCTGGACAGTGAGAACACCAGACTGGGCCGGGAGCTGGCGGAGCTGCAGGGCCGCCTGGCGCTGGGCGAGCGGGCAGAGAAGGAGAGCCGGCGGGAGACCCTGGGCCTCCGGCAGAGGCTGCTGAAGGGCGAGGCCAGCCTGGAGGTGATGCGGCAGGAGGTAACTGAGCAGGCGGGTGGGCTGGTGCATCTTTCCTCCCTCCAGCAGGAAGCAGGTAGGCACCCCAATGCTGGGACCATTCTGAAAGGCCACTCCCTAGGGCTCGTTCCTTCCCCCACTCCTTGAGAACTTTCCCAAGTTATAATAAGAACAGCCCAAAGAACAGTGGGTCTACTGTATGCCGCCACAAAATGGGCAGGGAGAGGCCCTGTAAATACGACCTTGTTTGACTCTACCGGCAGCCCCACGGGATAGGTACCGTTGGCCCCATTTTTATTTTTACTTTTTTTTTTGAAAAGGAGTCTTGGCCGGGCGCGGTGGCTCAAGCCTGTAATCCCAGCACTTTGGGAGGCCGAGACGGGCGGATCACGAGGTCAGGAGATCGAGACCATCCTGGCTAACACGGTGAAACCCCGTCTCTACTAAAAAAAAAATACAAAAACTAGCCGGGCGTGGTGATGGGCGTCTGTAGTCCCAGCTACTCGGGAGGCTGAGGCCGGAGAATAGCGGGAACCCGGGAGGTGGAGCTTGCAGTGAGCTGAGATCCGGCCACTGCACTCCAGCCTGGGCGACAGAGCGAGACTCTGTCTCAAAAAAAAAAAAAAAAAAAGAAAAGAAAAGGAGTCTCACTCTGTCACCCAGGCTGGAGTGCACTGGCGCGATCTTGGCTCACTGCAACCTCTGCCTCTTGGGTTCAAGTGATTCTCCTGCCTCAGCCTCCCGAGTAGCTGGGATTACAGGTGCTCACCACTATGCCCAGCTAATTTTTTTGTATTTTTAGTAGAGACAGAATTTCACCATGTTGGTCAGGCTCATCTCAAACTCTGGTCCTCGGGTGATCCACCTGCCTCGGCCTCCCAAAGTGCTGGGATTACAGGTGTGAGCCATCACGCCCGTCCTACCATTAGCCCCATTTTACAGAACCCTCAGAGAGGTCGAGGGATCTACCCAAGGTCACACAGCCACCTAGGTCTGTCTGACTCCAAAGCCCACACTCTTCCTGCTCTACCTTTTCTGGCTGTCTCATCGCTGTGAATCTGTTGTATGGCCCGGAGCAAGTCACTTCATCTCTATGCCTCAGAGTGCTCATAAGAGATGGACTAGCACAGCTGGGCATGTATGAAGGGCCCTGGCACAGGTCCTGGCACCCAGCTGCTCAGTAGATGGGGTTTCCAGTGAAATTGGTGACTGTGAGAGGTTGACTCTCTAAATGGCAGGGGTGGCTTTGTGTCTGTGTGACCCTGCATCCCATCGGTAAATGATTTTTTAATGCAGATTGATTGATACATTATGGGCAAGGAGGGGCAATGTAGCCTAGTGGTTAAGGGAACAGCCTCTGGACACACCTCCCTCTGGAACCAGTGGGCACTTAACCTTCCTGGCTGTTCACTGTGTTCCCAGCCTGCAGCCCCTGTGTGACCCTGTGTGGTGTGCCTCCCTGCCTTCCCCCACCCCCTAGGGCTGTGAGTACATGTGATTAATAAGCTGCTGTCAAGCTATTAAAAAAGTTTTAAAAACAGAAACAAAAACAGCTGGGAGCAGTGGCTCACACCTGTAATCCCAGCACTTTGGGAGGCTGAAGCTGGTGGATCACTTGAGGCCAGGATTTCGAGACCAGTCTGGCTAACATGGTGAAACCCCGTCTCTACTAAAAATACAGAAATTAGCTGGGCATGGTGGTGCTCACCTGTAATCCCAGCTACTCGGAGGCTGAGGTGGGAGGATCACTTGAATTCAGGAGGCAGTTTACAGCGAGCTGAGATGGCGCCACTGCACTCCAGCCTGGGTGACAGAACTAGACTCTGTCTCCAAAAACAAACAAACAAAAAACCCACAAAAACAACAATTAAAAAAACAGCCTTTGGAGCTAGAATGCCTGGCTTTGAATCCCAGCTCTGGCAGTTTACTAACTCTGTGGCCTTGGACAAGTTACTTAGCATCTCTGTGCTTGTTTCATCTTCTGTAAAGTGAGATCAATTCATAGAGTAGTAATTAGAGTTAATATTTTTTGGAAAGTTACTTGGTGGCTGGCACTGATAAGCCCTATGTATTCAAATGCTAGCTGTTATTACTAATAAACTATGGGCATTACAAGGCTTGTATAAAGAATAAAGAGATTAATAAACAAATTATAGTATTTCATCCCATGGGGATGTATTTGCATCTCCTGCTTGAGTGGCGAGCACTAAAGGATAAAGGGTTGTGCTGAGCACACAGCCAGGGATGGTGGGCTCCAGTCCGGGCCTTAGGGGTGGGGCACCGGGTTGGGGGAGGCCTTGCCGACCCCCACCTCCTGGCATCACTCCAGCTCCAGGTAGCCCAGCGGAAGCTGCAGGAACAAGAAGGCGAGTTCCGGACCCGCGAGCGAAGCCTGCTGGGCTCCCTGGAGGAGGCGCGTGGCACTGAAAAGCAGCAGCTGGACCACGCCCGCGGCCTAGAGCTGAAGCTGGAGGCGACGCGGGCCGAGGTTGCAGAGCTGGGCCTGCGGCTGAGCGCAGCCGAGGGCCGGGCACAAGGCCTGGAAGCCGAGCTGGCCCGCGTGGAGGCGCAGCGGCGCGCGGCGGAGGCCCAGCTGGGTGGCCTGCGCTCGGCTCTGCGCCGGGGCCTTGGCCTCGGTCGCGCGCCCAGCCCAGCCCCGCGGCCGGTGCCCGGCTCTCCTGCCCGGGACGTACCCGCAGGAGGTAAGGGCAGCGCCGCGCGCTGCAGGGAAGGGGGAAGGTGGGCGGGCCGCATTGAGGCCCCGCCCCCCCACAGCAGGTTTTTTTTTTTTTTTTTTTTTTTTTTCCAAGGAGTCCACCACACCCCTCCACTGGGGCTCGCTTCTTAGCCCCGCCCCCTCACCAAGGCCCCTCCCTTCACTGATCCGTGCTTCTCAAGGGCGATTCTTTTTTTTTTAGACAAGGCCTCACTCTATTTCCCGGGCTCAAGTGGTCCTCCCTCCTCAGCCTCCTGAGTAGCTGGGACTACAGGTGTGCCACCACACCCAGCTAATTTTTGTAGTTTTTGTGGAGACGGGGGTCTCACTATGTTGCCCAGGCTGGTCTTGAACTCCTGGCTTCAAGCGATCCTCTTGTCTAGGCCTCTCAGTGTTGGGATTACAGGCACAAGCCATGGCACCCAGTCTGGGCCACTTATTTTTGGGGGGAGGTGGGGTGGTTCTTTTTTTTCAGTTTTTGAGACAGGATCTCACTCTGTCACCCCAGTTGAAGTGCAGTAGTGTGATCTTGGCTCACTGCAACCTCTGCCTCCTGGGCTGAAGTTATCCTCCCACCACAACCTCCTAAGTAGCTGAGACTACAGGTGTGCACTACGATGTCTGCTTAATTTTTGTGTTTTTAGTAGAGATGGGGTTTCACCATATTGCCCAGGCTGGTCTTGAACTCCTGGACTCAAGGGATCCTCCTGCTGGGATTACAGGCATGAGCCACTGCACCTTTCCTGGATGAGGGGATGGAGGGCTCTTAATGCTCTTGACTCCTTTTTTGATTTTCTGAACCTCCATCCTCTTCGTTGACCCCTGCCCTCTCTCCAGCAACATCCCATTTTCTTCAGCCTGTCTTCCTCAGCTCCACACCACACCTGTAACCCCAATATCTCCCTCAGATGTATACACCACCAGGCCTGACCCCTTCCAGGAAATCCTTCCAAAGGAAAAACCAGGCAAGGGATATTGCTGGTGGGATTGTAAAATGCTGCAGTCACCATGGAAAATAGTTTGGCAGCGCCTCAGAACACTGAATATAGAATTACTGTAGGCCGGGCGCGGTGGCTCAAGCCTGTAATCCCAGCACTTTGGGAGGCCGAGACGGGTGGATCACGAGGTCAGGAGATCGAGACCATCCTGGCTAACATGGTGAAACCCCGTCTCTACTAAAAAAAAAAAAATACAAAAAACTAGCCGGGCGACGTGGCGGGCGCCTGTAGTCCCAGCTGCTTGGGAGGCTGAGACAGGAGAATGGCGTAAACCCAGGAGGCGGAGCTTGCAGTGAGCTGAGACCCGGCCACTGCACTCCAGCCTGGGCGGCAGAGCGAGACTCCGTCTCAAAAAAAAAAAAAAAAAAAAAAAAAAAAAATTACTGTAGACCCAGCAATTCCACTCCTAGCTATATACCCAAAAGAATTGGAAACAGGTACATGAACAGATATTTGAGCACCAATGCTTATTCCAGCATTGTTCACAATAGTCAAAGGAAACAGCCCAAATGTTCATCTACAGATGAATGCATAAACCATATATGGCATGGCCCTACAATGGAATATTATCCAGCCTTCAAAAGGAATGACATTCTGATACATGCCACAACACAAATAAACCTTGACAACATTACGCCAAGTGAAATCCATGTCACCAAAGGACAAATACAGTATGATTCCACTTATATGAAATATCTAGAATAAACAAATTCGTAGAGGCAGAAAGCAGATTAGAGGTTACTAAGGGCTGAGGAAAGTGGGGGATTTGGGGGTTACTGCTTTATTTAGTAGTTAAAGTTTTTGTTTGGGGCTGTCCTAGTTTGCCAGGGTGTGCTGGGCACAGTAACGTCCGTAATCCCAGCACTTTGGGAGGATGAGGAGGGCAGATCTAAGATCAGGAGTTCAAGACCAGCCTGGCCGACATGGTGAAACCCTATCTCTACTAAAAATACAAAAAGTAGCCAGGCGTGACGGCACGTGCCTGTAGTCTCCCAGCTACTCAGGAGGCTGAGGCAGGAGAATCACTTGAACCTGGGAGGCAGAGGTTGCAGTGAGATGAGATCATGCTACTGCACTCCAACCTGGGCAACAGAGCAAGACTCCATCTCAAAAAAAAAGAATAACTAAAAACAATACAGTATAACAACTATTTCCACTTAGCTGTATTTGGTATCATAAGTAACCTAGAGATGATTGAAAGTGTATGGGAGTATATGGCAGGATGCACATATGTAATATGCAGTATCCCTTGATATCTGAGGGGCATGGGCTCTAAGACTCCACTGGATACCAAAATTGGTGGATGCTCAAGTCTTTGATATGAAATGGCATAGTACTTACATATTACATATGTGCAAGTACTATATATATATATAAAATGTATGTATGTATATGTATGTGTGTGTATATATATGTATGTGCATATGCATATATATATATATATATATTTTTTTTTTTTTTTTAGTAGAGATGGGGTTTCACCATGTTGGACAGGCTGCTCTCAAACTCCTGACCTCCAGTCGGGATGATCTGAGAACAGATGATGGTGATGGCTGCACAACATGTGAATGTAATTCATGCCACTCAGTTGTACACTTTAAAATGGTGAAAATGGCGTGGCATGTTGGCTTATGCTTGTAATCCTAGCACTTTGGGAGGCCAGGGCGGGTGGATCACTCGAGGCCAGGAGTTCAAGACCAGCCTAGCCAACATGGTGAAACCTTGTCTATACTAAAAATACAAAAAATTAGTCGAGTGTGGTGGCAGACACCTGTCTGTAATCCCAGTACTCGGGAGGCTGAGGCAGGAGAATCTCTTTTTTGTTGTTGTTTTTTTTTTGGTTTTTTTTTTTTTTTGAGAGGGAGTCTCACTCTGTCGCCCAGGCTGGAGTGCAGTGGCCAGATCTCAGCTCACTGCAAGCTCCGCCTCCCGGGTTCACGCCATTCTCCTGCCTCAGCCTCCTGAGTAGCTGGTACTACAGGAGCCCGCCACCGCGCCTGGCTAATTTTTTTTGTATTTTTAGTAGAGACGGGGTTTCACCGTGGTCTTGATCTTCTGATCTTGTGATCTGCCTGCCTCAGCCTCCCAAAGTGCTGGGATCACAGGCGTGAGCCACTGTGCCCGGCCTAGGAGAATCTCTTGAACCCAGGAGGTGGAGGTTGTGGTGAGCCGAGATCACGCCATTGCACTCTAGACTGGGCAACAAGAGCGAAACTCCGTCTCAAAAAACAAACAAAACAAAACAAAAAAAAGGCCGGTCATGGTGGCTCACGCCTGTAATCCCAACACTTTGGGAGGTCGAGGTGGGCAGATCACCTGAGGTTGGGAGTTTGAGACCAGCCTGACCAACATGGAGAAACCCCCGTCTCTACTAAAATTACAAAATTAGCTGGGCATGGTGGCACATGCCTGTAATCCCAGCTACTCAGAAGGCTGAGGCAGGAGAATCGCTTGAACCCAGGAGGTGAAGGTTGCAGTGAGCCGAGATTGTGCCATTGCACTCCAGCCTGGGCAACAAGAGTGAAACTCTGTCTCAAAAAAAAAAAAAAAAAAAAAGTGAAAATGGGCTGGGTGCGGTGGCTCACGCCTGTTAATCCCAGTACTTTGGGGGGCTGACGTAGGTGGATCGCTTGAGTCTGGGAGTTTGAGACCAGCCTGGGGAACATGGGAAAACCCCATCTCTATAAAACAAAAACAACAACAAAAGTTAGCCAGGCATGGTGGCGCATGCCTGTAGTCCTAGCTACTTGGGAGGCACAGGTGGGAGGATCTTTTGAGCCCTTGAATTCGAGGCTGCAGTGAGCTGTGATAATGCCACTGTGCTCCAGCCTGGGCAACACAGCAAGACCCTGTCTCAAAAAAAAAAAAAGGTGGTGAAACTGGGACACTTTATGTTATATATGTTTTGCCACAATAAAAAAATTAGGAGACCAGGCACGGTGGCTCACACCTGTAATCCCAGCACTTTGGGAGACCGAGGTGGGCAGATCACAAGGTCAGGAGATCAAGACCATTCTGGCTAACATGGTGAAACCCTGTGTCCACTAAAAATACAAAAATTAGCCGTGCGTGGTGGCAGGCACCTGTAGTCCCAGCTACTCGGCAGGCTGAGGCAGGAGAATCCCATGAACCCGGGAGGGGGAGGTTGCAGTGAGTCGAGATCGCGCCACTGCACTCCTGCCTGGGCAACAGAGCGAGACTCCATCTCAGAAAAAAAAAAAAAAAAAGGACAAAGCCAAGGGAAGGGCTGGGGTAGTTCATGCGGGGGCAGCAGGCGCCTTACTGAGGAGGTGATGGGTAAGGGGAGAACGTGAGCGAGCAGCTGAGGGAAGGAGGTCCTGAGTGGAGGTGCCCCTGTCCTGTGGACAGCAGGGACCATCAGTCCCAGAGCATCAAGCAGGGGAGTGAGGGTTGGGGACGAAGGGTTTGCTCCAATAGACATTGTAGGCCTCTACGAGGACTTTTACCCCGAGACGATGGGACCTTCTTTTTTTTTTTTTTCCCATGCCATTCTCATGATAGTGAATAAGTCTCACGAGATGATGATGGGACCTTCTAGAGCTGGTCCACCAGGGGTAGGCCTGCTTCTTTGGGAACCTCTGAGCGAGGCCTTTTGGGTGGTGACCAAGTTCGTGGCTGCGGGGAAGTTTCGGTGTCCCTCCGCCGCCTAGGCAGGATGCTCATGGCAGGACCTGTGTCCTGCAGTTCCAGTGCCAGCCTCCAGGTGGTGCCCTGGTTCCACCCGCCCTACCCCCTCCACCTCCCCCGGCCATCACTCCAAGCAGAGTGCACAATTTTCTGCCAGGGAGTGGGGCTGCCTGGATTCCCACCTCAGCCCTGAAACTTCCCAGTGTTGAGAACAACCAAATCACTTTTTTTTTTTTTTTTTGAGCCCAAGTCTCACTCTGTTGCCTGTGCTTCAGTGCAATGGTGCGATCTCGGCTCACTGCAACCTCCGCCTGCCGGGTTCAAGCAATTCTTCTGCCTCAGCCTCCTGAGTAGCTGGGACTACAGGCGTGCACCACTGCGCCTAGTTAATTTTTTGTGTTTTTAGTAGAGATGGGGTTTCACCAGGTTTGCCAGGCTGGTCTTGAACTCCTGACCTCAGGTGATCCACCTGCCTTGGCCTCCCAGAGTATTGGGATTACAGGCGTGAGCCACTGCCCCCGGCTTCACCCCCTTTTTTTTTTTTTTTTTGAGACGTAGTCTCGCTCTGTCGCCCAGGCTGGAGTGCAGTGGCACAGTCTCAGCTCACTGCAAGCTCTGTCTCCGGGGTTCAAGCTATTTTCTTGCCTCAGCCTCCGTACCTCAGCCCTCCAGGTAGCTGGGACTATAAGCGTGGGCCACCATGCTTATTTTTCTATTTTCTTCTCTTCTTTTCTCTTCTCTTCTCTTCTCTTCTCTTCTCTTCTCTCTCTTCTCTTCTCTTCTCTTCTCTTCTCTTCCCCTCTCTTCACCTCTCTTCTCCTGTCTTCCTCTCTCTCTTTTTCTCTCTCTTTTCTTTTCCTCTTCTCCCTTCCTCTCCTCTCCTCTCACCTCCCCTCCCCTCCTCTCCCCTCCTCTCCTCTCCTCTTCTTTTCTTATTTTGACGGAGTCTCGCTCTGTCGCCCCGGCTGGAGTGCAATGGTGCAGTCTCGGCTCACTGCAACCTCTGCCTCCTGGGTCCCAGTTCAAGCAATTTTCCTGCCTCAGCCTCCTGAGTAGCTGGGATTACAGGCTCCCACTACCACACCTAATTTTTGTATTTTTAGTAGAGATGGGGTTTCACCATGTTGGCTAGGCTGGTCTCGAACTGCTGACCTCGTGATCTGCCCACCTCGGCCTCCCAAAGTTCTGGGATTACAGGCGTGAGCCACCGCTCCCAGTCTTTTGTTTCTTTTCTTTTTTTTTTTTTTTTTGAGACAGAGTCTTGGTCTGTCATCCAGGCTGGAGTGCAGCAGTTCCATCTCGGCTCACTGCAAGCTCCGCTTCCCGGGTTTAAGCAATTCTCCAACCTCAGCCTCTAGAGTAGCTGGGATTATCGGCGCCCGCCACCACGCCCAGCTAATTTTTGTATTTTTAGTAGAGATGGGATTTCACTATGTTGGCCAGGCTGGTCTCAAACTCCTGACCTCAGGTGATCCGCCCGCCTTGGCCTCCAGAGTGCTGGGATTATAGGCGTGAGACACCGCGCCTGGCCAATTTTTGTATTTTCTGTAGAGATGGGGTTTTACCGTGTTGGCCAGGCTGGTCTTGAACTGACCTCAAGTGATCCGCCTGCCTCGGACCCCACAGTGCTGGGATTACAGGCGTGAGCCACCACACCCAGTCAAGAGAACAAGCAAATCACTTAACTGCTCTGTGCCAGCCTTGCCTGGGAAGAGGGTAAATTGTTCCTTACCTGTCAGGAAGTTGTTGTGAAGATGAAGTGCCTAGCACAGTAAGCACTCAGTATGGAGAGACGTTGAGGTTATGCAGCAGCCACCCTTGCACTGGGCCCTGGGAACAGTGGTGGATGGAAGAGACAAGGCCCAGCCCTCGTGGTGCTCATGGTCTGGGTGGGGTGGCAGACATCAGACCCCCCTGAGGATGGGATGAGCTCACTGTAATCCAGCCTGGGGCCAGAGAGGCCTCTGAGGGAGGGGGCGGCCCTAAAGGACGGGCCAGGCAAAGAGACACCATGGGGAGAGGGGGAGCAGCATGTACAGAGGCCCTAGGGCTGGGACAAAGAATGTTCTAGAACATGGGGGATGCAGGGTGGCCAGTTTGTAAACGGTGAGAGGGTTTCAGCTGGGATGGGCAAGAAGGCCCCTAAGCTATAGCAGAGAAGTTGGGCTTGATTCTGAGGGCTGTTGGGAAAGGCAGGGATGACAGTGAGTGAGATGCGTGGGAGGCCCGTGGCTCCTGCATCACTGAGCAAGTGTTCTCTTCTAGGAAGTGGGGACGGGCTCAGCAGCCCCAGCACCTTAGAATGCAGCCCTGGGTCCCAGCCACCATCTCCAGGACCTGCCACCTCCCCAGCTCCTCCAGACCTGGACCCGGAGGCCGTGCGCGGGGCCCTCCGGGAATTTCTGCAGGAGCTGCGCAGTGCCCAGAGAGAACGGGTAAGCCTGGGCATGCGTGGCTGGATAGGGAACCTGCAGGGCCCTGGAGGGGTTGCAGGGTGTCAGAGCAGGGGTCTTCCTTCGTTCCCCCATGTTGGGGCTGCAGGATGATCTTCGGACCCAGACCAGTGCCCTGAGTCGCCAGCTGGCTGAGATGGAGGCTGAGAGAGACCATGCAACCTTGAGGGCCAGGCAGCTGCAGAAGGTGGTGGCTGAGAGTGAGGAAGGTGAGTCTGATCCTCGGGGTCCCTGGTCTCTCTCCTGTGTTTTGGGCAGTTGAGGCAGAAGCCGGGGGATTGGCCTCTGACCCTGCTGTGGCCCCCATGACCTGACTCGGGGCTGTCTCCAAGAGGACCCTCCTTGGATAGCCTCACCTGTGTGTAGACCTGCACACTATGAAGGGTGCAGACAGGCTGGCCCTGCACTGGGTGGAGTGCAGGCTGGACATTTTGTGACCTGGTTTGGGTCTCGGGGCTGTGCTTGGCCATGCCTGATGGGGTGGGGGGTGGCTGCAGCCCGGCGCAGCGTGGATGGGCGACTGAGCGGGGTCCAGGCGGAGCTGGCGCTGCAGGAGGAGAGTGTGCGGCGCAGTGAGCGGGAGCGCCGGGCCACGCTGGACCAGGTAGCCACACTGGAGAGGAGCCTGCAGGCCACTGAGAGCGAGCTCCGGGCCAGCCAGGTGGGCACGAGCTGAGGGCCAGCGGGGGCGACAGGGAATCTGTGTACCCGAGTGGTTGTCTGACTCTTACGTGTGTCTACCTGTGTCTGTCTGCCTGAGTCTCTCTGCAACCCACTGAGGTGGCCAGCCTCTGAATCACTTGTGGTCACTAGCTGTAGAAAAAAGAGCTTGGTCAAGGTGCAATAGCTCATGCCTGTAATCCTAGCACTTTGGGAGGTCGAGGTGGGTGGATCCCGTGACCCCAGGAGTTCAGAGACCAGCCTGGGCAACATGGTGAAACCCCATCTCTATAAAAAATACAAAAAAGGCCGGGCGCGGTGGCTCAAGCCTGTAATCCCAGCACTTTGGGAGGCCGAGACGGGTGGATCACGAGGTCAGGAGATCAAGACCATCCTGGCTAACACGGTGAAACCCCGTCTCTACTAAAAATACAAAAAACTAGCCGGACGAGGTGGCGGGCACCTGTAGTCCCAGCTACTCGGGAGGCTGAGGCGGGAGAATGGCGTGAACCCGGGAGGCGGAGCTTGCAGTGAGCTGAGATCCGGCCACTGCACTCCAGCCTGGGTGACAGAGCAAGACTCCGTCTCAAAAAAAAAAAAAAAAAAAAAAAGGCCGGGCGCGGTGGCTCAAACCTGTAATCCCAGCACTTTGGGAGGCCGAGACGGGCGGATCACGAGGTCAGGAGATCGAGACCATCCTGGCTAACATGGTGAAACCCCATCTCTACTAAAAATACAAAAACTAGCCGGGCGAAGTGGCGGGCGCCTGTAGTCCCAGCTACTCGGGAGGCTGAGGCAGGAGAATGGTGTAAACCCAGGAGGCGGAGCTTGCGGTGAGCTGAGATCCGGCCACTGTACTCCAGTCCGGGCGACAGAGCGAGACTCCGTCTCAAAAAAAAAAAAAAAAAAAAAAAACAAAAAGTAGCTGGGCATGGTGGTGTGGGCCTGTAGTCCTGGCTACTCGGGAGGCTGAGGTGGGAGGATCACTTGGAGCCCAGGAAGTCGAGGCTACAATGAGCTGTGATCATGCCACTGCACTCTAGCAAGGCAGAGTGAGACCCTGTCTCAGAAAAATTAAAAAAAGAAAGAAAGAAAGCGAGCAAGGCTGGGCGTGGTGGCTCACGCACGCCTGTAATCCCAGCACTTTGGACTTTGGGAGGCTGAGACGGGCGGATCACCTGACACCAGGAGATCGAGACCATCCTGGCCAGTATGGTGAAACTCTGCCTCTACTAAAAATACAAAAAAATTAGCCAGGCGCAGTGGTGGGCGCCTGTAGTCCCAGCTACTCAGGAGGCTGAGGCAGGAGAATGGCGTGAACCTGGGAGGCGGAGCTTGCAGTGAGCCGAGATCGGGCCACTGCATTCCAGCCTGGGCGACTGAGCAAGACACTGTCAAAAAAGAAAAAAAAAAAAGAAAGAAAGGAAAGAAAGAGAGCTTGGGCTTTGAGCTGTCATCTCCCTGGTTTTCGTTTTCCTCATCTGTAAAAGGAGGAGCAGTGATTACCTCACAGGGTGATACACATAGGCTCTTATCACAGGTGGTACTCAGGGAGCCTCTGTTTTATGTCTCTGTAGTTCTGGGGTTTTTATGTGTGTTTGGGGGACAGCTGCGGGTGCCAGTGTGTGTGTCCGCCTGTCTGGGGCAGGAAACTTAGGCCCTGGTGGTGACAGTGCAGCCACAGTTCCTCTCCGCCCTCCCCAGCCTGTCCCTCTGTTACTGCCCCCCACTCAACCCCCTGCCTCTGGCCTGGGGCCGAGCTTAGCTGGATTGTTGTGTCTGCGGCTTCAGCCCTGGCCGTGGGCCCAGCCGCAGGGGCTGCGGGAGGAGGCCAGGAACAAAGCTGGGCGGGAGCCAGAGTGGGGGCCCCAGACAGGGCAGGGCTGGGGCTGTGGGCAGGGTGGCAGAGGGGCCAGGCTCAGGATGGGGGCTGGGGAGGCTCTAATAACACCCCCTGTTGATCCACCCTGTCTCTAGGATAGAACCAGGGATTGGAGGACCCCTAGTCTGCCTTCCTGTCCCATCCCCACTCCCCAGGCCTTCTTCACTGGCTGACCCTGGGCAGGGGAGGGGGAATCACAACCTGAAACCCTAGAACAGCAGGGCCCCCTCAGAACTGTCAGGCTCAGCTCAGTTTGCACGTGAGTCAGTGGGGCAGGGCCTTGGAATCTGCATTTCTACAGCCCCTTCCTCAGGGCTTCTGTGAGCACCCAGGTTGTGGTACCCTGGGACCAATCCAGTATCCCCACTGTGCAGATATGAAATGGGGCCAGACAGCGGGAAGGGGCAGTCCTGGGTTCCACAGCCCATTGGCCTGGGCTAAAACTGGAAAGGTGGGCTCTGGGATCTTCACGTCCACTCATCCTGGGAACACGTGGAGAGACCGAGGTCCCCAGAGGGTCCCAGGCTGGCCCCAGGTCACACAGGTCACCCTTCGAGGCTGCTCCCCACTCTTCCCCTATGGGCCCCAGGGCGTGTGCGGGAGGGCTGTGGGGTGCACTGGATGTCTGGGCCTGAGCCCCGCGCCACCTGCAGGAGAAGATCAGCAAGATGAAGGCCAATGAGACAAAGCTGGAGGGCGACAAGCGGCGCCTGAAGGAGGTCCTGGACGCCTCTGAGAGCCGCACCGTCAAGCTGGAGCTGCAGCGGCGCTCGCTTGAGGGGGAGCTGCAGCGCAGCCGCCTGGGCCTGAGTGACCGTGAGGCCCAAGCCCAGGCCCTCCAGGATCGGGTGGACTCCCTGCAGAGACAGGTGGGCCCCTCTCCAAATCACGGCCACAACATTCACATGCCCTGTGCCAAGAGCTTTGTAGGCACTACGCAGTCCCTCCACAACCCTGTGAGGCAAGTATTACCAACATCCCCATTTCACAGATGGAAAAATAGAGGCTGAGAGGTGATGTCATTGTCCAAGATCCCACAGCTAGTAAGAGGCAGAGCCAAAATTAGAATTCAGGGCTATTTGATGACAGAATCTGCATGCATAGGAGTCATCTGGGATAAGTTAGAGATGTAGGTTTCACTCATTTCCCTTTTTGCCTTAACTGCTAGGAAGCTCAGCTCTAACTGGAATGTTAAATAATTTGGCTAGCCTTGCCTGAACACCCACCAAAGTCAAAAATAGAAAATTTTAGTGTTGTGGTGGTTACCCTGTCTCTTCCATGGCAGAGAGGAGAGGGGAATGAGGACAGGGAGGAGACCAGTGAGTCTGAGACAACTAGGTTGATGGCACTCTGGGCACGAGTAGTTAGCCAGCAGTGACGTGGGGCCCAGGTTGCAGTAGGCTGAGCCAGCGGGAGTTCTTAGGAACAGAGGGTCTCGATGATGGAGGCCCAGAGAGAAGTGGGAAGGGAGTGGATTCGGCATGCCAGGTGGAGGTCACAGTAGGAGCAGAGGTGTAGAGGCCAGATGGGAACAGCCCCCTGATTGTTCTGGCTGTCCTCCTGCCAGGTGGCAGACAGCGAGGTGAAGGCAGGGACCCTGCAGCTGACCGTGGAGCGGCTGAACGGGGCCCTGGCCAAGGTGGAGGAAAGCGAGGGGGCCCTGCGGGACAAGGTGCGGGGCCTGACAGAGGCCCTAGCCCAGAGCAGTGCCAGCCTCAACAGCACCCAGGACAAGAACCTGCATCTACAGAAGGCTCTGACCGCCTGTGAACATGACCGCCAAGTGCTCCAGGTCTCGGGCCCAGGGTCTGGCTGGGGTGGGTCCAGTGAGAGAGTCAGCTGGTAAGAGCAGGCCTGGAGGGGGGCCCCGGTAAAGAGCCAGCCAATGGGGCAGTCAGTTGGAGCCAATGAGAGCAGGCTTAAAGGGAGGGCGTGGGCCCAGTAGACCATCAGCCAATGAGAAGAGGCTCTGGGTATGTCCCGTAAGAAGACAAGACTACTAGACTTGGGGGGACCCAGGTGCAGGGTTTATTGGGGAGAGTTGGGGTCTGAGTGGGTCCTACCTTACGCAGGTCAGTGGATAGGCCGTGGATGGGTCTGGTGTGCACCCTACCCTCCAGGTGAGATGACTGCCTGTTTTATGGGTTGTGGACCTATCCGGAGGTACAGAATAGAGAGGACTCCTCAGGGCTCCCAGGCCAGCCTGGCACCATCAGCCCCTGTCCCCCAGGAACGGCTGGATGCTGCCCGGCAGGCGTTATCTGAGGCACGGAAGCAAAGCAGCTCTCTGGGCGAGCAGGTGCAGACGTTGCGAGGCGAGGTGGCTGACCTGGAGCTGCAGCGGGTGGAGGCCGAGGGCCAGCTACAACAGCTACGGGAGGTGAGGGCTAGGGTGTGCCTCCTCTGTCCCCAAGACTGTGAGGCCCTGGGATGGGCGGGGGGGACGTTCCCACCCATCTCAACCTCATCCCAAACCCTGGTGCAACCTCCAGTAAGGAAACATGGTTCGTTCAGAGCATAGTTCTGTTATACAGATGGAGAAACTGAGAGTCTGAGAGAAAGGTTTGGCTTCAGGTGACAATTCTCTGATGTGGGCCTCACCATCACCTGCTCTGTGAGTGGGCCAGCCTCATTATCCCCAAACTTCAGATAAGTACGCTTAGGCCCAGAGGGATTCAGGGCCTGCCTGGCTTCTGTTGCAGGTGCTGCGGCAGCGGCAGGACGGTGAGGCTGCAGCCCTGCACATGGTCCAGAAGCTGCAAGATGAGCGGCGGCTGCTGCAGGAGCGCCTGGGCAGCCTGCAGCGCGCCCTGGCTCAGCTGGAAGCCGAGAAGCGGGAGGTGAAGCGCTCAGCCCTGCGGCTGGAGAAGGACCGTGTAGCCCTCAGGAGAACGCTGGACAAGGTAGGCTGCTCCCTGGGCTCTCCCCTCACTTCCCCTGGGGCCTAGCTGTGGTGGATCCCACTGCACATCCCCAGGGTCTGCTGCCACTGGTGGGGTTAGGTTATTCCATTGGGGTTCAGGAACCGGAGCCCCCGCAGTAAGCTCCTCCTGGCACCCTGATCTCCCCTGGCTCTCCTGCCTAGGTGGAGCGGGAGAAGCTTCGTAGCCACGAGGACACAGTGCGGCTGAGCGCAGAGAAGGGCCGCCTGGACCGCACCCTCACGGGAGCTGAGCTGGAGCTGGCAGAGGCGCAGAGGCAGATCCAGCAGCTGGAGGTCTGACCCCACCCAGTCTGGGACCCCAACTTCATCCCCAGTCTGAGTGCTCAGCAATCCCAGTGTTAATGGCCCAGCCAGCCCAGGGCCCACAAACCCCTCCTCTAGGAGCCCTGAGCCTTCCAGTGACCCAGCCAGGCTATGGAGGGAGGGGTTCTCCCTAAGGTGTACAGAAAAGACACTAAAGGCCTGTTTGCACGTGAGCCTGTGGGTTCATGTATGTTGTGGCCATGCGGCAGTGTGAGAACCCGTGTGGTCATTCTTCTGTGTGGAGCATGAACCTTGTGTGTGGAGCATGAACCTTGTGTGTGGAGCATGAACCTTGTGTATGGAGCATGAACCTTGTGTGTGGAGCATGAACCTTGTGCATGGTGTGACGTGTCTAGGTATTGTGAATATGTGTTTGTGTACAGGTGTTTTCATGTATGTGGGAGTTGGGCCTTTGCACATACACATGCACCTGTGTGAGTCCAGGCAGGGATTTACATGCTTGCCTTTGTGCCTGTGTGTATGACGTCTGAGTGTGAGTGTATGTGTGTGTGTGTGCACGCACCTACCTGAGTGGGGGTCATTGGGTGCACTCACCCTGGGCTCGCAGGCTCACTGTGAGGGCCAGCAGGATGGAAGACACACAAGGATCTCTCCTGCCCTCCCCCTCTGCACTGGCCACGTCCCAGGGAGGTACCTGACAACCTGTCACACGTGCACACACGCACTCACGCTGGGCCAGAACCCTGACCATAGCCCCTCTCTGCAGGCGCAGGTGGTGGTGCTGGAGCAGAGCCACAGCCCAGCCCAGCTGGAGGCAGACGCGCAGCAGCAGCAGCTGGAGCTGCAGCAGGAGGTGGAACGACTGCGCAGTGCCCAGGTGCAGACTGAGCACACGCTGGAGGCTCGGGAGCGGGCCCACCGCCAGAGGGTGCGTGGGCTGGAGGAGCAGGTGTGCAGGCCCCCTCGGAAGGCTGGGCCAGAATCATGTGTGGGGCTGGAGGAAGAGGAGAGACCCAGTCAAGACCTCGTGGGTATAGGCAGTTGATGGCTCCCATAACCGAAAAGGGTGGGGTTGGCTCTGCGCTGGTATCAGCCAAGACCAGACCAGGAGCCACGGGATGCTCCTGCGCCCCAAGGCCTTCCTGCCATGGCTCTGCTCCCCTTGGCTCCATGCTCAGGGCAGCCTTCTCCCTGGGTGGCCAGGTGTCCTCAGCAGCTCCAGCCTCAGGTTCTCCCAGCTATCTCATCCCTGAAGACAGCAGGGGCAGAAGTCCCAGGGCTGTCCCTCACTGGCCTGCTCAGATCACACACCCCTTCCTGACCATGCCTGAGCCAGCCTTGTCAGCTGGGCAAGGTGCTCTGCTAGGCCAGGCTGGGTCACATGTCCACCTCTTGGGTCTGGGCTAGAGCCATGCCCACCCAAGTGATGACGGGGATAAAGAATGGGGGTGGGCCGGGCGCGGTGGCTCAAGCCTGTAATCCCAGCACTTTGGGAGGCCGAGACGGGCGGATCACGAGGTCAGGAGATCGAGACCATCCTGGCTAACACGGTGAAACCCCGCCTCTACTAAAAAATACAAAAAACTAGCCGGGCGAGGTGGCGGGCGCCTGCAGTCCCAGCTACTCGGGGAGGCTGAGGCAGGAGAATGGCGTAAACCCGGGAGGCGGAGCTTGCAGTGAGCTGAGATCCGGCCACTGCACTCCAGTCCGGGCGACAGAGCGAGACTCCGCCTCAAAAAAAAAAAAAAAAAGAATGGGGGTGGAGTTGCCCTCAAAGGTGCCGACAGAAGACGCCTGACTCTGCAGTAAGGAACAAAATGAGAAGGGCAGGACAACCCCTGACTCTCAGTCAGGTCAGACCTTTCCTGAAACCGTGGCACTGTGTCCCTCTGGGGTTCCCAGCTGCCTTCCTTTCTCTGAAGCCAGGCTGAGGACCTGACTGGCCTTATCTTCCCTTTTTTCCCCAGGTGTCCACACTGAAGGGACAGTTGCAGCAGGAGCTTCGAAGGAGCTCAGCACCCTTCTCTCCGCCCTCCGGCCCCCCAGAGAAATGAGCCCCTCCTGGCATCTGGAAAAAGGCCCTGTGCCCGGGACAGGGGAGGGCCCTCCTTTTGGACAGCCCACTCCCCAGAGCCCAGTCCCTTGGGGGCCTCAAGCTGGGGTGGGAGGAGGAGGTGCTCTGCTGGCAGTGCTGAGGAGGGGTACTCCAGCTCCAGGCCTGGAGAGGCTTCCCAGCATCGCCTACAGGCCCCACCTCAGTCCAGCCTCCCTCTTCCAGGATGAGCCACTGTAGATTGTACAAGTTCCTCCTTGAGGGGCTGAGCCGCAGCCAGGGTTGGGGAGCGCCCTCGTCTCTGGTCAGCCCTGGAGCAAGGGCTCGTGGGAAAGAGGAGAGGGGCCAGGCCCAGGGCAGGGGTCAGAGGCCCAGTCCCTGACTCTGGCTTCCCAGAGATCTGTCCACCTTAGTTGAGACTGTGTGTCAGGAAATTCCTCAGAGTGCTCAGAGTCCCTTATTTTTATACCTTTTTACAATGTTAACTGTTCAGAACTGTTTTTTGTAACAAGACCTCCTTTTCTAAAAAGTTTGTACAGGTGTGTCCCTTTTCTAGACGATTGGAGGAGATGTGGTGGGGGGAGACAGGTGGGGTCTGGGGCAAGAGGGATGGGGCCCTGTAGGGAGGGGTGCTTGGGGAGGCAGCAGGGAGAGGCAGGGAGGCCTGTGTTGGGAAGGGAACTTGCCAGCCTCACAGGATGTCAGATGGGGAGGCCTCTGGGGTCCTCAGTCACCCGGTGCATAGAACAGATGGGGCTGTTGAAGCCTGGGACTGGGCCGAGCCTGGGCAGCTCGACTCTTTCCAGTCTATGCTTTCTTGCCCCTTTCTCTGGCCCCTCCTTAGATCCAAGCCCACCCTCAGGACAGTGACAGGCCTTCCAGGCAGCATGGCAAACAAGTGCAGGTTTGGGTGTGAACATGCCTGGCTCCGCTGAGTGATCCTGAGCAAAGCTGTCGCCTAGGCTGGAGTGCAATGGCACGATCCCAGCTCACTGCAACCTCCGCCTCCCGAGTTCAAGTGATCCTCCTGCCACAGCCTCCTGAGTAGCTGGGATTACAGGTGCCCGCCACCATGCCCAGTTAATTTTTGTAATTTTTTTTTTTTTTTTAGTAGAGACAGGGTTTCATCATGTTGATCAGGATGGTCTCAAACTCTAGACCTCAGGTGATCCACCTGCCTTGGCCTCCCAAAGTGTTGGGATTACAGGCATGAGCCACCATGCCCAGCCTGCTTAACCTCTTAAAGCCTCAATTTGCTCATCTGTAAAATGGGAACCTACCACATAGGGCGACTGGGGAAGTTCACGTAGGAGGTGCTCAATCAGTGTCTGAAGGAGAAATTAACACTCATCCTCATCTGCTGGAGTCCAGCTACCTGATTCGGCCACAGCACTGCCGCCGACAGCTGTGGACCCGTGCGTGGGACCCTTGGGTGGGTTACTTCATGTCTCTGGGCTCAGTTTTCCTGTCTCTAAGAGGGGGATATGAATTACATCCACCACATACGCCTGTTCAGAGTTAAGGAGTGTGCGAGCCTTCACGCAGAGCCCAGGCTCCACGTGCTGGTCAGAAGGAGGTGTTATCATGGCTTGCTTTGTTTTGCCCTCTTCTTTTCTTTTTTTTTGAGACAGTCTTGCTCTGCCCAGGCTGGAGTGCAGTGGCATGATCTTGGCTCACTGCAACCTCCGCCTCCCAGGTTGAAGCAATTCTTGTGCCTCAGCCTCCTGAGCAGCTGGGTTTACAGGCGCATGCCACCACGCCTGGCTGATTTTTTTTGTATTTTTACTAGAGACAGGGTTTCGCCACGTTGGCCAGGCTGGTCTCGAACTCCTGGCCTCAAGTGATCAGCCCGCCTCGGCCTCCCTAAGTGCTGGAATTACAGGTGTGAGCCCCTGCGCCCCGCCATTTTTGTTCTCTTAATGGCACCCGTCTCCCCAACTTCTCAAAGGCCTTGGATGTCAGTCCACCTGCCTTGACCCCATGCCCTCCAACCCCATGGGCAGCCTCCCATCTTCACTGTGTCCCTCTGGTGATGGGAACTCATGTCCTCACCAAGCAGCCCTGATCATGAGAAAGCTGTGTCCCTGAAGCCTTCCATCTCCCATGCAATTCCTGCAACACGCGTGCGCACGTACACTGTCATGACGCAGTGTTCTGGGCAGGGCAGAACTGGAGCCGGTGGGTGAGGAGGTGGGGCTGGGACTGCAGAAGCACAGGACACCCGAGCAGACCGTTCACTCGAAGGGGTGGGGAGCCTTTCAGGACAGTCTGCGTTGGGGGCACTTGGCTGGCCCCTCGGTGCTCTCCACCGAAAAAGTGACTCAATCTTTTGTAAAAACTTGTTTTTAATTTTGTATAAAATAAAGGGGGTCCATGCCCAGAGGGGCTGTAGGAAATCCAAGCAGACCAGCTGGGGTGGGGGACGTAGCCTACCTCAGGGGACTGTGAAGGGGACTGTCTGTCCTCAAAAGGGGCTGAGAAGGCCCATCAGGGGCCAAGGTCCCACAGAGAGGCCTGGGATGCCCCCCCAACCTGAGGGGCAGAGACTAGGAAGTGGGGAGCCCCCATCATGCCCCAGAGGTGGCCACAGGCTGAAGGAGTGGCCTGAGGCACCGCAGCCTGCAACCCCCAGGGCTGCAGTCCACTAACTTTTTACAGAATAAAAGGAACATGGGGATGGGGGAAAAAGCACCAGGTCAGGCAGGGCCCGAGGGCCCCAGATCCCAGGAGGGCCAGAACTCCGGATGCCAGCACCACCCTAGCAGCCCCCACAGCTCCTGGCACAGGAGGCTGCCACGGATTGGCACAGGCCGCTGCTGGCCATCACGCCACATTTGGAGAACTTGTCCCGACAGAGGTCAGCTATTGGGGGCAGGAAGGAGGGGGGGGTCAGGGTGGAGCTGGGAGATGAGAACCGCTGTCCCTCCCCCAACTCTGGTGATAGGAGTGTTGAGGATGAAAAGTAGCAGGGAGGGGAGCTCAGGGTGTCCTGGAAGTGGGCCTGGTGGATAATACGTGTTGAATAAACATCAGGTAGGTGACTAGGTGGCCAGATAATGAAGTGGACGTGGGGGTAGGGGAGGTCTTGGGGAGGAGGCCTTCCTACCTCGGAGGAGTTCCTCGTGGGCACACACTGTACGGACACAGATCTCCCTGTTAATGACGTACACACGGCGGAGGCTGCGGGGACAGGGCACGGGAGGTCTCAGCCCCACGTCCACCCAACCCCACTGGGATAGCCCAGACAGAACCCGGCACTGGAGCCCAGGAGTGGAGGTCCCTGGCCCAGGCCCAACCACAGAATTGAGCTCAACTTCAGGACTCACTATCTTTCCTCCAACTCCCACCTTGGCTGGCCAGAGCTGTCCCCTGTGCCCTCTAGCCCCCCAAACTCCGAAGTCCTCCTGACAGCTGCCCACCTGTGCTCACCTGTAGAAGCAGACCTCGTTGAGACACTGTTTGCACGGCTTGTGTATGGAGTAGAGGCGGGTGCACGGGTACTGTTCCTCACGGCAGTCTGGTGACAGGTGGGGTCAGACTAGGAGCCCAGAGTTGGGGGGTGGCCCCCAGCCTCACCCACCTGAGGCTGGCTCGCAGGGCCTAGTCCCCCCTGGACCCTCAGGCCCCGTGCAGACACCCATAACTACACATGCCCACATAGACACATGCAGCACTGTCAGACTTACCAGGGCTGTAATATTCATGTATCAACTCAAAACCACACTTACTATAGAAGCCTAAGTTCAACAGAAATTCCCACCCACCCATGCATCGTCACAAAAGTCCATACCAACTTCCAAGCAGATCTGCCCACGCTCACAGAAGCCCACATAGGAACGCACACACCAACCCACACGAGGGTAAGCACACGGATTCTCTCGCACACACACACCTTGTTCTTTCAAGCTCTCAGCTGGGGCAGCCGGAGGGGCACCGCTCAGCCAGCCTGCGCTCCCTGGCCCTTCCTCACCTCCACATGGGCACCACCCAGTCTCTCTGGCTGACAGGAAGTCCCCAGCACACTCCCTGCCCCTCCCAGTAACTGTGAGGACAGGGGCCTTCCTAGGCTGCCAATTTAGCCTCCAGTCAGGCACGCTGGGGACTGGTGGGACCTCCTGGAGCTGCCTAGTGGGGCCTGGGGATGCCAGCCTACAGCAATCATACTGCCCCATATTACTGCCAACAGCCCACATGGGCAAGGGACAAAGACCTCCAGCCCACCAGCACCGCCCCCTACTCCACCCCAACTTCAGGCCGTGCCTCCATTTCTCTGGCTGACAAGAAAGCCCTTACCAAGAGGCCCAGGCTCTGTGGGCTCCGCCTCTGCATTTCCTGGTTCTGGTGTTGAGACAGAGGTAGGCAGACATCATTGGGAGGGGTATCTTCAGAGCAAGGGGAGTCACCTCTCCCAGCCCTGGAAGACCCCCACTCCCAGGGTTGACAGAGTGGGGAGGGGTGAGGCAGGAGCTGGGGCAGGGGTGGGAGCAGGGTCTGGCACCTACCTGGGGTTGGGGCTGGGATGATTTCCTGTTGGACTTGCTGCTGGGACTGGAACTGGAACTGTTCCTCGGAGGGCCGAGGAGTCACCTCTGCAGCCAGGGGAGGATAAGGGGGTCTGCTCCCTCTACCCCTCCCGGGGGCTCTCCCCACCCCAGCTGCCCGCCCGTCCTATCCTACCCTCAACCCATTACCTTGATAATCATAGTAGTCTGGGTTGTCTGCAAACAAAGATGAAAGTGGAATTGGTGGGAGTCAGGCTACTCCCCCAGCCCCAGGGGCAAACAGGTCCCCGCTGAGCCAGGGACCAACCCCCAGAATTCCCATCAGCCTGTCCAGTGCGGTCCCTGGCTGAGCCATGCACATCTGAGCAGCCAGGCCTCCGTGACCCGGCAGGGCTGGGGGTGGAAGGCCCTTACCGATCTGGTCGCTATAGTGGGTGTACTGGACGTGGTCAGGGAACGGCGGCA
Organism: Trachypithecus francoisi; assembly: GCF_009764315.1. Lineage (NCBI taxonomy): Eukaryota > Metazoa > Chordata > Mammalia > Primates > Cercopithecidae > Trachypithecus > Trachypithecus francoisi. The sequence goes on along the minus strand of NW_022681457.1, from coordinate 108,006,255 downwards.
GCGGGTCCAGGTCGTACTGGCCCTGAGCCAGCAAGCCTGCTGTGGGGAGGCAAAGCGTGTGGGGTACCCCACGGGGAGGGGCAACAGGGGCCCGAGGCGCTTCTGGGGAGGGGAGGCGGGGGTCACAAGGGCAGGTCTGTAAGAACCTAGGACCCTACAAGCAGATTCCTAGAGGATCCAGACTCTTCTTGGATGGTAAAGACCCTTCCCCACCCTGGTCATGGTGACCTCCCTGACTTCATCTTGCCCCTTCCTGTTGCTGGCCTCCTGGCTGTTCCTGGGACTCCACATGCTCCTGCCTCCCTCAGAGCCTTTGCACCTGATGCTCCCTGGGCCTGTAGGCCTGCTCAGCTGCAGGTCTTCCCCGGAATTTCAGCCTCACGAGAGGCTGCCCCACCCCCCAGCCCACCGGCCTTCCTGCTGATTTCCGTCCAGCACTCAGCACATGCTGGAGTTTCTCATATCTGCTTTTTTCCTATTTGTCTCCCTTCCCTGGACTGGCAGCATGATGAGGAGCAACGATGTGTCTGCCTGGTTCATCGCTGAATCCCCAGGGCCTAGCCCAGCATTTGGCATGTTGTAGGGACTCAACACATCACAGCTGAATGAATGAATCTTGGCCCTGCTAGGACTTTTGTGGTCCTCATTGATTCTCCTCATTTGGCCAGTACGGACCCCCTCAAGGTCGAGACTGTATAGAGCTGAAGGGCCCTGAATGGATCCAGAACCCAAGCGTCCGGACTCCCTGCCTTGGGTGCCCCTGCACCTCCACCTGCACATCGGCTCCCAGAGGGGCGTTGTGCCTTGTGCCACGGAGTCCTTGTGCCTGGGACGTGCCCTCCAGAACCCTGCCTGCCTGCCTGCTGCTGTGGAAGGCTGGGGGAAGGGCCGGGAGCTGCCTCCAGATGCTGCCAGTGTTGGCCGGTCCAGTCTGTGGTCCAAGCAGGCAAGAGGCCCTGGGGGCTGGGGAGCTGAGTTCTGGCCGTAAGTCGAGACAAAGTCTCACTGCTAATCCCCTCTACTAACCCTACTCCCCACCCCCACATAAGGGGAGCTACCCTCTGCCCCAGGAGCCACTTACCAGGCAGGAATAGCAGGAAGAGGTAGGCAGCTCTCATGGCAACGAAGAGGCAGGCCGGAGTGGTGTCAGGGAGGACAGCTGGGGAAAGACCGCTGGGAGCTCTACCCAGGGCCACACCCAGGACAGTAGAGCCCACCTTTGATCCCCTGATTTCACCCTGGAGAAGGTGGCACCCAGAAACCAGGCATGGGAGGGCTGGAGTGGAGGGACATCCCAGTCCCTGCTGGCCCACCCAGGTGTTCAGGTCACAAGGAACAAGGCCTCCAACTCAGCTCCAGGACTGATCCTGACAAGCAAACCCCATGTCGTGTGTGTACTAGACATGGTCAGGGAAGGGTGGACCCTGCCCTGCTCACTAAGGGGACATTCCTAACGTGCTCCCAGCCCGGGCCATTCTGTCCTCACCCACACCCATGCTCAGCCCTCTGGCCCAATGCCTCCCCGGGTGTCCAAGGCACTGACTGCATGAATCGCTGAACCAGGCCCATCCTTGGGACCCCAGCCCTGGCCAACCGGCATCACCTCCTGGACTCAGCAGTGTCTGCCAAGCCCACCACCTGCTCCCAATTAGCCCCTGGGCCCTGAGCATCTTGCTCAGCAGGAAACCACATACACATGGGCCTGCCGGGCCCCCACAGCGGCCAGGCCGGGCAGGGCTCCCAGTGCCCAGAAGACTCCTCTCCTGCCAGGCCTCCAGGCCTCGCAAGACCTGGCTGTGTTCATCACAGGCTCACGAGACCTGGGCTATTTGCAGCAGCAGGAAACACTAGAGTGAAGTCTGAGGGGGCTCCTCTGGATTCTAGAACAGCAGCACTGAAGGAGCCATGACATCACCCAGCCTAGGGGTTCCGCACCCCCTGACATTGTAGGCAAGTATGTGTGTCATTTGGAGGGAGAGGGCACGGGGTCATGGCTTTCATTAGGATCCTGACATTCAAGAGCCCAGCCTCCAGTCCTGGCTACTCGGTGGGACTTGGGGAAGCCTCCAGTTCCCCACATCCAGCCCCAGCTCGTGGAGGGCCACCTCAGGTCCGTCAGCCTTCTGTAGGGAGGGCTGCGAGGGTGGGGTCCATTCTCCAGGAGGGCCCCTCCCTGCTGCAACCCAGGAAGTCTTTCCAGAAAGCTAGCTGGAAACCCCAACTTTGCTCTATTTTCTCCACCGGGAATCCAGGGGGAGGGGAGGGAAAGGGGAGAAAGCATGAGGTCTTTCCCTTCTTCCTCTCAATCCTGAGGCCTCCCTGACCCCCTGGACCTCTCATGCGTTGGGCACTTCACTAAGGTGGAGTGGGAGCAGGGAGACGAGGCTCAGGACCAAGCTGCCCCAGAGGTGACGGATAGCTGACTCCCCACACCCCATTCTGAAAACCCTTGACCTCCTCATGGAAGGGGGATGAAAAGACCCCAAGAGCCTTCGTCGCCCCTCTCCCCATCGTCGCCCCTCTCCCCATCGTCGCCCCCCTCCCCATCGTCGCCCCCCTCCCCATCGTCGCCCCTCTCCCCATCGTCGCCCCCCTCCCCATCCTCGCCCCTCTCCCCATCCTCGCCCCTCTCCCCATCGTCGCCCCCCTCCCCATCGTCGCCCCCCTCCCCATCGTCGCCCCCCTCCCCATCCTCGCCCCTCTCCCCATCCTCGCCCCTCTCCCCATCGGTCAGGCCAGTCGGAGCCCCTGCTGCTCAGCAGAAGGCGCTGAATTGGGGCATGAGGGGCTGCAAGGTGTTGGGGGATGCCTGTCGGTCCCCGGCGTGGAGTCTTCTTCCCTAGGACTGGCCCCCAAACCCAGGCTTATTGGGGGAAGGAGGCCCACGGGCTAGTGGGGAGACAGGAAAGAGGGAAGTCAGTGTGGAGTTCATGGGCTCCTCCCAGGGGACCACATCTCCAAGCACTTCTAGACCAAGGGGTTTTGGGGCGTGCAGGAGGCCAGGACCTGCCCGGGAGGCTGCCCCACCCCCACCTCTGGCCTCTTCCACAGCTGCGGCCTCCCCCAACCCCGACTCCCCTGCGTCCTGGGAGGAGGGGGACAGGGGGCCCTGACGCTGGCTCAGACCTCAGACGGAGGGAGGGCTCTGCCCGCTCCAGAGTCGAGCTAGGGGGGAGGGGTCCCGGCGGGGGGAACCCAGATGCTGCAGCGCCGCACAGCTGGGAACAGTCAGCCGCGGAAGCTTGTTCCGCGCGCCCTCGCGCTCCCGTCTCTGATCTCTCTTTGTCTCTCTGCGTCTCTGTCTCGGCCATTCCCACCGGGGCTCCCACCCCACCCGCCACATTCCAACCTCCCCGGGAGAACAAAAGATGTCCCATCCCCCGACGCCCCCACCTCTGGCTCTCCCCAAACTCGGGCTCCCCACCCTTCCCAATTCACATTTTCGCTGCAGAGCAACTCCAAACTTTCCAGGTGCCCCCTTGGCGTCCGCTCTGAAGGCGCTGGGTTCAGGACCTCCACGTGTCGCCCCAGGATCGGGGACCCGGAGAGCCTGGCACCCCCGTCCCCGCGCCGGGGGACCCGCCGACGCCTCTGACCGCTCCCCGGGGCCCCCGAGCGCCAGGCCCGCGCCTACCTGTCCGGGTCACTCCGCCGCCCGCTCCGAGTCCGCCCGCCGGAGCCGCCCCTTGGCTCGCTCCGAGTCCCCCTCCGGGCCCCCGACGGGGCTGGCGCCCGCCCTCCAGCCCCAGAGCCTCTGGGTCCTAACGCGAGTGGCCCGCACAGGCCGCCACGCCGTGCCCTCGGGGTTCCATCTCCTCGGGAGTGTCCACGGGGGAGAGGCGCCCGGAGCCGTCCTCACGTCCGTGCAAAGCTTCCTCCTTCTCACAGCTGCTCCTCACTCGACGTCGACGGGGTGAGGTGGGTGAGGTGAGCAAGGGTGGGTGTGTAGCCCATTTCACAGAGGAGAAAACCAAGCTTCCCAAAGTGACTCACCATAGGCCCCTCAGCCAGAAAGTAAGCCTCGCTCGCACTCTGCCTTCTCCCAGCTTACAGGACACCCTTCTGCCTTGGTTTTCCTTCTGCCTCTCCAGCTGAGCCTGCTGCCTCTCCCAGAACCGCACCGTCTCCTCCTACACTGCTGAGCTCTGGGCCATGGCTGGCTTCCACAACCAGCCGTTCTTTCTTTCCTTTTCTAGAGACAAGGTCTTGCTGTGTTGCCCATGCTCGTCTCGAACTTCTGGCCTCGAAATTTTGGCCTCAAGAGTTCCTCCTGTCTCATCCTCCTGGAATGCTGGGATTACAGGCAAAATTCCCTGCTCCCGGTCATGACCAGCACTTTTTTCAGCCCTGACCCTATCTATGTGTCCCACAAATGTCCCCAAGGTGCATCAACTTCAACAAGCATCCAAGTCCAAATTCACAACCTCCTGACTCTCCCCAAGACCTGGCCTTCCAGGGTTCCCAGTACTCCATTGGCCCCCCAGCCTTCCATTACCCAGGCTTCCTCCCCTACCCTTAGCCCTGCATCTAATCCAGCACCCACCTGCGAATGCTACTAAAAATTTCTTTTGTGACTCTGTCCACTGCTCCCTCCCTGGCCTGAGCCACTGTGAGACCAAGTTGCAATCCCAAGAAACCACATTTGCTCTTTCTGCTTGTCAGAAGCTGACAAAGCCCTGACTCAGTGACCGGTGGCAGCGCAACGGAAGGATGCCTTGAAGATGGCAGGCAGGGCAGAACACAGGCTCCCACGCCTCTTGCTTGAATCACTGCATTGTTCGAAAAGGTAAGTTCAATGATCCTGGCTGTGCCTTTTCCTGTACATAAGATAGCACCTGACAAGACCGATGATTATGCCTCTATAATCTATATAACTAGGTGCATCCTCGAACCCAAACCTCGGTGAGATTTGCTCTAGTGTAGCTTCTGAAGACACTTGATGCAACTTTTTTCTTCTTCTTTTTTTTTTTTTTTTTTTGAGACGGAGTCTCGCTCTGTCGCCCAGGCTGGAGTGCAGTGGCCGGATCTCAGCTCACTGCAAGCTCCGCCTCCTGGGTTTACGCCATTCTCCTGCCTCAGCCTCCCAAGTAGCTGGGACTACAGGCGCCCGCCAACTCGCCCGGCTAGTTTTTTGTATATTTTAGTAGAGACGGGGTTTCGCCGTGTTAGCCAGGATGGTCTCGATCTCCTGACCTCGCGATCCACCCGTCTCGGCCTCCCAAAGTGCTGGGATTACAGGCTTGAGCCACCGCGCCCGGCCTTCTTTTTTTTTTTTTAACGAGACCAGGTCTCGCTCTATCATCCAGGCTGGAGTGCAGTGGCACCATCACAGCTCACCTCTTGGGCTCAAGTGATCCTTCCACCTCAGCCTTCCAAGTAGCTGGGACTACAGGCAAGAGCCACCATGCTCAGCTAATTTTTTTTTTGTAGAGAAGCGCTTTTGCCATGTTGCCCAGTCTGGTCTCGAACTCCTGAGCTCAAGCAATCCACCCGCCTCAGCCTCCAAAAGTGCTGGGATTACAGATGTGAGCCACCGTGCCTGACCATAACTTCTGAGTATATGCAGAACCACCTGCCTCTGTATCTAAAGTGTGGGCTAAAATGCTGCTTTGGAGCAGTCTGACAGAGACTCTCTGAAACGCTCTCCCGGGGTGCAGTCCTCAGTAAGACTCAATAAAACTAACTTTAATTTTTTCAGAGGCTGATTTTCTTTTTTTTTTTTTTAAATGGAGTTTCACTCTGTTGCCCAGGCTGGAGTGCCGTGGCGTGACCTTGTCTCACTGTAACTGCCACCTCCCAGGTTGAAGGGATTCTCCCACCTCAGCCTCCCAAGTAGCTGGGATTACAGGCACATGCCACCATGCCAGGCTAATTTTTGCATTTTTTTTTTTTTTTTTTTTAAGTAGAGACAGGGTTTCACCATGTTGGCCAGGTTCCTGACCTTAGCTAATCCACCTGCCTTGGGTTCCCGAAGTGCTGGGATTATAGGCATGAGCCACTGTGCCTGGCCGAAAGGTGGATTTTTTTTTTTTTTGAGACGGGGTCTTGCTGTCTCTCAGGCTGGAGTGCAGTGGCGCGTCCTCGACTCACTGCAACCTCTGCCTCCTAGGTTTGAGTGATTCTCATGCCTCAGCCTCCGGAGTAGCTGGGACTACAGGCACCCGCCACTGTGCCTGACTTTTTTTTTTTTTTTTTTTTTTTCTAATAGAGATGAGGCTTCCCCATGTTGTCCAGGCTCATCTTGTACTCCTGACCTCAGTTGATCCACCCACTTCGGCCTCCCGAAGTGCTGGAATTACAGGTGTGAGCCACTGGGCCTGGTCAGAAGGCTGATTTCTTCTTTAGTTGACACCACCATCATTTGCCTGGGCTCTGCGATAGCCTCTGCTCCGGGCTCTCCCATGTGGTTTCTGCCTCCCTCACCCCCACAGATCATGGCCGCTTCTACTGAACGCCTTTCACTCAGGTTGGGGGCTCAACTCCTCTGTGGCCTCCACGACCCCTGCCCTTTATGGCAACCTGGCTCTTCCTCCTCTTCCTCCTCTAGCCACCGGCCTTTGGGGGCTTTCTCCCAAATCCCTCTTTTTCCCAGACTGGGGCGTTTCTTCCTCCAAGCACTGGCTGAGGTCTCCTCCGTGGGGTCACAGATCAAACCCTCCCTTCCTCAGAGGGGCCTTCCCTTTTTCCTTTTTTTGTGCTTTCTAGCTTTACTGCTTGCAGCTCTCTTGTTGGCCTGTCTGTGACCATCTGAGCCCTGTCCCTCTTCCCGATGAGACTGTCATCTTGCCCCGTGAAGGCCGGGACTGAGGCCTGTTTTTGCTTATCTTCAGTTTTGCTGATTAGGCTCAGAGCCCGGCTCCGAGCAGCAGTTGAGCAAACAGTTGTGGAATGAATGAGTGAACTGTACTCTAAACTCTTCCCAGAGAGACTGGCTGGGAGTGCAGATCCTCTGCCTCTGGGGCAGGCTTCAGTCCTGCCCAGGAGCCTAGGCCTGAGGCGGGAGTGAGAGTTGTAGCGGCTGCGGGCTGGGAGGAGATGAGGATGGTCCCTGACTGAGACCCTTGCCGTGTGATCTCTTCACCCCTAGTCATTCCCCCACTTCCCTTAGACTCTGAGTCTTAGGAAGGGACTCAATATGTTCTGTGCCTCCTTCATTCCCCAGGATTGCTTTGTTGAAGAATGACCACGCCCCGTCCCCCAGTGTCTATTGCAGTGCAGCAGAGACTTTTGTCACCTGGAGAGAGGTGGGCCCTCAGGCCAGCCCAGCCCTCTCTGCCTGCCCTTAGACCCCACTGCTGCCAGGAGCAATCCCACTGGCAAAAGAGAGGAAATCACCCAGTAGAAATGCTGTCCCTTACCCTCGAAAAAAAAGAGGGAGGCTGGGCACAGTGACGCACACCTGTAATCTCAGCAGTTTAGGAGACCAAGGCGGGCAGACGGCTTGAGCCCAGGGGTTTGAGATCAGCCTGGACAGCATGGCAAAACCCCATCTCTACAAAAAATACAAAAATTAGCTAGGTGTGGTGGCGCCTGCCTATGGTCCCCGCTACTCAGGAGGTTGAGGTAGGAGGATCAGCTGAGCCTGGGGAGGTGGAGGCTGCAGTGAGCCATGATTGCACCACTGCACTCCAGCCTGGGCAACAGAGCAAGACCTTGTCTAAAAAAAAAAAAAAAAAGAAAAAAGAAAAGAAAGAAAAACTGGGAGACTGAGGGGCTAAAGCTGCCAACTCATGTCCTGGCTCTCAGGTCCTCTCTGCTGCTTCTGCCCATTCCCCTGGCTGTTTCTTTGGGCAGGGGAGGGGATGGGGCTGTGGTTGCTGTGCTCCCACTATGTCCTTGGAGACGTGCTCCTTCCCTGCCAGGCTTTCATGCTGGATGGTGAACTGCTTGCAGAGTGAGACCACGTTTTTGTCCCGTTTTATTCAGTTTGTTGAGTTAGTCCTGGTGCCTGGCACACACCTGTCCAATAGATTCATGAATAATCAGCTAAGGGTAGAGGAGGTATTTGAACCCAGGCCTCTCTGTGGCTTCCTCTGAAACAGCATCTGCCACGCTGAACCGTCGCTGGCTGGCAACGCAGTGACCGGAGCAGAGGTCCACCATGATGTGCCTCCTGAGAGGAGTTACATCCTCACACCCACATCCCTTCTCCCCAGCATGATTCAACGTTTTCTCAGCCCCTACTCTGGCAGGCCTGGGGATAGCACCAGGGGTTCCAGGAATGAGGTTGGCCAGGGCTTTTGGAAGGCAGGAAACAGCCAGTCTTTCCTGTTCTCCCCTGCCCAGATGAGCCAGACGGCCAAGCTGCCTCTCTAGAGCAGAGGGGCTTGGCCAGGGGCCCGCTGGTGAGATGAGCTCAGAGGCACCCACCCTTCCCTGAGGGATGATGCACGTGGTTCTGACTGGGAGATGTGGGCTCTGAGCCTGGATTTCATCTGAGGGAGGAACCGCCCACAAACATGTCCCAGGATGTTGGGGTGGGACGGGGAGGGGGAAAGGTGGGAGAGAGGGAACTGTCCCCTAGCAAATGCCTCCCAGGCAAGCCCACATCTCCTTGTCCTCCAAAGGAGGGTAGGAGGGTTAGGAATATCGAAGCTGGAGTCAAAGCTATCCAGCCCCACTCTGACTACTTGTGCAACCTCTAAGCCTCGGTTTCCTCATCTGTAATATGGGAATAGTACCCCACTTGTTGGAAGGATGACATGACAACGTATGTAAAATGCTAAACGGGGCCAAGCACAGTGGCTCACGCCTGTAATCCCAGCACTTTGGGAGGCCAAGATGGGCAGATCACCTGAGGTCAGGAGTTCGAGACCAGCCTGGTCAACACGAGGAAACCCTGTCTCTACTAAAAATACAAAATTTAGCCGGGTGTGCTGGCACACGCCTGTAATCCCAGCTACTTGGGAGGCTGAGGCAGGAGAATCGCTTGAACCTAGGAGGCGGAGGTTGCAGTGAGCAGAGATCACGCCACTGTACTCCAGCCTGGGTGACAGAGCAAGACTCCATCTCAAGACCAAAAAAAAAAAAAAAAAGCTAAACAGAATATCCAGGCACATGCTGGACACAGGAAACATTATTACTGTGAGATGAGGGCCAGAGGCCCAGAGAGGGGAGTTGGCCAATGGAGCCTGAAAACCAGGGGGTTCCAGGGGCTTGTCAGGCTGAAAAACCAAGCCCCCAGGGGGTTCCAGGGGCAGACACATGCAGGGGCTGCCCGCTGGGCACCCGGGGGTACATGCATTTCCTCCTGGGCAGGTGGGAGGGTCTATGGTGCCAGGTACGAGATAGGCACGGCAGAGCCAGGAAAATATCGTCACTTTATTTGCTACACTGACAGCAGCGCTGAGGGGAGTTGGGGGCTGCCATTCCTACTCAGGATGGCCCGAGGTGGGGGACAGCAGTCAACGCTTCCCCATGGTGGGGGTGGTCTCGGGGGAGCAGTGTAGACAATCGCCAACCTCGGGGATGTGGGAGGTGGTGGCGGTGGTGTCACTGGAGAGGGGTCCAGTTGGTGGCTCAGAGGCAGGGAGTTCCAGTGTCTGGGGCGCCCGTAGGCCTGCACTACCTCAGGGGGCCGGCGGGCAGCAGTGGCCAGGGCTGCTCGGCCAGCTCTCGTTCCAGCTGCTTGAAACGCTTCTTGGAGGTCCGCTTGGGCCGGAGGCGGCGCAGGCAGGCAGGGAGGCACTGGTCTAGCACGCTCTGCGAAGGGCAGGGAGGGTGTCGGGGCAGCCGGGGCTGAGCTGGGGTCAATCCACCCCCACCTCCGTTCTCTCCCGCTGCTGAGACCCAGGGCGGGCCCCACCTCCAGCATGAAGGCCCCCACAAAGTTGAAGGTGACCAGACCCAGCAGCAGCAGCTTGAAGCAGGTGTCGGTGATGTTCCTCAGCGCCAGCGGCCCCTGCAGGAGGCCGGGGACCAGGACAAGGCCCAGGAGGATGGAGCTCAGGAGCGCCAGGGCCACCAGGAAGGGCACTGGGAGCAGGAGAGTCTCTCAGGCAGGAGCCACGCCCCCGGGACCCACAGACACACACGTGTGCACACCAGTCTCCACTCAGCCAGCATCTCTCTCCCATCTGCCTCCCCCAGCACCCCAGGGCTCCTTCCTCCCTCCCTCCGCCAGCATCTCCCGCCCACGCCTGCAGTGGCACCATTGGTGTAGAGGGGCCGGCGGAAGGGCGCCCCCTTGGACACGGCTGCAGCCAGGATGAGGTACTGGAAGCTGGACAGAGAGAAGACCACGGTGTTCTCATAGTTGGGCAGGTTGTCTGGTGCGGGCACCGTCCTATTCAGAGGCACGAACCTGGGGGTACAGGGATGGGGGTCAGGGAACGAACGTGGGGTGGACGGGGCAGGGGCGGGATGGGGGTGGTCGGCTCCCTACTCACCACGGCTGGGCCAGGGTCAGGAAGTAGCCCCCTAGCTGCACGCCGGTCACCAGGGCCACCTGCAGCAGCAGGCTGCTGAGCACGGGCACGCTGAGCAGCGCCCCCGGCGGCCGCACCCGCCCCAGGGCCAGCGCTGGCCCCGTGCGGCTCATGAGCACTGCCACTGTGGTAGTGATGACCAGGTCAATGGCCAGGAACTGCAGGTCACCCAGGTTGGTGTTGATCTGCCACCGGGAAGGGAGGACAGGGGGGAAACTAAGACCTGGCCCTGGCAGCCCCTAGTCTGACAGCAGAGGCCCCACCCCTGCCCCGAAGGAGTCTGATGGGTAAGACATCCCCGGTCTAATGGGGGCAGTGCTCTCCTGCCAGCCCAGTGGAGGAGGCATAGCTCTTGATGTGAGACAAACTCCTGGTCTGATGGAAAGGGCACCTGTGCTGACCTTCGGGGCCTAAATCTGAGGGGAGGTTTCCCTCCCTGTAACAAACTCCCAGCCCAATGGGGAGGCTTGGGCTCTGCCTTGCGGAGTCCCTATAGCTACCAGGGCATGCGCAGTTGCTGCCCTCAGGAAGCTCCTCGCTTTCAGGCAGACACAGGAGCAGACCCGAGTGTAAGATGTGGGCTGCCCTACAGTGTCACCTCATTCGCTGGCGGGGAGCAGGCCATGCCCAGAGGAGGGGAGGGGAGATCTCCTCCAAGTAGGGTGTGGGAGGTACAGCCAAGGTATAGGGCAGAACAAGTGCGTCTGGAGAAATGGGCAGACCTGTGGGAATGGGGCAGGGGCGAGGGTTTTGGTCCTGCCTCCACTCAGTCTTCCCTGCAGATGGGGGAGTTCCCAGAGTTGCGGTCAAGATGTTAGCCCATGACAGCTGCTGCCATTTGTGAGGACCTAGCGGGCACCAGGCTCTGTGCCTGGTGTTTTCCTCTTCTCCCCCGAGCCTTGCCACCTCTCCATCCACACAACTGGAGAGTGGCAGGGTCATGATCTGGGCCCACATCATCTATCCCAGGACCTGCCGGCTCCAAGGCACACGGCTGTGTCCCCTCCCTAGTCTTGGGACAGCGCTGGGTACGGAGCTCTGCAGGTACTCACCGTGTAGAGGATCAGGACGGAGATGAACTGGGTCAGGCTGTACAGGGCCATGTACTTGAAGACGCTGAACGAAGTGTCGAGGGAGCAGCGCCCCTCCCTGAGCGGCAGGGCATGGACATTAGGGGTCTAGGTTGGCTGACCAGCCCTGCCCAGCCCTCGCCCACCGGTCCCTGCCTGCCTTACCTGATGACCATGGGCACGCACTCAATACTGGCCATGCTCGAGGTGAAGGGCGAGACCACTGAGGCTTCTGCCTGGGACAGCGAGATGCCGACATCGGCCGCCTTCAGGGCTCCACAGTCATTGGCGCCGTCTCCGCACATGCCCACGCAGTACCTGAAGAGAGGTGTGGCCCGGTGTGGCCTGGGGAACGACCCCACCCACCCCACGCGTGGGCTAGCAGAATATGATGACAGCTGGGCCCCTAACGCCACATGGTGCCTGGTGCACAGGAGGTGCTCAGTGAATAGATGCAATTATTATAATAATCATTATCATCATGCTTTTGAGACAGAATTTCACTCTTGTTGCCCAGGCTGGAGTGCAATGGTGCAATCTTGGCTCACTGCAACCTCTGCCTCCTAGGCTCAAGCGATTCTCCTGCCTCAGCCTCCCGAGTAGCTGGGATTACAGACACCCGCCCCCACACCTGGCTAATTTTTTGTATTTTTAGTAGAGATGGGGTTTCACCATGTTGGCCAGGCTGGTCTTGAACTCCTGACCTCAGGTGATCCACCTGCCTCAGCCTCCCAAAGTGTTGGGATTACAGGTATGAGCCACCGCGCCCGGCCTATTACTATTTTTTGAGACAGAGTCTCGCTGTGTTTCCCAGGCTGAAGTGCAGTGGTGTGATCTCGGCTCACTGCAGCCATGGCCTCCCAGGCTCAAGCAGTCCTCCTGCCTCAGCCTCCTGAGTAGCTGGGACAGCAGGTGTGTCACCACACCTGGCTAATTTAAAAAAAAAAATTTTTTTTTTTGAGACGGAGTCTCGCTCTGTCGCCAGGCTGGAGTGCAGTGGCACGATCTTGGCTCACTGAAACCTCCGCCTCCCAGGTTCAAGCAATTCTCCTGCCTCAGCCTCCCAAGCAGCTAGGACTACAGGCGAGCGCCATCACGCCCAGCTAATTTTTTTTTTTGTATTTTTAGTAGAGACGGGGTTTCACCATATTGGCCAGAATGGTCTTGATCTCTTGACCTCATGATCCGCCCACCTCTGCCTCCCAAAGTGCTGGAATTACAGGCATGAGTCACCACAGGCATGAGTCACCACGCCCGGCCTAATCTTCAAATTTTTTGTAGAGATGGGGTCTCACTTTGTTGCCCAGGCTGGTCTCAAACTCCTGGGCTCAAGCAATCCTCTCACCTCAGCCACCCAGAGGTGGGATTACAGGAATAAGCCGCCGCACCCAGGCTACAATGATTATTTTTAGCATGAAAGACCCGGGAGAGCCTGCCTGCTTTTGGTGGGGAGGGGTGACAGCTCTCTGGTGCCTGTGGAGGGAGACAGGCCTAGGGAAGGGCAGATGAACAGATGAGCGGACAAGCTCAGCCCCCGCAGGCCCCGCCCACACCCTCCGCCGAGCACTCACTGAAGCTTCTGTAGCTCGCACACCAGCTCTGTCTTCTGCTCAGGGGCCATGCGGGCGAAGACAGTGCCCTGCACCAGGACCTGGGAGCACAGGGAGATGGGGGAGGGCTGAGGCACCCGCCAGGGAGAGCGAGCCATGAGAAGGGAGACAGAGCAGGGGAGGCGCGGGGCGGCCAGGGAGCTGGGGGCGGCCCTACCTTGGGCAGCAGCTTGGGGAAGTGCTTCATAATGATACCAAAGGTGGGCCCGCTGAGGGCCAGGTGCCTGGATCGGGGGTCTGGCTCCACGGTGTAGCTTGCAGCCTGGTCAGGATCCTAGGGGCCCAGGAAGCTCAGCTTAGCTCCCCCTGCCCACCCTGGAGAGTTGGGGCCTGGGTCAGGTGACACAGGGGTGGGGTCACTGGGTGCGGTACAGCTGGAACTCTGGGTTAGCCTCACCTTAACGCCATTCACGGCTGTGGGGGACTCCATCGGCAGGAACTCGAGAGAGGCAGGCTGACCCCGCTCAGGGTGGGTGGCGTGGACGATGATCAGATGCTCCTGGGGGGCCACCATGCCACAGCCCCGGGCCACAGTAACCGCTGTCTGCAGGTTGTCCCCTGGAGGGTATGGGGCAAGGTGAGGGTCTGAGGCTATCCGGGGGGGCCATCCTCACCCTGATCCTGACAGATGGGAAAACAGGCTGGATGAAATCCATCTGCCACCACCAGCCGAGTGAGCTGAGGCAGGTTATCAACATCCCTTTGCCTCAGTTTCCTCATCTGTAGATCCAGGCATCGAAGGGTCTTAGGAGAAACTGGAGCCCTGGGCTGGAGCTCCATATCTACTCCTTTTTTTTTTTTCTAAGACAACAGTCTCTCTGTTGCCCAGGCTGGAGTGCAGTGGCTCGATTTCGGCTCACTGCAACCTCCTTCCTCCTGGGCTCAAGCAATCCTCCTGCCTCAGTCTGTTAAGTAGCTGGGATTACAGGAGGGCGCGACCACACCAGACTAATTTTTTTGTATTTTTCGTAGAGATGGGGTTTCACCATGTTGGCCAGTCTGGTCTTAAACTCCTGGCCTCAGCTGATCCCCTTGCCTCGGCCTCCCATAGTGCTGGGATTATAGGTATGAGCCATGCGCCCAGCCCACATACACTCCTTACTGCTGTGTGACTCTGCTGCCAAGTGCCCATGACTGTGTGTGCATGCATGTGTGTGTGTGCAGGGGCAGGGAGGACAAGAAGAAGGACACAGACCTCTTAGCTCCTGCTGTTTCACCCCGGCTAAAATCTTTCTTTTTGAGACTGGGTCTCACTCTGTTGCCCAGGCTGGAGTGCAGTGGTATGATCATGGCTCACTGTAGCCTCGACTTCCTGGGCTCAGGCAATCCTCCAGCCTCAGTCGTCCAAGTTGCTGGGACCACAGGCACATGCCACCATGCCTGGCTAATTTTTGTATTCTTTTCTTTTGGCGGGGGGGATGGAGTTTCGCTCTTGTTGCCCAGGCTGGAGTGAAATGGTGCAATCTCAGCTCACTGCAACCTCCACCTCCCAGGTTCAAGTGATTCTCCTATCTCAGCCTCCTGAGTAGCTGGGATTACAGGCCTCCACCACAGTGCCTGGCTAATTTTTTGTATTTTTAGTAGAGACGGGGTTTCACTATGTTGGCCAGGCTGGTCTCGAACTCCTGACCTCAAGTGATCTGCCCGCCTCAGCCTCCCAAAGTGCTGGGATTACAGGTGTGAGCCACTGCGCCCGGCCATTTTTGTACTCTTTGTAGAGACGGAGTTTTGCCATGTTGCCCAGGTTGGTTTTGAACTCCAGGATTCAAGGGATCCTTCCCCTTTAGCCTCTCCAAGTGCTGGGATTACAGGCACGAGGTACCATGCCCGGCCAGAATCTTTCTCTTCCTCCTCCTTGAGCTTGTCACAGCCTTTTTTTTTTTTTTTTTTTGTGCCGGAGTCTCGCTCTGTTGCCCAGGCTGGAGTGCAGTGGCTGGATCTCAGCTAACTGCAACCTCCGCCTCCCGGGTTTACGCCGTTCTCCTGCCTCAGCCTCCCAAGTAGCTGGGACTATAGGTGTCTGCCACCATGCCCGGCAAATTTTTTTGTCTTTTTTAGTAGAGACAGGTATCACCGTGTTAGCCAGGATGGTCTTGATCTCCTGACCTCGTGATCCACCCGCCTCAGCCTCCCAAAGTGCTGGGATGACAGGCATGAGCCACTGCGCCCGGCCTTGTCACAGCCTTTGAGGCTGACATCATTATCCCCATTTCTCAGGGGCGCCGCCCAGAACCCGGGCTGTCTGACAGCACATCTGGGCTCCTTGGAAGTCACTCCACTCCTCTGAGCCTCAGTTTCCTCATCTGTCAAACAGGGGTGACAATTACCACTTGGTGGGGGGGATATTGTGCAGATTCACGAAATGTTTAAAAAGGACCTGGCCTGAAGCAAGGGCCCAAAAAGATGCCCCAAAAAGGGATCCCTGGTGCCCCTTCTCTCTGCCAGGAAGGGGTGGATTCTGCCCTGCTAGCCCGGGCTCCTACATGCCATTGTACCTGTCACCATGACGGCACGGATGCGGGTCCTCCGCAGAGCCTGGATAACTGGCGTTGTCTGTGGCTTCAGTAGGTTCCTCATGACCAGCAGCCCCAGGAGGCTCAGCTCTCGTTCCACAGTGTCCCTGGAGGGTGGGCAGACCTGGATCAGAGGTCACACAGTAGCCAGGGCCCCTCTCCCAGCCACCAGGCAGGGCATCTTCCCTGGGCTCTGCCTGCATGAGAGCCTCCCTCTGCCCTGTCCTCAGAGAGGGTGGGACAGGGGACAGGCCCACCTTGTCAGTTGCTGGGCTGCCTCTAAGCTGGACACAGTGGGCAGTGACTTGCTGGCCAGGGCCACGACGCGGTAGCCAGCAGCTGTGTAGCTCTGTAGCATCTGGGCGAAGTCGGTGGGCACTGCCAGGGAGAGGCAGGTGTCACGAGGAGGGGACAGCAGAGACAGAGGCTGGGCACCCACCCCATTCTGTGCTAATGCCCAACCAGGGGGCCTCAGGGGCTGCTCCCTGCACCTGTCTCGGGGTTGCAGAGCCCTGCCACCAGCTCCGGGGAGCCTTTGACGTAGGCCTCGGGCTGAGAGGCCCCTGGCCACGCCACCACCACACTCATGCGCTGCAGAGCCGAGGAGAAGGGGAAGCGGCAGAGGACGCTGACTGGCACCGGGGGCTCCTCCTGAAGGGTTGGAGAGGCAGCTGAGGCGCTGGCTGCGGAGTCCACCCCTCTGCCCTGCACCCCACAGGCCTCCTTCAGCTCACCATTCCCTGCAGCTGGGGCTCCCAAAGTGGGGGTCTCATCACTGCCAAGACCTGGGTCCCAAATGCCGAGTCCGCGGCTGGCTCCTCCTCCAGGACCTGGCAGGCAGGCAGGAAGGTTGGTGTCTGGGGGCTTTGGTGCACAGAAAGATTTGAGCTAGACTCAGGGAAGACTTCCTTCGTGGGAGATTGGATGGTGGGTTAAGAATGTGGGCTTTGGAGTCAGGTGGACTCAAATTCAAACTCTAGCTTTGCTGCCTCAGCATCACGGAGGAGCCTCAGCATCCTCCGTGAAGCAACATTTGAGCTTGCTTGCTAGGGCTTGGGGAAGAGGAAATGAGACCAGGTCGCTGCAGCCCGCGCGGTGGCGCATACTAGGCACTCAGCATGAGACCTTGCCATTAT
Organism: Trachypithecus francoisi; assembly: GCF_009764315.1. NCBI lineage: Eukaryota > Metazoa > Chordata > Mammalia > Primates > Cercopithecidae > Trachypithecus > Trachypithecus francoisi. The sequence continues at coordinate 107,989,499 of NW_022681457.1, read as the reverse complement.
TACGTTATTTTTAAGACGGAGTCTCACTCTGTCACCTAGGCTGGAGTGCAGTGGTGTGATCTCGGCTTACTGCAACCTCTGCCTCCTGGATTCAAACGATTCTCCTGCCCTCAGTCCCCTGAGTAGCTGGGACTGCAGGCACGTTCCACCACACTTGGCTAATTTTTATATTTTTAATAGAGATGGGGTTTCACTATGTTGGCCAGGCTGGTTTCAAACTTCTCACCTCAGGTGATCTGCCTACCTCAACATCCCAAAGTGCTGGAATTACAGGCATGAGCCACTAAACCCGGCCTATCATCATCATTATTATTCTTTGCGACAGGGTCTTGTTCTGTTACCCAGGCTGGAGTGCAGTAGTGTGATCACAGCTCACTGCAGCCTCACCCTCCCAGGCTCAATTAATCCTCCCACCTCAGCCTCCTGGGACTACAGGCATGCACCACCACACCTGGCTAATTTTTGTATTTTTGGCAGAGATGGGGTTTTGCCATGTAGGTCAGGCTGGGGTCCTGAGCTCAAGTGATCCTCCCATCTCGGCCTCCCAAAGTGCCGGGAGCCACATTACAGGTGTGAGCCACTGCACCTGGCCTGTTATTATTAATGGTGGGCATAGTAAGAGACCATTCTGGAAGACTGAGAGGGAAGACAGGGTAGGATTCGTTAGGCCCCGCTGCCCAGAGGCAGAGGGCTGACCTGCTTGGCCTCCTCACCCAGCCAGTAGACTCCACCATCTTCAAGTCCATGGGGTCGCCCACAGGGGTGTCCTGGAGTCGGCTGAGGGCATGGCAGGTGGCCAGTGCTCGGAGCAGGGGCCCCACGGGCAGGCGGCGGGGCTCTGGGACCAGTGGCAGGAATGCCTGCCCCTTCAGGGGCACCACCCCCATCACGTCTAAGCCGTCCTCAGTGAGGGTGCCCGTCTGCGGGAGACAGGTGGGTGGGGTAGTGATGAGTCCTGGGATGGGGGTGCCCTGCTGAGCTGGGCATCCAAACCCCAGGCCCGGCGGACCCTATGGGAACCCCAGGAACCCGAGCTGGAGCCAGAAGATGCCCTTTCTTGCCTGCTGTCCTTGGCACATGCGGTTCCCTCTGCTGAGGTTCCCCTGCCCAGCCCCCGCTGTTCCCCTGTCTAGCATCATCTCTTCCAGGGAGTATTCCTCCTTAACTCCCAAGGTCAGGGCAGCTGGTTTGCTCTGGGCTCCTACCCATGGCCTCTTCACTTCCCCACACTTGTGCACTGTGGTTAAGAACTCAGCCCACGGTTGGCGCTCAATATATGTATATATATATATTTTTTTCTTTCTTTCTTTTTTTTTCTGAGATGGAGTCTTGCTGTTCTGTCGCCCAGGCTGGAGTGCAGTGGCGCGATCTTGGCTCACTGCAACCTCTGCCTCCCGGGTTCAAGCGATTCTCCTGCCTCAGCCTCTCAAGTAGTTGGGATTACTGGTATGCGCTACCTTGCCCCGCTAATTTTTGTATTTTAAGTAGAGACAGAGTTTCAACATGTTGGTCAGGCTGGTCTCGAACTCCCAACCTCAGGCAATCCACCCGCCTCAGCCTCCCAAAGTGCTGGGATTACAGGTGTGAGACACCATGCCCAGCCTCAATATATTTGTTGACTGAGTGCATGAGTCAGTGCCTGCGTTCTCCACCCTAAACTCTAACTGCCCAAGTATTTGTCTGGCTCCTTGGCTAGCCTGGGAGCTATAGGAATCTGGTCAGCCCCCCTCCCTGGCTTATTTTTTTGAGACGGAGTCTTGCTCTGTTGCCCAGGCTGGAGTGCAGTGGCTCAATCTTGGCTCACTGCAAGCTCCGCCTCCTGGGTTTAAGTGATTCTCCTGCCTCAGCCTCCCAAGTAACTGGGACAACAGGCATGCGCCACCACACCTGGCTAATTTTTTATACTTTTAGTAGAGATAGGATTTCACCATATTGGCCAGGCTGGTCTTGAACTCCTGACCTCATGATCCGCCCGCCTCGGTCTCCCGAAGTGCTGGGATTCCAGGCATAAGCCACTGCGCTGGGCCTCCTCCCCAGTTTAAAAGCTCTCCGTGGCCCCCAAAAGCCTCTGAATGTCATCTAGCCTCTAGCCTCTGTCAACCAGGCCACTGCCTACCCAGCCCTGTCCTGCTCCACCACTCCCCATGCCCACGTACATGCCACATCTGTGCCACGCCACTCCCTGTGCCCTAGGTGCATGGTACATCTGTGCCATGTCACTCCCGCCTTTTACCCTTGCTTCTCCCTGACCTACCCCTCACTGAGGTCACTGAGGGACCTGCTCAGGGGGCTTCCTTGACTGCCTTCTAAGGAAGTGTCCCCATCTACAACCCATCATGCTACCCCAATGGCTTCCTTCCTACCCCCCACCCTGGCAGCTCCTTTGTGCACTCCTGGATCACTTACTTTGGTGGGGGACACACACACTCCAGTGACCACAAGGATGCCTGTGTTAGTCACTGCTGGGCCCCAAGGGTTGAGAGCAGTACGGGATGCACACTAGGGCCCCAGGGCCCCACCAGTAATTTTTTTTTTTTGAATTTCACTCTGTCGCCCAGGCTGGAGTACAATGGCGTGATCTTGGCTCACTGCAACCTCTGCCTCCTGGGTTCAAGCGATTCTCCTGCCTCAGCCTCCCGAGTAGCTGAGATTACAAGCATGTGCCATCATGCCTGGCTAACTTTTGTATTTTTAGTAGAGACGGGGTTTTGCCATGTTGGTCAGGCTGGTCTTGAACTCCTGACCTCAGGTGATCCGCCCGCCTTGGCCTCCCAAAGTGCTGGGATTACAGGTGTGAGCCACCGCGCCTGGCCCCCCACCAGTTCTTGAACACATGAATACGTGATTCTAGACATTTCATCTGCTAGACCATGAGCCCAGTGAGGGCGGGAGTGGGGTGGGGGACGGGAGTGGATCCTCTGGGGGTTTCCATCCCTAGACAGGACCTGGCATCCTGTGGGTGCTGCTGAGAGAATAACACGGGAGTGGAGGCCTGGCTGGGTGCCTGTGGCTGTCCCGCTCCCCCGCGCCAACCCCGCCTGTGGCCCCACCTTGTCAAAACACACCAGCTGCAGCTTGCCCCCCAGGTTGATGCGCAGTGGGTGGATGCAGAAGATGCCCTGTTTTCGCAGCCGGCTCTGGGCATAGAGCGTGCACACGGTCATGGCAGCAGGCAGGGCGGGCGGCACCACCACGGTCACCAGGTCCAGAGCCCGGATCACAATCTCGTTCAGAGGCAGCTGGCAGAGGCACCATGAATGTGAGCACCTGGCTGGTTGGCCCCTGGGCCCTACTGGCAGCACCCGCCACCCCACCCCCAAGGCTTACCCGATTTCGGTAGAGGATGAAGATGCTGTAGATGGTGCCGAGGAGAGCTGAGGGGACAGCGAGGGACTAAGTGGGATTTGGGACCCAGGCGGGGAGGCTATGGGCAGAGGAGGGTACAGGGGGCCACTCACCCAGGACAGAGAGGGCAGCCACAAACTTCATGCTGTGTTTATAGAACTTGAAGTTGATGGGCCGGGGGTGCAAGATGGAGCTCACCAGGCCCCCTTTTGCCGTGCAGAACCCTGGGGAGGCGGCAGGGACCCCAAGGCAGGGAAGCCAGGGTGAGGACAGGTCTTCCCCACCCCTAGCCCTCCCGACCTGTGCCTCTGGAGTTGCAAGACACGGTGTTTGTGAGATTAGCCATCAGCAGTGTGGAGTCCTAACAAGTCTGGCCCAGCTCTTGTAGGTTTTTTGAGGGCTTTAAAGAAGGAACTAGTGGATAGCATCTAAACATTGGGTGGTTCCACTTAAAATCCAGACACAGGGAAGGCTCCTGCCGGCCCGCTACATCCCTGTCCACTCCAGCACTGTAACCCCGGTGGCTCCTCCAGACCTTGCAATGCTTGGCCTTAGTCTGGCCCAACTTCTCCTGCTAAGATGGGAATATCAGACCCCAGTTGCCGGCCGACTTGCCCGAGGTCCCACAGCAGGGCAGCAGCAGACGTGGGTGTGGGGTCCAGGGTTTCAGGTCCCACCCTGCCCCGCTCCACCTCTCCCATGGGTGCTGAGCCCAGGATCTCTCTCAAGCCCAGCCTCTTGGCTCATACCTGTGCGAGTCACCACTGCCAGGACGTGAGGTCCCACATAGGCCCGGGCCTGCAAGATGAGGGTCCCGCAGAAGAGCGTGTGCCGCCGGTGTGTCTCTGCACAGTAGGGCCCCAGCCCTTCAGGCAGCGCCGTCTTCAGCACTGGAACGCTCTCTCCTGGCAGGGAACATGGTGTGACGACCACTCCACACTCCTCCCTCCCACCAGCAAGCCAGGAGTTACGTGTACAACTGTCCCACAAGCTCTAGGTCTCAGTTAACTCGGTAACCAGGTGTGAACAAGAAATCACAGCCCCATTTTACAGAGAGGAACACTGAGGCTCAGAGCGGACAGAGACATAAAGGCACAGGGAGACACTCCTGGAAGCGGGTGGCAGCCAGCTCCCAGGAACCAGTCGGGGGGGGGTCAGACACAGCGTGTGTGGGCATCGTGTGCAGTGGGGCGGGGTGGGGGGCGTTGTTCTCTTTCTGCTAGAATTATTTTATAACATGCATGGAGTGCTTTTCTAACTCCAACCAATAGAAGTATTTACAAGGGGCCGGATGCGGTGGCTCACGCCTGTAATCCCAGCACTTTGGGAGGCTGAGGTGGGCAGATCACTTGAGGTCAGGAGTTTGAGACCAGGCTGGCCAACATGGTGAAACCCTGTCTCTACTAAAATACAAAAATTAGCTGGGTGTGGTGGTGGGCACCTGTAATCCCAGCTATTTGGGAGGCTAAGGCAGGGGAATCACTTGAACCAGAGAGATGGAGGTTGCAGTGAGCCGAGATCGTCCCACTGCACTCCAGCCTGGGCAACAGAGTGAAACGCTGTCTCAAAAAAGAAGGGGAGGGAAGGGGGGAAAGGAGGGGGAGGGAGAAGGGGAAGGGGGAGGGGAGAGAAATATTTACATGGAGCGGGCAAATATTTCTATGAGTTGGAATGAGAAGAGCACTGCATGCTTGCCATGGCCCTGTGAAGCCCTGGGCAGCCTGCCTGGCAAATAGTGGCACTGCCTTATCGAATGCCTGCAGGCTGGGACTACTGAGCACCTACTGTGTGCACATTCCTGCGAGGGACTCAGAGACAATTCTGCCACGTCTGCCTCATAAGAGATGAACAGATGAAGCATGTGTGGACAGTTTATGGAGGGCTAGGCTCAGGGCGTGTGCCCATGAATCATACTGATCACAATTACTACTTTTTTTTTTCTGAGACAGAGTCTTACTCTGTCACCCAGGCTGGAGTGCAGTGGTGCGATCTCGGCTCACTGCAACCTCCACCTCCTAGGCTCAAGCTTAGCCTCAGCCTCCCACCTCAGCCTCTCAAGTACCTGGGATGACAGACATGCATCACTACATCTGGCTAATTTTTTGTATTTTTGGTAGAGACGGGGTTTCAACATGTTTCCCAGGCTGTTTTCTTTTTTTTTTTTTTTTTTGAGACGGAGTCTCGCTCTGTCGCCCAGGCTAGAGTGCAGTGGCTGGATCTCAGCTCACTGCAAGCTCCGCCTCCCGGGTTTATGCCATTCTCCTGCCTCAGCCTCCCGAGTAGCTGGGACTACAGGCGCCCGCCACCTCGCCCGGCTAGTTTTTTGTATTTTTTTAGTAGAGATGGGGTTTCAGCGCGTTAGCTAGGATGGTCTCGATCTCCTGACCTTGTGATCCACCCGTCTCGGCCTCCCAAAGTGCAGGGATTACAGGCTTGAGCCACTGCACCCAGCCCCAGGCTGTTTTCAAACTCCTCACTTCAGGCGATCCGCCCACCTTGGCCTGCCAAAGTGCTGGGATTACAGGTGTGAGCCACTGCGCCCGGCCTACAATTAACTATTATTATACAAATACAACGCCAGCCAGAAAACTTCCCTGGAAAAAAACCACTATCCTGCGGTTTTTTAGTAAACTCTCTCCAATATCTACCACCAAAATATAACACATCTCAGAGAAAGAAATACTTGCACATATCAAGAGACACAGGACAAAGCTGCTCCTGTGGCATCCTTTGCAATGGCTGGAAAGTCACATTCTAAATATCATGGGGAGTGGGCCGGTTGAGTCAGTTACGATACATCCGTATTGTGGACTCTCAGGCAGCCGTGAGGTGGGGCCATCCGTGCTTGCGGAAGGATGCCCAGGAGAAAAAGCAAAGTATGGAACAATACACAGCACACGATCCCACATTCAGAACAAAAGGAGAGGCATATCAGCACATGTGCACACACATTATGCGGAAAAAGGCGTGCAAGACACCTCACACCCTTCACAGTGGCTGCCCTGGGGAGGGGAAGGGAAGGGAAGGGGTCTGTGGGGGAGTGAATGGGGACCCCAGTCTCTCACTCTGGGAGAGGGCTTCCCACTCTCCTGTGCCATCTGGAATCTTTATGACCTGAAAGCGGGCACTGGTATAGAAACAGCTCAGATGCAGCCAGGTGCGGTGGCTCACGCCTGTAATCCCAGCACTTTGGGAGGCTGAGGTGGGCGAATCACTTGAGGTCAGGAGTTTGAGACCTGCCTGACCAACATGGTGAAACCCCATCTCTACTAAAAATACAAAATTAGCCCGGTGTGGTGGTGCATGCCTGTAATCCCAGTAATACTTGGGAGGCTGAGGCGGGAGAATCACTTGAACCCAGGAGGCGGAGGTTGCAGTGAGCTGAGATCGCACCACTGCACTCCAGTCTGGGCAATAAGAGTGAAACTCCATCTCCAAAAAAAAAAAAAAAAGAAAGAAATAGCTCAGATGCACTGGGTGGCCAACCATCTATGCTGCACCTGTCACGCTGTTAAGCGCTTTGCACAACTCTGTCCAGGAGGAGCGACTGACAGTCATCTTACAGAAGAGGAAACTGAGGCACGGAGAGGTTAAGTTGTAATGGCCCAAGGGTGTGAGGTTAGCAAGTGCTAAAGCCGAGATTGTTACTTGAGAGAAAAAGGAAAAGGAGGCCGGGCGCCGTGGCTCACGCCTGCAATCCCAGCACCTTGGGAGGCCGAGGTGGGTAGATAACCTAAGGTCAGGAGTTCAAGACCAGCCTGGGCAACATAGTGAAACTCCATCTCTACTAAAAATACAAAAATTAGCTGGGCGTGGTGGTATGCACCTGTGGTCCCAGCTACTCAGGAGGCTGAGGCACAAGAATCACTTGAACTTGGGGGGTGGAGGCTGCAGTGAGCTGAGATCATGTCACTGCACTCCAGCCTGGACAACAGAAGTAAAACTCCGTCTCAAAAAAAAAAAAAGGAAAAGGAAACTCAAATGAAAACTTTTGCTGCAGGGCAAAGGGTTGGATGGCAGGGGAGGAAGGAAGCTGCAGGCCAGGGGCTGGGGGCTCACCTGTCAGAGAGCTCTCATTCACCATGCACTCGCCAGCCACCAGGGCCGCATCGCAAGGCATCAGCCCACCCTCCGGGGGCAGCACCAGGCAGTCTCCGGGCACTAGCTCACTGGAGTCCACCCACTCTTCCTCTGCAGGCAGGTAGGAGAGGAGCTCAGCTAGGTGGGGCCAGCCCTAGCCACGCCCCCCAGGTTCCTGCCCCCACTCCCTGGGCTCTAGCTCCTCACCTCCCCCTGGCCGGCACACGCACACCCGCATGGACAGCTTGACCATGTCCCTTAGAGTCTGGCTTTGCTGTGGGCAGGGGACAAGAGGGCTGTAAGTGGGTGGGGGCCCCTGGGGACCCACCTGCCTTGTCCCCACCCACCTCATGGCACTCACCTTTCTGGTCTTGTACAGCGACAGGCAGATGGAGATGGCGGAAATGAGGAAGATGCACAGGGCGTACCAGTAGTAGTGGTCAGCCAGCCACAGCGCGATGCTGAAGGCCTGGAACCCATAGTAGGGGTTCAGTGCCTGGGGAGGGGGCAGGAGGCAGCGTCAGGGCTGCATCCCCCAGGGCAGCCCAGCCACAGGCTGGGTCTCCTGTGCCCATGGGAGCAGAGGGCCCAGTGGCTGCCAAAGGACTGGAGCCAGGCCTTTCTCCTGGTCAATCCCATCTCCACCCACCCAGACATCCCCAGGGCCCTCAGTTTCTCCACTCTAAAGAGAACAAGGGTTTATGACCAGCCTGGTCAACATGGCGAAACCCCATCTCTACAAAAAATACAAAAATGGCCGGGCGCGGTGGCTCAAGCCTGTAATCCCAGCACTTTGGGAGGCCGAGACGGGCGGATCACGAGGTCAGGAGATCGAGACCATCTGGCTAACACGGAGAAACCCGTCTCTACTAAAAGAATACAAAAAATTAGCCGGGCGAGATGGCGGGCGCCTGTAGTCCCAGCTACTCGGAGGCTGAGGCGAGAGAATGGTGTAACCCGGGAGGCGGAGCTTGCAGTGAGCTGAGATCCGGCCACTGCACTCCAGCCTGGGTGACAGAGCGAGACTCCGTCTCAAAAAAAAAAAAAAAAAAAAAAAAAAAAAAAAAAAAAAAAACAAAATAGCCTGATGGGGTGGCCTGTACCTATGCTCCCAGCTACTCAGGAGGCTGAGCTGGGGGGAAAACTTAAGCCGGGGAGGTGGAGGTCGCAGTGAGCTGAGATCGCATCACTGCACTCCAGGCTGGGTGACAGAGAGAGACCCTGTCTCAAAAAATATAAACAAACAAACAAATAAATAAATAAATAGGACAAGGGTATTTACTGAACCCCCACTACATGCCAAGCACTTTATCTAAGTGTCACACAACAGCAATTACAATTCCACAAGGCGGGTGCCACCATTAGCACCATTCTACAGATGAGGAAACCAAGGCATGGAAGGGTTAAGCCACTGGCCTAAAACCACATAGTTCCAGCCGGGTGTGGTGGCTCATGCCTGTAATCCCAGCAATTTAGGAGGCCGAGGCGGGTGGGTCACCTGAGGTCATGAGTTCAAGATCAGCCTAGCCAACATAGTGAAAGCCCGCATCTACTAAAAATACAAAAATACAAAAAAAAAAAAAAAAATTAGCCGGGCGTGGTGGTGGGCGCCTGCAGTCCCAGCTACTTAGGAGGCTCAAGCAGGAGAATCGCTTGAACCCAGGAGGCGGACGTTGCAGTGAGCCGAGATCACGCCACTGCACTCCAGCCTGGGCAACAAGAGCAAAACTCCATCTCAAAAACAAAAAACAAAAAACCACATAGCTCCTAAGTGACAGACTGATTTACACGGGGCCAGACTCAAAGATCTCTCTCTCTTTCATGGTGCCTGACCCTGGTCAGAGGGCTGGGATGTTCACACTTTATCCTAGATGTGTCCAGGTCACTCACTGGCTTCTCTTTGTCCCTGTGAGACCTGGGCCATGTCACAGCCTCCCACTGAAGCTTGGGTTTCTCAGGTGTGAACAGTGCAGTCCCAGGCCCAACCCACAGGGCTGTTGGGAGCACAAAGTGGAGGATGCACAGAGAGGACCCAGGCTCTAGAGTGTGTCTCTGGGGACCCGGTAGGAGCTTAGGCCATGTGGATTTGCCTCTTTTTTTTTTTTTTTTTTTTTTTTTTTTTTTTTGAGACGGAGTCTTGCTCTGTCACCCAGGCTGGAGTGCAGTGGCCGGATCTCAGCTCACTGCAAGCTCCGCCTCCCGGGTTCTCGCCATTCTCCTGCCTCAGCCTCCTGAGTAGCTGGGACTACAGGCGCCCGCCACCTCGCCCGGCTAATTTTTTGTATTTTTAGTAGAGACGGGGTTTCACCGTGTTAGCCAGGATGGTCTTGATCTCCTGACCTCGTGATTCTCCCGTCTCGGCCTCCCAAAGTGCTGGGATTACAGGCTTGAGCCACCGCACCCGGCCTCGGATTTGCCTCTTGGCCTCCAATCCCTGCAAGTGGGGCCCCAATCTGTGACCCAAGCCTTGGGCAGAACCTCCAGTTCCTGGACCTGGTCTCTCTGGCTGGGCTGACTGCGGCAGGTTCTGAGATGACGATCCACTATGGAGAAGGGGACAGCTGGCCTGGTTGCCACCGTAAAGTGGCCCAGAGGAGGCAAGCCCTGGGCCAAGGTCACACAGCACGCCAAGCCAGGGCTGGAGCAAGACCCAGGGATAGCCCTACCTCGTCCACCAGCAGCTGGGGGTAGGACTTGACCGGTACGCTGATCACGTTGGGGCCATAAATGACCTTCCTGGAAGAGGGGATGAGGTCAAGCCGTGAGTAGGAGGAGCTGTGGCTGGACCCTCCCGGGGTGAAGGAGCTCCCCATTTTACAGCTGGAGAAACTGAGGCCCAGAGAAGGCAGGTGACTGGAAGCCAACCACATTGGGGAGCAACACAAGGAGCCTTGGTCCTCAGGGCATCCCGGCCCAGGGCAGCACTGACCTCACCGTTTGGTCCTGGAGGCTGAGGCCATGGCGGGAGCGGTGGATGTCGTCACAAGAGCGGCCGTGGTCCAGCAGGCTGAGGATGGGTGCGAGGGGACACACATGGGCCATGGGGCCTGAGCTCTGCATCCCCTACCCTGTGCAGGCCGGAGACTATTGGCTCCAGGCCCCCCATCCCTCTTCTGCCACATTGAGCTCCTGGGAGCAAGTAAGCCCCCCTTGAACCCAAGGCTTGGCTTTGCCCTTTTATTCCTCTCACTGGGCTCCAAACCAAGTCACTGAAGAAGGAGAACAGAGGAATGATGCTAACAATATGAACAGTGAAAGAGTGGCTGTTATTTAGTGATAAGGGCACTATTTACACTGATGATACCTTGGGAGAGTCACTTAACCTCTCTGCCTCAGTTTTCTCATCTGCAAAATGGGGGCAGTGACAGCACCTACCACATAGGGCCATGGGTGGATTAAGTGGAGCAAGCCTCATGGACTGCTTTGGACTTGCTTGCCATTTGCTAAGTGATGAATGCACAAGTGATTTTTGCTATTATCCCCATCATGCAGCAGAGGCTGTTGCTGCCATCCCCATCTCCCCTCTACCTCACCTCCACATGACAGCTGGACCCTGAAAACACCTGTCTTTACCTGAGGCCTTCTGCCTGTGTGTGCACCCTCTGCCTGTGAGCCTGGAAAGCGCAGAAGGTTCCTGTCCCATGACTGATAACGGCAGGGAATTGATGGGTAAGTGTCCCAGCTCCCTCACTCCCTGTGTGAGGTCGCCCGGAGGTGTGTGGTCTCCACTGTCCTGAGGAGATCCCCAGGGTGACTGAACTCGGGGTGTCCACGGCAGTGGCAGCCAGCATAACCTCCCTCCGCGCTTCCGTCCCTTCCCCAGCACTGCCTGGGATCAGCTTCAAAACCAACTCCCTGCCCTTGCGCCCTCGTCTGGGGGTCTGCTCCTGGGGCATTCAAACTAAGGTGTGTGAGCAGGTCCCGGGGGCTCACGCCTGTAATTCCAGCACATTGGGAGGCTGAGGTGGGTAGATCACCTGAGCTCAGGCATTCGAGAACAGCCTGGCCAACATGGTGAAACCCCATCCCTACAAAAATTACAAAAATTAGCTGGGTGTGGTGGCGCGCACCTATAATCCCAACTACTCGGGAGGCTGAGGCAGGAGAATCACTTGAACCCAGGAGGCGGAAGTGCAGTGAGCCGAGCTTGTGCCATTGCACTCCAGCCTGGGCAACAAGAGTGAAACTCCATCTTAAAAAACAAACAAACAAAACGAAAAACCACACACACGCACATACATACACACACACACACACACACAAACTAAGGTGTGTGGTGAGCTTGTGTTTTTCTTTTTTGAGATGGAGTCGTGCTCTGTCACCCAGGCAGGATGGAGTGCAGTGGCGTGATCTCAGCTTACTGCAACCTCTGCCGCCCGGGTTCAGGCGATTCTCCTGCCTCAGTCTCCTGAGTAGCTGGGATTACAGGCACGTGCCATCATGCCCAGCTAATTTCTGTATTTTTAGTGGAGACAGGGTTTCAGCATCTTGGCCAGGCTGGTCTTGAACTCCTGACCTTGTGATCCACCTGTCTTGGCCTCCCAAAGTGCTGGGATTACAGGGGTGAGCCACCGCGCCCGGCCCGAGCTCATGTTTCTTAAGCCTTTTGTAGGTGGCAGAGCAATGACTAAACCCCGAGGGGACAGTCTGAGTCCAGAGCTGACGGTGTGATTCACAGTGGTGTCAGCACCTCGGACCAGATGCGGTGCCAAGCCCTACATGAATTATTATCTGTTTCACCATCAAAACAATCCTAGGAGGAAGAAGTTATCTTCATGCCCCATTTACAGACAGAAATCCCAGGCCTGGAGGGGCTCAGTAACCTGCCCAAGGTTTCAGAGAGCAAAAGCATTAGAGGTGAGAGGGGAGCCCAGGCCATGCCATGCCACCATCTATGCCCGAGCCAGTGCCACTCTGGGAGGTGATGAGAGCCACACAGGCCCTGACTCCTACCTGACCTGGTAGAAGGCTTGCTGGGTCTCGATCCAGATATAGCGTTGACCCTGGAAGAGGTAATACCGCAGCACCCGCTTCTGGGTGGGAGAGAGGAGAGGATGGGTTGGAAGCTGGCCCCAGCCCCAGGAGGAGTGTGCTTGTGCTGGGAGCTGAGGGATGGGGAGTAGCGGGCAGGGACTGGAGTCACCAGACGGAGAGGTGGGGAGGGGCCTGAAAGTGTAAACGTGCTCAGACAACATCCTGGATGTTTGGGACAACAAAACCAAAAGGTGATTGGAGAATATGAAGTCTGACTCTCCCATTGCACAGATCATGAAACTGAGGCCCAGAGAGGGGCAAGGACTTTTCCAGAACCCACCCGTCCACTCACCGCCTCCTCGCTCTTGTGGAGCTGGGCCGTATCCTTCCAGGCACCCTCTGGTACCGCCCCCACTGCCGCCTGGCTCCGGCCATCCTCCATCTGGGCCTGTGGGGGCGGCTCCAGGCTGGGGAGAGGGGGTGGGAGTTACTATCAAGCTCTGGGAGCTGCCCTGGCACCTCCCTGTGCTCACAGAGCCACCTTCCCTCCCTAGGATGGGAGGTGCCACAGTCAGCCTTAATCGGGGGGCCGAGGGTTGGGGAGGCCAGGGGATCAGGGGCTTCTGGGAAGCGGCAATGGGGCTGCCTCACCTGCCCTCACCGATGGCCTCAGTCTGCACCTGGACAGTGAAGAGCTGCCAGGAACTATCCTGGAACACAGAGGTGTGGACTCAGTCCCGGAAGAGTCCCCTCCCCTCCCAGGCCCTGTCCCACAGCCAGGGGGCCTCTGCTGGAGAAGGCAGAAATCAAGGCTACGGGGAGCCCTCCAGAAACCACCCGACCCGTCTCTTGTGCCCACTGCTCAGATGGGAAAGCTGAGGTCCAGAGAAGAACAGGACCTGCCTAATGTCCCATGGAAAGTCAGTGGCCGGATTGGCACCCAAGCATCCTCCACCCCCGACCCTGACCCTCACTGCCCTTCTCTAGCCCCAGGCTCAGCCCGACTCTCACCTCTTTGTCTCTTATTTCGATAACGAGTGTTTCTGCGTGGGCCAGGTTGCAGGGCCGGAACCGCAGCCGCACCGCCCACAGGGGCTTCCAACGGAAGAGCAGCAAAGGGATCCCAGCCATCATCCAGACCACGACGTGATAGCCGATGACCCTCCATGGACTGCCACAGTAGCCGCTGAGCCTCTGTGAACGCAGCGAGAGAGGGCCCAGGTCGGGGTGGGGGCAGGGCTGGAGTAGGAAGCCGGGGTGTCTGGGTGGGCCTGGGCATTCAGCCCCTGCAGCTTGTCCCCACCCCGCTCTGCCCACTCACCACGGATGAAACTGAGGAGCTGAGGGGATCTATTGATGTCCCTATCGTCAGGGTCCCATAACCGGTGGGCGTGCTGCCCACGAGAGGGCTGCTGTCTGTGGACAGAAAAGAGAAAGGTCATTTGGGGAGGTGTCTCCTCCTCTTGCTTCCTTAAAAACAATAAACATCAGCCTGGGCGCGGTGGCTCACGCCTGTAATCCCAGCACTTTGGGAGGCCGAGGCGGGTGGATCACTTGAGGTTAGAAGTTCAAGACCAGGCCGGGCGCGGTGGCTCACGCCTGTAATCCCAGCACTTTGGGAGGCCGAGGCGGGTGGATCACTTGAGGTTAGAAGTTCAAGACCAGGCCGGGCGCGGTGGCTCACGCCTGTAATCCCAGCACTTTGGGAGGCCGAGGCGGGTGGATCACTTGAGGTTAGAAGTTCAAGACCAGGCCGGGCGCGGTGGCTCAAGCCTGTAATCCTAGCACTTTGGGAGGCCGAGACGGGCAGATCACGAGGTCAGGAGATCGAGACCATCCTGGCTAACATGGTGAAACCCCGTCTCTACTAAAAATACAAAAAAAAAAACACTAGCCGGGCGAGGTGGCGGGCGTAGTCCCAGCTACTTGGGAGGCTGAGGCAGGAGAATGGTGTAAACCCGGGAGGCGGAGCTTGCAGTGAGCTGAGATCCGGCCACTGCACTCCAGCCCGGGCGACAGAGCGAGACTCCGCCTCAAAAAAAACAAAACAAAACAAAACAAAAAACAAAAGAAGTTTGAGACCAACCTGGCTAATATGGTGAAACCCATCTCTACTAAAAATAAAAATATTAGCCGGGCGTGGCAGCACGTGCCTGTAATCTCAGCTACTCAGGAGGCTGAGGCAGGGAAAATCACTTGAACCTGGGAGGTGGAGGTTGCAGTGAGGCAAGATCACGCCACTGCACTCCAGCCTGGGCGACAGAGTGAGACTCCATCTCAAAAAACAAAACAAAACAAAACAAAAAACAATAAGCACCTGATCTGATAGAGCCCAAAGCTCATGTCTTACTGTATCCCTTATCTGGCTCTTCTTTCTATAGGTTCTTACTCACAGTGGTTTTTTTTTTTTTTTGAGACGGAGTGTCACTCTGTCACCCAGGCTAGAGTGCAGTCACGTGATCTTGGCTCACTGCAACCTCTGTCTCCCAGGTTCAAGCGATTCTCCTGCCTCAGCCTCCCGAGTAGCTGGGATTACAGGCAGGCACCACCATGCCCAGCTAATTTTTGTTTTTTTGTAGAGATGGGGTTTCACCATGTTGGCCAGGCTGGTCTCGAACTCCAGACCTCAAGTGATCTGCCCACTCTGGCCTCCCAAACTGCTGGGGTTACAGGCGTGAGCCACCATGCTGGGCCAATAGTGTCTTGTTTCCTTGCGTGTGTGGTTCTCTCTGCTATGTATGGCCCAGAATTGGAGAATGGGGCCTGGTCAGTGCCCCAAGACCCCGCGGTGCTCGTGCATCCAGCCATTAGCTTTCTTGGAGCTCTGGGTCTCACTTTGCCATCCTCATCCAGTCCCCACCCTGAGGGCAGGGGTCATGGCTGCTTATCTTCATTCGATCCCATGCCCAGCCCAGGTCTGGCAGTGAGAAGATGCAAAGTCGAGCCTGGACTGATAAGAGGTCAGTCCTGCAGGCCTATCTTTACAGATGGGTAAACTGAGACCTGGCGAATGTAATCAGGTGGTTCTATTGTAGATATTCTTTTTTTCTTTTTTTTTGAGATGAAATCTCGCTCTGTCGCCCAGTCTGGAGTACAATGGCATGATCTTGGCTCACTATAACCTCTGCCTCCCAGGTTCAAGCGATTCTCCTGCCTCAGCCTCCCGAGTAGCTGGGATTACAGGCACCCGTCACCACACCCAGCTAAGTTTTGTATTTTCAGTAGAGATGGGGTTTCACCATGTTGGTCAGGGTGGTCTCGAACTGCCAACCTCAGGTGATCCACCCACCTCGCCTCCCTGAGTGCTGGGCTGACAGGCTGAGCCACTGCGCCAGGCCACAGATATTTTTTTCACTCCTTCCTCCTGTGCTGTAGAGCTGTGGCCTTAGCAGGGCAGGCAGCCAGTGGATGTTCTGGGGTTCCAGAGTGGGTAAAGCTCACCACTCCCGCCCTTGGACAGCCTCTGTCAGGGTTCATCTACGGTCCTAGACCACCTGGAGCACCCTTTTACACATGCAGATGCCGGGGCCCTCCCCAGACTGGCTGGATCAACTCCTCAGGCCAGGGCAGGGGTGGCGCTGGGCATCTGTGGTTTCACAGGAGCCTCTGGAGAAGTTCCCTGAGCAGGCTGGGAAAGTTGGGCGGGTGTGGGGAAGGCTGCTGATTTTCTGGGCTCCCTCCTCCATTCCCCAGTCTGAGTCCTTCTAAAATTTCTACCCAGAGCCCAGAGTGCCCCAGGCAGCTGCTGTGGACACAGTACCCCCAACCTCTGAACAGCCCCATCCCCAAGCACTCTGGCTTCAAGACTCCTAGAGGGCTCACTGTGCACAGGGTCACCTTGCCCTGGCTCTCTTTACATGGCGAACGTATTGACCCTGCCAGGTAACCTCGGTTGTGATCTCCTTTCATTAATTAATTAATTTATTTATTTTTCACACTTGTAGCCTCGGCCTCCCAAAGTGCTGGGATTACACGCATGAGCCACCAGGCCCAGCTTACAGTTTTCAGTGTATAAGTATTTTTTTGAGACACAGTCTCTCTCTGTCACCCAGGCTGGAGTGCAGTGTCGCAATCATAGCTCACTGCAGCCTTGACCTCCCAGGCTCAAGCGATTCTCCCACCTCAGCCTCCAAATAGCTGGGACTACAGGCACAGACCACCACGCCCAGCTAATTTTTTTTTGTAGAGATGGGGTTCTGTCTTTTTGCCCATCATTTGTTCCTAAGAATTTCTTTTTTGATGCTGTGTTTCATATAGCAAGTGCCTTTGCCTCTCTGGGCTTCCATTTCTCATCTCTAGGATGATAGTTCCGAAGCATCCAGCACACAGGGAGGCAGAAGCTGGCTTGGCCTAGGCATTTGAAGTTCCTTGGGGGGGTTGCCTGGAGAGGTGAGCAGGACCCGGCTCCCGGGCCAGGGGCGTGTGGCTTCTGCTCATCCATTTCCCAGGCTCTCTTCTCCTTTCACATCACCGTGCTGTCTGAAGTCCTGGCTGCCCACGGCTCCCTAGGCCCATTCAACAGTTGCTCCTTGTACCTTAAAACCCTCAGGCCAGCCAGGTGCAGTGGCTCACACCTGTAATCCCAGCCCTTTGGGAGCCTGAGGCGGGTGGATCACAAGGTCAGGAGATTGAGACTAGCTGAGACCATCCTGGCTAACACAGTGAAACCCTGTCTCTACTAAAAATACAAAAACAAAATTAGTCGGGTGTGGTGGCGGGCACCTATAGTCCCAGCTACTTGGGAGGCTGAGGCGGGAGAATGGCGTGAACCCAGAAGGCGGAGCTTGCAGTGAGCTGAGATTACGCCACTGCACTCCAGCCTGGGTGACAGAGCGAGACTCAAAAAAAAAAAAAAACAAAAAAAACAAAAAAAACAAAAAAACAAACCCTCAGGCCAACAGCCCAGCGGGCTCAGGGATGGGAAAGGAGCCATCACTGTGGTGCTGATTTGATTTCCTCCCGCACCAACCCACAAGGTGAGCTCCCTTACCCAGTTTGACAAACAAGAGCCCTGAGCCTCTGGGGCAGCTGCCCTCAGACTTGTCTCAAAGCTAGAACAGGGCAGACCTTACTCCCAGGTCCTCTCTGCCCAGCACACCTACTCCTGACATTCCTATCAGCATCAGGCTCGTGTGGGTGTCACTGCCCTGCCTGCTCACAGTACCTGCCATGTGCTGGGGGGTCAGGAAACACTGACTGACTGAATGAATGAAAGTCCATCTCATGGACACAACAGAGCTTGAAGGCAAAGGTGCTGGGAGTGGAGTGGGAGGGGCTCGAGCCTCTTCCTTTTTTTTTTTTTAAAAGAGAGAGGGTCGGCTGGGCGCAGTGGCTCAAGCCTGTAATCCCAGCACTTTGGGAGGCCGAGATGGGCGGATCACAAAGTCAGGAGATCAAGACCATCCTGGCTAACACGGTGAAACCCTGTCTCTACTAAAAAATACAAAAAACTAGCCGGGCGAGGTGGCAGGCCCCTGTAGTCCCAGCTACTCAGGAGGCTGAGGCAGGAGAATGGCGTAAACCCGAGAGGCGGAGCTTGCAGTGAGCTGAGATCCAGCCACTGCACTGCAGCCTGGGCGGCAGAGCGAGACACCGTCTCAAAAAAAAAAAAAAAAAAGAGACAGGGTCTCACTCTGTCACCCAGGCTGCTGGAGCACAGTGGCACGATCCTAGCTCACTGCAGCCTTGATCTCCTGGGCTAAAGGAGGTCCTCCTGCCTCAGCCTCCCGGGTAGCTGGCACTATAGGCAGGTGCCACTGCACCTGGCTTATTTTTTTTTAGTAGGGACAGGGTCTCATTTTGTTCCCCAGGCTGATCTTGAACTCCAGGCCTCATGCGATGCTCCTACCTCAGCCTCCCAAAGTGCTGGGATTACAGGTTTGAGCCACCAGGCCCAGCCTCGAGACTCTTTATGAACAAAAGGTTCTTCATAAAGAGGGTGGAGTCCCCAGTATGTAAACAGCGGTCCCCCTGGGAAGTTCTTCCTCATATCAATCGTATGACTGTGACTTCACAATGACATTCTCTCAGTCAACCTTGGCAAGGAGAAGGGGTGCAGAACTTGAGGGAGGAAGTCACTGCTGTGGAAACCTCCAGAGCCCCTCCCTGCAAGGATCACGCCCAGGGCACTCTCTCCTGCAGTACATCTGTTTATCCCCAGCCACAGCCCAGTCTCCCCAGGGCTGCTGCGGGAGGGTATCCGAACACTCACCAGCTCAGACCAGCCCAGAACAGGCACCCACAGGCTGTGTGGGGGGCGAGAGCACCTTCATGATGGCATTGCTCTTTTTTTTTTTTTTTTTTTTTTTTTTTTTGAGGCGGAGTCTCGCTCTATCGCCTGGACTGGAGTGCAGTGGCCGGATCTCAGCTCACTGCAAGCTCCGCCTCCCGGGTTTACGCCATTCTCCTGCCTCAGCCTCCCGAGTAGCTGGGACTACAGGCGCCCGCCACCTCGCCTGGCTAATTTTTTGTATTTTTAGTAGAGACGGGGTTTCACCGTGTTAGCCAGGATGGTCTCGATCTCCTGACCTCGTGATCCGCCCGTCTCGGCCTCCCAAAGTGCTGGGATTACAGGCTTGAGCCACCGCGCCCGGCCGGCATTGCTCTTTTTTTTGAGATGGAGTCTCCCCGTCTCCCAGGCTGGAGTGCAGTGGCGAGATCTCGGCTCACTGCACCCTCTGCCTCCCAGGTTCAAGCGATTCTCCTGCCTCAGCTTTCTGAAGTAGCTGAGACTACAGGCACACGCCACCACACTCAGCTAATTTTTGTATTTTTAGTAGAGATGGGGTTTCGCCATGTTGGCCAGGCTGGTCTTGAACTCCTGACCTCAAGTAATCTGCCCGCCTCGGCCTCCCAAAGTGCTGGGATTACAGGCGTGAGCCACCGTGCCTGGCCTGTCATTGCTCTCTTCTGATTAACAGCAACTCCCATGGAGCGCTCACCATGCCCTGTGGAAGCCCTTCAGTGTGCTAACTCAATGAAGCTTCACACACAACCCTCTGGGGTAGTGACTATGATTATCCCCATTGTACAGTTGGGGAAACTGAGGCACAGCATGTGAATCCCTTGTCCAGCGTCATAGAGTTTGAAAGAGGAGAAGCTGGAAATGAGTGTGTCTGAATGAGCACATTCCTCCTTACGACCATTCCATGAAAAGTACAGATTAGGATTCTCATTTAAAATGAGGCTCAGAGAAGCGGATTAACAAGCACAAAGTCACACAGCTATGAGCAGCCAAGACTGGACTTGAACCTGGTCTGAGGTCACAGCCCCGGGGCAATGTCACCAGCACTGTGGAGCGGAGGGGCTAGAGCCATTTGGGACCTCTTATTTCCTGCGGAAGCCTCGGCTTCCTGCTGGTGACCTGGCAGCAGCCCAGGGCGGCTGCCTCCTCCGGGGCTGTGGTTCCCGGCGGCAGGGAGCTCCTGTCTTCTGCCAGGCTGGGGCGGGAGTGTGTGTGAACCGTCTTCCTATCTTTGGATCCGGATTCTAGGGGACGTCTTTCCTCATTCTTTCCCCTCCCTCGCCAGGGGTGCACTCTAGGCTGTGGGGCTGGAGGCTGAGTGACAGACACTGAGATGAGACTTTTCTGGATAGAGGAGGGTGACTGGCCCCATTCCCAGCAGGTGGGATTTAAATTAGACCCTGGAGGAGTGGGCGTAGGACATCTGGCCCGGGATGGGTCGCATGGAGGGTGTGGTCCTTGGTCCTGGGTGTGACGGCTTTTCTCTGGGGGCCTGAGGCAGGGGTTCAGGAGTGGTGCTGTGGCCCAGGACATCTACCCAGAAAATGCAGTCCCGGCTTCCCCAACCCCATTCATTCATTCAGCCCAGAGGGGTTGCTCAGAGGCCCGAGGATGCAGCCGCCTCCCCGACCTGGACATCCGTCACTCGGGGTGAGATCCAATTAAGTGGACGTGGGGTGGCTTCCCCGTCCCCGTACGGTCCCAGGACCCTCTTGCACAAGCGCCCAGCTTCCAGTTCCGCGGCTGTGGGGTGCAGGGGAGGGGAGGGGAGGGACCGGCTGTGCGCGTCGACGCCATCCCCGGCCTCGGCGTCTCTGGGAAGAAACCGGGGCCGAGTCCCCGTCAAAAGGGAGGGGACGGCCCAGGATCCTAGCCTAGGGCCCGCTCCCTGGGCTCGCGACCCCGCGGTGGGGGGCGTCACCTCCCCCTTTCCCTCGAAGGGGCGACGACTACGGGCGGGCCGGGGACCGCACAGGGCTCGGGCTGACCCGGGCTCCGCACTCACCTGCGCTCATGCCGGCTCCTCGCGCTCATCGCCGGCCCCGGCGCTGAGGCCCTCGGCCTGGGCCCCGGCGTGCGCAAGGCCCTGGGCAGGGGCGCGGTCCGGGCGGCCCGGGGCGGGGGACGCTGGGCTGGAGCTGGGCTGGCGCGGGCGGGGCACCTGAGCTACCAGGCTCTGCGCGGCTCCGACACTGCCGCAGTCCCTCCGTGCGCGCCGCAAGCCCCGCCCGGCCCTCTGCGGCCCTGTGCGGCCCTCGCCACGCCCGCGCCCGGGATGCCGGGACTTGTAGTCCCCGCCGGCTCCTCGGCACACACGGGGGCGGGGCGACCTGAGACACACACCTCACGGAGGCAGCCCCCTACATGTCCCGGTGGCTAGGGACTGTGCGTGCTGGTCCAGCTCTCCATGTCTTCCAGGCCACGCGACCGTGAGCAAGTCACTGATCCTCTGTGGCCCTCTTTTCCCAACTTGTAGGATAGCAATGCCTGCTTCACCGAGAACTGCTGCGAGGATCACACAAGTAAATGCGTGTCGACTGGGTGTGGTGGCGCATGCCTGTAATCCCAGCTACTCGGGAAACTGAGGCAGGAGAATCGCTTGAACCCAGGAGGTGGAGGTTGCTGTGAGCCGGGATCGTGCCATTGCACTCCAGCATGGGCAAAAAGAGCGAAACTCCGTCTCAAAAAAAAAAAAAAAGAAAAGAAAAGAAAATGCGTATCAAGCACTTGAGACAGTGCCTGATGCTGCTTGATGAATGCAGAGAAGGAAGCCGCACCTGCCCAGAGATTCACAGGGTCAGATGTGCCTCCACAGAGACCCAGGGAGAGTCTGCCATGATGCACTGGAGGCCTTGAAATGCTAGACAAAGGGAAGCCTCACAGCGTGACCTGTAGACCCACCTGCACTGAGGGCATTCATGGAGACCCCTGAAAGGCACCAGAGATGTCATACCTGTGTGCAGCATTTATCCTGCTACCCCATAGTGACAGGCACAGGCATAGTGTTCCCTGTCTCCAGGACCTCTGGACAGAGGAGCTCCAAAGGGGAGAGTGGATCTGTGAGATCCCAGGGCAAACAAGGGAGGGTTCATGTTAGGGCCAAGGATAGACTTGGGCAGGATCACCAGTCATTTGTCCAGGATGAACTTATGGAGTGCCAGCACTGCTGTAGGAGCCAGGAACGTGAGAATGAACAAAACAGAGATGCTCTTGTTCCTGCGGAGGCTGCTGTCTACTGAGAAGTAGCCCTAGTCAAGGAAAGGAAAACTCCAATGATCCCTATTGTGGAAGGAGCTGGAAGGAGACACAGCTGTGATGGTGGTGAGGGTGTGGGTAGGGGATAGACCCCAGGAGGGAAAGCAGCACCTGATTCATAGGAAGATCCCAGTGACTATTTGGTACAGGAACACGCATTGGCAAGACTTGCTGGTGGATGGGAAGTGGGGGTGCAGGAATGTGTGGAATTCAAGATGCTTCTCAGGGTTTTGGCCTGAGCAGCTGGGTGCCAGTGGAGCCATTTACTTAGTTGGGGCAGGCTGCCCGAGCCAGCCGGTTGGGGGCCATTCCTGTTGACCACCTGGGGCGTGGGACTGGCTTCCTTGGGCCAGGTGACAAGAGTTGTTTCATCTTCCGGTGACACTTCCAGGGGAGGCAGGCTGCTTAACTTTTCAGAACTCCCATGTCCTCCCCCAGGGCTTAGCTCAATTTCTGGCAGGAACCCAGCCCCCAGGGCAGCAGGAAGGCTGGGTTTGGAAATGGCTAGCCCAGGTGGCCTTGGCAAGAGGTAGTATGGTACGGTGGCAAGGGGCTGGGCTCTGGCATCAGAAAGACATGGATGCGTGAGTTGCTTTCTAGCTGTGTGAGCTTTAAAACGTCACTTTCCCTCTCTAAGCCTCTCCCCCCCACCTACAAAATGGAAGTCATGGAGAGGATGAAATGAGATGACAGGAACTTGGTAGAAGCCAGCTGCTTGCTTTAGATCCTGGCACTGGATGAGAGGCTTCAGAAAAGCAGAGGGGCCGGGTGTGGTGGCTTATGCCTATAATCCTGGCACTTTGAGAGGCTGAGGCGGGTGCATCACCTGAGGTCTGACTAGCCTGGCGGATGAGGCAAAACACCACCTTTACTAAAAATACAAAAATGAGCCAGGTGTGGTGGTGCACGCCTGTAATCCCAGCTACTCAGGAGGCTGAGGCAGGAGAATTGCTTGAACTCGGGAGGCAGAGGTTGCAGTGAGCCTACTGTACTGCAGCCTGGGCGACAGTGAGACTCCCTCTAAAAAATAAAAAATAAAAATAAATAAATAAAAAAGCAGAGGACTTGGGGACTGCATGGGAGACTGCCTTGCAAGGGTGCCCCCTTCATTCTTTTTTTTTTTTTTTTTGAGACGGAGTCTCGCTCTGTCGCCTAGGCTGGAGTGCAGTGGCCGGATCTCAGCTCACTGCAAGCTCCACCTCCTGGGTTTACGCCATTCTCCTGCCTCAGCCTCCCGAGTAGCTGGGACTACAGGCGCCCGCCACCTCGCCCGGCTAGTTTTTCGTATTTTTTAGTAGAGACGGGGGTTTCACCGTGTTAGCCAGGATGGTCTCGATCTCCTGACCTCGTGATCCGCCCGTCTCGGCCTCCCAAAGTGCTGGGATTACAGGCTTGAGCCACCACGCCCGGCCCCCTTCATTCTTTTTATTGCTAAGGCTGCTTGGCCTTAAAGGGGCTCTATTCCCTGAGCCAGCTGGGAAGGAGCCACACCTGCAGCTCGTCTCGTCTCCTTTTTTTTTTTTTTTTTTTGAGACGGAGTCTCGCTCTGTCGCCTAGGCTGGAGTGCAGTGGCCGGATCTCAGCTCACTGCAAGCTCCACCTCCTGGGTTTACGCCATTCTCCTGCCTCAGCCTCCCGAGTAGCTGGGACTACAGGCGCCCGCCACCGCGCCCGGCTAGTTTTTTGTATTTTTAGTAGAGACGGGGTTTCACCGTGTTAGCCAGGAGGGTCTCGATCTCCTGACCTCGTGATCCGCCCGCCTCGGCCTCCCAAAGTGCTGGGATTACAGGCTTGAGCCACCGCGCCCGGCCTCGTCTCGTCTCCTTAATGAGGCAGGAGGCCAGAGGAAGCTTCCTTCCAAACCACAGAGGATGTGGGAGGCCCTGCCATCTGCTTGGGGTTACCTTTGGGGAAGTGGCTCTCGGTGTGTGGTCATTCACCCAGATTGTCTTCCCGGATAACCGTGTCTGAAATTTCCAGTCCCACATGGGTGAGAACCGACTGAACAGTTTCCCTTCTAGGCTCTGGCTCTCTTGGGAGCCCATGCAGAGGGCGTAATAGGCCTGGTCCCAGTGGCAAAAAGCTTGAGAAATCACTAATTTGGGCCAGTTTATTCCAGAGCATTGTTTTACTTTTCGATTTCTCTAGTTTCACCAGATTTTTATAACAAAAGAGGATTTTTTTCACCTAGTAAATCCTGTTGCTAAGATTATGGCTATCTAGACACACAGTAAAGTGGGGTTTCAGTTTTCTTTTTTTTTTTTGTTTTTGAGACAGGGTCTCTCT
Source organism: Trachypithecus francoisi (assembly GCF_009764315.1). Classification (NCBI taxonomy): domain Eukaryota; kingdom Metazoa; phylum Chordata; class Mammalia; order Primates; family Cercopithecidae; genus Trachypithecus; species Trachypithecus francoisi. The sequence continues at coordinate 107,965,315 of NW_022681457.1, read as the reverse complement.
CTGCCTACCAGATTGGAGTGCAGTGGCGTGATCTCAGCTCACTGCAGCCCTCGACCTTCTGGGCTCAAGTGATCCTCCCACCTCAGCCTTCTGAGTAGCTGGTACTACAGTTGAGCACTACCACGCCCAGCTGATTTTTTTTTTTTTTTTGTAGAGATGGAGGTTTGCCATGTTACCCAGGCTGGTCTCGAACTCCTGGGTTTCAGAGATCCACCTCGGTCTCCCAAAGTGCTGGGATTACAGGAGTGAGCCACTGTGCCCGGCTGAGTTTCAGCACTTTGTATGGTAGTTATCCTGGGGCCAGGAAGGGAAGGGGCCTGAAGAGAATTTGACCAATGGGAGTCCCTCCCTGCCCTGAGCAATGTGACGGGAGAGATGAGAAATAAGCAATATTAGCCTTGCACGGAAAAACCATCCTCCCAACAGGGAGGCCTCTAGCTCTGGCCAGTCATGTCAGAAATATACCAGGTGTCAACTCCAGAGGGCTGGGAAGGAATTACTCTTGCAGCCTCCTAGCATTAACTAGAGTCAGATAGTAGGTACTCAAGACAAATCCGTTCACTTGAGTTTATGGAGCATTTACTCTCTTGCAGGCAAGATGCTTTCACATTTACTCTTATTTAGATTTCTTTTTTTTTTTTGAGACAGAGTCTAGCTCTGTCGCCCAGGCTGGAGTGCAGTGGCCGGATCTCGGCTCACTGCAAGCTCCGCCTCCCGGGTTCACGCCATTCTCCTGCCTCAGCCTCCCCAGTAGCTGGGACTACAGGTGCCCGCCTCGTCGCCCGGCTAGTTTTTTTTGTATTTTTTAGTAGAGACGGGGTTTCACCGTGTAGACCAGGATGGTCTCGATCTCCTGACCTCATGATCCACCCGTCTCGGCCTCCCAAAGTGCTGGGATTACAGGCTTGAGCCACCGCGCCCGGCCTCTTATTTATATTTCAACCATAATTCTGAGAAGGGAATGCTGTTAATTCCCATTTTACAGATAGGAAAATAGAGTCACAGATGTTCAACATGTCCAGAGCTAGGTAAGAAGGGATGGCTGGCTTCAGTTCTACGAAATTCTATTTTTATTTTTAATTTCTTTAGAGGCAGGTTCTGGCTCTGTGATCCAGGCTGGAGTGCAGAGGCACAATCATAGTTCACAGCAGCCTCTAATTCCTGGGCTCAAGCAATCCTCCGACCTCCCAAAGCGCTGGGATTATAGGTGTGAGCCACAGGGCCAGGCTGGAAGTATTATCTTGTAAATGAAGGCACATTGGGCACAGAAGTAACATACAGGACAAAATACTGTTCCGTTCCCTGCACAGGTCTGCAGTTTTACTGGAAAAGCCTTTGTGACTGTCTCAATAGAATATTTGTCTCCAATTCAATGAAAGATTAAATAAGCAGTAAATTAAACTATCAGTTGATAACATATACCAATTTAACTTGGAGTTCAACTGTGGAGAGTGACCATCAGAGTCAACCCAGCCTCTGATGACATTGATCTGAAGTGGCAACTCCCAAGCTACACCCTGCCTCTTAGCAGTTGTTGTGGACCCATCTTTACAAGGCATTAAGTTGTTCATGAGAAGCAGGGTGTGCTTGCTCACACCTGTAATCCCAGCACTTTGGGAGGTCGAGTCAGGTGGAACGCTTGAGTTAGAGATCAGCCTGCCCAACAAACACGGTGAAACCCCGTCTCTACTAAAAATACAAACATTAGCCGGGTGTGGTGGGTATGCCTGTAATCCCAGCTAGCTGGGAGGCCAAGGCAGAAGAATCGCTTGAACGCGGGAGGTGGAGTTTGCAGTGAGCCAAGATTGCACCACTGCACTCCAGCCTGGTGACAGAGAGAGACTCCAATAAATAAATAAATGAATGAATAAATAAATAAGTCATTCATGAGAAAAACCCATCTTTTCTTACAGATCTGGAGATTAGAAGCCAAGTCAAAGTATCCATGAATCCAAGGAATGTGACCTTTCTCCATACTGATAGAAAGCCATTAGGTCTGAGCTGGGGAACAGAAGCTATCCACAGACATGGCCCGCAGTTCAGGTTCCACTGTCTTTCAAGAAGCCAGCTGCACTCCACAATCTTAGGCTTCAGCGCCACAGGGCCGTGTACCGTGTGTCTGAGATAGTCAAGAATTTCAAGATGCTGTAGTGAAGGGTACATGGCCCTGTTCTCAACATTTCTGATGTTTGTTCCTTTTTCCTTTGTGACCTTGGCTCCTAGGTGGCAGGAGGGAACAAATCTTGTTCATCCTTGTCCCCAGCACCTCACCTTCCATAATGCCTGAGACAATGCTTGTTGAATCAACCCCTTTTAAGCCAGAAAATGCTCATTAAGGCTCATTCTCGGTGAGTCACACGTTTTCTCAGCTGCTTGCCTCAGGATGCATGAAGCTTTTGTTTTCCAGATGATCCAGTGGTTTCCAGCTACAACTTAAAAAAGCACCCTTGGGTGAAAAGGTGAATAGGGACCACCCGAATGTGCCTTATTAGGGGAATGGTGAAGTAAGGGCACACCCATGCCACAGTGCTCTTAAGCTGCAGTTCCAAAAATTTTTACATACACATACACACAGATTAAGGTAGATCTTTATTAGCACTGAAGTCCCTTCTATGTGAGGTAAAAATAGAAAGCTGCTGGCAGACTACAGGGTACCCGGTTTTTCTTTAAATCTTTAATAGGTTAAAAAAAAAAAAAAAAGACACAGGGTCTCACTATGTTGGCCTGGTTGATCTTGAAGTCCTGGCCTTAAGCAATCCTCCCACCTTGGCCTCCCAAAGTGCTAGGATTACAAGTGTAAACCACTGTGCCAAGCTTTTTTTTTTTTTTTTTTTTTTAAGGGATGGGGTCTCACTATGTTGCCCAGGCTGGAGTGCAGTAGCTATTCACAGGCACAATCATGGCAAACCATAGCCAGAACCTCTTGGGCTCACGCTATGCTCCCGCCCCAGCCTCCCGAGTAGCTGGGATTAGGGGCACACGCCACAGCTCCTGGCTCTACGGTGCCTTACTTTTGAAGGGAGAAAGTTTTAAATATGTTGCCTATCTGCAATAACGTAGGGTGTGGAAGGAAGTGTCTAAGCTGTCAACAGGGGATGAGTTTGGAGGAGCTTCCACTTTTACTTTCCCCCTTTCCCCTTTTTTGCATTGCTTTTTTGTTTTGTGGAGACAGGGTCTCACTCTGTTGCTCAGATTGGAGTGCAGTGGTGTGATCTCAGTCACCACAACCTCCACCTCCCAGGCTCAAGTGATTCTTCTGCCTCAGCCTCGCAAGTAGCTGGGATTACAGGCACGTGCCACCACTGCCCGACTAATTTTTTTATTTTTAGTAGAGACAGAGTTTCACCATGTTGGCCAGGCTGCTCTCAAACTCCTCACCTCAAATGATCCATCTGCCTCAGCCTCCCAAAGTGCTGGGATTACAGGCGTGAGCCACCACATCCGGCTGTGCAGTGAGCCTCCCAGCCAAGGCAGCGGTGCTGTGGAGTTCATGTTTGCAGTGAGAAGCCCCACGAGGTCCTTTGTGGAACTAACTGGATTCACAGCTGATCAGGGTCATTGCTCTGTGCTGGAGGAATCTCAAACCTGGCCTCACCAACGCATCCAAAGACTTACCAAGATTTAGTTTTCAGTAATTCTGGTACTGAAAACTATAGAAACTGGGATGACATAGAACACTAACACTGAGTGTTCAGAGTAAGTGCCAGGCATTCTCATACCAGATAAAGTAGGCACAATTATGGATCCCATTTGCAGATGGGCAAATGGAACAGCATAGAGGTGAAGGAACTTGTCCAAGGTTGTCCAGTTGGTGAGCGGCAAAGTTGGGAACAAGCTGCAGGCCCTGTCTGATGTCAGTTCCACGCCTCATCACTTCCTTCTAGCTAGGGTACCCCACCCCTGCTCAGCTCTGGAGCCCTGTCCATCTCTCCAAGGACAGGGACTCCTGGCACCTTCACATTCTTCTGCAGCAAGTAAAGGAACAGGGTTCTTTTTTTTTGTTAATAAAGTAGAATAACATTTATTTCTTAAAATTTTTATTATACATGCTGTATTCATGGAAAACCAAGATCTTTAAAGGAACTCAAATTAGATATAAATTATGTTCAGCTCTGAGCTGGTTTTAAGTCATGTTTAGCATGGAAACAGTTAAACTGAAGCTTTCTTCTCCTTATAGGTTGCCATCATTTTCTTGATTTCCGCAATAGCTTTCCCTGGATTCAGACCCTTTAACAAAGAGAAGAGAATCAATAACAAATGATAACGGAAACTGAATGGGAAAACCCAAGATCTTGGGTGAAACTCCTTCCTCAGCTAGTTCAGTGTCAAAGCAAAGTGAATGCAAATCAAGTCCCTCAAAATCACAGGGGTTGGGCTCAGGGTTCTCTTCTGCCTGACAGGCAGACAGGCCAGGGCAGAGCTGCACTCTGACTGCTCAGAGACACCCAGGATAGTGTCTCTTCTAGGACTACAGGCCAATGTCAAAATCGGCCAGATATCTCTAAATCTTGTACATCATCACCATTATTATTAAATCGGTAGCAGCAGACATCAGCATATACCAGCTCTCAAAGGTATGTGGAAGAAATGACCCTATTAACCCTTTGTAAAACCAGGATGAGTTCAACTGGCCAATACCATTGGTGTTAGCTGCAGTTTGCCCCTACAGCTGTTAACATCTGCTTTGCAGGAGGCATAATAATTAAACCCACTGAATGCCACCCTCATTGCAGCAGAAAGGGAGACAGGCAAGTACTTGGTAAAATGAGACAAGGTCTTATCTGACGTTAGTGAAGGCTTCCCTCATTTTAGAAGGATAAGTCTACCCCCCTAAAGTGTTGTGGAAAGAAAGAAGAAAAGGAAAGAAAGAAAAGAGATCTTGAGAGAAGAAGAGAAAGAAGATACTTTTTTTTTTTTTTGACAGGGTCTTGCTCTGTCACCCAGGCTGAAGTGTGATCATAGTTCACTGTGGCCTGGAACTCCTGGCTCAAGTGATCTTCCGGCCTCAGCCTCCCAAGTAGCTAAAACTACAGGTGCATGCCACCACACCTGGCTAATTAAAAAATTTTTTGGCTGGGCGCGGTGGCTCAAGCCTGTAATCCCAGCACTTTGGGAGGCTGAGACGGGCGGATCATGAGGTCAGGAGATCGAGACCATCCTGGCTAACACGGTGAAACCCTGTCTCTACTAAAAAAATACAAAAAAAAACTAGCTGGGCGAGGTGGCGGGTGCCTGTAGTCCCTGCTACTCGGGAGGCTGAGGCAGGAGAATGGCGTGAACCCGGGAGGCAGAGCTTGCAGTGAGCTGAGATCCGGCCACTGCACTCCAGCCTAGGCGACAGAGCGAGACTCTGTCTCACAAAATAAATAAATAAATAAATAAATAAAAATTTTTTTTTGTAGAGATAGAATCTCACTATATTGTCTAGACTGGTCAAAAAGACACACTTCATATACTGACATGGGATAATCTCCAAAATATAATGGGTGAAAAAATACAGATAAGTGTGATATAAAAAAGGCAGAAGAGGACACATACGCATTTGTGTGCAGCATAAAATACCTCTGAAGTTCACACAAAAATCTGACTTCTAGGGAGGTGGCTGGGTGGAGTGGGAGGGAGGCTTTTCACTGTATAGCCTTCTCAATCTGGAACCACCTGCGTATTTCTGGTCCCCAGAGGGTCAGGTGTTTAGACTTAGAAGGTGGTACATACCCAATCCATGCAGGAAGAAAGAGCACTGGATGGGGAGGCAGATGGTCTAACTCTAGTCCTACCTTCCCACTGACCTGGCAGTGATCTTGGGCAAGTCACTCCCCTCCCCACCTGGGGCTCAATTTCCCCATCTTTATAAGGGGGTTAAACTTGATGGTTCTCAAGTCCCTCCCAGTTTCATGATCGGCCTATGTCTATGTTTCAGTCCCAACTTCCAGCCGTTGTCTAGAAGGGAGGGCAAGGCGCAGAGAACCTGCTCTTGGCTGTCTCACTGTCTGCTGCACCCATCACCTCCATGCAAAGGTGTGTGACCAGGAATGCACCTTAGAGTCACTTGCAGAGCTTCTGAAGAAGTTCACAGCCAGGCCCCGCCACTGAAGATGGTGTCTCTGTCTCAGACAAGCTCAGTCCTCATGTTTTTAAAAAATAACAGCAGGTGACATTTATTGAGTGCTTACTCTATGCCAGGCACTGTTCCAAGCGTTTTCATAGCATAACTTGCCTCAGAGGTCAGTAGCTATTCATAGGCGCAACCATGGCAAACCACAGTCCTGGGGACAGGACCCAGATGGAAGCCCAGGCAACAGCGGGGAGCTGGAGCCTAGGGGCTCCCCCGGTGAGGCCACTGGAAACACAGAGGGTTTCCAGGCAAAAAAATCACAAGTGAATTCTACAGCTTGGATTTGATGTTTTCAAATACATGATGTAATCTTTTTTTTTACTGGTAACTGGCCACCCTACAGTTTTCCACCTTGCTGTCCACTGACTCACTGCAACTTTTAAGTGAAATCACTTGTCCACAGTCTTTGCTCAGAAGGCAGCCATGTTCTGAACCACACAGCCCTGGCCCTTCCCTGCTCACTGGGCAAGGCTGACTGGACCAGGGCTCACACCTGCTATGGTTTGAATGTGTCCCTGAAAGCTCATGTGTTGAAAACCTAATCCCCACTGCAATGGTATTGAGAGGTGGGACCTTTCAGAGGTGATTAGGTTATGGCGGCTCTGCCCTCACCAATGGATGGCCATTATCATAGGAGTAGGTTCCCGATAAAAGGATGAGTTTGGATTAGCCAGGTGTGGTGTGTGCCTGTAGTCCCAGCTACTAAGGAGGTAGGAGGATCACTTAAGGCCAGGAGTTCCAGGCAGAAGCGAGCTATGATTGCACCACTGCACCCCAGCCTGGGCAACAGAGACCCTGTCTTTAAAAACAAAAAAGGGATGAGAAGGGCTGGGCATGGTGGCTCACGCCTGTAATCCCAGCACTTTGGGAGGCCAAGGTGGGCAGATTACCTGAGGTCGGGAGTTCGAGATCAGCCTGACCAACACAGAGAAACCTCATCTCTACTAAAAATACAAAATTAGCTGGGCATGAGTGGGGAATGCCTGTAATCCCAGCTACTCGGGAGGCTAAGGCAGGAGAATCACTTGAACCTGGGAGGCGGAGGTTGTGGTGAGCCGAGATCGTGCCATTGCACTCCAGCTTCGGCAACAAGAGTGAAACTCCGTCTCAAAAAAAAGGATGAGCTTGGGCTCCCTTTCTCTTGCCCTTCTGCCTTTTGCCATGGGGTAATACAGCATGAAGGTTCCTGTCAGATGCCAGTACCAGCCTCTAGAACTGTGTGTCAAATAAACTTCTTTTTTTTTTTTTTTTGAGACAGAGTCTCGCTTTGTCGCCCAGGCTGGAGTGCGGTGACCGGATCTCGGCTCACTGCAAGCTCCGCCTCCCAGGTTTACGCCATTCTCCTGCCTCAGCCTCCCCAGTAGCTGGGACTACAGGCACCCGTCACCATGCCCGGCTAGTTTTTTGTACTTTTTTAGTAGAGACGGGGTTTTACCGTGTTAGCCAGGATGGTCTTGATCTCCTGACCTCATGATCCGCCCGTCTCGGCCTCCCAAAGTGCTGGGATTACAGGCTTGAGCCACCGTGCCCGGCCATAAACTTCTTTATAAATTACCTAGTCTGTGAAATTCTGTGATAGTACCACAAAACAGACTGAGACAGAACCTGGCCAAAGGGCAGCCAGTCTGTAGCCAGCTGTGGCCTCTGATGTGCAGGCATGAGAAGCTGAGCTGGGCCAATGTGACACCCTCTTGGGAACCTGTGCTGAGAAGTGCTGGGAGCAGATGGCGGGTGGCTGAAGCTGGAAGTGTGCTGGGAGGCAGAATCCAGGCCAGAGAGAGCCAAAAGCAGCAGCAAATGCAAGCAGGAAGAGGAATGAAAGCCAGAGCTTTGAGTGAGAGAAAACCTCCACAGAGCTGAAGGAAAGAACAGGCTGCTGGAGAGCAGAGCAGATTAGCAGCTGACATCGCAAGAAAGAGATGGAGAAGAAATGTAGTCCTCACAGCTGCCCGCATTCCGATGGCTTTTACTTTGTTTCCTATGAAGTCAGGCTGAACGCAGGTACCTGCTCATGGGTTCCTGTGCATCCTTAACGCCCACAATGTCCCTGTGTAGCCCACAAATAAAGCCTACTCCTCAGGTGGCCCGAGTCAGTCTACTCCTTGCAACTAAGAGCCAAACTAGCCCCTAGGTTCACACTGAAGGGACAGGCACATGCTGTTCCCTTTTCATCTCAAGTGACTAGGGTTGCTCTCCACCAATCGCCTCTTTGTGGTCACATGCTACCTCTGGCATGTCAGCTCTGAGGCAGAGCTGAGGGTCACCAGCCCTACGTACCTTAGGACAGGTCCTTGTGCAGTTCATGATGGTGTGGCAGCGGTATAGAGAGAACGGGTCCTGCAGCTTGGCCAGGCGCTCCTCTGTGAAGTCGTCTCTGGAGTCAATCATCCAGCGATAGGCCTGGAAAACCAGGGACTGATTAGCTGAGCTGCCACCAACAGGCCAAAGCAGTACCCTGGCTCAACTCAAAGCTCTGGGAGTGCAGAGGAAAGGGAATTCACTCAGTTTAGATGCCTCATCTCCACACTCTAATTCTTGTCCATCTTTCAAGGAAAGGTTCCCAACACGTGTAGCTCCACTTGATTAATGGTCCCTGCAAACCTTTGATCCATACTGCACCTGGTACCCGGGTGCTTCATTTATACACACTGGGCATCATCTCCTAATTATTTCATGTTGCTCAATAGCTTCCTACCCAGCTTATAATTTGGTGAAGGCAGGGACTATATCATATAACCCTCTTATCTGTCTTTATGGCACCTACCCATGCTGGACTCGCTGTCTCTGAGTAAAGGAATGATTTAACAGACCTGTCTACAGATAGTATTTGTCCCACTTAACGATTCTTTGAATTCGCACAGCCCTCTCAGCAGCCTGAAACAGAAGCTGAAACGAATTAATCACACGACCATGGACCTGCTCTAGCAGTGTTACTTAGAGGACCTCTACATCCCCAACAACTCGGAGCAGCTGGTAAAGTGACAAGTGTGAGCGTACTTCATTATTCAATCTTTACATGGCTGGGAATCAATACTGCTCATGTGGTCACTCAAACCTGTAACTTCTCTTTCTGTGGGAAAATGAGAAAGAGAAGTTGGTTTTTGAGTTGCTTACACTATGAAAAGCACACATCTAAAAAAGCACAAGCTTTCTGGGAACAGACAGTGACTTTCTTTGCAGTGAACACCAATACTATTTTCTTTCTAGGCAACCCCTAAATCCAGGCTTTCATTAGCTGGGAAACAGCTTCCAATCTCATAGCTGGGCAGTTGCCCTTCAAAGACATTGCTTTCTCTCCTGCTTGCACACTACAAATCTTACATTACAAATCCTATGAGAGGGAGACGGGGAGCCTCTGAATACCAGGCATACGGAAATACATTTGAAACATCTGCAAGGCATGGTTTGCCACTCCTTGGGGTGACTCTTACTGCACTGAAACAAAGGCAATTTGCAGACAAGGCCCCAGAGTTACCGAAAGCAAGTGAATGCAATACAACCAATTACCCTGTTTGGAAATGGATGGCAATGAAGAAACCAGGCCCCTCAGAAGGCTGGCTTAACAGCAATCTATTGTCCTCTTGGACTTCTGGATGCTTCAATATCAATTTCTCTTTTTTTTTTTTTTTTTTTTTTGAGCGGAGTCTCGCTCTGTCGCCCGACTGGAGTGCAGTGGCCAGATCTCAGCTCACTGCAAGCTCCGCCTCCCGGGTTCCGCCATTCTCCTGCCTCACCTCCCGGTAGCTGGGACTACAGGCACCCCACCCCTCGCCCGCCTAGTGTTTGTATTTTTAGTAAGACGGGGTTTCACCGTATTAGCCGATGGTCTCGATCTCCCGACCTTGTGACCGCCCGTCTCGGGGCCTCCCAAAGTGCTGGGATTACAGGCTTGAGCCACCGCGCCCGGCCATCAATTTCTCTTAAAGCAATTAAGGAGAACCTCACCTGCATAAGAACTGCAGGCCCCAGATATTTGTCTCCATTCCACCAGTAGCTGGGGCAGCTGGTGCTACAGCAGGCACAGAGAATGCACTCGTAGAGCCCGTCCTGTATGGGGAGAAAGGAGAGGCAGGAGCTTGTGAGGGGAGAGACTCTGCTATGTCTTCAGCTGATTAAATGCGACCTTTGGGGTCAGTGCATGAATAAACTGCCTACTTGCATGTGAATTTTCTTGGCAAAATCCAAGGTGTGATTTGCAGATATTTAGCAGATTAATAAAGATCTTGCAAGTGAAATGTAAACATCTGCCCAGGGTTTTTTTTTTTTTTTTTGAGACAGTCTCGCTCTGTCGCCCAAACTGGAGTGCAGTGGCCGGATCTCAGCTCACTGCAAGCTCCGCCTTTCGGGTTCACGCCATTCTCCTGCCTCAGCCTCCCGAGTAGCTGGGACTACAGGCGCCCGCCACCTCGCCCGGCTAGCTTTTTTGTATTTTTTAGTAGAGACGGGGTTTCACCGGGTTAGCCAGGATGGTCTCGATCGCCTGACCTCGTGATCCGTCTGTCTCGGCCTCCCAAAGTGCTGGGATTAAAGGCTTGAGCCACCGCGCCTGGCCCTGCCCAGGGTTCTTAAGTCCACGTATAGTGCACTTTCCCTTCAATAAACAAGAACCTCTCACTTGTCTAAAAAAGAAATAGAAAACAAGAACACAAAAACAACTCCCATCAATTCCAACTTCCTGGAATGCAGTTAAGAGGGGAGAGATTCAAAAGCTGGGGGCTGAAACAGAAGAAGTCTATAGCTGCTTCTGCCCTGGGCTCAGCAGAAGGGCCCTCAGGTTTTCACTGGAAACCTCAACATCATCCCCAGTGACTGCCACTGCCAATCCTGATGGAGAGCCCTGTGCCTTACACGCTTTCCTCAATTGATCATCACAGTAATCCTGTGAGTCCAGCAAGCTCCACTTACAGGTAAAGACCAAGGCACAGAGAGTGAGTTAGGCCATGTGCCCAGGGACGTGCCACCGTAGGCAGCAGAATCAGGATGTGGCCCCGGCAGCTGGCTCTGGCTTCCTGCACTTTCACACCTGCCACACTGGCTCAATCTGCCCAACAAGTCCGAAACACAAACCGGGCTTTCTGAGTTTGGAAACAACAGAAATGGATTAAAAGCAGCAAAACAAAAGGGGCCTACTGACACCTGAGGCGACGGTTGAGAACAGATGAGACAGAACCGATAGTTGTGACTAAACCATGAGTCTTCAACCAAATCTATTTGATTCAGCTGTTCAGACGGCTGGTGGGAGTGTCAACTGGCCCCAATGGTCTAGAAGGCATAAGGTCATAGGATTAGGGGTCTTTAGAATAGTCATATTCTTTAACCCACTCCTAGAAAAATCCGTAATAAGAAATTAGAATGTTTTGGGGCAGAACTTGAAGGATAAAGATGTTCATCTAGCCTTATTTCTAACAGTAAAAAACTGGAAACAATTTCATTGTCCAGCAATAGTGAAATGGTTTTATAATGCATGGTGCATACATCTGAAGCAGTAGAAAGCAAAGTGTAAGTTAATGCTTATGAAGAATTTTAAGAACATGAAGAAAATGCTCACAATACCATAAGTGAAAAAAGCAGGATATAAAAGCTTATTTACATTTTGGTCCCAGTTACATAAAAATATAGTGTAATAAACAAAAAACAAAGGAAATTATAAATATTAACATATTAACAGAGGTTATGTTTTGGTGGTGGAATTATCAATTTTTTTTTTTGAGACAGGGTCTTCCTGTGTCCCCCTGGCTGGAGCGCAGTGGCACAATCACAGTTCACTGCAGCCTGGAACTCTTCTGCTCAAGCAATCCTCCCATCTCAGCCTCTTGAGTAGCTGGGACTATAGGTGCACACCACCATGACTGGCTAAGTTTTAAAGTTTTTGTAGAGACAGGGTCACCCTATGTTCCCCAGGCTGGAAATTATAGCTTATTTAAAAATGATGGAGCCTCTCTGAACCTATTCCAGTTTGGGGGCTGCCCAATTAAAATAAATACCTACATAAATTTCTCCATATTTTCCAATTATTTATTAAGTTCAGCATACTAATTCAAGGGAGCAAAAAAATGTTAAATGTTTGGTATGTAAATGAGTAAATTTCTTTTTTTTTGAGACGGAGTCTCGCTCTGTCACCCAGGCTGGAGTGCAGTGGCCAGATCTCAGCTCACTGCAAGCTCCGCCCCCCGGGTTTACGCCATTCTCCGGCCTCAGCCTCCCGAGTAGCTGGGACTACAGGCGCCCGCCACCTCGCCCGGCTAGTTTTTCGTACTTTTTAGTAGAGACGGGGGTTTCACCGTGTTAGCCAGGATGGTCTCGATCTCCTGACCTCGTGATCCGCCCGTCTCGGCCTTCCGAAGTGCTGGGATTACAGGCTTGAGCCACCGCGCCCAGCCGTAAATTTCTATTACAGGTTGGGCATCCCAAATCTGAAAATCTGAAATCCAAAATGTTCCAAAATCTGAAACTTTTTGAGCACCAATATGCTGCTCAAAGGAAATGCTCACTGGAGCATGGATTTCAGATTTTGGATTTGGGGTGCTTAACTGGTAAGTGTAAGGCAAATATTCCAAAATCTGAAAACACCTGAAACCTCAAACACTGAAACCCAAGCATTTAGGATAAGGAATATTCAACTTGTATCTAGAAAACCAAACATGCTCAGGGGAACTCTTCAATCCCTAATAGTATCCCAACTGGGAGATGTTCACTAGCTACGCATCAGTCCTGCCTAGGAATGCAAGAGGACTCGTTGGGCCAGAGGGCCTGGTTCAGCCTGGACTCTGGGATGCATGAGACTCTGGGAGGTAGAAACTGAGGGGCAGAGCTGCAGTCTGAGAAGAGTGGCTCTGAAGTCTCATCCCAGGCTTACTCTGACTTGCAGGCCACTGTGCTGACCCTCACTATCTCGATGGTGACGGACTGGGCACACTTACTAGGACTCCCCTTTTGTTCTTTTTTTTTTTTTTTTTGAGACGGAGTCTTGCTCTGTTGCCCAGGCTTAAGTGCAGTGGCACAATCTTGGCGCACTGAAACCTCCACCTCCTGTGTTCAAGCAATTCTCCTGCCTTAGCCTCCCGAGTAGCTGGGATTACAGGTGTAAGTCACCACACTCAGCTAATTTTTGTATTTTCAGTAAAGATGAGGTTTTATCATGTTGGCCAGGTTGGTCTTGAACTCCTGACCTCAAGTGATCTGCCCACCTCAGCCTCCCTAAGTGCTGGAATTACAGGTGAGCCACTGCACCTGGCCAAACTCCCCTTTCTTAACATTTTATGCGCAACGGGACAGGATGCTAAATATTTACCAAATCTTAAAAGGTAGAATTCATTTATTCATTCATACATCTGATACTTTTCATATATTCATATATATGTACATGTTTTAGAGACAAAATCTTGCTATGTTGCTCAGGCTGGTGTCAAACTCTCGAACTCCTGGGCTCAGGTGATCCTCTTACCTCAGACTCCTGAGTGGTTGGGACTACTGGTATGCACCACTGCATCTGGACTTTTTAAAAATTTCTATATATTTTTACAGTATTTACATAATATTTGTTGATAAAATAACATGCGCCAGGGCCTAGGGATCCAGAAAGGAAGAAGACACAGCCATTGCCCTTGGCCCTGTGCAGGTCTACAGCTGGGGCTCTGTCTCTACTTGGCCCCTTCCTACCTCCACGAGTATGCAGGGAGGGAGTGTGCAAATCAGAGAAGATTTCTTCGCAGAGCAGTAAAAGTAGTGTAGAAGAAGAAAGACTGAAAACTTGATAATGATGCCTCTGCTTTAAGATTTTATAGCTTGTACACGGGAATGGCAACTCCCAGACAGTCAGCAGGCCAGGAACAATCCCACCCCACAGATCACCAGAGGTGTATGAACATCGATACTCTGTTTTGCCATTAACATTTCACTCCCATTTGTAAAGCAGGATGGTGGTAGTTACAACTGGCCAGCACATGTGTTTCATTTTTCCCCCAGTGAGGGAACAGTTCTAACTTACTGGTCACCTTTTAAAGCCCAGGCAATTTCCATACTGGTTTATCTTGAAAAAGATGGACTGCAACACAGCAACCACCTGCCCCTGCAGGTGCGGCACAGGGGCTCTAGCTCCTTGGTCCACTCTGGGCCATTCATGGGTTCACACTACTTACCCGGCCCTACGAGGATGACTGCCCCACCCTTGTGCCAGTTCCTTTCCAGGACACACTAAATGGCTTGCATCAGCTCATGTTCCCTGACAAGTCACACTCCTGGCAAACATCTTTGCAATAAATTATTCAGATCAAAACAATAAATAGGGACTAATGACCAGTTTCTCACGCTCTTCTATGGACTGCAGATACTGCTGCTTGCCTTCCTGAGATTCATCCTTCTTCTTCAAATAAGGCTCAATGGATTTGTACTGAGCATAGAAGTTGCTCAAATCCTGTGGTTTAGAGGAAGAAGAAGAAGAAGAAAAGGATTAGATTCCATCATCACCTCAGCTTTATTTACCCCATTTCTTGGACACTGACTAGTCGTCCACTCTATGCCAGGCAGAAGCCAGACTTTTTTTCCTTTGTCACGAATATATGCAAAGATTACAAAAGGAGAAATGGTCACAATGTTAAGCATGGTTAGGAAACGTCTCCCTCACCTACCTGGGAAACCTGCCAATCCCACAGTCCTTTCTGCCCTTGAAAACACCATCAGCAAAGGTAGTCAAATATAGGGAGGCAGAAATTAAAGTAGAACTCATAAACAGCTGTTGCTTTCCCAACAGGTATTTTCCACATGATTTCTTTGTAGTTATGGCCAAATTATTCATTTCTGGGAATGTTCCAACTCTAAAATTCTGTGCCCTGTTATTCTCAAACAAACCTCACCAAATGAGCTGCTGGAGGATTTTCTAGGCATTTATCTTCTGTCATTCAAATTCTTTAATTAAACTCTGGTCACACTGTCTCAGATCTGGGGATTTTCCTAACCTCTCAGTGACACTGTGGTCCTCCTCTTGCCATAACATAGGAAATAGTCCCATCTATTTACTATCTGACTAGAAGAGGAGCCTTAAATACTCAAATCCTGCCCTAAAAAACTAATAGCATAATGCACATAGCACCACCCCCCATGCAAGCAAAAACAAAAACAAAAGCAGAGAGATGGAGAAACTCACGGGAACAAGGTCCTTTATCACATACATATGCGGAAGAGGGTAGATTTTTGAGACCTTATTGAGGTTGGTGTCAATCCTTCGGGTGCAAGCTAGAGTGTTGCCTCCATTGATGTTCATTGCACAAGAGCCACAGATGCCTGAAAGAGACACACATTTAACACATCCTCACCCATATCTGGAATCAGTCCTGCCCCAAATCCTTTCTTCTGGTCCTCCTTGCTCTGCCATCAGGGGCAGCACTGACACGGAACATGCCTCTGACAGAGGTGCCTGTGGCCTTTTCTCCCTTCTTTCCTTCTTCCTGCCTCGAATGTGGTTCTAATGGCTTGAGTTCCAAAAACCACTCTATGACCGTGTGGCAACCTTGAGGTTGGTTAGAAGCCACATGCCAAGGATGGCACTGGAGGAGGCCAGGGGCTTGGGCACTGCTGGCGTCATGGAGTTTCCACAGCAGTTCTAGCTCTATGTGTCAAGTGTTTTGAGAGAAAAATTAGCCTGTGCTTTTTTTTTTTTTTTTTTTTTAAAGAAACGGTCTTACTCTGTCACCAGGCTGGAGTGCAGTGATGCAATCATAGCTCACTGCAGCCCTCAACCCCTGAGTTCAAGTGATTCTCCCACCTCAGCCTCCCAACTAGCTGGGACTACAGAAGCAGCCCACCACACCCAGCTAATTTTCTGTAATTTTTGTACTGACGGGGCTTGTAGAGACAGGATTTTGTTATGTTGCCCAGGCTGGGCTTGAACTGCTGGGCTCAAGCAATCTGCCTGCCTTGGCCACCCAAAGCACTGGGATTACAGGTGTGGGCCACTGTGCACCCATCAATGTTTTTTTTTTTTTTTTTTGACAGAGTTTTGCTCTTGTTGTCCAGGCTGGGGTGCAATGGCGTGATCTTGGCTCACTACAACCTCTGCCTCCCTGGTTCAAGTGATTCTCCTGTCTCAGTCTCCCGACTAGCGGTGGGTGTGGTGACTCACACCTGTAAGCCTATGTTTTTTAAAGCCACTGTTATTTGAACACAAATCTAACAGATACAACACCCAAAAGTAAAGTAAATCAACACTGTCTTGGTCATCTTAAGGTTGAGGTGACCTGGATACAGATTATCAAGAAATAGCTCTTCGTTTTTTTCTTGGCTGAGTCTTGCTCTATCACCCAGGCTGAAGTGCAGTGGGGGAGTCATAGCTCACTGTAGTTCACTTTAGCCTCAAACTTCTGGACTCAAGCGAACCTCCACCACAGCCTCCTCGAGTAGCTGGGACTACAGGTACGTGCCGCCATGCCCGACGAATTCAAAAAAATTTTTTGTAGGTTGGGTGAAGTGGCTCACACCTGGAATCCCAGTACTTTGGGAGGCTGAGGTGGGCAGACCACTTGAGGTCAAGAGTTCGAGACCAGCTTGGCCAACATGGTAAAACCCTGTCTCTACTAAAAATATAAGTCGTGGCAGGCGCCTGTAATCCCAGCTACTCGGGAGGGTGAGGCGGGAAAATCACTTGAACTGGGGAGGCGAAGGTTGCAATGAGCCAAGATCGTGCCACTGCACTCCAGCCTGGGTGACAGAGCAAGACTCCATCTCAAAAAAAAAATAAAGAAATTTTTTTCTGTAGAGCAGGGTCTCACTTTATTGCCCAGGCTGGTCTCTAACTCACAGCCTCAAGTAATCCTTCTATTTTTGCCTCCCACTGTGTTGGGATTACAGGCCTGAGCTATCACACTCGACAGAGGTAAGGCTTTTCTACTTAAAATAAGCAGCATAGTACTGTGGGATTATGAAACCCACAAAAACTGACTCAGCATGGACTTCCCAAAGAGGAGAAGAATTAACTAATGTGAAACTGAGGCAAAGCAAAGCAAACTAAACAAAAAACATGCTGACTCAGGACCCAGACATGAGAATTTTCTTAGCCTGGACCTACTTCCTATATATGCAAATTTCCTGGGTATTTCAGAGTTTAAAAATGATTATGTACTCTAAACCTCTAGTGCCAGTCCTCTGAAGCTGTTTTTTTGAAGATCATTAGGTCAGAGAAACCTGATTGCTTGAGAAAGTTGCACTGGTTATCACCTTTTTTTTTTTTTCTTTTGAGATGGAATCTCGCTCTTTCGCCCAGACTGGAGTACAGTGGCGCGATCTTAGCTTACTGCAAGCTCTGCCTCCCAGGTTCAAGTGATTCTCCTGCCTCAGCCTCCTGAGTAGCTGGGATTACAGGTGCGTGCCACCACACTCGGCTAATTATTATATTTTTAGTAGAGACGGGGTTTTAACATGTTGGTCAGGCTGGTCTTGAACTCCTGACCTTGTGATCTGCCCGCCTTGGCCTCCCAAAGTACTGGGATTACAGGCGTGAGCCACCGCGCTTGGCCTCACCCTTTTTTTTTTTTTTTTTTGGAAAGGGAGTCTATGTTTCCCAAGCTGGTCTCAAACTCCTAGCCTCAAGCTGGCCTACCACTAGACCTTTCAAAGTACTGGGATCATAGGCGTGAGCCACTGTGTCCAGTCAGTTATCACTGTCATAAGACTAGAAAAGACAGTAAGACTCTCTCCCTCTCCTGTAAATCTTAGTAAGATTTAAGGAGAACACAAAGATGTGTCTTAAGCAAGAGACTGGATATTATCAATACATTTATGTACACCTGGCATCCAACTAGAGCAGTTTGCTTTTACAAGAAATGGCATAAAAATTAAAAAAATAAATCCAATGACCTTTCTCTCAAAAAGGCTCCCTGGGAATTCTCTTTCAAGATGGGAATTAAAAAAAAAAAAAAGAAAACAAGATGGGCATAAAAAGGAGCAGCAATTGATACAATTCTGCCTCATTTTTCTTTTAGTCCAGATGGGTCATACCTTATGTTCTTGGCTCTGAAAGAGACCTACAGGGAAAGGTTACTGAAAAGCATCTACCTTTCCTGTGGTGCCAGGACTTACATGGGGGAAGGCTGCTGTTTAACTGCTGCGGAATGTTCCCTGAACAGCAGGACTCAGCTGAACTATCATCATATCCATCAGCATTTGCAAAAATTAGATTTAAATAAGATTAGCTGAATCAAAACAGATGTCTTAAAAGACTTGAAATGCTTGAAATGTACAGTCGAACAGATAAAAAGCAATGGGCTGATATCTATACTGGCTTTTCCTTTTTTTTTTTTAGGGTTCTCTTAGAAAAAAGCTCAGTGTCCTCACAAAACCAAGTTACTCTCTGCTTTTGTTTTATCCCAGGTGTTCCAAGCCAAGTCAGTGCCTGAGAGAGCAGATCTGGAGTCTGAAGTCTGACAGCTTTGACTGACTCCTGCCTCTCAAGTCACTCTGTATGTGTCCTTGAGGAAGTCTGTTACCCTCTCTGGGCCTCTCCTTTAAATTGAAGGTCGATAATAAGCACACTCATCTACCTCATGTCCAGTGCACAGAACAGGGCTGGGCACACAGTCTGGCTCCACGGCCATCAGGTCAGTCGGCCTTCACGGCACCCCGTGCAATTTTTGCCATATCTGAGAACCACCTGAATCAACTTTCTTTAAAGTATCTCTTGAGTTTTCTTTAACTTGTTTGCTTAAATTCACATTAAAAAACCACTTATATCCCTGTTATACCATTATTAGTAATTATATTTTTCTCTTTTTTTGAGATAGTCTCGCTCTATTGCCCAGGCTGGAGTGCAGTGGCATGATCTCAGCTCACAGAAAACTCCAGCTCCGGGGTTCAAGTGATTCTCCTGCCTCAGCCTCCCCAATAGCCGGGATTACAGGGGCTCGCTATCACGCCCGGCTAATTTTTGTATTTTTAGTAAAGACAAGGTTTTACCATGTTGGCAAGGTTGGTCTCGAACTCCTGACCTCAGGTGATCCACCGGCCTCGGCCTCCCAAAGTGCTGGGATTACAGGTGTGAGCCATCGCACCCAGCAATAATTATATTTTTCTGATACAGAAAATAAATACATTGCTATTGATGTAGAAAATGTTGATCTGCACACTGCCTCAAATGGGCTTACGTGGTGCCAGCAGCACAAGTAACCACACGCTGAGGGAGACACTGTGCTAACCAATCCAGAACACAGCTACCAAGTACACGTCATGCTGGGAGCTGAGGGAGATGCGCACATCTCCCCTGCTGGACAAGCATAAGTGCCAGACAGAAACTCTCCACTGCTCCCTTAATACAAGAGCTCAGCAGCATGGAGGGTGCCAGCCAGCAGGTCCTAGCTAGGCCTTGAGGCGTGCAGCAGCTCATAGGGTCCGCCAGGTGCAGTAACCACAGGATAGAATGCTCCTAAAGGAAAGTAAACTCAGAAACCAGAACTTGCACCATGGTTAGAATTTTGGATGCATTTACCCAAGAAAAGGAACTAGGTCACACAGCAAGTTGCCCCAGCAGAGAGCTGCAGCTGTTTTCCAGATGTCTCTATCAGTTTTGGCCAGCTCAAGCCTCTTTGGAAGACCACAAGTATCTGGAGCCCAGCAGGAATGAAATGCTCACCTTCTCTGCATGATCTTCGGAAGGTCAAAGTAGAGTCAATTTCGTTCTTAATCTTGATTAAAGCATCCAATACCATGGGGCCACATCTAACAAAGAAAAATATCCAGTGGTATTTATGTAAAGTTCAACCTCCCTACACTTTATCATAATATAATCGGAGACACCTGGATGCATTCGCTTATCCATTTGGCCTTTTCAGGTCACCTTCAGAATTTGTTCCGTAGTTTTGTTTTTGCAGATTCTTACACATTTTAAGTACTGCACAGTTCTATTTTGAAAATCACAGTGGAAACATATTTCTAGGAAATGGAAAGCTAAAGTAGAAGTAGACAAGTATGAAACAACTTCCATACAGTGGCCAAGTTTTTGATTTTTACTTCTGAAGCTCCCTGCAAAGTTTTTCCAAATAATTTATTTCAAATTTTAGTTTGATTTTTAGGATTTAGACAATAGTTTTAAATAGTAATTAATAGTACATAACTGTAACAGAAGACATAGTACAGAGAATAAAAGACACCCAATCACTCACAGTCCCCTAATCAAATCACTGAGAGCCTCCTAGAACATATAAGGGCAGCGGCATGGTACTAAGCGCAGCATCCCTAGGCGTGGGACCTGGAGTGCAGGCCTGGCAGCCAAGAGCCTGGTCTGAACTCTGGCTGAGCCACTTACCAGCCTACAGGCAAATGATTTAATTTCTGCCTAGGCACTTCATCCACTGAGTGCAGAGAGCAGCACCTGCGTCTCTGGAGGTATGTTAATACACACGAGATCTTTAGAGCAGCATCTGACATATAAATCATAGTTTAACTATAATAATCATCATGTAGAAACTATGATTCTACGGAAATTACTCTCTGAATCTCAGTTTATCTGTAGAGTTAATATTTACAGCACAGGGTTATTGCGAAAATTACATAAAAATATGTAGTTTCCATAGTACCTGGCACATAGTAAGTGCTCCACAAATCTATTTTCTGGTTGCCACCCCTGCCCCCATTTCTCTCAGTAATTATCTAGCATGAGATTAAAAATATATTTAAAAATATGCCATTTCTTTTAGCATTATCTCTATTCCATTTTTTTTTTTTTTCTTGAGACGGGGTCTTGCTCTGTCACCCAGGCTGGAGTACAGTGGCACGATCTCAGATCTGTAACCTCTGCATCCTGGGCTCAAGAGATCCTCCCACCTCAGTCCCCCAGTAGCTGGGACTACAGGTGTGCGACACCACACCCAGCTTAATTTTTGTAGAGATGGGATTTCGCCATGTTGCCCAGGCTGGTCTCAAACTCCTCAACTCAAGTGATCCTCCTGCCTTGGATTCTCAAAGTGTTGGGATTATGGGTATGAACCAATGGTGTGATCTTGGCTCACTGCAACCTCTACCCTCCGGGCTCAAGTGATTCTCCTGCCTCAGCCTCCTGAGTAGCTGGGATTACAGGTGCATGCCACCACACCCGGCTAATTTTTGTAGTTTTAGTAGAGATGGGTTTCCCCATGTTGGCCAGGCTGGTCTCAAACTCCTGACCTCAAGTGATCCACCTGCCTCAGCCTCCCCAAATGCTGGGATTACAGGTGTGAGCCACTGCGCCCGGCCCATTATCTGTATTTGTATCAGCAACATGCAGACATCCTTTCTGCTGGACCTCTGCTAACACTGGGAATTGGAAGCTTTAAAAACCTTTGCTATTCTCATACTGGCGAAGTGTTATTGTTTTCAGTGTTTTAAATTGAGATTTCTGAATACTACAGAGGTTGAATGTTTGTCATAAATTTACTGATTTTTCTTTATTTCACAATTATTTATTGAACATTTACTCTGCCAGGTTCTGTTCTAGATGCTGGGGATGCAGCAGAGAATAAAAGAGACGATACCACCTGCCTGCACAAAGCTCTGTTCCAGAGGACTCATTCTAGACACTCAGTCTGTCCACATTCTTTGCCTCTGTTTACCGGGGTCTTAAGAATTCTTTTTCATGATCTGAGGCTCTCATATATTATATCTGTTGCTATTTCTGCTTCCTCCCTCACTGTCAATAGTAATTTGCTATTTGACTCCTACTTTTGGTAATGGAATTTTAAACATACATGAGTTAAATGTTTACATTAATAAAGGTGGCTGTTTTTTCTTTTACAACATTATCTATCACTTTTTTTTTTTTTGAGACGGAGTCTTGCTCTGTCGCCCGGCCTGGAGTGCAGTGGCCGGATCTCAGCTCACTGCAAGCTCCGCCTCCCAGGTTTACGCCATTCTCCTGCCTCAGCCTCCCGAGTAGCTGGGACTACAGGTGCCCGCCACCTCGCCCGGCTAGTTTTTTGTATTTTTTAGTAGAGACGGGGTTTCACCGTGTTAGCCAGGATGGTCTCGATCTCCTGACCTCGTGATCTGCCCGTCTCGGCCTCCCAAAGTGCTGGGATTACAGGCTTGAGCCACCGCGCCCGGCCTATCTATCACTTTTAAGCCTAAATAGACCACTGCCCTTCCTGAGGTCTGATACTTTACATTTTCTTCTACTTAAAAAAAATTTTAAGTTACTCCCCTAAAACTGCAAAAATTTTATCAGTTGTCCCAAATCACTAAATCCTTTTTGCTTCTTATTTGTAATACCGTTCTCCCATATTTAATACTGGGATCTCAGATAAAATTAAGACTGTTTTGTTGCTACATTTTTATTCTAATAATCTGTCTGTTCTTGTCCTAGCATATTTTAAATAACAACAACCAGTCTGTTTTTTTTTTTTTTACATTACAAAGGCTAATATTTGCATCTTATAAAAATTTCAAATTGGCCAGGCGGGTGGCTCATACCTGTAATCCCAGCACTTTGGGAGGCTGAGGTGGGTGGATCACGAGATCAGGAGATTGAGACCATCCTGGCTAACATGGTGAAACCCCATCTCTACTAAAAATACAAAAAATTAGCCGGGCGTGGTGGCATGTGCCTGTAGTCCCAACTACTTGGGAGGCTGAGGCAGGAGAATTGCTTGAACCTGGGAGGCAGAGGTTGCAGTGAGCCAAGATCGCACCACTGTACTCCAGCCTGGGCGACAGAGTGAGACTCTGTCTCAAAAAAAAAAAAAAAATTCTCCTGCTTCAGCCTTCCAACATGCTGAGATTACAAGCACGAGCCACTGCGCCTCCCTAAGGTTTTGTGTTACAAGATTACGTTATTTATGAGAGATGGGTTTACTTCTTCTTTTCCAATTTCCTTTTCTTTCTTTTTCTTGCCCAATTTCCCTGGCTAAGCCTCCAGTAAAATTTTGAATGGCTGATGTTAGCATATAAAATAGAATTATTCGTAGCCACTGAAATACACACATACAAAAATTAGTATTTTGCATATTGACCTTACATCCTGCAGCCTTGCTAAATTTACTTACTCTTTTAGTTTTGTAGACTTCCTGAAATTTTCTATATAAACAATCATGTTGCCTGTGACTAGAGTTAGTTTAATTTCTTCCTTTATAAGCTTACATATGCCTTCTACTTCTTTTACTTGCCTTTGATGGACTGGCTAGAAGCTTCAGTACAATGTTGAACTCAAAAACAGAGTGGACAACCTTCCTCGTTTCTGATCTTATGGGGAAAGCGTTCAACATCTCACAAGAAAGTATGCTATTAGCTGTGGTTTTCAGTCTTCATCTGGCTGAGGAAGTTCCCTTCTTTTCCTATTCGCAGTTATTATTATTTAAATAAAATTAGGACTATTTCTTTTAATTCAAATTCCTTATAGTTTTATTTATTTATTCTGTTAAAATATACACACTGAAAATTATTTAACCCATTATCATTTTTAAAAATTGTGGGCCGGGCGCGGTGGCTCAAGCCTGTAATCCCAGCACTTTGGGAGGCCGAGACGGGTGGATCACGAGGTCAGGAGATCGAGACCATCCTTGCTAACACGGTGAAACCCCGTCTCTACTAAAAAATACAAAAAACTAGCCGGACGAGGTGGTGGGCGCCTGTAGTCCCAGCTACTCGGGAGGCTGAGGCAGGAGAATGGCGTGAACCTGGGAGGTGGAGCTTGCAGTGAGCTAAGATCCGGCCACTGCACTCCAGCCTGGGCAACAGAGCGAGACTCCGTCTCAAAAAAAAAAAAAACAAAAAAAAAATTGTGAATTAGTGTTGAATCTTGCCAAATGCTTTTCTGCATATATTAAAGCAATCAAATGGGGTTTTCCCCTTTATTCTGTTAATATGATGAATCACACTGATTTTCAAATGTATTTATTTATTTACTTATTTTGTACTTTTTCTTGCATTTAAACAGCATATAGTTGGGTTTTGCTTCTCTTAAAAAAATCTATTTTGACACTGTTGGCTTTTTAACTGGAAGTATTTAATGGTTTTTACATTTAATATAGTTATTGACGTGGCTGGATTTAGGTCTATCATTTTACTATTTGTTCCATCATTTTGCTGCTGTTCTCTTCTTCCCTTCTTATTCTAATATTTTTAGACTAAGTAAATATTTTTAGAAATCAATTTTAATTTATATATTGGTTTTGTAGCTATATCTCTTTGCATTTAAAAAAACACTCTTGGCTGGGCATGGTGGTTCACACCTATAATCCTAGCACTTTGGGAGGCTGGCGCAGGAGGACTGCTTGAGCCCAGGAGACCAGCGTGGGCAACATAGTGAGACCCTGTCTCTACCAAAAAAAAAAAAAAGGGCCGGGCGCGGTGGCTCAAGCCTGTAATCGCAGCACTTTGGGAGGCCGAGATGGGCGGATCACGAGGTCAGGAGATCAAGACCATTCTGGCTAACCCGGTGAAACCCCGTCTCTACTAAAAAATAAAAAATAAAAAAAATTAGCCGGGCAAGGTGGTGGGCGCCTGTAGTCCCAGCTACTCGGGAGGCTGAGGCAGGAGAATGGCGTAAACCCGGGAGGCGGAGCTTGCAGTGAGCTGAGATCCGGCCACTGCACTCCAGCCTGGGCGACAGAGCGAGACTCCGTCTCAAAAAAAAAAAAAGAAAAAAAATTGGCCAGGCATAGTGGTACATGCCTATAGTCCCAGGTACATGGGAGTCTGAGGTGTGAGGATTGCTTGAGCCTAGGTCTCAGGAAGGGAGGATTGCTTAGTTGAGCCTGGGAGGGTGTAATAAGCTATGATCATGCTACTGCATTCCAGCCTGGATGACAGAGTGAGGTCCTGTCTCAGAAGAAAAAAAAAAATTACTCTAGAATTATAACTTACATAATTTACATCTTTAACTTTTTGTACCTGTTTAGAGTTACTATTGTGCCACTTTATGTAATGCAAGAATCCTGCTACATTATTATAGGCCTATTTACCTGCTGCTCCCAGCCCCTACACTATAGTTATCATATGCATTACCTCTATGTGAGTTAATAAATACAATATCATAACTTTGCTTTAAACAGTCATATCAATTTTAACAAAATTAAGAGGAAGAAATCCATGTTCAGCTCTCTTCATTCCTTTTCTAAGAGCCAAGTTTCCACCTGGTATTGTTTTTCCTCAGCCTAACTTCCTATAGCATTTCATGTAGTACTGGTCTTCTGGCCATGAATTCTTTTCCTTTCTGTTTATCTGAAAATGTTTTCATTTCATAATCATCTTGAAGAATCTTAGCTGACAGTTTTTCTTTTAGTACTTTAAAGACGCTATTTATTTCACTGTCTCCTGGCCTCCAGTTTCTGATGAGAAGTCAGCAATCTTTCATATGGTTTCCTTGTATGTAACGTGTTGTTTTTCTCCAGCTGCTTTCAAGATTTTCTCCTATTTTTGGTTGTCAGCAACTTGACATCATGGAGCAGGGAATAGTTTTATTTTTATTTACCTAGTTGGGGTTCACTAAGCTTCTTGGATACGTAAGTTATGTCTTTCATGGGCTGACGAAATTCCTGGCCACGAGTTCTTCAAACATATATTTATTTTGCCTTTTCTTTCTCTCCATTTTTTCTGGAAGTCCAATTACATGTGTGTTAGGTCCATCCATCTACTCACCCATCCATGGTCTTGCTCTGTTGCCCAGGTTGGAGAGCAGTGGCATAATTATAGCTCATAGCAGCCTCTAAGCTCAAGCTATCTTCTCGCTTCAGCATCCCAAATAGCTAGGACTACAGGTATGTGCCACTATGCCTGGCTGATTTTTCAAAGAAAAAATTTTTTTGGTAGAGACAAGATCTCACAGGTTGCCCAAGCTGGTCTTGGACTCCTGGCCTCAAGTGATCCTTCTGCCTTAGCTTCCCAAAGTGCTGGGATTACAGGCATGAACCACCATGCCTGCCCTAGCCCTTTTGATGCTGTTCCATAGATCACAGGAGCTCTTTCCCTTTTCAAAAATCTTTCTTTTTCTTAAGAACAGATAATTTCGGCCAGGCGTGGTGGCTCACATCTGGAATCCCAGCACTTTGGGAGGCCGAGGCGGGAGGATCACTTGAGGTCAAGAGTTCAAGACCAGCCTGGCCAACATGGCGAAACCTTGTCTCTACTAAAAATACAACAAATTAGCTGGGGTGTGGTGGTGCACATCTGTAATCCCAGCTACTGAGGAGGCTGAGGTGGGAGAATCGCTTCAGCCTGGAAGGCAGAGGTTGCAATAAGCCAAGATTGCGCCACTGCACTCAAGCCTGGGTGACACAGCAAGACTCTGTCTCAAAAAACAAACAAACAAACAAAACCCCAAAAACAACAAAAAAATTAGATAATTTCTATTAATACTTTCAAGTTTGCTGATTCTTCTTATTGCCATTTCCCATCCGCTGTTAAAGCCATCTGGTGAATTTTCCTTTTCAAACACTGCATTTTTCAGTACTAGATTTTCCATTTGGCTTTTCAATAGTTTCTATTTCTCTATGGAAATTTCCTATTTCATTATGAGCATAATTTCCTTTATATGTGAGGAAATTTTAAAATTATTTAAACTCCACTGGGCTCAGTGGCTCATGCCTGTAATCCCAGCACTTTGGGAGGCTGAGGTGGGTGGATCACCTGAGGCCAGGAGATCAAGACCAGCCTGGCCAACGTGGCGAAACTCCAACTCTACTAAAAATACAAAAATTAGACGGGTGTGGTGGCGGGTGCCTGTAGTCCCAGCTACTCAGGAGGCTGAGGCAAGGGAATCGCTTGAACTCGGGAGACGGAGGTTGCAATGAGCCAAGATCACACCAGTGTACTCCAGCCCAGGCGACAGAGTGATAACTCAGACTCAAAATAAAAAAAAATTAAAAAAAAAAAGAAAAATTAATATGCTGTAGAGAATCTGGATTGTATTATGTTTTTCTGAAAAGTGTGGATTTTAAAATTTTACACAGGCAATTAATATGGCTGAACGCAAGATTTGGGCAGAGTTCACGAACAGCATTTAGTGCTCCTCCTCTGTGGTTCTCTTCTTTCCAGGCTTTCCCCCTCATTTCCCAGTGGTTGTGGAAGCCCCAAAATGTGTCTTCTCATTATTCAAGCTAAGATTTTTTTTTTTTTTTTTTTAGAGACAGAGTCTCACTTTGTTGCCCAGGCTGGAGTGCAGCGGTGTGATCTTGGCTCACTGCAACCTCCACCTCCCACATTCAAGTGATTCTCCCCCATTAGCCTCCCGAGTGGCTGGGATTAGAGGTATGTGCCATCATGCCTGGCTAATTTTTGTATTTTTAGTAGAGATGGGGTTTCATCATATTGGCCTGCTTTGGCCTCCCAAAGCGTTGGGATTACAGGCGTGAGCCAATGCACCCAGCCGGATTGTGGTTTTCCATCCAACTGTTAGTCCCGTTACTTCCCATACCAACTTGGACTTGTCTTCGGCAAAATCATGTAACAGTAAAACGGTAATTTGTCCAATGCCACTTCACTCTTCCAAGTGTCAACTCTCCTCCAGTGTCTGCCCACTCTTGGTCCTTCTCCACTGTTCAGGCAGTTGTTTCTTACATTTCGTCTGGAGTTGATAATTGTTATTTGTAGAAGGGTTAGTCTGATGAGAGCTACTGTGCCAAAATTGGAAATGAACCCAAAGATTCTTTAAATTTTTTATCATTAAATAATAATTATGGGCCGGGTGCTGTGGCTCATGCCTGTAATCCTAGGACTTTGGGAAGCTGAAATGGGTGGATTGCTTGAGCCCAGGAGTTTGAGACCAGGCTGGGCAACATAGTGAAACTCCATCTCTACAAAAAATACAAAACTTAGCTGGGTGTGGTGGCATGTGCCTATAGTCCCAGTTGCTCAGGAGGGTGAGGTCGGTGGATTGCTTGAGCCTGGGAGGCTGAGGCTGCAGTGAACCATGAGCATGCCCTTGCACTCTAACCTGGGTGACAGAGAGACCCTGTCTCAAAAAAATAGTTTTAACTTTAACTCTTCCAGTTTTAGCCACATTCTCTAAGTTTTGATTTGCAACGTCTTTATTTTCTAGGTATCTGGCAATATTTTTTATGTGTTCCTGATCAAATAGGCAGTTAGAAATGTACTTTTTATTTTCTAAGCAGTGGCGTTTTTTATTAGTTTATCTTTTTGCTTTTTTTTTGAGACACAGTCTTGCTCTGTCACCCAGGCTGGAGTGCAGGGGTGAGATCTCGGCTCACTCACTACCTCCGCCTCCCAGGTTCAAATGATTCTAGTGCCTCAGCCTCCCAAATAGCTGGGATTGCAGGCACCTGCCACAACACCCAGCTTATTTTTATATTTTAGTAGAGACAGGGTTTCACCATGTTGGCCAGGTTGGTCTTGAATGCCTGACCTCAAGCGATCCACCTGCCTCGGCCTCCCAAAGTGCTGGGATTATAGTTGTGAGCCACCGCGCCCGGTAATAAATACTAAATTAATTTATTTAATTTAAATAAATTAAATTATATTTAATTGAAATATAAACTAAAAAAATTTATATTTTTAATATGAGTTCTTAGTTTTATTGTATTTTGGTCCAAAAATGTGGTCTATGCAATTTCTATTCCTTTGAATTTTGCTGGGGATTTTTAGTTGCTGAGTATTTGAAAATTTTGTCTATTTAAGCAGGTTATATATCAATTAATGCTACCTCATTAATAGCACTTATGTGTCATCACAGAAAGTCAAAATAAGCATTAAGAGTATTCGTGGTTTTCAAACTTTTTTTTGGTGCCACAGAAGCTTTTGTTTGAAACAAATAAAACACTTATTCACTCACACATAAAACAGATCAGAGAACAGTTCTGGTTGTACGGGGGCATGGAGTGGAGCAGCAGGAGGCTAGAGCCTAGCTTGCTAGATTCTTTGTTTTCTTTGGCTAACTGTGGAGTTCCCTAAAAGTGAAAGATGCTGGAAGAAGAGTAGTTTTGAGAGATGTGATGTGAAGAAGGACTCAACCTGCTACTGCTGCTTCTGACGATGGAAGCAGAGGCCAAGAGCCAAGTAGTGCGGCAGTCTCTAGAAGCTTGAAACAGCCCTCAGCTTACAGTCAGCAGAATAACAGGGACCTCGGGCTCACAACCACAAGGAACTGCATTCCGCCAATAGCCCAAATGAGCAAAAAATATTTTCCCCTAGGCTCCAGAAAGGAACGCAGCCTGCTGACATCTTGATTTTAGTCTGATGAGACTATACCAGTCTTTTGACCTACAGAACTGTAAGATAATAAATTTAGGTTGTTTTAAGTCACTAAATTTGTGGTAATTTGCTCTGACAGAAATAGAAAACTAACACACAAGTCCAATTTTTAACATTTTAACCACATCCCTACCTTGTCCATTCTAGGCAAGTTTCTGGCAGTTCTGTTATTATTACAGAAAACACAGGTCCAGATGTGTAAGATATAATCAATACATTCAGCATTAAAAAAATGGTAATATGCTGAATGTGCATAAAGTTAACTGTACCAGTATTTCTAGAAGTTTGTCATATTTTCTTTTTTTTTTTTTTTTTTGGAGCGGAGTTCGCTCTGTCGCCCGGATGGAGTGCAGTGGCCAGATCTCAGCTCACGCAAGCTCCGCCTCTGGGTTTCGCCATTCTCCTGCCTCAGCCTCCCAGTAGCTGGGATACAGGCGCCCGCCACTCGCCGGTAGTTTTGTATTTTTAGTAGAGACGGGGTTTCACCGTATTAGCCAGGATGGTCTCGATCTCCTGACCTCGTGATCCGCCGTCTCGCTCCCAAAGTGCTGGATTACAGGCTGAGCCGCGCCCGGCCAGTTTGTCATATTTTCATTTGGGAATTATTTTGGTATTATTTTTCTTTTTCTTTTCTTTTTTTTTTTTTTGAGACGGAGTCGCTCTGTCGCCCAGGCTGGAGTGCAGTGGCCGGATCTCGGCTCACTGCAAGCTCCGCCTCCCGGGTTTACGCCATTCTCCTGCCTCAGCCTCCCGAGTAGCTAGGACTACAGGCTCCCGCCACCTCGCCCGGCTAGTTTTTTGTATTTTTTTTTAGTAGAGACGGGGTTTCACCGTGTTAGCCAGGATGGTCTCGATCTCCTGACCTCGTGATCTGCCCGTCTCGGCCTCCCAAAGTGCTGGGATTAGGGCTTGAGCCACCGTGCCCGGCCGGTATTATTTTTCTGAATCAGGTACCAACCTCATTCTTTTTTCTTTTTTGGAGACAGAGTCTCGCTCTGTTGCCCAGGCTGTAGTGCAATGGCATGATCTCAGCTCGCTGCAACTTCTGCCTCCTGGGTTCAAGTGATTCTTGTGCCCCAGCCTCCTGAGTGGCTGGGATTACAGGTATGAGCCACTATACCCAGCTAATTTTTGTATTTTTAGTAGAGACGGGGTTTTGCCATGTTGGCCAGGTTGGTCTGGAACTCCCAACCTCAGATGATCTGCCTGCCTGAGCCTCCCAAAGTGTTGGGATTATAGGCGTGAGCCACTGTGCCCAGTCCAACCTCATTCTTGTTTTAAAAACAACAGATTCCAGAGCCACCAGATGATCTCGGATTTTTAAGCCTTCCAAGGGAGTGAAAAGCATGTCCCTAAATCAAATCAAGAAGTCTCCTTCAATACCTGGCTTTCACAGAGATACTCACTTATTAAGGTCAACTTCGTAAGTCTGCATATGAGGTTTGTCTCCAGCCTTGTCTGGGTCCCATCGATAGATGGCAAATTTCTTGATACGGGGAGCTGCGGCTGCAGCTGTCTGGGCTCCTCGGGAGGCCTGAAATTTTTAAAAGTTCACAAAAAGGAAAAAAAATTAGAAATGCAAGATAATTCCATTTTGCTGGCACAACAGATGTAATGCTGGATATAAACTCACACATTACTGATATATAATCTTCTTGGAAAAGGCAGTCATTCAATATCCAACAAGTATTAAGCACCTATCATATGCTAATATATCAGACATGGTATTAGGGGCTAGTGCTACAGCACTTAATAAAATACACAAAAACCTTCTTCTTCACAGAACTTACTTTGTAGTGAACAAGAGTTAAGTTAAACATTCACAATGAATATAAAGAGTAATACTGACAGGAAAGTACAGGGAGCTCTGGATGAATACAACAGAGACTTCAATGAGTGTAAGAGTCAGAGAAGGCTTCCTCAAGCGACATCTAAGTGGTGGCTTGACAAACCAGTATTGAGGGGAAGGAGTGTGGGGTGTGGTCTGAGGGTGGTGGCTCATGCCTGCAATCTCAGCACTTTCGGAGGCAGAAGTGAGAGAATGGATTGAGCCCATGAGTTTGAGACCAGCCTGGGAAACAGGGCAAAATCCCAACTCTACAAAAAATAAAAATTAGCTGGGTGTGGTAGTGTGCGTCTCAGGAGGCAGAGGTGGGAGGACTGCTTGGGCCCGAGAGGTTGAGGCTGCAGAGAGCCATGATCATGCCAATGCACTCTAGCCTGGGCAACAGAGTGAGACTCTTTTTCAAAAACAAAAAATAAAAAAAGAAAAAGAAAAAGAAAAAAAGAAAGAAAAGACTATATTCCAGGCCTGCTAATTTTTAAAATAAACTGATATAGAAAAGTAAAAACTCGGAGGGTTAATTGACTAATTACAAAAAGATGCAGTGGTGTTTATTACTGAGGCAGGAGAAGAGCGTTTGGAGACAGAAAGCCTTCACTACAGCCTCTGATTCATCTCAGGCCAAGTCTTCATTTGCATAGGGTATAACCAATAGGAAACCCCTACAGAGTACTTAAATCCCAGAGACTGTGCAGCTGGGGCTCTTGAGCCACTTGCTGGATCCCACTCCCACTCTGTGGAGTGTACTTTCATTTCAATACATCTATGCTTTCGTCTTCTGTTACTTTGTGTGTTTTGTCCTATTCTTTGTCCAACATGCCAAAAACCTGGATGACTTGTGGTCAAGACCCTCACCAGTAACATTATTTCTTGTTAAAATTCCCGTATTAACTATAGCTAAAAATACAAACATCAGCTAACAGTAGAAAAGAAAATATACAAAGAAAATGAAAGTTGCCTGTAATCCCAGCACTTTGGGAGGCCGAGACGGGCGGATCATGAGGTCAGGAGATCGAGACCCTCCTGGCTAATACAGTGAAACCCCGTCTCTACTAAAAATACAAAAACTAGCCGGGCGAGGTGGCGGGCGCCTGTAGTCCCAGCTACTCGGGAGGCTGAGGCAGGAGAATGGCGTAAACCCGGAGGCGGAGCTTGCAGTGAGCTGAGATCCGGCCACTGCACTCCAGCCTGGGCGACAGAGCGAGACTCCGCCTCAAAAAAAAAAAAAAAAAAAGAAAATGAAAGTTAAGATGAAAATGTTTTACCTTATCACCAAGCTGGCTAAAATCATCAACAAAAGGAAAGCCATTTCTACAAATGTTTTTCACCAGGAACCCCATTTTGTAAACTGACACGAACACCCAATGCCACCTTGCGGTATTTGGAAGTGAGAAGAGGAAAGATTCCTAAAGGTATCAACTACAGTGGTCTTTGCTTGCTTAATGTCCCATTTTTTGGGGTCTTTTTTCTGTGAGATTTAATAAGGTATAATTCAATATAATAAAATTCACTAGTTTTAAGGGTATAATGTGATGAGTTTTGACAAAGCAATGTAATCCTACCACAATTACAACAGAATAATTCCATCCAAAAAGGTCTTTTGTGCCCTTGATAGCAAACTTAAGTCCCCTTTCCCTACCCTGAGCAACTGATCAGCTATCATCACGAATCTGCCTTTTACAGAATTCATGTAAATGGTATCATATGGTATGTAGTCTTGTGTCTAGCTTCTTTCACTCAACATAATGCTTCTGAGATTCATGTATGTTACTGCATATATCCATAGTTAAATGCTTTTTTAAAAATCAACCTATTTATTTATTTTTGAGATGGAGTTTCACTCTTGTTGCCCAGGTTGGAGTGCAATGGTGCGATCCTGGCTCACCGCAACCTCCGCCTCCTGGGTTCAAGCCACTCTCCTGCCTCAGTCTCCCGAGTAGCTGGGATTACAGGCATGCGCTACCAGGCCTGACTAATTTGTATTTTTAGTAGAGACGTGGTTTCTCTATGTTGGTCAGGGTGGTCTCAAACTCCCAACCTCAAGTGATCCGTCTGCCTTGGCTTCCCAAAGTGCTGGGATTACAGGTGTGAGCCACCATGCTCGGCCAACCTTTCTACTTTTTAATAATAATAGATTCATATGCATTTATAAAAAATAATACTGAGGCCAGGTGCAGTGGCTCACACCTGTATCCCAGCACTTTGGGAGGCCAAGGCAGACAAATCACTCGAGGTCAGAAGTTCAAGACCAGCCTGGCCAACATGGTAAAAATCCATCTCTACTAAAGATACAAAAATTAGCCCATTGTGGTGGCACATGGCTGTAATCCCAGCTACTTGGGAGGCAGAGGCACTTGACCCCAGGAGGCGGAGGTTGCAGTGAGCCAAGATTGCGCCACTGCACTCCAGCCTGGGCGACAGAGTGAGACTTTGTTTCAAAAACAAAACAAAACAAAACAAAGAAAATAATACTGAGACTCCACATACTCTTCCCATCTGTAATCCCAGCACTTTGGGAAGCCGAGGTTGGGAAATCACCTGAGGTCAGGAATTCAAGACCAGCCCAGCCAAAATGGTAAAACCCCATCCCTACTAAAAAGACAAAAACAAATTAGACGGGTATGGTGGTGTGCGCCTGTAATCCCAGCTACTTGGGAGGCTGAGGCAGGAGAATCCCTTGAACTTGGGAGGTAAAGGTTGCAGTGAGCTAAGATTGCGCAACTGTACACCACCCTGGGTAACAAAGCGAGACTCCATCTAAAAAAAACCAAAAAAAAAAAGACAGGGTTTTGTTCTGTCACTGATTGTGCAGTGGCATGATTACAGCTCACTGCAGCCTCAACCTTCTGGACTCATGCGATCCTCCCATCTCAGCTTCCCCAGTAGCTAGGACTACAGGCATGCACCACCATGCCCAGTTAGTTTTTTCATGTTTATTTTTGTAGAGATGGGGGTCTCACTATGTTGCCTAGGCTGGTCTTGAACTCCTGGCCCCAAGTGATCCTCTGCCTGGCCCTCCCGAAGAGTTAGGATATAGGCATGAGTTACCATGCCAGGACCCACATATTCTTTATCCAGTCTCCCCAACAGGAACATCTTGCAAACTAGCACATCACCACAACCAGAATGCTGACCGTGCTAGTCAAGATACGGGACATTCCCATAAGCACAGAATCACTAACATTGCCCATTTATAGCCCTGTCCACTTCCTCCCACCCTCCCTCCCCTGTACTCCTTAAGCCCTAGCAATCATTAATCTGTTCTCCACTTCTCAAATTCTGTCATTTAAAGAATGTTATATCAATATAATCATCTAGTATGTAGCCTTTTGGCATTGGCTTTTTTCATTCAGCCTAATTCTCCGGAGATTCATCCAAGTTGCTGTGTACAGCAATAGCTTTTTTCTTGTTATGGCTGAGTAGCACTCCACAGTACAATGTACCACAGTTTGCTTAACCATATAACTACTGAGGGACGTTGGGGGTGTTTCTAATTTTTGGTGACATGAATAAAGCTGAAATGAACATTTGTGTACAAATTTCTGTGTGAACGTTAAGTCTTCATTTCTCAGGATAAACACCCAGGTGTGTAATTGTTGTGCTGTATGGTAGCTACAAGTTTAGTTTTTTTTAAGCAACTGACAAAACTATTTTCCAGAGTAGGTGGCTGCTGTGCCTGAGGCAGGTAGTAGGGTAAATGGGACAACATGCCTTTTAAAAAATGGGGCTACTTCAAGTTTTTGCCTTCTAATTTGGACGTTTTTATTTTTCATTTTTTAAAAAAATATTTATTTATTTATTTGAGATGGGGTCTCACTCTTGTCCCCCAGGCTGAAGTGCAATGGCGCAATCTTGGCCCACTGCAACCTCCACCTCCCGGCTTCACGGAATTCTTCTGCCTCAGCCTCCTAAGTAGCTGGGACTATAGGTGCCTGCCACCACGCCCAGCTAATTTTTATATTTTTAGTACAGACGGGGTTTCACCACGTTGGCCAGGCTGGTCTTGAACTCCTGACCTCAGGTGATCTGCCCGCTTTGGCCTCCCAAAGTGCTGTGATTACAGGTGGGAGCCACTGTGCCAGGCCTTTATTTTTTATTTTTATAGACATATGGTCGAGCTCTATTGTCCAACCTGGAGATCATGGCTCACTGCAGCATTAAACTCCTGGGCTCAGGTGATCATCCTGACTCAGCGTCCCAAGTAGCTGGGACCATAGGTGCACACCATCATGTTTAGCTAATTTTTGTAGAGACAGGGTCTTGCCACGTTGCCTAAGTCGGTATGGAACTCCTGGGCTTAAGCAACCCTCCCACCTCAGCCTCCCAAAGTGTTGGGATTACAGGTGTGAGCCACTGTGCCTGGCCCTAACTTGGACTTTTTTTTTTTTTTTCTTGGGAGAGTCTCATTCTGTTGCTCAGGATGAGCAGTGGTGTGATCTTGGATCACTGCAACCTCCACCCCCTGGGCTCAAGCAATTCTCGTGTCTTAGTTACCCAGGTAGCTGGGATTACAGGCAGTGCCACCATGTCCGGCTAATTTTTGTATTTTTAGTAGAGACAGAGTTTCACCATTTGGCCAGGCTGGTCTCGAACTCCTGGCCTCAAGTGATCCACCTGCCTCGTCGTTCCAAAGTGTTGGGATGACAGGTGCGAACAACCAGCCCAGCCCCTAACCTGGCTTTAAACAGAATCTGGGACTGGAGTATAACCCCCTAGTTCTTTTTTTTTTTTTTTTTTGTGAGATGGAGTCTCACTCTGTCGCCCAGGCTGGAGTGCAGTGGCGAGATCTCAGCTCACTGCAACCTCTGCCTCCTGGGTTCAAGCGATCCTCCTGCCTCAGCCTCCCGAGTAGCTGGGATTACAGACGCGTGCCACCATGCTGGGCTAATTTTTTTGTATTTTTAGTAGAGATGGGGTTTCACCGTTTTAGCTAGGATGGTCTTGAACTCCTGATGTCGTGATCCAACTGCCTCAGCCTTCCAAAGTGCTGGGATTACAGGCGTGAGCCACCATGGCACAACCCCCTAGTTCTAAAGCCTGATTAGGTATTGTCAGTGGGCAACAGGCATCAGGCTCTATCAAGCTGGGTGTCAGTCCCACAAGGTCTGTGGGATGACTGTGATTACCTGCAATGTTTTCCCTTCAACATTTCTTTATAATACTTAAATATCTGTTTCATGTTCACTCTACACAGATAATCGATCGTGTATTATCTTTCCAAAAGAGATTAAGTTTGTATTAGAGCTAATTTAAATTTTTAAAAAGTCTTATCATATGAATGATATGAAATAAGAGCAATGCCAGGATGTACTACACTGACTATCTAAGTCAATGTATCCCAACATTAGTTTTGGGGTGCCCCAAAATATCATTTTTTTTTTTCAGTACAACTAATTTAAATTTGTTTTGTGTCAAAAATGTATTTTATAGGCCAGGCGTGGTGGCTCATGCCTGTAATCCCAGCACCTTGGGAGGCTGAGGCGGGTGGATTACCTGAGGTCAGCAGTTCGACCAGCCTGGCCAACATGGTGAAACCCCATCTCTATCAAAAATACAAAAAAATTAGCCAGGTGTGGTGGCGGGCACCTGCAATCCCAGCTACTCAGGAGGCCGAGGCAGGAGAATTGCTTGAATCTGGGAGGCGGAGGTTATGGTAAGCCGAGATCGCACCACTGCACTCCAGCCTGGGCAAAAGGGCGAGTGCGACTCTGTCTCAAAAAAAAAAAAAAAAAAAAAAAGGTATTTCATACAACATTTGGTGGGGCAAAGGGGGTTTACCAGAATGAAAGAAGATTCTGAAATAAAAATCACCAGAGGTGGTCATGGTTCTGAAAGTGATGGAGCTTTGTTCATCTTGAGGACTGTACAAAGAGTTAATTCTCAGGATTATGTTATCTGTGATCCACCAAAAAATTCGCTGAATACATAAATCTAAAAATTTGCCA
Source organism: Trachypithecus francoisi (assembly GCF_009764315.1). Classification (NCBI taxonomy): domain Eukaryota; kingdom Metazoa; phylum Chordata; class Mammalia; order Primates; family Cercopithecidae; genus Trachypithecus; species Trachypithecus francoisi. Next base: position 107,928,255 of record NW_022681457.1, on the reverse strand, counting down.
CACTTCACTCATTGAACCTTTATACTATGTCACACACCGTGCCAAATAATCTCTAATCTTTATAACATTTCTATGAAAAATGTTATATTGTTCCCAGTTAAAAGATGAGGATAGGATCATATAGCAACACAGGTCATTTGATTCAAAAACCGAAGCTTTTAGCCTTATAACTAGTAGTGAAAATGCAAACATAAAATGGAACAGTGCAAAAAGATAATTCCATTTCACAATGAGATCCAAGGAACAAGAGAAGTTGTTACTCTAGGCCGGGCACAGTGGCTCAAGCCTGTAATCCCAGCACTTTGTGAGGCTGAGACAGGTGGATCGCGAGGTCAGGAGATCGAGACCATCCTGGCTAACACGGCGAAACCCCGTCTCTACTAAAAAATACAAAAAACTAGCTGGGCGAGGTGGCGGGCGCCTGTAGTCCCAGTTACTCGGGAGGCTGAGGCAGGAGAATGGCGTAAACCCGGGAGGCGGAGCTTGCAGTGAGCTGAGATCCGGCCACTGCACTCCAGCCTGGGCGACAGAGCGAAACTCCATCTCAAAAAAAAAAAAAAGAGGAGTTGTTACTCTAATCATACAATGAGACTATATGATTTTCTCCCCTTGTTACCTGTCCAGCAATTTATACTACAAATCCATAATGAAAGAGGGCCCCTTGAAAGCATTTTTATGTTAATCTACAACACGAATGAGTATTCAAGGCAGAAAGTACATTCCTAGGAAATCTTCGATAATATGAACTTCATAGTTTATAATTTAAGCAAGGTAAGCAACAACTGAACTGAGAAAGGTGTATTCTGAATGGTGCTGAAGGCTGGTTGTTGTTTCTCTAGTAAAGTGTCTTCAGGGTGCAGGCTTGGAGTTGGATGGAGTGGATAAAGATTTGGAGGTCAGAGAAGAAGGTGGGGAAATAGAGAGGAAGAAGGCAAAAAGGACTGTATGAAGATAAGACTGAGTAAAATACAGGTGCAGGCTTGCTGAAAAGTGTGACTGGTGATGCTTCAAATCCAAGCTCTATCACTTACTAGCTGTGTATTCTTCTGCAAATTACTAACTTTTATGATTCTATTTCTTCCTTGGTAAAGGGTGGGTAGTATTAATAACTGCCTCATAAATAACCGGGGGGGGTCAAGCTTCTAGCATAGCCCAGAAAGTAATTTTTGCTCTACACGATTGGCAACCTCATCGGTCTTTGTATTCTTCTGATTTGTAGATATGTATCCTAGTCCTGCCAGCCTAAGGAACAAGATGCACATTACATTTTTTTTTGAGACTGAGTTTCGCTCTTATCACCCAGGGTGGAGTGCAATGGTGCGATCTCGGCTCACTGCACCCCTCCGCCTCCCAGGTTCAAGCAATTCTCCTGCCTCAGCCTCCTGTGTAGCTGGGATTATAGAAGCCCACCACGAAACCCAGCTAATTTTTGTATTTTTTTTTTTTGTTTGTTTAGTAAAGATGGGGTTTCACCATGTTGGCCGGGCTGGTCTCGAAATCCTGACCTCAGGAGATCCACCTGCCTTGGCCTCTTAAAGTGTTGGGATTACAGGCATGAGCCACTGCACCTGGCAAGATGCACACTTTTAAGTAGGTGGTTCTCGCCCTAAAGGAGTTCATAGTCCAGATGAAGAAATAGGGCAACACAAACAATAGTTAATATATTACAGTTAAATACTTAAAGGCAGAATTGTGGTTCAGTGGTCAGATTATATGCATAAAAATAATTCAGAACCTGAACCTGAATGTTACAGGTAACACACCAAGCTCATTACTGAATTCTTTTGAGGTGGCTTTTGTGGGTATAAATGTACATTCCCACAAGGAAGTGGAGGCCTTGGGGCTCTTCTATTTTCTGTTGCCCTCAGGAGGCCCTGCAAAGGCCTTGCCTGGAATTACAATGACCTATGAAACTAGCCATTTCTACAATTCATCGCTAGAAGAGGGGCCTGAGCTTTGGAACTCTCTCTCACTGGGGCTCTCACAATTTAATTGTTTGCTCAGCAACTATAAAAAGAACAGGTAAACAAGCTCATTATCAATCATCAATTTACTACCCAAAAGATGTCAGCTTGAGGCTCTGATAGGCTGTCTTCTTCCTCTATCTCCCCTTTTCAGAAAGGTTGGTGCAGACAGAGTGGATGCAAGTTCACACACAGCATACTGGACAGAACTAGGATTAGAACACGGCCAATATGTACTGTGTTATGCAGCCATGGCAGGTACTTAAGATGAAAGATGTCTTCATTTAAGTGCAAGAGAGGAAGAGGAACTAAAATTTCTTGGACACCAACCATGTCCCAATATCTATGCTGAGTTTTTCCGGTACTATGTTAAAAAACTGTCTCAGGTCTGCCAGTTCTTGGGAATGTGGTATTTTGAGCAAGCCAAAAATTTTCTTTCTGGGGGCCTCAAGTTTTCAAAGCGCCAAAAAGGAGGGTAAGAATTCTTACTTGCCCACCTTAAAGGGGTTGTTGAGAAGCCCAGAAGAGGAACAGACTTAGAAAGGATTTGCAAATCCTTAGTCCTTTATGTATACAAAAGCAATTTCCCTTCCCCTTCTAAATGTTCCCACTTAGAAGGCAGGTCAGAAATGTGCTGTTTCTTGGCTATATAAGGGGCGTGGGAAAATCTGTCACTGCACATTGCATAGTAATAAACAAGAACAGCGCCAAGCTCTCTACCTGTCATTCCATGTCAACTCTATGCGGTCCGTATTATTACATGCCCTTTAGAGTCAGAAACACTGAGAGCATACTAGTGAAACTGTGGTGCCATTGCTTTAAGGAACCCAGTCTTTCCTACAACCCCCGCCACCCACGGCCAGGATCTTTCGGGGTACGGGGCTAGATGCATTTCCCTCCATCTCTCCCTTCCCCTGCCCTGTCCCCAATTCACAGGTCCTTTCCTCACCAATCCCAGTCCTCAACCTCGCACCCTAGAGGAATGACCTCGCTTCCCAATTCCCATCCGTCACACCCCGCGGGTCTCCCTTTTCTACAGAGGCGATAGTTTGGTGGCAGAAAAAGGGCTTGGAACTCCAATGTTTGGATTCGGATTCTGGTTTCAGCAGTCATTCGCTTGCCATGTGACCTTGAGCAATTCAAGTCCTCTTTCTGAACTCCTCCCCTCACTTTAGCTGTAAAAAATTGCCCCTGCCCTAACTCAAGCTGAGGCAAGGCGCAGAAAGATAACTGACAGGGATGCTCCAAGCCAAACCAAAGCACTGCGCCAGCGGGAAGAGGTCCTCCCTCTCCCTGAGGTCTTGCCCTGTGCTTCCTTAGTCTCTCCGCGGACCCATCAGCTCCAGGCAGTCTCCGTGACTTTCCTGCCTTTTCCCTCTCTGAGACTCCAGGACTCACCTGCAGGCAGGCTGCGCCAAGGGTTGTGGCCGGTAACCGGCCCCTCAAGGAGAGTGCCACCACCGCCGCCATCTTGGCTCTTGACGTCAGCCCCACCCCTTAACCCCGAGGTCGCTCTCCGCCGATATCCCGTCGAACATCGCGGCGCCCAGCCTGCATCCACTGAGGACCCGCTAGCCGCGTAGGAGCCACCAAGTGGGAGGCGGCTTCCGGTTTCCCGAGTGGGAGGAGGGAAGGCGGGGCAAGTTACGGCGAGCAGTCACAGCGAGCGTGCGCAGTAGCGCAGTAGCGGCGCATGACCATTTGGCTTTCCCCAAGGTGACCTTCTCAGAAAGGGGAGGAGTCTGAGAGGCAGGGCGACTTTCAGGGGGTGGGGCTAAGACTTAGATGGGGCGGAGCCATCCTACCCCAGTCCGTGCCCCGATTTTAACCCCTTTTTTCCTGGAATTTTTGTTAGTTTGAGACGGAGTCTCGCACTGTCTCCCGGGCTGGAGTGCAATGGCGCGATCTTGGCTCACTGCAACCTCCGCCTCCCGGGTTCACGCGATTCTCCTGCCTCAGCCTCTCGAGTAGCTGGAATTACAGGCGCACACCACCACACCCGGTTCATTTTTTGTATTTTTAGTAGAGATGAAGTCTTTCTCTCCCCCCCTCCCTCTCTCTCTCTCTCTGTCTCCTTCCTTCCTTCCTTCCTTCCTTCCTTCCTTCCTTCCTTCCTTCCTTCCTTCCGGTTCATTTTTTGTATTTTTAGTAGAGATGAGGTCTGTCTTTCTTTCTTTCTTCTTTCTTTCTTTCTTTCTTTCTTTCTTTCTTTCTTTCTTTCTTTCTTTCTTTCTCTCTTCTTTCTTTCTTCCTTCCTTCTTCTCTCCCCCTCCCCTCCCCTCCCCTCCCCTCCCCTCCCCTCCCCTCCCCTCCCCTCCCCTCTCCTTTTTTGACAGGGTCTCACTCTTGCCCAGGCCGGTGTGCAGTCTTGGCTCACTGCAGCCTCGACCTCCCAGGCTCAAGTGATCCTCCCGCCTCAGTCTCCCGAGTAGCTGGGACTACAGGCGCGTGAGCCACCATACCCAGGTTTTTTTTTTTTGAGACGGAGTCTCTCTTTGTCGCCCAGGCTACAGTGCAGTTGCGTGATCTCGGCCCACTGCAATCTCCGCCTCCCGGGTTCAAGCAATTCCCTGCCTCAGCCTCCCGAGTAGCTGGGATTACAGGCGTCCGCCATCATGACCGGCTAATTTTTTTGTGTTTTTAGTAGAGACGGGGTTTCACCATCTTGGCCAGGCTGGTCTTGAATTCCTGACTTCATGATCCACCCACCTCAGCCTCCCAAAGTATTGGGATTACAGGCGTGAGCCACCACGCCCGGCCGCCCGGGTAATTTTTTCAAAAGATTGCTTATAGAGATGGAGTCTTGCTATATTGCCCAGGCTGGTCTTGAACTCCTGGGCTCAAGCAATCATCCTGCTCCGACTTCCCAAAGTGCTGGGATTACAGGGGTTAGCCACCGCGCCTGGCCTTCCTAAGAATTTGTCAGTCTTATTGCTCATCTCTGACGCTTACTGGCTTGAGTCAGGCATTTCTGTCGCACATCGTGCAGCTTGCCGGGGCCTGCCTAGGTTTCCTCACTGAGTGTCCCAGACAAACTGGGCAGTTGGTGAATAAGCTGAGGTGATTTCAAGGGTGGCTGGCAAAGATGCCATTCTTTTGTTCATACATTCATTCATTCATAAATATGAATGGAGTGGCTACTATGTGGCAGGCACCAAGTGCTGGGATGCTACAGGGAATGAGCAAGTCAGGTGGTCACTGCTCATTGAATTTACTCTCTAGTGGTGGAGATGGGCAAGTGAGCTGACAGCTAGACACTGTGAGCTCTGTTCTGTAAGAGAGGGTGTGCCCAGAGAAGGACATCCAGTCCTTGGTGGCTTTGTTAGCCATTTAATATAAGAAACCATTTCTACTCTGCGCCAAACATTATGGTTCATTATCCCACTTAATCCCCACAGCAGTCCTGTGAAGAAGGGTTTCTGATTTTGTTTTTTCTGAGTTTCCATTTTAGTCATCTCAGCTGCTTTTTTCAGCCCCCTCCATGGATCTGCTTGGAGCTGGCCTCACTCTCGGGACTTACCTTGGGCAGGAACCGCCTGGGGCCTCCAAGGCACCTGCCTCTTCCGTCACCCCAGGCGTTTGTGTAGATTGTTAACCCTGCAGTTCCCAAGGTTTCCCAGGAGTAATTTTTTTTCCCCTTTCTGCCTGCTTGTTTTTGACATGTGACATTCTATAGTCTTTGGTTTCCACTCTCACAGCTGATGTGGATGCTGCTGGAGACACTGAGATGGCCAGGTGAATTGGCTGGATGGGCTAAGTTTCTGGAGTCCTTGACTGGAACCCTGCTATACTGCCAGTGTGGCCTCATTAAAGGGAGTGTGTAGTGAGGCCTGAACCTCTAGGTCTAACCTGGAATCTTCAAGACCATGTGACCTTGGCTAAGCCCCCTCCCCATGTTTGACCTAGTTTCCTTGCCTGAACCATTAGGGTGTTGGGCCCTCTGATTTAAGATGCTGTGATTCACGTGGCTGTCTTGTGGATAACTGGTAACAATGCTGAGGTCACCTTGACTTTCACTGGCACTGACCCAGGACTGGAACAGGGCCCCTCTGGTCTGCCCCATGGGGCCTCTTGGGTCACCCAAACTGGCTGAAACATGGGAAGACTGCCACTCTCTCTCTAACTCCCAACTGAATTGTTGTCTGAGCTGAAGAAAGCTCTTCCTGCAAGGAATATATTTCTAGAGATTGATCCTCTTAGCATTTTCAGGGTTCTTTCATCTCAAAGGCAGATGCACCTCTAGATAAGCAACTACCCTTTTAGTTTGCTCAGGTCACCTTGGAAAAAGCAGTCTGAGGCCAGCATAAGTGAGACCTTGATTTATGGAGGGGCTCGTCGTGCCAATGGGCCCACATGCTCTGCAGTCACATCATTCCTGGGCTTCGTGGGGATTTGGGGAGCTCAAAGTTATGGAGGAATAAATTCCTGGGCGGCTGTACCTCCGCCCTGGACTTTGGGATTCCAGAAAGTCACAGCTGCAGAAGGACTTAGAGATTTTCATGGTCTGCTCCTGACATATTTTCCCAAGGTGTCCTCGTGATGAGACCCTAGGTTTTTTTGGTTTATTTCCATTCGTCTAGAGAGTCACATACTGCTTTTCACCAGACAGTCTGCTAGGCACTGTGTTTATACTGAACTTTATCACTTACAAAGGTGTTTACATAAACTGTCTCATTTAGTCCTCATAACAACACTTTTGGGGTGGAAAAGCTGCCCCTATTTTCCAGACTTTCTCAGTCTTTGGACAGCAGGAAAACGGAGCAGCCTTAGGTGAGCATTTTGCTTTAGGAGGTCTTTCTCCCCCAAGAGCTGTAAGTCATGTCCAGAACTGAAAATTAAAACCAGCATCTCAAGGTGGCTCATACCTGTAATCCCAGCACTTTGGGAGGCTGAGGTGGGACGATCGATCCCTCGAGCCCCAGTCTGGGCAACATGGCGACACCCTGTCTCTACAAAAAATTTAAAAATTAGCCGAGCGTGGTGGTTGCACACCTGTAGTCCCAGCCTTGGGAGGCTGAAGTGGGAGGATTGCTTGAGTGCAGGAGGTCGAGGCTGCAGTGAGCTGCGATCACACCACTGCAACTCCAGCCTGGGCAACAGAGCAAGAGCCTGTCTCAAAAAAATGAAAATAAAAAACAAAATAAAAAAGCATTTTGTTGTATCAACTGTCATTTGTACAATCAATTGTAGTCTGATATCTTGTAATTTAGGGCAACCTGGATGATTTCCCCCAGCCAGAGGGTGAAGGAGGGTTGGATTTAGGAGGAAATATCAGATGTTGCTTGGGAGATTCATTTGCCTCTGGGAAAAACCCACTTTGCAGCAATAGATTGCTGTGGTAGGGCTCTGGGGCCTTCCATCTAAAACTTAGGATTCTTTTTTTGGTTTGTTTTTGAGACGGAGTCTCGATCGGTTGCCCAGGCTGGAGAGCACTGGCACAATCTCGGCTCACTGCAAGCTCTGCCTCCCGGGTTCACACCATTCTCCTGCCTCAGCCTCCCTAGTAGCTGGGACTACAGGCACCCGCCACCACGCCCGGCTGTTTTGTTTTTTGTTTAGTAGAGACGGGGTTTCACCGTGTTAACCAGGATGGTCTCCATCTCCTGACCTCGTGATCTGCCTGCTTCAGCCTCCCAAAGTACTGGGATTACAGGCATGAGCCACTGCACCCGGCCAAAATTTAGGATTTTATTTGCCTTTGGCCAGTGGGCCTCATCCTTTCTGTCTCTCTGGCTGTCTCCTGAGCATCTCCATCTGGGTGTCCCAGTGGTCCTTTAAACCCAACCTATCCCAAACGGTACATCTCACCTGAGGAGTTTATACTTCTCTTATTAGCACCACCATCTACCTGATATCCAAGCCAGAAACTCTATGTCATCTTGGTTCTTCTCCCCGCCCCACATCCAACTAAACCCACCATAGCCTCCAAGGCTCCAGGCTCCCCCGCTCCCCCGCGAGCCCTTTGAGTTGCTTCTGTTCCTGTAATACAACCTGCTCTGTTCCCCACCTCATCCCCCACCTCATCCCCCACCTCATCCCCCACCTCATCCCCCACCTCATCCCCCACCTCATCCCCCACCTCTATGCCTTTGCATATGTCCGTGTCTTGGATTTGGAGTCTTCTTTCCTCCTCCTTCATGTGGCTGACTTGTCATCATTGAAGATTCAGCTCCAACTTTTTCCTCCCTTAGGAAGTCCCTCCTTGACTGTCCCTATCAAAGTATCCTCTGCATATGCCATCCATGACACAACACCTGCTTTAACAATGACCCATTCACGTGTCTGCCTCCCCAGACTGTGGGCAATTTGAGGGCTTGACCCACTTAACTCTATTTGATTTTCTCCATATAACTTATTGCTATCTGCAAGTTTGTTTTTAATTCTTTTTTTTTTTTTTGAAACAGAGTCTTGCTCTGTGGCCCAGGTTTAAGTGCTGTGGCATGATCATGGCTCACTGCAGCTTCGAACTCCAGTGCTTAAGTGATCCTCCCACCTCAGCCTCCCTAGTAGCTGGGACCACAGGCGTGCACTACCATGCACAGCTACTTTTAAAAAATTTTTTGTAGGCCGGGCACGGTGGCTCACGCCTATAATCCCAGCACTTTGGGAGGCCAAGGCAGGTGGATCACTTGAGGTCAGGAGTTCAAGACCAGCCTAGCCAACATGGTGAAACCTGTCTCTACTAAAAATACAAAAATTAGCCAGGTGTGGTGAGCGCCTGTAATCCCAGCTACTCGGGAGGCTGAGGCAAGAGAATTGCTTGAACCTGGGAGGCTGAGGTTGCAGAGATTTTTTTGAGAGATGGAGTCTCCCTATGCTACCCAGACTGGTCTTGAATTCCTGGGCTTAAGCAATCCTCCTGCCTCCCAAAGTGCTGGGATTGCAGGACTGTGTGTCCATGCCTGAACTGAACTAGTTTTTTTTGAGAGGGAGTCTCGCTCTGTCACCCAGGCTGGAGTGCAGTGGCACAATCTCGGCTCACTGCAAGCTCTGCCTCCCGGGTTCACGCCATTCTCCTGCCTCAGCCTCCCAAGTAGCTGGGACTACAGGCGCCTGCCACCACGCTCGGCTAATTTTTTGTATTTTTAGTAGAGATAGGGTTTCACCATGTTAGCCAGGATGGTCTCGATCTCCTGACCTCGTGATCTGCCTGCCTCAACCTCCCAAAGTGCTGGGATTACAGGTGTGAGCCACCGCACCCGGCCGCCTGGACTGTTTTTAATTTTTTTTGAGACGGAGTCTCACTCTGTTGTCCAGGCTGGAGTGCAGTGGCCGGATCTCAGCTCACTGCAAGCTCTGCCTCCTGGGTTTACGCCATTCTCCTGCCTCAGCCTCCTGAGTAGCTGGGACTACAGATGCCCGCCACCTCACCCGGCTAGTTTTTTTTTGTATTTTTTAGTAGAGACGGGGTTTCACCGTGTTAGCCAGGATGGTCTCGATCTCCTGACCTCATGATCCGCCCGTCTCGGCCTCCCGAAGTGCTGGGATTACAGGCTTGAGCCACCGCGCCTGGCCCTGTTTTTAATTTTTTATGAATATATTTATTGTCAGAGCCTCCCATGACTGATGTCAAGGACTCCCAGAATTGGAATAGACGGAATTGGCAAATCAAAATGTCAACCAGCCAGCGGCACAGACCCTTTCTAGCCCCTACTCCAACCCTATCTATGATCGTTCTCAGAGAAGCCTTGTCCCTTATGCTAGGGCACTCGGTGGTCATCTGTACTGAGGTTCATGGGGATATTGGGGGTGACTAATGATGGTAACTGACACATTTGGAGGACGTACTGTGTACCAGGCACCATGCAGAACACTTTGGGTACATGTCCTCTCTCTAATCATTTCAGCAATGGCACAAAGTAGGGATTACTATTCTTCATTTACAGTTGAGGCAACTGAGCCTCAGAGAGGGTCAACATCTCACTGCAGGTCACCCAGCAAGTAGATCAGCCTCTTCTGTTACGTAGGTGGCTGGGCTGCAGGCGTGTTCCTAAGGCTCCTGGGAACATGGTGGTTGCAGCTACTCTGGTCCACCTGCAGAGGGTGCTGCTGCCTCACAGAACTACCCAAGGCTCCCTACCAGACCTTGCCAACCTGCCCTTAGAAAGGCCTGATCTAAACTCTCTTCCCTCATCCCATGCAAACCCCACCATATAATTAGACTTCTCAAAATATTATCTTCGAGTGGGATGGGGACAATCATAGGCTACGGTCTTCTCCAATTTCAAGAGCAGCCTCTGTGGAACTCCTGGAGCAAAAAGTCATGAGCCACCCCCACTCCAGATGGAGCTGCGTTTCATACAGCTGAAGTCAGCTCAGCTGCTGGGACTTAGCAAGTGGCCCAAGGCCTTCTGGGGACTGTCATGCTGCTGGCCCTATAGCAGCACACACACACATACATTTGGAGCTCACCCACCCTGCTAACCTCTGCCTCTTCCCAGATGCCTGCCATCACCAGCATACTCTCAGATGAGCAGTTAGTTTGTTCCTCTGGATGTGTATGAGTGGGCGCTTTGCAAACACGGTATATTGCCATGATCAAACGCCCTTTCCAGCTCAAAAATCTGGATTTTGAGCACTGTTTTCTATCAGAGACAGAGCCATGCAAATGAAATGCAAAAATGAATAGTGATAAATATTCATGTGTAGCAGCTAGATGTCAGCCGACTGGAAACCAAAGTCAGAGAGCTGCAGAATGCTAAAGGCAATTTGGCCTCTAGGGAGGCTGGTAGCTAGAACGGTTAAGGGTGCAGGCCTTAGGGATCTGAAATCCTGTTATATCAGCCATTTGCTCTGTGATCTTGAGCAAGTTGCTTAACCTCTTTGTGCCTTCATTTCCTATTGTGTAAGGTGGTAAAAAGAAACAGTTACATTGCAGGGAGGAGAATTAAGTGGATTAGTGTCTGTAGGGCGCCATCAATCTTAAATTGGTAGTGGAGAGTCCAGCTGGGGGAAGGAAAGAGGTAAAAGATAGCTGTGCCTTATTAGGGGAAATAGATTATGCTTATCAGAATGGGAAGACTTCAGCATACATATGATGTCAAGGATTTCAGGCAGCTCTAAAAAATTATTTTAGAATACTGTACATATGTAATTAAATTCTCACTATGTAAAAATTTCAAGCAATATAGATAAAGCTTAAATCCCCTCAGTCACACTTCCTTTCCCAGGGGTGATTGCTATTGTCAGTTTCATGGGATTGCTTCCAGATTTTTCCTTTGTATGTATTTACATATGTATGTTTCTACAGAAATCCATGGCTTTGCTTGCTGTTATTATTTTATTTTATTTTATTTATTTTTAGCTGGAATCTCGCTCTGTCACCAGGCTGGAGTGCAGTGGTGCAATCTCGGCTTACTGCAACCTCTGCCTACCAGTTCAAGTGATTCCCCTGCCTCAGATCCCGAGTAGCTGGAATTACAGGTGTGCGCCACCACGCCTGGCTAATTTTTGTATTTTTAGTAGAGACGGGGTTTCACCATGTTGGCCAGGCTGATCTCGAACTCCTGACCTCGTGATCTGCCTGCCTCGGCCTCCCAAAGTGCTGGGATTACAGGTGTGAGACACTGTACCCGGCCGTTTTTATTTTTAGAAAATGCAAATGATAATATACATGTTCTGCAAGCTGCCATTTTTTCATAAAGTGCTGTGTCTTGGAGGTCTTTCCATACTAGTATGCGTAGATCTGTTTCATGATATGTGCTGCAGAATATTTAAAAGCAGGGCTGTACCCTGATTTGCTTATTCCTCAGGCAATTTCTTAAACATGTTTTCCCTATGAGTTTAATATCAATAAACAAATATGTTACTGTCAGTTTCCTAAAATACAGGATTGATCATGTGACTGCAGGTGACCTCAAACCTTCAGAGGGTTTCCAGGGCACCAAACCTAGTGTTTCCAGCATGACTGCAATCTATATTTTAGCTACTCACTATAATCACAATTTCGCAGACATATTACACACCTGGACCTCTTTGTGTCTCCACTCAGCTTGGCAACCCCTCCTCCCCTCTTTGCCTAATCATTCATTTCTGCATTCATTCGGCAGTCATTCATCTTAGCACAAATGAACACCAGGCCATCCTTGGTCATTCTTCCAGCAGGAAAGATGTGTGTGTGTGTGTTGTGTGTGTGTGTGTGTGTCTCCACAGATTTTTGTACCTTATTCATTCCTCCATTCAGCAAGTATTTATCAAGTGCCTATTCCATCAGTGTGCCTCTCTGCTTTCCTGTCTGTCTCCCTGACTCGGCTGTCAGCTCCTTGAGGGATGAGATCATGTCTCATGCACAGGGCTTTCCAGGGAGAACAAACACCCTGGTTCACCGAGCATAGTTCCAGATTCTCCTGTTGCCCTGGTGGAATTATTTGTTGGGCTCCTCTGAGCTCTCAGAAATGCCCTGGTTTAGATGAAAAATTATAGGATCACTGGTTTTACACATAGTAGACTTGACAAATGTTAATGGAAAAAAGTGAACGGATGGATGAATGAATAAAATTTGCTTTTCACGATTTAGAGATGCCATCTTACTCCGAGCTGAGAACTAGAGAGAACACATACTGAGCTACATAGAGATCATTTCATTATGGGCTTTATTGCCTTAGAGGAGTTTGTAGGAATCCTATAATCTCTAGATATCTTGCTTGCAGGTAGAGGGGATATCTTGTTGATAAGATTCTTCTAATAGGACACCTGACATGCTAAAAACGGACTGGCGCAAAGATAAGGTAACATTTGTGAATGAAAGAATGCTAAACTTGGGTTAGGAAGCTGTTTCTTTTTTCTTTTCTTTTTTTTCTTTTGAGACGGTGTCTTATTCTATTGCCCAGGCTGCAGTGCAGTGGCATAATCTTGACTCGCTGCAATCTCCACCTCCCGGGTTCAAGCAATTCTCCTACTTTAGCCTCTCCAGTAGCTGGGATTACAGACGTGCACCACTGCGCCTGGCTAATTTTTGTATTTTTGGTAGAGACGGGGTTTCATCATGTTGGCCAGGCTGGTCTTGAACTCCTGACCTTAAGTGATCTGTCCACCTTGGCTTCCCAAAGTGCTGGGATTACAGGCATGAGCCACTGTGCCCGGCTAGAAAGCTGTTTCTGAGATGTAGTCAAGAGCAGGAGCTCAGTGGGTGGGCTCTGGAGCCAGACCACTCAGGTATGAATCCCAGCTCTGCCATTTCCTGCTGAGTAATCTTGAACAAGTCACTTCCTCTCTCTGAGCTTCACTTTCCTCATCTGTAAGGTGGGGATAACAGCCTCACAGCTTAGTTTTGATAATTAGATGAGATGACGAATGCAAAGTATCAGGTCAAACCATCAAAAATCGCCTCTATTTGACCATTTTGACCTTCCAAATGGGGTTTCATATAGTTCCACCTGGCGGGAATGCAATCAGTGTTTAAGAAATGTTTGGGCTGACTTTTCTGCTTCCATTGCCTAGCTGAACAGATGTTTCATTCTTTTATTCAAAACACATTTGCTGACCACCAACTATGTGCCAGGAATTGCCATCAGTGGGAAAGCAAAATACTCCCCCCCCCTTTTTTATTATACTTTAACTTCTAGGGTACATGTGCACAACGTGCAGGTTTGTTACATATGTATACATGTGCCATGTTGGTGTGCTGCACCCATTAACTCGTCATTTACATTAGTTACATCTCCTAATGCTATCCCTTCCCCCTCTCCCCTCCCCACCATAGGCCCCAGTGTGTGATGTTCCCCTTCCTGTGTCCAGGTGATCTCATTGTTCAGTTCCCACCTATGAGTGAGAACATGCGGTGTTTGGTTTTCTGTTCTTGCGATAGTTTACTGAGAATGATGGTTTCCAGCTGCATCCATGTCCCTACAAAGGACACAAACTCATCCTTTTTTATGGCTGCATAGTATTCCATGGTGTATATGTGCCACATTTTCTTAATCCAGTCTGTCACTGATGGACATTTGGGTTGATTCTAAGTCTTTGCTATTGTGAATAGTGCCGCAATAAACATATGTGTGCATATGTCTTTATAGCAGCATGATTTATAATCCTTTGGGTATATACCCAGTCATGGGATGGCTGGGTCAAAAGGTATTTCTAGTTCTAGATCCTTGAGGGATCACCACACTGTTTTCCACAATGGTTGAACTAGTTTACAGTCCCACCAACGGTGTAAAAGTGTTCCTATTTCTCCAAATCCTCTCCAGCACCTGTTGTTTCCTGACTTTTTAATGATTGCCATTCTAACTGGTGTGAGATTGGTATCTCATTGTGGTTTTGATTTGCATTTCTCTGATGGCGAGTGATCCCCCTTTTGTGTGTGTGTGTGTGTGTGTGTGTGTGTGTGTGTGTAATGGAGTCTCGCTCTGTCCCCCAGGCTGGAGTGCAGGGGCATGATCTTGGCTCACTGCAACCTCTGCCTCCGGAGTTCAAGTGATTCTCCTGCCTCAGCCTGCTGAATAGCTGGGATTACAGGTGCCTGCCATCACGCCTGGCTAATTTTTGTATTTTAGTAGAGACCGGGTTTCACCTTGTTGGCCAGGCTGATCTCAAACTCCTGACCTTAGGTGATCTGCCCGCCTTGGTCTCCCAAAGTGCTGGGATTACAGGCATGAGCCACTGTGCCCGGCCGGAAAACAAAAAATTCCTTTTAAAGACTGAACGTATCTCTTCAGCTCTTCAGTAGCACAGTAGCCTGCGCATGGGGCCTTAGCATGCTGGTCAGAGACTGTTAGTCATCTTTGGGTATAACCAGGGCTGTCAGAAAGCAGACTTTTGCTGGTAGAAGGTGAGGGGTCAAGGCCAAGCTGGCGTGGCCTGAACCCAGCAGTTTCCTTAGAGACTACCCAGAGAAGACCTTTGCTTTTTCTTTTTTCTTTCTTTTTTTTTTTTGAGACGGAGTCTCGCTCTGTTACCCAGGCTGGAGTGCAGTGGCCAGATCTCAGCTCACTGCAAGCTCCGCCTCCTGGGTTCACGCCATTCTCCTGCCTCAGCCTCCTGAGTAGCTGGGACTACAGGCGCCGCGACTTCGCCCGGCTAGTTTTTTTTTTTTTGTATTTTTGGTAGAGACGGGGTTTCACCGTGTTAGCCAGGATGGTCTCGATCTCCCGACCTTGTGATCTGCCCGTCTCGGCCTCCCAAAGTGCTGGGATTACAGGCGTGAGCCACCGCGCCCGGCCAACCTTTGCTTTTTCAAAGATCAGGGCTGAAAAGGAGCCCAGCTGGCCAGGGGGATGGGGTAAAGGTCTTTCACATCAGCCAGGCTTGAGACAAGGCTGCAGAGCTGGGTTTTCTGCCTGGGGGCATCCTTTTTCTGCATGTCCAGCTGGAGAACGGATCCTACATGCTGCCATTTGGTGTCACTCACTGTATTTAGTTGCTAATAACTTTTCCATCAGCCCCTTGGATCTGATACCACTTGGGTGAGGATCCTGCATGAATCTCACTGGTGAGGCAGATTGATTCCTGGCTGCTTTTTGTTTCAGGGGAGAGATCTCCCCGCAACCACTTCCATGGGGTTTTGGCTATGCCAAGGTGTGGCTCAGATCCCATCTGGAATGCTGGAGGAATCTGAGATAACAAGCTGCTCTCACCTGGGACTCCAAGTACACATTTTAGAGTAAATGCAGAATCAGTTGTATCCACAGGAACAGTGAGAGTAAAGAGAGGACCTGGTGGGGTGTTCCCATCTTGACAGTGGGCAGAGGGAACTTGGCCAAAGACAATCACCTTGCAGAGAGAGAGGGAGGTCCTGGTAACTTGGCAGCAGCCATGAATCAGACAAGAGGACTTTCTGGAAGGGCAAGGGTCTGCATACCAGGGCCAATGATGGCTCGTATCTATTTTACATTTCTGTTTTCAGTATTATTATAATAAACTTTTATTAACCATTGCAGTCAAACTAGCTGGACTCTGGGGGTTTAAGGAATGTGCCTATTTCCACAATTGGCGCTCAGCCTGGCAGAGAAGATTCTAGAACAATACCTTCCAATATGATAGCCACTTGTGGCTATTGAGCACTTAAAATGTGGCTAGTCTGAATAGATGTGTGATATAAGTATAAAATAAACATTAGATTTCAAAGACTTACTACCAAAAATGAGAATGTAAAATATCTCACTGAAATTTTAAAATTTGGATTACATATTGAAATGATAATGATTTGGATAGATTGGGCTAAAGAAAATATATTATTAAAATTAATTTCACCTGCTTTTTACTTTTTAAATGTGACTACCAGGAAATTCAAGATCATATTATCTAGCTTGCATTATATTTCTTTTTTTTTTTGAGGTGGAGTCTCGCTCTGTTGCCCGGGCTGGAGTGCAGTGGCCGGATCTCAGCTCACTGCAAGCTCTGCCTTCCAGGTTCACACCATTCTCCTGCCTCAGCCTCCTGAGTAGCTGGGACTACAGGCACCCGCCACCTCGCCCGGCTAGTTTTTTGTATTTTTTAGTAGAGACGGGGTTTCACCGTGTTAGCCAGGATGGTCTCGATCTCCTGACCTTGTGATCCGCTCGTCTCGGCCTCCCAAAGTGCTGGGATTACAGGCTTGAGCCACCGTGCCCAGCCACTTGCATTATATTTCTATTGGAAAGTGCTACTCAAAAGTCTCAAGGTGACACTCAGTGACCCTGAGGTGAGTGATTGGCCAACATGTGAAAACATCACCAGGATGAACTTGTTGAACATTCCAGCATCCCTTGGTGAGTTGCAGAACTAGATGGGTCAGGAAATCCATGAAAAATTGGCCTTGCAGTGGCTTGGACCACATTAGTTGGGTATAAA
The DNA here is from genome assembly GCF_009764315.1 of Trachypithecus francoisi. Taxonomy (NCBI): domain Eukaryota; kingdom Metazoa; phylum Chordata; class Mammalia; order Primates; family Cercopithecidae; genus Trachypithecus; species Trachypithecus francoisi. Next base: position 107,911,522 of record NW_022681457.1, on the reverse strand, counting down.
AGGGGATTTCAGCAGGGCGCAGTGACTCACGCCTGTAATCTCAGCACTTTGGGAGGCCGAGGTGGGCAGATCGCAAGGTCAGGAAATTGAGACCATCCTGGCCAACATGATGAAACCCTGTTTCTACTAAAAATACAAAAATTACCTGGGTGTGGTGGTGCATGCCTGTAATCACAGCTACTCTGAAGGCTGAGGCAGGAGAATCACTTGAACCAGGGAGCTGGAGTTGCAGTGAGCCAAGATCATGCCACTGCACTCCAGTCTGGCAACAGAGCAAGACTGTCTCAAAAAAACAACAAAACAAACCCCCAGAAAGGGGATTTCAGAGGCCTGGTCCCCTGGGTTAAGCCTGGGAGTAAGTCAACCAGTGATTTTCATTTTGCAGTGGCCTCTTTAAAACAATGGCACCAAGACATTTGTCCAGAAGCCCAAGATGGGACTAAGGAGTGAGAAGGGCCCCAGGTGTCTCCCAAAGAACTTGGAAGCAGCTTCTAGACTCAGCAACCAATCAGGTGGCTCCATTTTAGGGCCTCAGGAGTTTGTACACAAAGACCCTGTTAGATCCGGTTATGTTGTATGGATTTTCATACCATGGGTCAAATCACAAATACTTGTGTGTAATAGCTTTTTATTAAAAGAACACAGCATCACCAGAGCAGTGGACATGGCTGGTGCCCTGCCCAGACCCTCTTCTGGTTGTGGCAGCCCATTCCCCCAGCCTGTGACTTTCCTCCTAATCCCAGTTGTGATCTTTAGATGGTGTCTGTGAGCTCCTGGTACCCCCTCGCCCATTGAGAGGGCCAGAGTCCCCACAGCCAATGACTGGTGCAGACGGACAAAGACTCAGCCTCCAGACAGGACAGCTCAGAGGTGCCATTTATGCTCCAGAGCTCTCCAGGATCAGTCTGAGGCTTCACCTCACACTCTTGTATGGTTTCTTCCCCTTCCTTGGCCTGCTCCCCCAGTTCCCATCTTGGTTTCTCCTGGAGGCTCTTCTTTTTGAGACAGGGTCTTGCTCTGTCATGTGGGTTGGAGTGTAGTGCAGTGACACAATCATGGCCCCTTGCAGACTCCACGTCCTAGGCTCAATCTATCCTCTTGCGTCAGCCTCCCGAGTAGCTGGGACTACAGGCATGTGCCACCATGCCCAGCTATTTTTTAAAATTCTTTATAGAGATGGGGATCTCACTATGTTGCCTAAGCTTGTATGGAACTCTTGGGCCCAAGTGATCCTCCTGCCTCGGCCTCCCAAAGTGCTGAGGTTACAGGCATGAGCCACTGTGCCCGGCCCTTTCTTAATAAATCACTTGTTCTCAATTGCTCATCTCAGGGTCTGCTCCCGGGGAACCCCATCAGAACAACATGGTCAGACTTTATTGCAGGTACTGGGCTTCACCTTCGGGGGTGGCCATGTAATATGCAGTCACTGAGTGTGTGGGGGATTCCGAACCCTCGAGATGCCTATGCTGAGAGCGCAGACCCCGTGCCCAGAACAGCAGGGGCTGCAGGACCAGGAAGGCCCGGTATGTGGCTTGCCTCACTCCAGGCCGTGTCTACGAAGCAGCAAAGAACATCACACCAACAGCCATGTGACTTTCCCTTGGACCATTTATTTCATTGTTCTTTAGTCGAGCTCTTCCCTAAACATCTTTAGCTCTCTACCACAGGCTCTTTTCCAGAAATTTGAAACTGTTCTTCTTGCCATCTTCACGACACCCCCTGCCCTCTTACATAGGATATTTCAACATCAAGGTGGAAACAGGAACTTAGCCGAGTTTTGCAACAGAGAAGAGTATTCTAGGCCTACATTTATAGGAAGTGGGGGTGGGGAAGAGCCATGAGTCCACAGGGGTACATCCACACCGAGTGTCATCACACTGGGTGGGCAAGTGAGATGGGAAGGATGTGTGAGTCCTGGGAGCTTCAGAAATATCAGAAATTACCAACATCATTGGGGAAAGCCTTAGAAAAATCTATAAAGACACACTGTCTGCACGTGGGAGGTGCTCACTTCCCCCTAATGTAGACTAAAAAAAAAAAAAGAAAGAAAACCCATAAACCCACATTAACCAAACACACACACACATGACAAACTCTAAGTCTCCAGACAGACACCCTCAAATAGGCACTTGGTGTTTTCAGCTCTGGGGCTGGAGAGATCTGGGGCTTTGGCCTCCAAAGGCAGGAGTGGCTGTCCCCAGAGAGGAGGCAACAGCTTCTGGAGGCTCTGGGGACTCACTGGATGGGTACTGGCCAGCTAGATGGGAAGGAGAGCTGTTTAAAAAAGACCCCCTCTCACCGCCCATTTCACCATGACAGTGACTTGCTGGAAGTTTTGTGCCCTGAGGATGGATTTCTGAATATAGTGGGCTGGCATTTCTAAAGAACGCATCACTGAAGGGGCAGGCGCTGGCCTTTACATGTGAACTTTGCATGTTGGGGACTGATGGGTTCCATGCCAGTAGGGACCAGGTCCAGATTGCTACTAACCACTGTGTTTGCAGAGCCCAATGCCATGCCTGGCGCTTAGGGGCATACAAAAATGTTTGTTGAATGGTTGAAAGAAATAATCCCAAATGAAAATCTTGTTCCTCCAAGAATATAATTACATTATAACCTTTTCATTGGTTATAAATTGGTTCTTCAAAATGGGATTATAATTCATTTATTTTTCTGGCCCTAAAGGAACCTTTAAAGATTGAAATTGAGTCTTTTCACTTGGAGCCAGGAATGAATCTGGATATGTCCAAATGAGACGGTCTTTGGCAAATGCACTGGTGAATTTCAATGGAATAATCAAACCACCCCTAAGCTGGCAGCTGACCCAGAACTGGCTGTTGGGCTGGAGGGCAGGCCAGGGTCCTTACGTGTTGGATCTGATGTCTGGGGAGGAGGGGCTGGTCACTTATTATGCCCCGGGAAAGGCCTGATTCTGGCTGCTGGTGAACAAGTTCTTGTCTAGCTGCCTGGACAGATGGCATCAGGAATAAAAAGGAAGAAAATCAAGGCAGTGGGAGGAGGAAGGTCAGGGACTGGCCAGAGAATCAAGGACCAGGCAAGAGAAGGTGGATATGGCTGACCAGGGGCATCTTTACACATTGAACTCTCAGGCCACAAGTATGCTGGTCTGGGGAGAAATCCCCATGCACGTGGGGGAACCTGCATCCATGAGACAGATGAGGCAAAAGGAGCATCCCACACATGGGGAAACCTGCTCAGATGAAATATTTCCAGGAAGGTTCTAAGCTAACTTACTGGACCCTCAGGGAATGGGGAGGACTAGCCAGCAGTGTCCATGCTGCAGAGAGAAAGCCAAGAGGATTTGAGAGATTGGTAAGGAATGAAAAATTGGAGGTGGCCACCTGGAAACCCTAAGGGAGGTGGATTTGAAATGATGATGGCAGTTCAAGATACGTCTAGGGTCCTGGGGTCCTGGGGTCCCTTTCCATGGATTCTACCTTGATTTTCAGAGCATGGCTGCTGGAAGAACTGGCGATCCCAGAATCTCTTTCCCTTCTCCCCTCATTCAGTGTCAGACTAGAGACTCAAAATTCTTTGGGGAACGGTTTGGGCACATGGTTTGCTGTGTTTTGTTTTGTTCCTTATGTGAGGGCTATAGAGACACTGGCCCAGCTATTTTCAGCAGGGACAGAGTCGAGGCTCACTGGGGATGGCTTCAGAGGACACTGAGGCCCTGCTCAGGGAGGGCAAGGCACAGATACCCCAAATCCCACCCCACGTCCCAAAGGTCTCCCAGCGGGGCTGTCCAGTCCATGTCAGCAGAAGGCTCTGGGCATGTGAGGGGTCTGGAGAACTCAGGGAAGGAGGCAAACACCAGGGCCCCTGGCAGGTCAGGGCACCATGTGCCACCACTTGAAGGTAAAGGGCTTCCTGCGGACGTTGGTGCCGCAGTGGACTTCCCCCAGAAACTTGTGGTAGGCGGAAATGTCGTCGATGAAGGTGCATTCGAGGCCCAGGGGCTCCAGGAGGCCGCGCACGTGCATCTCCAGGCAGCACTCCTCCTCGACCTGTGGCCCGAATGGCTTGGGGATGCCCAAGTCCTTGTCCAGCACGATCATGTTCACCTGTGATGGGTGATTGTGATGGTAACAGCTTCCATTTAGTGAGCACCTACTATATACGTGCCCTTCCTAAGCTCACTGAACCCTCACAGCAACCTGTGAAGTAGTAACTGTGATTGGATAGGGACGGAGCGGGTCTAAGTCACTCACAAATGGCAGAGCTGAGGCGGAAAACCAGGCAATCTGCCTCTGTATGTACATGTGTGCAAAAGCATTCACATGTCTGTACATGTATATATACGTGGCTATATATGCACGCATCAGTGTGTACATGTACATGTGTATGAATGTGCACACATGCATGAGTATGTATGCATTTGTGTGTGCATGTGTATTTCTGTGTGTGTGTATATATGTTCATGCGTGCACGTGTTTCTGTGTGCACGTGTATGTATATGTGTCCACGCATGCACGTGTTTATGTGTGTGCATGTGTGTATATATGTGTCCATGTGTGCATATGTATTATTCTAACCTCTTTCTATGTTATGGAAGACTCTCCTCTGTGTAACAGGAATCCCTCCTGTACATAAAGGACTTTTAATCTTTTGCACAGCACTTTCCTATCTGTTAAGAAAAAGGGTTCCCAGTATCTCAGTGAAGCAGCTAGGACGAGCGTATCACCCCTAGGAGGAAATGGAGGCCCAGAGAGGGCGAGTGCCTGAGGTGAGGTCACACAGCAGTGCAGCCAGGATTGGGACCTGGGCCTCCCCATTGGACAGCCTCAGTTGAGGGGTCCTTCTGGATGTGGCTGCCCTATACTGGCATGGGGCAAGGGTTGGGGTCCGCAGGGCCTCACCATGTTTGGGAAGAAGGCTCTGGCGCGGTGGTCCTTGTCCATCTTGAACAGAGCGGGCAGATCAATGATGTCCTGCTCTGTCAGTCCCAGCTCCTTCTTGAGGATGTCACGGTTCCAGTCCAGGCAGCGCTGGGAAGGAGAAAGGAGGGAGGGCATGCAGGTGAGGGGGACACACACCTGCCACCTTGTCAACCCCATCCCTGTCTGCAGCACCAGGCCAGGGGCCCTGGCACTCCAGAGAGACTTCTAGCACTCAGTGGGCACCTCTGCAGCCTCTCCCCGGCCCTGTCTACCAGGGTTCAGGACAGAAGATGGTCACAGATGTCAGAGCAGCAGCTGCCATTTCCCCAGCACTCACTAGAGCCGGTCCCTGTGCTAAGTGCTTCCCACACAGCACCTCAGTGACCCCTCGGGCCACCCAACACTGATGATTTTGGTAATAACAAAAGCTAATGTGTACATGTGCCTGGTACTTCTAAGGAAATTACATAGACTGCTTATTTAAGCCCCAGCCCTGTGATATAGATGCTATTATTATCCCCCTTTAATTTTTTTTTTTGAGACTGAGTCTTATTCCATTGCCCAGGCTGGAGTGTAGTGGCATGAGACTCCTGCCTCAGTCTCCCAAGTAGCTGGGATTATAGGCACGCACCACCACGCCTGGCTAATTTTTGTATTTTTGGTAGAGATGGAGTTTCAATATGTTGGCCATGTTGGCCTTGAACTCCTGACCTCAGGTGATCTGCCCGCCTCGGCCTCCCAAAGAGTTGGGATTACAGGCATGAGCCACCACGCCCGGCCACAATTTTTATTTATTGATTTATTTTGTAGAGACAAGTGTCTCACTATGTTGCCCAGGTTGGTCTCAAACCCCCGGCCTTAAACAATCCTCCTGCCTTGGCTTCCCAAAGTACTGAGATTACAGGCATGAGACACTGTGTGTGGCCCCTATTATCCCGTTTTTAGAGATGAGAGAACCAAAGACAGCCTTAGTGAGTTGCCCATGGTCCTAGTCCCAAGTGAGGGGGCGGCACAATTTGGCACTCCTTTAACCCCGGGACTTTAGCCCAGAAGTAAAGCAAGGAGGCTGGCTGAATGCTGGTAGAGGCTCTTCCCTGTGCTGCTGTGCTCCGGGTCAGGAGCTTCTGAGCCCTCGGCCATTCTCTACGGAAGGCCCAAGGATGTGAGGGCCTGAGCCTCATCCCTCCCAGGGGCCCTCTGGCCCTGCACCCCTGCCCTGCCCTCACCTGAAAGTACAGGTTCTCCTGCACGAGGCTCTCGTTGGACAGAATCTTGTTGATGGTGATTCGCTTGCTGCTCATCCCACCCAAGCCTGCGGGGGTCAAAGGACAGGGGATGGTCAAGCTTTAGATACCCAGGCTGGGTGTTCCTTTTTGCCAAGACCCTCTAGTCCCTAGGCTAACTGCTGGACCAGGACTGGGGAGATGGGGCTGGGGACAGGCTGGATCACAGGAGGGCATTCCCAGGAGAAATCAGGCCCCCTCGTTTGGGAAGGGCAGCACACACTCTTTTCTCCAGAGTTGACTATGACATCTGAGCCAGGACAGTGGTGGCAGCTGCCTTGCTCTCACTCCGGCCAGTGGGATCAGGGGTAGTACAAGTAGCCCCCTGGTTCTCCCACCTAGAGTCTGCTCCTAAGGATGAGCAGCTGACCAGCATGAATGTGGCAGAAGCAGCATGGCCAAAGGGGACACCCTTCCCATTTTCCAGAACTGCCTCATCTTGGCTGCTGCTCTGGAGTGGCCTGCGTCTGGCTCCCATACCACAGGATGGCTTATATGGCTTCCAGCTTGATTAGTAATGCCTAATGCTCAATGAGCACCTACTATGTGGCCGACACTCTTCTAAATGCTTTACATTGAATTAACTCATGGATCCTCCCCACATTTCTATGGGGTAGTCACTACCCTGAAAAATGAGGAAACTGAGGCACAGAGAAGTTATGTGACTTGTCCCAGGTCTTACATCTAGCAAGCAGCAGAGTTGGTGTGCAGATCAGTCTGATTCCTCCAGAAAAATTTCCTCCTCAGAAAATTTTTCTGGAGGGCAAGCCTGTAGTTTTTTTTTTTTTTTTTTTTTTTTTTGAGACGGAGTCTCGCTCTGTCGCCCAGGCTGGAGTGCAGTGGCCGGATCTCAGCTCACTGCAAGGTCCGCCTCCGGGTTTACGCCATTCTCCTGCCTCAGCCTCCCGAGTAACTGGGACTACAGGCGCCCACCACATCGCCCGGCTAGTTTTTTTGTATTTTTTTAGTAGAGACGGGGTTTCACCATGTTAGCCAGGATGGTCTCGATCTCCTGACCTCGTGATCCACCCGTCTCGGCCTCCCCAAAGTGCTGGGATTACAGGCTTGAGCCACCGCACCCGGCCAAGTCTGTAGTTTTTATCATCTTTTAAAGGGATGTGTTTTCCCCCAATGTTGTGGGCTCTGATCCAGCAGAGATCCTGGCTCTTTGGCATCGCCTGATTCGCCTTCCTCTCTAGGTCTCCTGTGTGCTTCCAGTCTCTGCTGACTGCACATCCGCGCATCCTCTCTATGTCTGTCCCAATTATGTGAATGTCTAAGTCCAGGAAATAATGTCTCACTCCTGTACTGAAGACGACGATGTCTGACCATGCCTTCTGCCCATCAAAGTCCACTTTTCTTCCTGTCCCCAAACTGCATTATATCTATTTTCTCTCTATCTCTCTTTCTAAAATACAAGGAGAAATCTGGGGCACTGCTTGTCCCTATTTGTACAAAAATAATGGTCCCTATATCCTACGGGTGGTTTTTGAGGGTATGTTTAATATTAGAGAGGAAGCCTCCAGAAAGTCAGGACTCAAGCTTGCCAATCCAAGAACAAACTTCCCATTGATGGGGAATTTAAAAAGGGTAGTGGTGTTAAATTGGTCTTGTCTGTCCTAGACATCAGTGACAGTCAGGAGCACTGTCTTTGGATCTGAGGGGCAGTCATGTAAGTATCAACCAGCTGCGGGAGTGGATACCAAGCAGAAAAGTGACAAAAGTAATTTAAGAAAAAAACAGGCTGGGTATGGTGGCTCACGCCTGTAATCCCAGCACTTTGGGAGGCCGAGGTGGGCAGATCATGAGGTCAGGAGATTGAGACCATCCTGGCTAACACGGTGAAACCCTGTCTCTACTAAAAATACAAAAAATTAGCCAGGCATGGTGGCGGGCTCCTGTAGTCCCAGCTACTCAGGAGGCTGAGGCAGGAGAATGGCTTGAAACTTGGAGGGGAAGCTTGCAGTGAGCTGAGATCGCACCACTGCACTACAGCCTGGGTGACAGAGCGAGACTCCATCTCAAAAAAAAAAAAAAAAAGTATAATGGATATAGAGAGCGCTGATGCTTAGCCAGCATTGTAGATATGTTTAATGTCCTGGAACTGTGCCCTTACAAATGGTTAAAATAACAAATGTAGGCCAGGCACGGTGGCTCACACCTGTAATCCCAGCACTTTGGGAGGCCAAGGTGGCGGATCACGAGGTCAGGAGATCGAGACCATCCTGGCTAACACGGTGAAACCCTGTCTCCACTAAAAATACAAAAAAAATTTAGCTGGGCGTGGTGGCGGGTGCCTGTAGTCCCAGCCACTGGGAGGCCGAGGCAGGAGAATGGCGTGAACCTGGGAAGTGGAGTTTGCAGTGAGCCGAGATCGCGCCACTGCACTCCAGCCTGGGAGACAGAGCAAAACTCTGTCTCAGATAAAACAAAACAAAACAAAGAAAAAACAAACAAATGTATTAGATTAGGTATATTTTATCACAATAAAAAAGGTATCGGACATAAGGATGGCAACAGCAAAACACTGGGGACTACTAGAGTGGGGAGGGAGACAGGAGGGAAAGAGCTGAATGACTAACTCTTGGCTACTATGCTCAGTACTTGTGTGATGGGATCATTCATATCCCAAATTACACAATATACTCAGGTAACAAACCTGCACATGTACGCCCTAAATCTAAAATAGAAGTTGAAAAAGAAAAAAAAATGTATGAGGAATTGGCATGGTGTCTGTAACCTGGCTGGCTGTCTCCACCTGATCATCTTTCCCTCTTTCCGTGATTAATTCAAATGCAAATCTCATTCCATCTATGTATGTCCCAATTATGTGAATGTCCAAATGTAGAAGATCATGTCTCACTCCTGGGCTGACAACCACGATGTCTGACCATATGCCTTTTGCCCACCAAAGTCCACTTTTCTTCCTGTCCCTAAATTGTATTGTATCTATTTTCTCTCTGTCTCTCTTTCTAAAATACAAGCTCCTTGAATGCAGACTGCGCATCAGTTTTCTTTTCTTTTTCAAAATTTTTATTATATAGAGGCTGGGTGTGGTGGCTCATGCCTGTAATCCCAGCACTTTGTGAGGCTGAGGCAGGTGGATCACCTGAGGACAGGAGTTCGAGACCAGCCTGACCAACATGGCGAAACTCCATCTCTAGTAAATACAAAAAATTAGCCAGGCATGGTGGCGGGCTCCTGTAGTCCCAGCTACTCAGGAGGCTGAGGCAGGAGAATGGCTTGAAACTTGGAGGGGAAGCTTGCAGTGAGCTGAGATCGCACCACTGCACTACAGCCTGGGTGACAGAGCGAGACTCCATCTCAAAAAAAAAAAAAAAAAGTATAATGGATATAGAGAGCGCTGATGCTTAGCCAGCATTGTAGATATGTTTAATGTCCTGGAACTGTGCCCTTACAAATGGTTAAAATAACAAATGTAGGCCAGGCACGGTGGCTCACACCTGTAATCCCAGCACTTTGGGAGGCCAAGGTGGGCGGATCACGAGGTCAGGAGATCGAGACCATCCTGGCTAACACGGTGAAACCCTGTCTCCACTAAAAATACAAAAAAAATTTAGCTGGGCGTGGTGGCGGGTGCCTGTAGTCCCAGCCACTTGGGAGGCCGAGGCAGGAGAATGGCGTGAACCTGGGAAGTGGAGTTTGCAGTGAGCCGAGATCGCGCCACTGCACTCCAGCCTGGGAGACAGAGCAAAACTCTGTCTCAGATAAAACAAAACAAAACAAAGAAAAACAAACAATATATTAGATTAGGTATATTTTATCACATAAAAAGGTATCGGACATAAGGATGGCAACAGCAAAACACTGGGGACTACTAGAGTGGGGAGGGAGACAGGAGGGAAAGAGCTGAATGACTAACTCTTGGCTACTATGCTCAGTACTTGTGTGATGGGATCATTCATATCCCAAATTACACAATATACTCAGGTAACAAACCTGCACATGTACGCCCTAAATCTAAAATAGAAGTTGAAAAAGAAAAAAAAATGTATGAGGAATTGGCATGGTGTCTGTAACCTGGCTGGCTGTCTCCACCTGATCATCTTTCCCTCTTTCCGTGATTAATTCAAATGCAAATCTCATTCCATCTATGTATGTCCCAATTATGTGAATGTCCAAATGTAGAAGATCATGTCTCACTCCTGGGCTGACAACCACGATGTCTGACCATATGCCTTTTGCCCACCAAAGTCCACTTTTCTTCCTGTCCCTAAATTGTATTGTATCTATTTTTCTCTCTGTCTCTCTTTCTAAAATACAAGCTCCTTGAATGCAGACTGCGCATCAGTTTTCTTTTCTTTTTCAAAATTTTTATTATAGAGAGGCTGGGTGTGGTGGCTCATGCCTGTAATCCCAGCACTTTGTGAGGCTGAGGCAGGTGGATCACCTGAGGACAGGAGTTCGAGACCAGCCTGACCAACATGGCGAAACTCCATCTCTAGTAAATACAAAAAATTAGCTGGGCTTGGTGGTGCATGCCTGTAATCCCAGCTATTTGGGAGGCTGAGGCAGGAGAATCACTTGAACCTGGGAGGCAGAGGTTGTAGTGAGCCAAGATTTCATCATTGCACTGCAGCCTGGTCAATAAGAGTGGAACTCTGTCTCAAAAAAAAAAAAAGGTGTTATAGAGATGGGGCTCTCACTATGTTGCCCAGATTGGTCTCGAACTCCTGGCCTCAAGTGATCCTCCTGCTTCAGCCTCCGAAGGTGCTGGAATTGTAAGCATGAGCCACCAGACCTAGCTGCATGTCAGTTTTCAACCATTTAACCCTCCACTGGGTCTGCTGCCATTTAAAGTATACACTAGGCCTTGAAGATGCGCTATGCACTGCTGGTGACACTAAGGAGCTCTGGGCTGCTCACAGTCCACTCAACCACAACAAAGGTCACAGGAGGCCAGAGGTCTTCCCACCACGGCGACCTCGCAAACCCCGGATCAGGCCAGACACCCAGGGAAGTGGAGCTGGGTGCTCAGGGACAAAATGCTCATCTGCCCCACCCTCCCGAGGGTCTCTCTGGGGCCTCCAGCCCGCCACTTCCTGCCAAGGCCCTGTGACCACTCACCTTTGAACATGATGGCCTCTCCATGGCCGTCCTTCTGCTTCTCTCGGAAGAGCTTGTAGCAGGCCGAGGTGCTGGCCATAAGCAGCAGGAATTTCTCCAAGAGACAGTCCAGAGGGACAGAGTCAGCAGTGGGAAGGCACCCAAGGAGCACGGCGGAGGCCCTGTGCTGAGGACCCAGTGCCTTGCCTGCTCATTGCCTCAGGCCCCCAATGCCGAGTGGCAAAGGCTGCCGGGGAGGGTGTTCTCTGCTTCAGAGGAATATTTCTCACCTTTCCTCTACCTCAGCAATGTCATCAGGTCAAGGCTCAGAGCCAAAGGTGACCTTGGACAGGACTTCTCCAAGTTGCCAAGCAGCCACGCAATTTGCAGGGAATTTCCAGGGTATGAAGTTGTACCCATAAGAAAATGAAAGAACCTCTTTCCAGTGCCACAGGTGCATACTCTGTTTCTCTCTAGAGTGTTACCGCCAACACAGTAGCCACTAGCCTTGTGTGACTATTGAACACTTGAGCTGTGGCTAGTCTGAATTGAGATGTATCATATGAGTAAAAATCCTTATCAGGTTTTGAAGATTTAGTATGAGAAAAGAATTTAAATCTCTTGTTAATAATTTTTAGGTTGATTACATGTTGAAATGCTAACATTTTGGATTTATGGGGTTAAAATTTTACCTACCACAGCAACAACATGCAAACCAGCTTTGGTCTACTTCCTCCTTCCTTTATGCTGTCTGGTTCCCCTAGCTCTTGCCCTCTGCTGGCAGGGGCTGGTAATATATGGGTTTGCCGCTACCCCATTCACTCCAGCCACAGGGGGCTAGCTTACCTGTGTGCCGGGGATGGGGACAAAGGACATGAACTCATCCACGTGGCCCACAGTCAGCCAGTCTGAGTAGAGCTCCACGGGCGCCTGCACCTGCTGGGCCTTCAGGAAGTCACGCACCACCTTGGTCATCCTCCGACCACCAGACCTGGAGAAGGGAGGAAGAGGAGTTTCAGAAAACTACCCACCTTACCAGAGGGCCTGCGAAAGGAGTTTGGTCTCTGGGACCCATCCCGGACCCAAAGTGGCATCAGCAGAGAAGTCCTAGGAAGGAGACTAGGTTGGGTTAAGAGACTCTGGCACAGACAGTAAGGCATTTGAGTCCAAGGGGAAAGAAGTAGGTGTTAGTTGCAGCTGCGGCCTGTATGAAGGGCCTGGAGCCCAGGCTTCAGCCCTCGAGGGTGCCTGTGACTGTGCGGAGGCCACATTCTGTGTGTGAGAGTCCCACCTGGCCTGCCGGAGGGGGCTAGGGCACAGGAGGGCTCCCAGATCTGCCCTCATCCATGTGCTGCTTTGCTACGTTAACTTCCACTTATTTTAATCTTTTTTTTTTTTTCCCCGAGATGGAGTCTTGCTATGTTGCCCAGGCTGGAGTGCAGTGGCATGATCTTGGTTCACTGCAACCTCTGCCTCCCAGGTTCAAGCAATTCTCCTGCCTCAGCATCCTGAGTAGCTGGGACTATAGGTGTGTGCCACCACGCCTGGCTAATTTTTGTATTTTTGGTAGAGACATGGTTTCACCATGTTGGCCAGGCTGGTCTTGAACTCTTGACTTCGTGATCCACCCGCCTCAGCCTTCCAAAATGCTGGATTATAGGTGTGAGCCACTGTCCCTGGACTTACTTTAATCTTTAATCAGTTCAAGAGACACCTCCTCCAGAAAGCCCTTCCTCATTTCTTTTTTTTGTTTGCTTGTTTGTTTTTGTATTTTGAGATGGAGTCTAACTCTGTTGCCAGTGCAGTGGCATGATCTTGGCTAACTGCAACCTCTGCCTCCCTGGTTCAAGTGATCCTCCTGCCTCAGCCTCCCAAGTATTGGGACTACAGGTGTCCACCACCACGCCCAGCTATTTTTTTGCATTTTTAGTAGAGATGGGGTTTTACCATGTTGGCCAGGATGGTCTTGATCTCTTGACTTTGTGACCTGCCCACCTCGGCTTCCCAAAGTGCTGGGATTACAGGCATGAGCCACCATGCCTGGCCAGCCCTTCCTCATTTCTAGACTCCCCAAGGTCTTCGATCTCTCCATTATCCTCTGAAGATAACCCTAGCTCCTTAGGGTGGCCAAGAAATTCGCTTCTGATCTGGCTCCTGGCTGGCCCTCCTCCCTTGCTTCCCTCCCTTCCCTTAGTTCTGTCTGCTCCAGCCACCTGCTACACTTGCTATCTCTTGGGGCTTTTCCTTTTGCTGTTCCTTCCGTATGGAATGCGCTTCCTTTACGATCTCCTGATGGCTGCCTACTTCTTAACATCCAAGCCTCAACTCTAGTCACGTCTTCAAAAAAACAACAGCTAAGGCACCCCTGTCCCCAGGAATGTTTTATGAAGTCACCCTGTTTTATCTTCTCCATTGCATGTATCAGCATTCAGAATTATCTAATTGATTTACTTGCTTCCATGTTTATTTTCTGTACTGCCCTTACCCAGTTGTAAACTCCCTGAGAGCTGGGACTTCGTCTGTTCGGTCACTGCTGTATCCCCAGAGCCTAGCATAGTGCCTGGCACAGAGTAGGTTCTCAGTAAATATTTGTCTTTAAGGGGTCCTCCCTGAGCTCCTCAAGGGGATTGGGGGCCCCTCCCTGGGCTGCCCGGACTCCCTGTCATTCTTTCTGTCATTTTACGTCCCTCTATTTCATCAGGGTCTATGTACATGCCTGAGACCTCTGCCATCTCCTTGAAGGCAGGGGCTGGGCCTCCTGTTTGGGATCCTGTGCCTGACACAGGGCCTGGCACTTGGCTGGTGCTCAGGAAATGGTTGCTGAGTGAATGAGTGGCCACTGAGTGGGGGGAGAAGGAGGCAAGAGTGGGCAAACAATCGCTGCCTGTGCCAGTGGCCTCCCACAGAAGGTTGAGCATCCCATGTGACTCGGAGGAACCTGGTGCCCAAATCCTGGCTGATCCCATCTCTGCAGGCTCCTGGCAGCCCTTTTGTGGCATGAGAACCTAAGGTATTCACTCTCTTCCCAGCGACTGCCCTGACAAGGAAGAATCTTTTCACTGGCTGGTGGATCAACTGGGCAGGGAGTGAGGAGAATCATGGACAGGCCTGGGAGCCAGGGAGTCACATTTCTGGGGCAGGACTACATCTGCTCATACCTCTTTTAAGTATGGTATTCCTGAGGATTCATTGGTATGCTCCCACTCATACCTGTCAGTTTTCCTTTTCTGGACTCCTCCCTCCCTTCCCCAGCTGATTTATTTAATATTTAATTTAATTTTGTTTTCTGAGACACAGTTTCACTCTTGTTGCCCAGGATGGAGTGCAATGGCACGAGCTTGGCTCACTGCAACCTCTGCTTTCTGGGTTCAAGCGATTCTCCTGCCTCAGCCTCCTGGTAGCTGGGATTACAGGCGTGCGCCACCACGCCCAGCTAATTTTGTATTTTTTGTAGAGACGAGTTTCTCCACGTTGGTCAGGCTGGTCTCAAACTCCGGACCTCAGGTGATCCGCCCACCTCAGCCTCCCAAAGTACTAGGATTACAGGTGTGAGCCACCGCACCTGGCCTAATGTTTTTTGAGACAAAATCTCTCTCTGTCACTCAGGCTGGAGTACAGGGGCATGATCTCAGCTCACTGCAACCTCTACCTCCCAGGTTCAAACAATTCTCATGCCTCAGCCTCCCAAGAAGCTGGGATTACCACTATGCCTGCTAATACTTGTATTTTTAGTAGAGACGAAGTTTTGCCATGTTGTCCAGGCTGGTCTCGAACTCCTGGCCTTAAGCAATCTGCCTGCCTCTGCTTCCCAAAGTGCTGGGATTACAGGCATGAGCTACTGTGCCCAGCCTATCTATCTATCTATCTATCTACCTACCTACCTATCTACCTATTTTTGAGATGAGGTCTCTTTCTGTTGCCCAGGCTAGAGTGCAGTGGCCTGATCTCAATTCACTGTAACCTCCACCTTCCAGGCTCAAGTGATCCTCCCAGCTCAGCCTCCTGAGTAGCTGGGACTACAGGTGCATGCCACCATGGCTGGCTAATTTTTGTATTTTTTGTAGAGACAGGGTTTGCCATGTTACCCAAGCTGGTCTCAAACCCCTGGACTCGAATGATCTGCTCAACTCGGCCTCCCAAAGTGTTGGGATTACAGGTGAGAGCTACCATGTCTGGCCAACCAGCTGATTTATAATCTCATCACATGCCTTTCCATGTGGGGAAGAGAGTTGTTTATTTAGTTACATATTAGATCCTAAATCACACAAAGATGTAAAGGTTAGCTTAATTTTCTTTCCAAGAGTGTCAGTCTCTTAACAGGAAGTTGTGGGAGGGAATAATTCTCCCAGCCACTTGCTCCATGTGTGAGCAACCCAGGCCACCCTAAAAGAGAAACAGTGACCTCCCCACTCCCACAGCCCTCAGCCCCAGCCTGGCTTCTCTTACAGAGGAAAGCTGCTCCCGATGAGGATGCGGCCAAGAGGGTATGTCTTGCCGTTCACGGTCACTGGGGGACTGACCTCCAGGTTTCCAAACGAGTCAAGGCTGGTGACAGGCTCAAAGAGGGGCTCCCGGGTCACGTAGCCAAAATCTGGGCCCTAGGCAGAGGGCACACACCTGCATTAGTCTTCTGCAGCCAGGGTCCTCAGCTCCCAAGCCAGCTACCCTCTTTTACCACCTTCAGTCTGGGTCTGTGGGCACTTAGTTTCTAGGCGGGTTGTCCATGGTCTTCCTATGATTAACAAAGAGCAGGGGCCTGGGCATGGGGAGGCTGAGTGTGTGAGCATGATGGTGTAAGTGTGAGAATGCAGGTGACAGTGTGTGTGAGAATGAGTGGGAGTGTGAATGTGAGTGTGTGGGCATCTGCATTCCTGTGTGTGCCTCTGTTTCCCAAGCACAGATACATATTGGTGATTTCAGGATTAGTCCCCATTTTATGTTATGCGCTTTCAGTTTCCCCATCTGTTTTGTTGTTGTTGTTGTTGTTTGCTTGTTTTTGAGATGGAGTCTTGCTCTGTCGCCCAGGCTGGAGTGAGGTAGTGCAATCTCAGCTCACTGCAACCTCTGCCCCCAGGTTCAAGTGATTCTCCTGCCTCAGCCTCCCCAGTGGCTACGATTACAGGCAAGTACCACCCCTGCCTCATTTTTGTATTTTTAGTAGGGATGGGGTTTCACTGGGTTGCCTAGGCTGGTCTCGAACTCCTGACCTCAAGTGATCCACCCACTTTGGCCTCCCAAAGTGCTGGGATTACAGGGGTGAGCCACTGCGTCTGGCTCATTTCCCCATCTATAAAGAGGTACCAGATTAGGTAACCTGAGGAAGGGGAGCAGCTTGTATTATTACTGCGCAGTAAGAGAATTTTGCATCCTTACCCATTGTCATGTGACTTCTGGCATCTTCCTACAAAAGGAATAGACTTCCCTGCCCAGTGTCAGACTTGGTCACATGACTTGCTTTGGCCAATGAAATGTAAGCAGAAGGGATGCATGCCAGTGAACAGCAGAAGCCATAGGAACCCCCACGTGTGTCTGCCAACTCTTTGACTTCTCCCTGTGCTAGGAGAATGGCATTTCCCAGACTGGGGCTGCTCTGGCACCTTGAGTGCTAGAGTGAGGAAGGCATGAAGAAGCAGAGTGGCAGACCAGCAGCAGCAATCAACATGGAATGCCAGCAAGACACAGGCCTTTGCTGTTGTCAGTCATGGAGATTTCGGGTTGGTTTGTTATTTGGTGAAGCTGACCAATACATGCAAAAGTGGCAGCTATGAATATACATGCCATCTCAACCCAGTCTCAACCTGCCAGACTTGCCACTGAGCCCAGAGGAAGCCTCAGAACCCTTCTTCACACAGAGCTCCAAAAAACTGGAGTTAGCACACAAGACACAACCCCATTGGCCCCTGAAATTTAAGATTCCTCTCATGACTTTTGGGGTACAAATATAGGAATTTTGTTTGGGAGCTTGCACTGGGCTTGGGATGAAGCTTGCTTGACAAAATCCAGTGGAGTAGGAGGATGTGGCTTATCCCGGCTCAGCTGAGAGGCTCCAGGGACAGCTGAGCCCATGGGGTGGATGGCAGCAGCTTAGCGTTTTCTCACCTTGGGGCCCCAGCTGGCAACATGGGAGCTTGCCGAGGCTGGGGTGCTGGGGCTCTGCAGCACCATACAGGTGGGCAGGTATGCAGCACAAAGCTGGGCCTGGTCTGGGCCTCAAGGAACAATGCAGCCGGGGGCCTTGGAACCAGGCCAGCCTGGAATACTGAAGGCAGGTGGTGACCTGGAAAGGCCTCATTTCTCATGCCTGTGGCAACCATTGCTGGTGGTTGGTTTGACTCTACTCCTCACAGTATTAGGGAAAGTGGACAATAGGCTCACTGAGGACAGGGACCGGGGAATGATAACCATAACAACAGCGAATAATGGTCATTATCTTAGCGATGGCACTGATGTCTTATATAACGCTTTCAATCTTCACAACATTCTGTGAGACTGATATCATTTCTATCCCCATTTTACAGATGAGGAAACTGAGGCTTGTGGAAGGTAATTGCTTGCCCAAGATCACATGGCTGCAAAGAGGTGCAATTAGGACTCAAGACCAGGTCCGCCTGACATTCCAAAGCTCTGTGCCGACACCATTGGCTCTAGCATCTCCTTGTGAACAGGGCACTGGGTTAGGAATGTGGGGCAGAACAGGTGTGAACCTGGCACGGGGTCAGCTCTGGGCAGCCCTGGCATCTGACAGGAACGCTGTCCTGCATGTGACCTTGGGAAAAGTCCCCGACCTACTCCAGTCTCTTGTTTCATGCCCTGTTCAAACCTCCCCCAGCGTGTTCAGGGCAGAAGAGTGCAGACAAAAGAAAGATTGATTTCAGTTCTGCCCTCACACACTAGGTAGTTGAGGGCCTAAAAGGGGAGTGAGAATGGCGTCCAGAATGGGAGGAGTCAGATGGCTTAAAAACAAACACACAAAAAACAAGGCCGAGTACAGTGGCTCACACCTCTAATCCCAGCACTTTGGGAGGCCAAGTTGGGCAGATCACCTGAGGTCAGGAGTTCGAGGCCAGCCTGGCCAGTACGGTGAACCCCCATCTCTAGTACAAATACAAAAATTAGCCAGGCGTGATGCTGCATGCCTGTAATCCCAGCTACTTGGGAGGCTGAGGCAGGAGAATCGCTTGAACCCGGGAGATGGAAGTTGCAGTGAGCCACTGCATTTCAGCCTGGGTGACAGAGCAAGACTCCGTCTCGGAAAACAAAAACAAAAACACACCCACACATGCACCGAAAACCATAGCCTCAAGGTGCTGATGAACTTGGAAGTCGGAACCATGATTTTTGACAATTGCATAACTGTGTTTTTTTCTTCTTTGAAACTTACTTAACTCACTTTGCTGCAATTTGGAGGGGAAGGGCAGCAGCAGGGACCAGGGCCTCTGGAACTAGGTCTTACTCTATTTCCCTTAGTTCCCATTTCCCACTAGAAAACGCTCCATGTTTTGGAAAAACATCAGTTATCAGAGCAGGAAAGGACTTCAGAGGCAGCTATCCCAAGTGATCCGTTTTGCAGAGGAGAAACAGAGGCTCTGGGCAGCAGACGAATGTGTCAGGGTGGCCCAGGGTCTCCTGACCACTCTGTCTTATGAGAGTCTCTAGGATCATCCTCCATCCCCAAGTGGCCTTAAGCATCTTACCAGGAGCTCCTTCACAGGAAAGTCCTTTAGGTTTCCATCTCGGGGGGAGTCCAGCACCACGGGGAAGCCTTTGTGGGGGGCCTCGATGTAGCCAAACTCAATTTCATCCTGCAGGGACACCAAGGAGAGCTGTTAGATGAGCCCAAGGGACAATTTGTGCACATGGGCAGAAAACTCGAGAAACACAGGAGCACCAAGGAAAAAGAATGTCTATCTTGTTCCTCGTCCCCTGGTCCCCCATCCTCCTCCTCTCATACTGATGATAGCAGCATAGGTATCCACAGGCGGTCTCTGCACATCACAAACAGGTTTCTTACCGATATCAGCTCCATTTTTTTTTTTTTTTTTAGACAGGGTCTCACTCTGTTGCCCAGGCTGGAGTGCAGTGTCATGATTATGGCCCACTGCAGCCTCAAACTCCTGGGCTCAAGCGGTCCTCCTGCCTCAGCCTCTGAGTAGCTAGGACTACAGGTGTGCACTACCATGCCAGGCTAATTTTAAATTTTTTTGTGGAGACAGGGTCTTGCTATGTTGCCCAAGCATATCTTGAATTCCTGGTCTCAGGCAATTCTCCCACCTCAGCCTCCCAAAGTGCTGGGAATGCAGGCATTATCCACCGTGCATGACCTAGACCTCACTTTAAAAAACACAATAACCAGGTGTGGTGGTGCATGCCTGTAGTCCCAGCTACTTGGGAGGCTGAGGTGGGAGGATTGATTGAGCCCAGAAGGCGGAAGTTAAAGTGAGCTGAGATCGTGCCACTGCACTCCAGCCTGGGTGACAGAGCGAGACCCCGTCTCAAACAAAACAAAACACACAAATAGCAAACAGCATCCTGAATATGTTTTCCTTTGAGTAACAACTTAACTTGAAGCACATCCTGTATCCATATTGAGAGACTGGCTTCATCCTTTTTAGCGGTTGTACAGAATTTCCGGGAAGGCTGTTACTCAGTCCTCCACGGACGGACATTTAGGTTGCTTTGCAATCTTTTGCTACTACAAGAAGCAGCACTGCAGTGCACTGCCTTCTATGTTCATGTCTTTGTGCACGTGTGCAGATTTGAGCTGACAGAAGAATCTCCATCTGCAGAGCTGCTGGGTGCCGGGCAGTTTACATGAAGCCGACTCTTCTTTGCCTGACCCCGGGGTCATGTCCTTCCCAGCCTGGACCTGGGCTCCTCACCTGGATCCAGCGATCGCCTCGGTTTATGTACTGGAAGCAGACCTTCAGGTCACAGTTGGTTTTCTCCACCAGGTTCTTCACCTCTTTCAGGAACAAGTAATTATCCTTCATGCTGAGAAAGTGGGGGAAGAAGGAGAGGCCAAGAGAAAGGGTGAGGAGGGGCCAGAGTCATCTCCCTGAGATGGTGACAGCAGCTGGTATCTCTGGGCTATGCTGGGCAGATCAGTCTACACCTGTGCTCATGGCCACCTTTATAAAGGCTGCTGGAATCAAAGGCCAAGTAAACCCACCCATTCATGTGGCATTTGTCAAGGTCATGAACAAATAAAATGAGGAGGGGAACTCTTACCCCCACCTGTCCCAATGCCTTACACCTCTGACTCCACAGATTTTCAAATAAGAGCTATGCCTGGCATGAAGATGGGATGGATATAAGGACCCAAGGGGTCCCTTTTGGGTTGCCAGACATCTAATCACAGGCACTTTCTCCCTTGGTTCTCATCTTGCTGTTGTGGACCTAGCTCATAATAGGTGGTCAATAAAAGTCCGTTTAATGAATGAGTCAGACAAGCTGCATTTCCACTGCATAGGAGGTTGCTAAGTGCGTGGTAGGGGGTTAAGCAAGAGAACAGAATGGCGGCTATTATTTTTAGAGTATACCCCGCATGCTGGATCTTGGATAAATGCTTTGCCTGCTTCGCCTCATTTAATCCTCACCGTGACTCTATGATGTGGGCATTTCAGAGAGGCTGAGAAAGTTGCTCAAGGTAACACAGTGGTAAGTGATGGGGCCAGGAACTAGACTCATGTCCATCTGACTCGGCTCTTGGCCACTCTGTCATGCTGCCTCTCCGGGCTGGGGCCACCCCTTACCAGCATACAAACACTGACACAGGAGGCAGGATGTTGGGGGTCATGATCCACGGAGCAATCCGGAATATCACGGTGTCGGTGAAGATGGGTGTCAGGGGAATGTCCTGGGTGTGAGAGACAAGGCGTGGGGGGTCAAAAGGTCTTGTCAGGGTGCTTTCTTTGCCTGCCTTTCAAACTGGGTGAAACTGATGACAGTGAATACATTTCCTGAGTACTTGCTGTGCACTAAGCCTGTGCTAAGTACTTTCACATGTGCCAATTCTTTTCTGCATTCCGACCACCGCAGGAGGTAGATACTGCTATGATCCTCACTTTTCAGATGGGGAAACTGAGTCATGGGGCCGCTAACTGCCCAAGGTCACATGGTTGGTAAGTGGTAGAGCCAGGCTTTACATCCAGGCAGTCAGCTGCTGAGTTCACATTCTTAACCACTGTCCTATCTTGTTCTATCAAACTTCTCTTCCTGAAATCACCCCACGCAACAGTTGAACCAGCCCCTCGCCTTCCTCTGTTTTTGCCCTGGGCACCTTGCCCTTTTTTGTGTGTGGGCATTTTGGCATTGTTTTGGGTCAGTTTTGCTATGTACAGACTGTTTTGTTTTAAGGAATGGTCAAGCAGCTTGCCTGGAACCCGAGGGAAAGTGAGGTCTGATTCCAGGGTTCCTTTGTGGGACTGGCTTTCAAAAGCTATAGGAAATGGACCCCATCCTTGGTGGGGAGGTGTGGAGGTGGTGGGACTGTTGCATGGCTTGCCTTGCTTGCTGTGGTCTGCCTTTTGAGTCTCTGTGGGTGGTTGAGAGATCCTGGGGTTCCGGCTGCCCTGGGCATGGGTGCCATCAGAAGCCCCATCCCTGTCCTCTATCCTGTTAGCTTTGCCTTTTGCACTTCCCAGGGAGCTTGAGGGTGCTTTGTAAGTAGAACTTTACAAGTTTGGATGCTCACAACCACTCCAGGCAGCAGATGCTTTTTGGACTTTCTGTCTTACAGATGGAGAAAGTACGGCATATTACCCTTAACTAAAGAAATTAACAGGATGCTTAATTCACTTGCCTAGTGTCTTGTGGTGGTTAAACCAGGAGTTGAACCTGGGCAGTCTGCTGCCAGGGCTCATTCTCATACATTTCAGCTAGATCCAGCCTCACCCTTGTATAGCACCCATTGTATCCTTTCCCAAAGTGGCCTGGGGATAAAAATGAGGGGCTCTTGTGTCTGTAAGAGCAGTCAGGTCCCTTCCTTTTTTTCTGAGTGGAACAGGGTGGGCCTGAGAGACTAGGGTCTGGGGATGAAAGGTCTTTATGATGAGAGGTTCTTGTGCACACAGCATGCCCTCAGTGAGGCGGGCTTCCCTAGAGGGACAGGACCTCTTCTTCTCATCCAGCTTCTCCCGAAAGCAAGAGCAAAGCTAGCTGAGATGCTTGGCCCCAAGGTAGGGCACAACCTGAAACTGGGATTTGGGGTTCAGCCTGCAGTCAGAGATGGTATAACCCACAGTTGGGGGAGGGATCAGAGTAGGGCAGGAAGTACAGAGTAGGACCGCACAGTAGGTGGTCAGCAAACCCCACCTGGGTGGCTGCTTAGAGCCTTGTGCTAATCAGCAGGACTCTGGGCCTTAGACCTAGGCAGGGAGCAGGGAAGGCCAGGGCACAGGTGTGGAATGTGTCAGAAAACATTGCCCACAGGGAATCCGTGGGGAGCAGGAGCAGCAAGGAGACTGGCTCAGAGGACCCAGGAGCATGGCTCAGAGGACCCTGGTAGCCACATGCTGGCTTTGCAGGGGTCATCGAGGTCTCCTAGCCTGGACCCACCCCCTTGGCGCTTTGAGCGGGGTGGAGCATAATGTGGGCTCCTAGGAATGGCCCACTGGTAAAAGCCCCACCCTGGCCCCCAGAGGTAGCCCCCTGTGGTGGAAGCCTGGAGCCCTCACCTGGGCCATGTACTCCAGCAGGCTGACATGGATGGAGACCAGGCCTGAGAAGCCCTCGTCGGGGAAACAGAGGCCTTCTACGAAGAAGAGCAGCTCCGCGGAGCCGCCCGTGTACTTGACCACATGATAGAGCTTCCGCCGGCCCAGGATGTGGATATAGCGTTGGCCGAAGAACGGGTCTGGAGGGAAAAGGACCAACATCACACTCTCACCCACATCAGAAAGAGATCAGTGGGGTGGTATCACTGATGGGGACAAAAGGGCAAAGTATTTTGTTCTCTAGACAGAGAGAAAAGCACAAGCAGAAAATGCCACCAGAATGGCCATGGCTAGGAGTCATCGTCATTTTCTTAGCACTGCTGTGTGCTGGCTGTGTGGCGCTTTGCCAGACAGTCACCCTCTCTGGCTTTTGGCTTCCCCGTCTATAAAATGAACACGCTCTCTCGTGAATGGCTGATAGGAAATTGCCAGCTGAGCAGTTAGTGGTGTCAGGGGAGGATGAAATTGTTTCCATTTCACAGATGAGGAAACCGATCTCAGAAAGGAGGAGTGGCTTGTCCAAAGTCAGAGAGCCAGTAAATAGCTGAGCTGGGACTCAGATTCAAGTCCAATTCTGAATCCCAAGCTCTCATCTCCTTTGTATAAACAAAACATAAACGTGCCCATTAGTACCAAAAATTCCCTCCATATCATGGAAGCCATGTTGGTGTAAAGGCCAGTGCATGGGCTGTCCATTTTTGTGGCTGGGCGGAAAGGCAGATTCCTCCAGTGCTCCTGCCCTCCTGAAAGCTCCCAGTTTGACTTGTGCTGTCCCCTTTGCCTGAAACAATCGTGTCCCTTCTTCCTTCAGGCCTTGGTTTGTGTCACTTGCAACAATCCGGCCCAGACCCCCAGAGACAAAGCCAGGGGCCCTGCTTGGAGCTCCCACAGCTCCCTGCCGTCTCCATCACAGCTTTTATTTATTTATAGACAGAGTCTCGCTCTGTAGCGTAGGCTGGAGTGCAGTGGCGCGATCTTGGCTCACTGCAACCTCTGCCTCCTGGGTTCAAGCGATTCTGCTGCCTCAGCCTTCTAAGTAGCTGGGATTACAGGCGCACACCACCATATCTGGCTAATTTTTGTATTTTTAGCAGAGACAGGGTTTCGTCACCATCTTGGTCAGGCTGGTTTTGAACTCCTTGCCTTAAGTGATTTGCCTGCCTCACACTCCCAAAGTGCTGCTATTACAGGTATGAGCCACCACACTTGGCCTCATCACAGCCTTTTTAAATGTGGGTGACCTGTGCGAGGGTAGAGACAGGCCCAGTGGGGCCCAGGGCCTGCCTGGCACATGGTCATGTTTAACAAATGTCTACTGAACGAACCAATGACTCCCACAACACTCCCAGTGGGAGAGACCAAGGGGGAATTTTCAGGCAGATTGAGAGCACATGAATCAGGCAAGGACCTTCGGGGAGAGAGAGGTGGTCCAGATGCAGCCTCTCTAAGAGCAGTGCTCAGCTGATGATAAGATGCAGCAGATGTGGGAAGCGTCGTAACGGCAGCTATGGGTGAGATCCAATCTGGTTACTTGGGGTAGGGTGGGGAGGGCAGAGGAGGCGAGATGGGAAGCATTTGAGCAGAGGAAGGCAGCCTTTGTGGTGCCCTTTGCGGGGCGGCAGAAATGGGTGTGGTGGGGAGAGGAGATACTTGCATTGGTAAAGGCATGGAGATAGGACCCTATGCAGTTCCAGAAGGAATTTCTTTATGCCCTGTAGAGCTGGAAGGGCAGAATCAGCCTCAGCTTAGTGCTTTCAACGACAATGATAATCGTTAATAACCAGATGCTCAAGGGTTAGAACACGTAACCAGAATAGCCTGGCACAAACCAGGTGCTTGATTAAAACATGTGAAATAAGTGAATAAACCGTGAAGCCAGGGCTTGGGAGGGTTCCTCTTGTGGGACAATGTGCCGAATTAGACCAGGGTTATAAATCTCACTAAGGGTGCTTCCCTTAGTGGTTATGACTTCCAATGTCAGAGGGACCTGGTTTAAATACTGCTCTGGCTTTACAAGCTATAAAACCTCAGGGAGCCGGGCGCAGTGGCTCACGCCTGTAATCCCAGCACTTTGGGAGGCTGAGGCAGGTGAATCATGAGGTCAGGAGTTCGAGACCAGACTGGCCAACATAGTGAAACCCCATCTCTACTAAAAATACAAAAATTAGCCGGACATGGTGGCGCATGCCTGTAATCCCAGCTACTTGGGAGGCTGAGGCAGGAAAATCTCTTGAACTCAGGAGGCAGAGGTTGTGGTGAACCGATATCACACCACTGCATTTCAGCCTGGGCAACAGAGTGAGACTCCATCTCAAAAAAAACAAAAACAAAAACAAAAACCTCAGAGAATTCACTTAACCTCCCTGAGCCTCAGTTTACTCATCTGTTAAGTGGGAGATAATGATACCCACGTCACAGGGTCAATGCAAATGACACAGCCTCAGTAACTTCAGTAACCTCAGTAACCATGGGTAACCATTGATAACACTGCTTGGACCTGTATTACAAGGACATGAAGGAGTTTTCATTGAATAGTTTCCGAACAGAAGGCAGGGAAACCATGTCCCACCTCATCCTTCCTTGGGAGGGAGGAGTCCAAGAAATGAGGTGGAAAAATTCAGATACTGAAAGTCCCAAAGAATAGAAAGTGAGGTCCTGCTCACCCAGAAACAATAGTGTGCACCCTACGGCCCTATCACTCAGTGGATTCAGATAGATTAGCATCATGCAAACATTTTCTTCCAAGCACTTGGGCCCTCCCACGCCCACAGGCCCCAGGCTGCACTTGAACTGATGCTCAGGGGAGAGTTAGGCCTAGAAGCCAACTTGTCCTGGCAGAAGCCACATAGCCAAAGCTTTCCCAGGGCTCAGAGCACCTGGGGGTCTCCCCCAAATTCTGGGGTAGGAACAGGGATCTGGCCGGGGCGGTGGTGGGGCAGGTGGAGGACACGTTCTAGTCCGTCTGCCGGCAGCTTTCTCCCTCCCGATGTGGCCCGTGGCCTGTGATTCACAATGCACCTCTATTCTGGGCTGCTTTCTGACAGTTGGGGCCAGCTCCGGGAGGACTGATTCCTTGGTGGGAACAATTCAGCCATTGTCCCCAGGAGCCTCCTTTCCCCCGTCCTCCATCCCTGGCTCGGCACAGACCCCACACTGAGCGTGGCCAGCTCTCTCTGCAGGAACCAACAATGCCGCTCTATTGAGTGGTCCTCGTGCCTTGGGCTGGGCCCATTGACCACTGTGACCTCTCTGCCCCAGGAATTGGCCAGCACGTGGTATGATTTGCCTTCACCTTTCCAGCTACTTTGGAATGATTCCACTTCCCAGTGAGACTCCTTGATAGTGTGACCAGCTGATTTGGTTTCCCTAGGACTGAGGGGTTTCCTGGCATGAGGGGCCCTCAGTGCTAAAACAAGGAAAGTCCTGGGCAAACTGGATTACCATATCCTTGTATAAAGAGGTAAGGCCCCAGTGCTTGGTGTTCTGGGCAGAATTTGAGGCGGAGGCAGTCACCAGGTCTTCCTAGGAAAACTGAAGCCTTCTGTCCACTCCAATCATTATAACCAACAGTCATCATCATAATTTCAACGAAAGCCTTAATTGCCATTTATGGAGAGCTTTCCAAAGGCCAGCTACCGCACTCAGTGCCTGACACACCTTCCTCATTGGATCCCCACCACCATCGGGGACACCCCGCATACCAGGAGAGTCGGGATAGTTGGGACTCTTGCTATTCCCATGCCACATCAGAGATGAGCACCCCAAGGCTGGGGCTGGTGAGGAGACTTGCCTGGACCCAGAATTGTAGCTCCCTGACTCCAGCACTCCCTGTAGGGGTCCTTCAGTCTCCAACCCAGCCCCCTGCCCTTGGGGAGAGCTGGTCTGACCCTACCAGGACACCTGACATTCGCTCATCTATAGGGGTACCTGGAATTTGACATAACTCCAAAGTGTTTACCTGAAAGAAAAGGAGACTGTGCTACTGGTCAATTATCTGTCGTCCTTTGCTTGTGTGTGTGTGTGTGTGTGTGTGTGTGTGTGTCTAAGAGTTTTCACCCAGAGTCAGCATTATTGGGAAACTGTCTCTTCTGGGTCCCCACCGTCTCAGTCATGGCTGCTCCCCATAGGATGGGCAGCCCAGATAAGAGGCTCTGAGGGACATTCTCTAAGCCCTTGCAGCAGTAGTGCCTCTTTTCTCTAGTCTGCTCAGGACCCGTCTCAAAAGGCAAGTGATGGGGAGGGACGAGATTATGGAAACAGACCAGAGTCCACTCCCTTTAGCAAAGAGAAGAAACTTCTAGATAATGTCCAGACATCATGATTTGCCACAGGTCTCATGTCAGGACACCAAGGTCAAGAGGCCAAGGTTGAGGTCCTGCTTGCATCCCTCCTGCTCCTGCTGGTGACCCCATCCTCCATGACAACCTTAGCCTGGATGGTGTAAACATCAACATCTCCGGCCCCCTGGGGCAGCGGAGCCAGCCTGACTCTGGGCACATTCCAACCTGCGTGAGGTCACTGCTTGGAGCCCAGGGTGGATCAGAAGGAGGACTGGCATTGGGTGACTGCTGGCCACTGCCATCCTGGCTAAATACCTCCCTGATGGGAGGGTCCAGGATCCCTACTCACCTCCTGGCAAGTGCCCTGGATCTAGTGGGCCTGTCTAGAGGTGGGTCCAGGGCCGGGCCAGAGATCCTGGCCCCACTAGGCAGCTGGGCATGCAGAAGCACCCCCCCCCCGCCCGCCACCCCACAACCCGCCTTGTACCATGGCAAATTGCAATGCCGACTATTTTGCTGAGGGAGCTTTTAAAATACATACATCATTATTATGACAGTCCCTTGCATAAAACCCTCTAATGGCATTCCATTGCACTCAGAATAAAATCCAAACCCAGTCTGCATGCTCTGGCCCCTGGCCCAGCTCACTGACCTTGACTCCCAACCCTGCTCTGGGCTTCCATCTGCTCTTCCCACACTCCAAACTGGTCTCCTCCTCCAGGCTTTGCAGATGCTGTTCCCTCTGCTTAGAACACTCTTCCCTCAGCTCACAAGTGGCTGGTTCCTTCTTATCGTTCGTTTGAGTCTCAGCTCAGATGTCACCTCCTCAGAGAGGCCTTTCCAGAGGCACCCATCTAGTAGTGCCTCTGCCCTGCCATTCTCCTCATTTATTCTATTTCATTTCCTCCAATTGTAGTACTGATTATGTCTCTCTTGCTAGACTGGCAGCTCCTCGAGGGCAGGGTGTGATTGTCGTGTTTACTGCAGAGATCTCAAAGCTGAGAACAGCGCCTGGCACCAAAGAGCTCAACACATATTCACAGAAAGGGTGAGGCAGAGCCGGCAGCTACAAGGACTAGCTCCAGGGCAGGAGCCCATGCCCTACACAGTGGGGGCCCAGGACACCTGTTGCTATCAAGAGGAGCAAGGGGTCAACTCTTCGAGGGTGCCCACTGCATCTTTAGGGGGTCTTTGAAAGTCAGAGATGGCAGAAAATACCTAGAGGTGGTGCCTGCCCTGCCTCAGGTATCCTGAAGGTGACATGACTCCAGAAAAGAAGTGCCCAAATGCCCTTCCTCCCCTGATTCGTCGGGAAGAAGGGCCTCTGGGTTCTACATAGACCCATGTCACTCCAGACTCCTTTGAGAGGAGGAGCGATGTGTCCCCATGGAGTCTTTCAACTGCATGGGACAGCAGCATTGCCAGGTTACAATCACCCAGAGACCAATCTAGGTCTTCTCCAGGCACCGGCACCTGCACCTGTGAAGGCCACAGATGCTAAGGGGAGGAGGAGAGGTGGCTAGAAAGGGCTGGGCTGGGCTGGGGTCACTCACTCTCCACGTAGAACACGCCCACTTTGTCTGAGTCTGACATGGAAATGTACAGAACCATCTCGTATCCGGCGGGGAGGCGGTCAGGGCCTTTGGTCCGCAGGATCATCTGGGACATGTCCTTGAGATCTGAGGGACAGGAGGTGAGAATGAAGAGATCTGCTGCTGGAGCCTTAGCTTCCCAATGCCTTTTACTTTGATAATCAGGAAAAAATCCCCATGGATGTGTATTAATGGAAACTATAGAAAAGCATAAAGAGGCTGTGTGCTGTGGCTCACACCTGTAATCCCAGTGCTTTGGGAGGATGAGGTGGGTAGATCGCTTAAGGCCAGGAGACAAACACCAGACTGGGCAACATAGCAAGATCCCATCTTTACAAAAATAAAAAAACTTTAGCCATGCATGGTGGCGTGTGCCTGTAATCCTGGTTACTCAGGAGGCTGAGGCAGGAGGATGGCTTGAACCCAGGAGGTTGAGGCTATAGTGAGCTATGATCATGCCACTGTACTCCAGCCTAGGCAACAGAACAAGGCCTTGTCTCAAAAAAAAAAAAAAAAAAAAAAAAAAAGAAAAGAAAAGAAAAAAGAAAAGCAAAGCATAAAAACCAGTTGTCATTTCCAACACTGGAGATGATTAACCTTTTGGGGAATTTCCTTCTGGTCTATTTTCTTCTTATTCTTTTTTCCCAAGACAGTCTTGCTCCATTGCCCAGGCTGGAGTGCAGTGGTGTGATCTTGGTTCACTGCAATCTCTGCTTCCTGGGTTCAAGCGATTCTTCTGCCTCTGCCTCCTGAGTAGCTGGAATTACAGGTGCATGCCACCATGCCTGGCCAATTTTTGTATTTTTAGTACAGATGGGGCTTCACCATATTGGTCAGGCTGGTCTTGAACTCCTGACCTCATGATCCGCCTGCCTTGGCTTCCCAAAATGCTGGGATTACATGTGTGAGCCACCAAGCCCAGCCCTCGTGTATTTCCTATGGTTTCGCCTTTGGCTTTAAGCAAGAGTGGTATTTGTGTCCACCATCCCCAGAGGCCTGAGTCCATACCTGCCTCACCCTCAGCCCAGCCCAGGACTGGGCATGAATCTTTTCATTCCTCCCATCCTAC
Source organism: Trachypithecus francoisi (assembly GCF_009764315.1). Taxonomy (NCBI): domain Eukaryota; kingdom Metazoa; phylum Chordata; class Mammalia; order Primates; family Cercopithecidae; genus Trachypithecus; species Trachypithecus francoisi. Next base: position 107,881,616 of record NW_022681457.1, on the reverse strand, counting down.
CCCCCAAGTGCAGGGCCTGCTGGCACCTTCCTTGCTGTAGACCTTCTCGTCACGGCAGTCCTCCTTGGGCAACCAGGGTGTCTCTCGGTCACAGTTCACCAGCAGGATGGCCCCCTGGCCCTCGGGGCCCCAGGTCCAGGATGCCTACAGTGGCAGGAAGAAAGGTCAGTGCTCTCTTCTCTATGCTTGTATAGACCCCATGGGACACCAGAGAGACAGCCCCAGGATGAGGGTAAAGAGTAGCCGCCACCCACTGGGGCAGCTGTGACTTGGCAAACGTGAATCTCAAGACTGATGTCCACAGAGGATGAACGTGGGCATCAAAGGCAAGTTCAGTAGAGGCACAGAGACAGGAAGGCTGACCGAGGCATTTATGGGCCTCCTGTCTGATGCGGCTGGTGTCTGGCATGGGTGGAGGCAGGGAGGTGGAGGCTGGCCAGAGAAATAAGCAGACGGACATTCTACCACAGGTCCCGAGGTCCCTAGGGGAGCTCAGGAGGAGACGCCTGGATGGATGACACCCAGCTGTTTCCAGACGCCCTCCTAGTGCTCCAAATAGGACCTGCACGGTGCTCCACTTTCTACGCTGCAGCCAGAGCGCTACTAGAACAAAATCGGGCCAGATCGTGTTGCTTCCCTGCTTGAAGCCGGGTCAGGGGCTCCTGGTTGAATTAGGATGAAGCCCTGATTCCTTGCTGTGGCCTGGAAGGCCTGGTGAAACTTGCCTTCCTCTCTATCTCATCTCTTCCACCTTGCCCCTCGCTCACTCTGCCCCACCCATCCTGGCGCCTTTCTGCTCCCAAAAGACTCAAGCTCCCAGGCCTTTGCCCATGCCAGTCCCTCTGCTGCCATCCTGCCCCTTTCCACCTGGCCCACTCTACCCCTCCTTTATTACATCATAAGTGTCTCTTCTTCCTGGAGGCCTTTCTGATTCTCCAGGACAGAGCAGCTTCCCCAGATCCACACCTGGCACAGTACACATCCTTTTTGGGAGGACTTGGGACAATTGTGATGAGACAGCCATCCACAACACTCAATTTTTAATGTGGACCATGGGCTCCTTAAGGCCAGGGCTGTGTTTCTCTTGTTCTTTCTGCATCCCCTGGGCCTGACCCACTCCTGGAATGTAAAAGATGCTCAGCAAATATTTACAGGATGAATGAAGAAAAAGTGAAAACTTCACTGGCCCAGATTTAGAAATTCTGGCCAAGTTCAGGCTCATGGGATTGTGTGACTTTGCCAAGACTGCACAGCCCCTTGGGGGATGGATGTTGGAAGCTGTTCACCTGGGGCTGCTGGGCCTCAGAGGCCTCTGTGGAGTTCACTTGCATACGGCTTGGCCACAGACTCAGAGAATGAGTGTGCAGGGCTGGCCCTGGTCTCAGGCAAGCCTTGCTCGCGATCCTAGAAGAAGGGACTCTCCCACAGGGCTGAGAACCCTCCCCTGACCTGCAGAGAGTCAGGGGAGCAGGCTTCCAGGACCCAGGCTTCTCATCAGGCTGTGTTTATTTCACTTCATAAGTACCCCTCTATGTACACTTTACCCTAGGCTTCAGAGTGTTATTATAAAAGTCACATATGTCCACAGCAAAAATTTAGATGATACAGAAGGGCAGAAAACGGAAAGCAGTTAGAAGCAACAGCCTGAATGTACACAGAGCAAGACTGGTGGAGCCTAAAAACTGTGTTGAGGGAAAAGTACAAAAGAGAATGAGATAGAGAACACCATGCTGTCTGCACAAATTAAAAATACATGCACACCAACCACACCACATGCCTCCTGAGAGTCACCAGAACAGACAGAGACACATTAAACCCAGCAAAATGGTCCTCTGTGGGGCAGCAGAATGGGAGTGGGGAATGCAAGATGAAAGAAAATAAGTAAATGAATGAGGGAACAAATGAATGAATGGTGAATGAATGAATAAATAGAAAGAGGAGAGGAGCTGTGCATGCACCAGCAGAGATGATACCGCACCTGGAACTGAGAATGATGAATGCGACCCTCTGTCCTGAGGGTCTGTCTCCCCCACCTCCCCGGTCTTAAAAGAAGAGGCAAAATAATAAGAGCAAGTGCCTTCACAGCGCTTCCTCTGCAGCAGGCACATTTGTCCTTTCCAACAGTTCCATGAACTGGGCGTCCCCATCACGGGATGGAGAAACTGAGACTCAGGAGCCTGCTCTGTAGCCGACTCTATAAGATGCCTGAGCTCGTCTGTGGGTTCCATCATTGGTATGCTGTGTGTCTGGGAGCCTGTCTTGGGCCTCGAAATGGGCTGTGAAATGGGAATTGCCTGCTTGGTGGGAGAACCATGGCTGCCTGTACCATCTGGGTCTGAGCCCTCAGCAGCCCCAGGTTCAGGGTGGCGCCTGCCCTGATAGCTAGGTACCTTGTTTGGGTTGTTCTTCTCCACCACGCCATCCCGGTCTGCGTCCACATCCAGGGAGATCTCTGGGGAGAAGAGACATGGGTGAGTTGCTGAGCCTGCCAGGCAGGGTGGGGCAGGGGCACGAGGAAGACCTGTGGGATTAGGGTGCATCTCAGTCATTCATTTGGTCACGGGGAAGGGAGGACCTCGCTGACATCATCTTACACAACCCCCTGCCTCAACATTCCACGACCCACTGAAGACCATCGGCAGACACTGTGTGGACTTTGTAGCTTATGGCTGCAAGAGCTGCCATCGGGGAGGTCCAGGTCCTCCCACCACTTCTTTGTTCTTGCTGGGGGTTGGGGAATGATCCTCGATGCACAGATCTGAGAGCTTCAGTTCAGGGGTGAAGTCACATGCCCAAGGTCACATAGGGATGCTAGCAGAACTGGGGTACACGGTGCAGTTGGTTTGATTCATAGTTCATATTCTGAAAACTTACAGGCATAGCATTCCCAAACTGCCTTTCTCAGTCTACCCGGGCATGCGCATAGGTGTGCACACGTGCACCTGTGTGTGCATGTCTCTTTCTCTCCAAGAACTTCCAGTGGCCTAGATCCCACCTTCAAGGACTGAGGGTTTTTCTGTGGGTGGGAAGCTGTCTCTAACCCCTCTTGGTCTGAGGGCACCTGTGAGTCCAGATGGAGGATCCAGGGCCAGGCCCTCACTTATCCCTTCTTTTAGTGAAGGGACCTTCAGCATCCCTAGGCCTGCCATGGAGACAGGCTTTGTGGAGACTGTAGGGAAATGAAAAGGTTTGGCATCAGACAAGGTGGAGTTTAGACCCTGGTTCTCTGCTTATAAGCTGTGTGACTTTGGGCAGGTTAGACAACCTCACTGAGCCCCAGTTTCCTCACCTGTAACATGGGGCCCTTCCTGGTTACAGCAGGTGCATTAACTGCAATGGAAGGCACTACTGACATTTTGAGCCAAATAATTCTTTGTGTGGGTACAGCCTGTGCATTGGAGGATGTTTAACAGCACACCTGGTTTCTACCTACCAGATGCCAGTAACATCCCTCCCAGTCGTGACAGTCAAAAATATCTCCGGATATTGTCAAATGTCCCTTGGGAGGCGAAATTTCCTTGAGTTGGAGACGGACAGGGTCGAGGAGGGATGTGGTTGGGAAGGTGTTGGGAGTGTCACACACGTGACGTGTGCAGGTTCCAGGCCCCTAGAGCTGCCTGAGTGGGCTCGTCTCATGCTGAGCATGACTTGGACCTGGTGGGTGCTGGGTGGTAATGAATGCATTCCTGGTTAGTCCCCTTGGCAGGCACACCCTCTGCCTGGAGGGCATGGAAAGGAGGGTCCTGGCACACGAAGCGCACTGATGTCACCCTTCTCTGGGCCAACCGAGCCCAACTGAGTCCAGAGATCACCTTCAGGTCCTCCCTTTGCCTATAGCCTGCATACCCTAGGCCTGCATGTGACTTTTACGGTCTAGAAGGAGGCTGCAAGGGCGCCTGGCCCTTGGGAGAGGCAAGCGTCTGTGTCCCAGCCTCTGTAGCCCTGTGGTGAGTTAGGTGCTGTAAGGCAAAATTTGTAACCTCCTGCCTCCAATTGCATTCACTCCACATTTCACTGCTGAGGAGCTACTGTGCTCCGGAAACTGTGCTAGGCAATGGGCAGTGGAGGCACAGCACCTGCTCTCAAGGCGTCCACAGTCCCATGAGATAAATAGCATTGCTCCCGTTTCACAGGGCAGCAAACCCAGGTTCAGAGAAGCCACTTGTCAGCAAATCGGGCTGGTAATCTGGGAGGCCGGTGCAGGATAAGGACCCCAGGGGAAAGAAGGGAAGGCGGTACCACCAGGGGCTGGTAAAGAGGCTGGGGTGCAGGGGCAGGAATAATATTGGTTTTGGCTCCTGGACCTTTGTGAACTTTCCAGCCGGTCACGCCCACTGAATGCTGCCTTTCAGGGAACTCAGCTTCCTGAAACTCCTCCCTGGGAAGGAGCTGCAGGTCCAGCCTCTTTAGGGAGCCACTCTGTCCGTTTTAAGGTAACGATCTCTCCCTTGCGGGCATCCTGCTCTGCAGGTGCACAGCGTTTTCCATGGCGTGTTCTCTTGGCCACCCCAGGGGAGGCGTGATCACCCCCACCCGTTAACAATGCAGATGAGGAAACCCAGGCCCCCAGCAGGGAAGTGACCACCGAAGTTCCCAGAGCAGAGCCAGGCTCTCAGCAGGGCCTCAGGCTCCAGATGCCTTCTCTCTGCTGTTCCCTGCAAGGAACCCAGGCTGACCTCCCCACAAGCTATTTCCAAAAGCCCAGCCCAAAGTCAAAGACCCAAGACTTGCTCCCTTGAAGGTCATTCCCAGAGGAAGTGCCCATGTCCCCACCTTGGCAGCCCTGTGACCTTCGTCTCTAGGCTGCAAGGTGACATTACATTGGGACTCCTTGTGGTGGGTTCATTATAGCAGTGGGGCCATGGGCTAGGAGAGAGATGATGGTGCACTCTAGACTGCTTTATTTCATTACGAATTCTTGAATGTAAACATTTTATTCATGTAATATTTGGACATAGTGCAAGCAAAATCAAATAAAACAGTAACACACTTTCTAAAGAAAGACAGCAGTTCCTTGTCCAGCCCTTCTCCTTGGCTGCCTGAGGCAACCTCCCTAATACTAAATACTCATACTTATTGTGATTTCTTGATTTATTGAATTCAGACAGGTTTGTTACCTTCCTGTTATGAAATGTGGGCATTTCACAGTATGGCTCCCTCATCGTCCTCCCAACCTCTCACAGGGCTTCATAACTCCTCTCTCATGACCCATGACCTGTCCCCATAATCCACTGAAATGACCTTCTGGCCCCTTTACCCTCAGAGACCTACCACCCCGTAGTCATGCCCCTAGGCCTTCACCTCTGTAAGGCTTCCCCCAGTGTCTGATTTAACTAGATTCCGGGGGGATGCTGTGGGTAGGGGCAGAGAACAGGGCTGGTGTGACCTGCCCAGAGCATTGCCTCTTGGGATGGCTCTGCCTTCCCGAGGGGGAGGAGGGAGAGGACCTCTGCTTCAGGACCTCTGGGCTCCAGACAACATTTCCCAGAGGCTCTGGATCCCACCTCAGCTCCCTAGAATAGCCCCAAGGCGTCAGGTGGCCCCTGGGTGTGGGGCAGATTGATGGGAAATGTCACTAGGATTGAGTTCAAGGCAGTCTGCCCTGAGAATGAAGACACTGAGGCCTCAGCTGTGACCGAGAGGCACCGGCATTTTGGAGGGTCGCCAGAGAGTGGCAGGGTGCCTGGCCTTCTTGCCTTACTAAGCAGCCCGAGGTGTTGTGGAAAGGAAGGACTCCCTCCCCCACAGCCAACCAAGGCAAGTATCCCGGGCTCTGGCGAGAAGGCATAGGATCAAGCCCCTCAGGTTGATGTTGCAATTTTTTGAGGCCCGCGTATGTGTACTCCTTCCACTGCCAGGACCTCAAATAGGGTGAGATTCTTCCTCCCTCCCCACACCTCACCTCTCCCTCTCCCCCATCCCTCCCAAAAAAAGGAAGTCTTTGCAAATCAACCCTAACCAGAGTCTTGAAGATCCTTAGGGATTAATTAGCTCAAACTCCTCATTTTATAGTTTGCAAAAAGTGAGTCCTAGTGGGGGTGGCTACACAGCAAGTCCTTGGCAGGATTGGGACCAAGACCCAGAGCCTGATTTGGCCAAAGGAATCATGAATTTGTTCCCAAATCCCAGGAGGAAGACAGACAGACCATATGTTTCTTTAACTTCACCCAGGCAGAGAGAAAATGTGGCTACCCCAAGAGCAAGGGAGAAAAGCAGGCAGAGCATTGACTGAGCACCCACTCTGTGCCGGGCCCTTAGCACACAGCATCCCGCTGAATCCTTGCAAACGCCATGCAAGGCTGCTCTGTGAAGTGCATTTTGTAGATGAGGAAGCCAAGGCTCAGGGGGATGATGTGACTTGTCCAAGGTCACAAGGTGGTTGGAGGTGGGCAGAGAAACATCTTAGGCTTACTTCGGTCTACCCTGAAGCCAAGGCTCTTTCTGCTCAATGTGGACTCAGGATAGGACCAGGGTGAGAGAGATTCAGATATATTTTTGTGCCTAGAGGACAGTCCCAGCATCTCGAGATATTGGGGGTATCCTTGCCTCTGAGGTACTGTCCCTGAGTGACTGATTACTCAGGATGAGGGGCTCAAGGGCTCCTGGGGCAGATGCTCAACAAAAGACCTAGAAAGGACAGACATAACAGTGGTTCCCAAGGGAAACCAGATTTTCACCAGGGTCTCTGTTGGAACAGGAAACAGTAGTTCAATGGGGTTAGTTTCTCATAAAGTTTTCTTTTTGCAATTGAATGACTGTCTTTTATTCTGTTTTTTGTTTGTTTGTTTGTTTTGTTTTGTTTTGTTTTTGAGACAGAGTCTCACTCTGTCGCCGAGGCTGGAGTGCAGTGGCACTGTGTCGGCTCACTGCAACCCCTGTCTCTTGGGTTCAAGCAATTCTCCGGTCTCAGCCTCCTGAGTAGCTGGGATTACAGGCGTCCACCACCACGCCTGGCTAGTTTTTATGTTTTTAGTAGAGACAGGGTTTCACCATGTTGGCCAGGCTGGTCTTGAACTCCTGACCTCAGGTGATCCGCCCGCCTCGGCCTCCCAAAGTGCTGGGATTACAGGCGTGAGCCACCACCCCGGCCATGACTGTCTTTTATTCTGAGATTATGCCTTGCCTATTATTTAGGAGTGAAAATGATGGTGATAGTTGATAGCAAAATTTTTTATTTTTTATTTTATTTTTTTATTTTTTTGAGACAGAATTTCGCTCTGTCGCCCAGGCTGGAGTGCAGTGGCACCATCTTGGCCCACTGCAACCTCCACCTCTTGGGTTCAAGCAAGTCTTCTGCCTCAGCCTCCTGAGTAGCTGGCATGTGCACCATGCCCGGCTAATTTTTGTATTTTTAGTAGAGATGTGGTTTCGCCATGTTGGCCAGGCTGGTCTCAAACTCCTGACTTCATGATCTGCCCACCTTGGCATCCCAAAGTGCTGGGATTACAGGTGTGAGCCACCATGCCTGGCCTCAAATTGCTTTATTAATGTATGGTTTTTTTCTTTTTTGCCAAGCATCAAAGTTGTTAGTCTTCTCATTTTTGGGGGGTGGGGGAGGGGACATTTGATTGGCCCATGGAATCTAAATATCTGGAACTTGTGGCAGTTAAATAATTATTAATTGACCTCGGATGGATGAACTCGGTCACTTGTCCTGGGCACATGTGGAATCTTTTGGGACTCAGCCATGCTGCCAACTCTGAATGGGCTTCCTCTAAGCACAGCTTTGTCATCTTCTAGTGAGCGGGAAAAGTCCAGTCCTGCCTCCTTATAGACCCTTATTTTGCCATCTATCCTAAGGCTGTCTTGCTTTGGTGGAAGTCTTGTTAATGGTGCAGTCAGTCTCCTGGGATCACCCTCATTTGACAGGTGTCAGGCCCCTGCCCTTCCTGCCCCCGTCCTCAGGTGTCCCTGTCTCAGTGGGATTAGGTTTCCTCAGGGACTGTCATCTGAGACTGCCTGTGTGCTGTGTGCATGCAAGGTTCACACACGTGCCAGGGCTCAGCACAACCCAGGAGTCTTTGGTTATCATCTGCCGCCCTCACCAAGGTCATCCCGAGGTTCCCTACCCAAGGGCTGGGCACCTCCTTGGTGCAGAAAGAGGGACAGGGGGACCAGCAACCAAGCCCATTTGGGAATTAGCCAAGAATGAGAAGGGCCATGCTGCTAAGCCTATTTCAGCAGCTGAGAGCACAGGGCTAGAGAGGGAGGGGCTGGCTTGGGAGCTGGTTGTATTTTGGGGAGGTTCTGAGATCCCCCTGAGAATGTGGGATAACTGGAATGACTTGGCATCTCACCAACCATTTTCCGGAGATGTGGCTGCAGGCAAGTATTTCTTTGTTTTACCTTTTCTGAGCCTTGATTTTCTTGTCTATAAAATGGGGATGATAATAATGTCTATCCTTGAAACAGTTGGAAGAAGAGATTGAAATCGTGATGGTACAACATTGAGTACTGGAGCCTGGCACACCATAGGTGCTCAATTAATATCAGGTGTTTATCATCCTCCCCCTCCTGCTCCTCATCAAAGTGCCCAGCACAGCTCTAGACACAGAGTAGGTCTGCAATAAGGAGGCCGCATCATTATTTTTAAAGCACTCAGCATGCAGTTGACTCTCAATAACCGGTAGTTCCCTTCCTCTGCCATGTGGCAACTCTGTCAATGTTAAACCAAGGCTGCATGAACAAAATGACTCTCTGAAATGTCCTCCTGGCTTTAACATTCTATGATTAAAAAATGAAATAAAATACCATAAAAGTAATGCCTCAATTTCAGGGGGTGGGGTGATGGAAAGTTCAGATGATCACAGTCCAGTGTCCTGTAGAGCCAGGGTAGGCTCCGCCTCCCTGGTGTGCAGGCCTGGCAGACAGCACAGGACAGTGTGATGCCATGGACAGAACCTGAGACAGGGATAATCCTGGGTTCTGGACTCAACTTGCTGCCCAGTTGCTGTGTGATGTTGAATGAATTCCCTAACCTCTCTGGGCCTCACCATCCTGTGGATCAAATAAAGGACTCTGCACCCTCAGGGCTGAATCTGGGGAGAACCAGGGGGCAGCTGGGATTGTCAAGAACAGCTGCTAGTTTTATAGACCGTGGCCATTCCGCTTGCCATGAGAGGGACGCTCTTCTCTAGGCTGCAGGGGAGAAGTGGGGGTGGGGGGGAAACATGTTCCTTTCTCTCTTTTAGGGTCCACAGAGCCTGGGAAGGGGGCCTTGACACTGGGGGGAATTACTAATGAATCAGGGAGTGCCTCTTCCTGCAGATAAGTCCCCACCCCAGTACGGAAGGGCCGGGGCAGGGCACATGTGACATCCCTCCCCAGGACTGTGCCATTCAGAAGAAGCTCCAAGTACCAGATCAGCTGCACTGAGAACAGCCTAAGTGCCCCAGAGAAGGACAACAGTGCCAGGCCCTGGGAGATGAAGGCACCGAGACGGCAGCCACGCTAACTCACCAATGGCCGTGAGGAAGAGCCCCGCCTGGTCAATGGGAATGCTGCCTTCCTCATCGTAGTAGTTGACAGTGACCTTGATGGGGAGGAGGCACATTGGGATAGAGAGAAAAGAGAGCAGAGATCACAGATCACAAGCAGGAGAACCTGAAGCAGCTGCTGTCCCTCACAGCTCACAGCCTGTCAAGCCAATCCCCTCCAAGCATTAGAACCCTCTCCTCCAGGAAGCGCTCCTGGGTTGGTGGGCAGCTTCCCTCAGGTAACTGAACTAGACTGTGGACTCCCCTCCTGCTGGCTGAGAGTGCAGTCAGGATACCGTCTGCCTTCCTGTGCCACTGTGTGCATTCTGCTGCCTGGGGGGTGGGGCCCATATCTGCTATGTTGCATGCCTAGTGCTCACTGAGGGGACAGGGCTGAGGCTATTTTCTTTGGACTATGTTCAGTGCCATCACTGTGATGGGGCACATGGTAAAGTTCATAATTACAGAACCCAGCAAGGAGACAGTTCTGGTCTCAGCCTCACCACTTGGACAAATCACCCATGGGCGCTCAGCACCCCATTTTACAGACAGACCAAGGACACTTGTGACTGTAAGCTCCAGTGATTCTGTGGTTCTGAGCCCCTAAACTTTCTATCACTCAGCTGTCTATAATTTTCATCCTTTATGGAACCATCATTCCATGGTCTAACCTCACAACATCCACATGACTACCAAGCACTGAGAATGCGGCTGTTCTGAATGGAGATGTGTTATAAGGTGTAAAACTCACACTAATTTTAAATTTGGTATGGAAAAGGAATATGAACTACCAGCCTGGGTAATACAGTAAGACCTGTCTCTCCAAAAAAAAAAAAAAAAAAAAAGTTAGCTGGGCATGATGGCAGGTGCCTGGAGTCCCAGCCTCCTAGAATACAAACTACCAGCCTGGGCAATATAGTAAGAACTTGTTTCCACAAAAAAAAAAAAAAAAAAAAAAAATTAGCTGGGTATGATGGCAGGTGCCTGGAGTCCCAGCTACTTGGGAGGCTGGGGCGGAAGGACCGCTTGAGCCCAGTAGCTTGAGGTTGCAGTGAGCTATGATCGCACCACTGCACTCCAGCCTGGGCATCAGAGTGAGATCCTGTCTCTTAAAAACAAATGAAGAGGCGAGCGCAGTGGCTCACACCTGTAATCCCAGCACTTTGGGAGACCAAGGCGGGTGGATCACAAGGTCAGGAGATTGACACTATCCTGGCTAACACGGTGAAACCCCGTCTCTACTAAAAATACAAAAAAAAAAAAAAATTAGCTGGGCATGGTGGAGGGCACCTGTAGTCCCAGCTACTCGGGAGGCTGAGGCAGGAGAATGGTGTGAACCTGGGAGGCGGAGCTTGCAGTGAGCCAAGATCGTGTCACTGCATTCCAGCCTGGGTGACAGAGGGAGACTCCGTCTCAAAAAACAAACAAACAAAAGACAACAATTTTGTTAATATTTTTTATATAGATGGCATGTCAAAATGATAATATTTTGATAGATGGGATTAAGTAATATATATTAAGACAATTAATGTCACCTGTTTCTTTTTGCCTTTTCAATGTGGTTACTGCAGAACTGAAAATGACACATGGCCCACATGCGGTTTCTATGGGACAGAGCTGGTCCAGCCTGCCTCTATCCTGGCATGGCCCCGGGCCCGCGGAGGCTGGACTTCCCTCCGTGGTACCTTGTCACTGCTGGCCTCGGTGCTCGCCTGGCTCATGGTGACCCGCAGGGTGGTGCTGGGCGAGAGAAGCCAGCGCTGCTTGCCATTGGTGGCCACCTCCTCAGCCTCCCCATCGCGCACCACCTCTACCCGCACGCGTTCCGAGTGCTTCAGGCTGAAGGTTTGGGCCCCGGCTGGGGCCGCGCTGTGGGGAGAGATGAGAGAGGGTTAGGGGGAGCCCTGGGGCAGGTGAGATGGGGGGGCTTCAAGAGGAGATTCCTGCTTCCAGCACTTTGGGAGGTCAAAGCCGGAGAATCACTTGAGCCCAGGAGTTTGAGACCAGCCTGGACAACATAGTGAGATCTTGTCTCTACATAAATTAAAAAATTAGCTGGGCATGCTGGTACGCGCCTGTGGTCCCAACTACTTAGGAGACTAAGGTAGGAGAATTGCTTAAGTCTGGGAGGTTGAGGCTGCAGCGAGCTATGACTGTGCCACTGCACTCCAGCCTGAGCAACAGAGCGAGACCATGTCTCTTCTTTCTTCTTCTTCTTCTTTTTTTTTTTTTTGTAAGGCAGAGTTTTACTCTTGTTTCCCTGATTGGAGTGCAATGGCATGATCTCGGCTCACCACAACCTCTGCCTCCCGGGTTCAAGTGATTTTCCTGCCTCAGCCTTCCGAGTAGCTGGGATTACGGGCATGCACCACCACACCTGGCTAATTTTGTGTTTTTAGTAGAGACAGGGTTTCTCCATGTTGGTCAAGCTGGTTTTGAACTCCCGACCTCAGGTGATCCGCCCCCCTTGGCCTCCCAAAGTGCTGGGATTACAGGTGTAAGCCACCGTGCCCGGCTCTTTTTTCAAAAAAGAAGACTTCTGGAGGGGCAAGGCTGCAAAGGCCCCCCTAGGCAATCTGATCTGGGAGACCCCAAAGGATCCGGCTGCATTGCAGTCACCTGGCTGTGAAGAGGACATGTGTTGAACATGAAATCTCTTGGGCCAATCTTGCACCTCCCGAGTCTGAATGTTCGAGGGTGGGGCCTGGGGATCTGAATTCTTAACAAGCTTCCCAGTGCCTCTGATGGGCGGCCAGTTTTGGGAGCCACAGGGTCCTGCGAAGGTGGAAGATGGAGGCCCAGGCAGGAATGAATTTGCTCCACTAGCAGATCTGGGCCTGGAACCCTGTCTCCCTGCTCAGGGTCGCTGAGTAAAGTGCTGAGTCCTCACAGGGATGGAGCCCAGAGCCTGGGTCCTAACAGGGCAGAGGTGGGGTGTCTCTTGTTACAAAGATCCCTTCCTTCCTGCCACAGCTTTCTTGGTGCCTCACATCCCCCACCTTCTGAATCATTTCTTGGGGTTCAAAAGTCGTTTTCCACTGCAAAGGAAATACTTTCGGAATTCTTGAATTCTGACCAGGAGAACAAATTGGTGTGATCTGGCTGCTGTGAACTGAATGTGTCTCCCCAAATTAGCATGTTGAAGCCTTCACCCTCAGTGTCATGGTATTTGGAGATGGAGCTTTTAGGAGGTAATGGAGGTGATTAAGGTTAGATGAGGTCATAAGGGCAGGCTTCCTTTTCTTTTTCTTGTCTTTGAGATGAAGTCTTACTCTGTCACCCAGGCTGGAGTGCAGTGGTGCAATCTCAGCTCATTGCAACCTCTGCCTCCTGGGTTCAAGTGGTTCTCCTACCTCAGCCTTCTGAGTAGCTGGGATTACAGGTGCACACCACCACACCCAACTAATTTTTGTATTTTTAGTAGAGATGGGGTTTCGCCATGTTGGCCAGGCTGGTCTCGAACTACTGACCTCAGGTGATCCACCCACCTCAGCCTCCCAAAGTGCTGGGATTACAGGCGTGAGCCACTCTGGCTAAGGGCAGGCTTCTAATCAAATAGGAGAAGAAAGATGAGAGAGGAAGAGGAGGAGCAGCAAGAGAGGGAGGGATAGGTAGATGGAGCTCTCTCTCCATGGACTGATGAAAGATCTTGTGAGGACACAGTGACAGGGTGGCTATTTGCAGGCCAGGAAGAAAGCCGTCACCAGAATCCGACCATGCTGCCACCCTGATCTTGGACTTCCAGCCTCCAGAACTGTGAGAAGATGAATTTGTTTTTAAGCCACCCTGTCCATGGTGTTTTGTTGTTGGCTTAAGGAGAGGTGACAGGAAGGACAGGGGACTAAGGGAGGAAGGTGCCTAGGGATGGCGGCTTTGCTAAATCCAGCCACTGGCCTGAAGGCCCAAGAGGGCTCAGAGGGACTTAGGTGGGATTCTCGTGGGATTTGTGACTAACGCATAGGTGTAAGCCTGTCTCAAAGGCACAGCTGCTATCTTGGGGGCCTGGCGCTTTTGAGCTCCAGGAGTTCTCAACTGCGGCAGGCATCAGAATCATGAGGGGTGCTGTTTAAATCTATAGGGCATTTTTCTTTGAAGGCTGCATATCTGTGGATCCCATCTCTGGAGAGGCTGGCCAGCATGGCGGAGGCTGAGGGTGCTGGGGCAGCTGAAGACAGAAACAGTGGCCAGGGTTGAATGACAGGTGCAGGCCAGTGGCTGTCAAAGCGCAGCAGCAGCGGCTGGGGCGGCGGCACCTGGAGGTCTTGTCACAACACAGACTGTGGGGCCCCATCTCAGAGCATCCGATTCCGGAGGTCTGGCGTGGAGCCCGAGAATCTGCATTTCTAACTTGCTTCCAGGAACTGTTGATGCTGCTGATTCCAGTACCACACCTTGAGAACCACTAGTCCAGACAATCAGCACTGTGGACCACTGTTCAGAGCCCTGGGCTGGCCAAGGCCGTGAGCATGAATCTGTAGAGGCTGCCGGGCAGCGTCTCTCTGACCTGGGCCACAGACTTCAGGGGCTACGGGCAAAGACTACTGGTCTTGGGCTCTGGCAGGAGGGTGGGGAAGGACTCGGCAGCCTGTGGCCAGTGCTGGGAGAGGAGCTCAATGAAGACACCCCAAGGTCATTCTGGTTCTTGTCCTGCCCCCTTCCAAACTCCACAGCCTGTCCTGGGATGATATGAGACTGGACACTTCTTGGTCATGGCCTGATGCTGTCCCCTGTCTGCATCCACCATCTTTTTTTTTTTTTTTTTTTTTTTTAGGAGGAGTCTCTCTCTGTCACCCAGGCTGGAGTATAGTGGCATGATCTCAGCTTATTGCAACCTCCATCGCCTTGGTTCAAGCGATTCTCCTGTCTCAGCCTCCAGAGTAGCTGGAATTACACATGCCTGCAACCACGCCTGGCTAATTTTTGTATTTTTAGTAGAGCTGGGGTTTCACCATGTTGGCCAGGCTGGTCTCGAACTCCTGACCTCAGGTGATCCACCTGCGTCGGCCTTCCAAAGTGTTGGGATTACAGACGTGAGCCACTGCGCCTGGCCACATCCATCATTAAGAGGGGTGCAGAGTCTGGACAAAAGCCCTGGACTAAGGGTGCATGTGCAGAGGACCTGGGTTTGAGTCCAGTCTTGCTCCTGACTTGAGGGGGTCTGCATATTCTGAGTGTTCATCTGTTAGTCCCTACGCCTCAGGAGGACTGCCACCCTCCTGCCCATAGTTCTCCTCTCACTCCTTCTAGGACTGGGGCCACGTTTTGCTGAGTGGTGTTGCCATGTGGTACCTGCCCTCCTTTGGGTTATAAGTCCCCTGAGGGTATAGTCTGGCCTCTCCCATCCTCATTCTTCAGAGTCTAGCACAGGGCTTGGCCCATCATACATCCAAGGGAAGGGGCAGAGGTGAGTGGGATGGAAGGTGAGCCGCTCCCAAGGAGAGGTGTGAATACACACTCTGGATGCTTTAGGTGGCACAGGGAGGAACAATCTAGAAGACTTATGTGTTTATCAAACACAGTGTCTTTTTATGGTGACTGATAAAGTCTTGCCACTTATGGTAATGCTACAAAATCTCTGTTTAAAATAAAGTTATTAAGAAAAATGTCAGTTGGGTTAAAGAAAAGTATTAATAGTGCGACAGGTTGAAGATGATTTTGGCCAAAGCCATGAGAGGTTGGGGAAACTGTGGCCTTAGGTCTAGGAAGCATTCCTCTCCTGCAAGTCTCAGCTTTGCCCATCAATGTGCTGGGTGGCCTTGGGCCAGGGACTTTCCCTCTCTCAGTTTCATCGAGTGTTAGGTGAGAGGATGGAACCCGAGCAGAGGCGGCTGAGTCCAGAGAGTGCAGAGGAGAGGCCCTGGGCAAAGGGGTGAGGAAGAAGGCTCTAGAAAGCTGGGGATGGCTGGGTGCAGTGGCTCACACCTGTAACCCCAGCACTTTGGAGGCTGAGGTGGGTGGATCACTTGAGGTCAGGAGTTCAAGACCAGCCTGGTCAACATGGCAAAACCCTATCTTTACTTAAAAAAGTACAAAAATTAGCTGAACGTAGTGGCGTGTGCCTGTAGTCCCAGCTACTCGGGAGGCTGAGGCAGGAGAATCACTTGAACCTGGAAGGTGAAGGTTGCAGTGAGTTGAGATTATGCCACTGCACTCCAGCCTGGGTGACAGAGCGAGACTCTGTCTGAAAAAAAAAGAAAAAAAAGAGAAAGCTTGGGATATCTCTGCTGGATTCCTGCCACTCACCTCACTGCCTTAACCAGAGCCACTACTACTATTATTTATTTATTTATTTATTTTCTTAAATTGAGACAGAGTCTTGCTCTGTCACTCAGGCTGGAGTGCAGTGGTGCTATCTTGGCTTACTGCAACCTCCGCCTCCTAGGTTCAAGTGATTCTCCTGCCTCAGCCTCCCAAGTAGTTGGGACTACAGGCATGCACCACCATGCCTGGCTAATTTTTGCATTTTTAGTAGAGATGTGGTTTCACTATGTTGGCCTGTCTGGTCTTGAACTTCTGACCTCAAATGATCCGTTTGCCTTAGCTTCCCAAAGTGCTGGGATTACAGGAGTGAGCCACCACACCTGATCCAGAGTCACTATTATTTCATCTGGTTTTATATATTGAGCTTCTACACACAATTCTATTTAGGAAAAAATGTTTTACAAGATGATCTCTTAGGACCCTGACTCAGTTACTCTAAGTGATGCTTCCTGCCCGCCTTCATTCCTCTGGACCAGTGAGAAACCAAAGGAGGCCTCAGAGGCTCCAGAGGGTTAACGCCCAGCCCACATTGCAGCTCCGGGGCCCCACACCCTCCTATGCCCCAGCACCAGCCCTGTTCTGAGCTGAGCAAACAGCTATTCTTGGAGTGGCTCTGGGCAAAGCAACACAGGGGCCCATTGTGCCCCTGCAGATCCTGTTGGCTGCCTTCCTGCCCAGGAAGAACCCTTTAGAATCCCTCTCGCAGAAAGCAGAAACCCGAGAGCCAGGGGCTTCAGGCACCAGGATTGTCCCTGGAGGCTGCAGGGAGGGGCCCAGGACAGTATTGAGGGAAAGGGACGGGGCTTGGGGGTGGTTATGACCTTCTTGCTTATTAGAGAGAGGCTAAGGGGAGCATGGATGGAGGGACAGGCTGCCAATCCCTGTGGCCAGGTCTCTTCTGCCTACCAAGGAATCCCAGAACCCAGGACATGGTTACACTCAATGTAGTCTTTGGCAATACATGAATGAATGCACCTGCCCTTCTTGGCTTTGCAAACTATATTACCCAAGTGATTTAAAAAAAAACAGAAATCAGGTCATTTGCTTTCTTGAAAATATTCACTGGCTCCTCAGTGCCTACCCATACAAGAATATCCAAACTCTTCATCCTCACGTTGAACTATTGGGGCATTCGGCCATTGCAACTCAGCTTGACACTCTGGTTTCATTTTCTGCGGTTCCTTCCACCACTTCAACTCCCTGCATTGTTCCATCTCACTGTGCATTTTGACATATAAGTCGTTCCTTTTACCAGCAAGACTTTCCCCTGACTTCTCTGCCTGGCAAATGTCCATCTCTCCTTGAAGACCTAACTCAATCCATTTGCCCCCACAGTTACTGGCCTTTTAGGCAGTTCACTCCTTGAAGGTAGGGATTGTATCTTCTTGTTTGTTTGTTTGTTTGTTTCAGCACCTGGCCTAGTATGGGCACACCTTAAGTGTAAATGTTTGCTGACGGAGGGCTGGAGGAGGAAGGCTTACTTATATGGTCATTCAGTCACTCAACATGCATTTACTGAACACTTACAATGTGCCAGGCACAGATCTAGGCATTGGGGGGTAGACTGGTGAAAAAGTGAACACATTCCCTGGGCCCATGGAAAAGACAGACCTTTTTTTTGTTTGAGACGGAGTCTTGCTCTGTTTTGCTCAGGCTGGAGTGCAGTGGCACGATCTCGGCTCACTGCAATCTCCACCTCCCAGGTTCAAGCGATTCTCTTGCCTCAGCCTCCTGAGTAGCTGGGATTACAGGCACATGCCACCACGATGCCTGGCTAATTTTTGTATTTTTTAGTAGAGACGGGGTTTCACCATGTTGTCCAGGCTGGTTTGGAACTCCTGACTTCAAGTGATCTGCCCGCCTCAGCCTCCCAAAGTGCTGGGATTACAGGTGTGAGCCACTGTGCCTGTCCAGAAAAGACAGACTTTCAATGGATTACATGATTACCGCTGTGATAATTGCTACAAAGGAGAAGGAGAGGGTGCCACGAGCCCCCAGTCTGGGGTTCAAAGAGCGATTCCCTGAGAAAGTGGCATTTGAACTAAGGTCTAAACTTTATACTCTAAAGGACAGGCGGGAATTAATGACACCATTGCAGTGCTGACTGTAAAAAAAAAAAAAAAGAAGAAGAATTAAACCAGAGCTTCTTAAATTTGAGTGTGCATTACCACTACCTACAGGGCCTGCTAAAATACAGGTGAATGGGCCCAGCCCCTGAGTTTCTGATCTATCAGCTACGGAGTGGGACCTGAGAAACTGCATTTCTAACAAGCTCCCAGGTGATGTTGATGCTGCTGGTCCAGAGACCACAGTTTGAAAACCACTGAGTTGGACAAGAGAGGAGAGGAAGAGGAGCACAGATTTCCAAGCAACAGGACAGCTTGCTTGATGGCCCGAGGTGGAGGGGTTAGTCCTGCATGTTCGAGAAGCTGGAAAGAGGGTAGTGTGTCTGGACTTTGTGAGCAAGGGGGAGGGAGAGTGGTGGGAGCAGGGGTTTTAGATAACAGTGAGGAGCTGGCTTTCCTCTGATTGTAGAGAGAAGTCACTGAAGGCTTCTAAGCAGGGGTGGCATGATCCGTTTTGCGCTGTAGATAGATCATCCAGGGTGCAGGGTCACCCAGGAGGCAGGGTGGGGGATGGATTTCAGGAGAGCAACAGAGGAAGTTGGGGAGGGGATGGCTGCAGCTGCCCACGCGAGCAATGATAGTGGCGGTGGAAATAGACAGAAATGGTCACTTGGTTGGTGCCAAACAAAGGACATCTGCCCAGCCCCACAAATGCCTCGTGGTCTCTAGGAGCCATGGGTCCTCTCTGGTCTTGACTCAGTCAGTGGGGAGGGTCACTGGCTTGGCCTTGCTGGGCTGGGGTGGCTCACCAGCCCCAGACCTGAGGGCATGAAACGCCTGCTCCTCGCTGGCTGGCATCTGGCTCTCTTAGCTTGCCCGCCTGGCCTGGGCCTCATTAACACCAGCCGGGGCTCATCCCCAGAGTGACCCCAGCTCCTGGCAGCCTGGGTGTGACATCCTGCTATTGGGGCTTTAGAGGAGTCTGGGGGGGGGAGTTGTGGGTGCCAGCCTGGCATGCAACCCCATGGTGAGCAAGAGGCAGGCAAGGACCTGGGGGAGAATGACCTCAGTCTAGACCTGACACCTGGTGCTCGGCTTGGTGATGGCTGCAGCCCTGTGGGTGAGCAGCTGCCTTGAACAGGGATCAGTGGAGGCAAACCATGACGTCTGCCTTCAGCCAGCTTCCCTCACCACCTGGTGCATCCAGCTGTCCCAGGCCTCTCATTAGGGAAGAAACAACCTGATCTATAGCTGCTCCTCTCCTCAGAAACCTTCAATGACTCCCTGCTACTTACAGAACAAAGTCCAATGCCTGAACAATGCATTCAAAGCTTGGTTAGAGCTCATCAACCCTCCAGCCTTATACTCCAGGCCACTGAAGCTGTGCCCCTTCTGTGCGCCCCAACTTTCCTGCCAGTTATCTCTGGCCCTGAGTAGCATGTTCTTGGTCTCACTCTGAATCCCAGTCCATCCTTCAAGACCCAGCTCAGTTGCCACCTCTTCCAGGAAGTCATCCCTGATCTCATCAGCCAGAATATATCTCTCCCTCCATTTATTGGTGTCTCAAACAACACTTAATAAATGTGGTTCAACATTTCTTTCCCGTTTGAGGACAGGGATCAGGTCTCATTATTATTTGTTTTCAAAAGAAACTCAATACTAATACGTAACAACTTACTATTTGCTATTATGATTATTATTTTTCTAACCACTAGACCAACAGGGAACTGAGTATTCATTATGTCTCAGGCATTGTACCAAGCCCATGGCCCACATGACCTCAGTCCATTCTTTCGATAACCCCATGAGGCCCATTTTACAGATGAACACACTGAAGCCCGTAGAGGGCAAGCACCCACTTCAAGTCTCAGGGACATTCATGGCCAAGTGTGAGGAGAACTCAAGCTCTCTGAGACCTGGGCCTGGTTGCCCCCTCCCTGGAAGAGAATTCAAAGTCTGGAGACTTCCCTGAGGTCCGCCAGGTAGGTGTGCCTGGTGTGGGGCAGAGGGGAGGGTCAGGCCTGGCTCTGAAGAGGTCCAAATGAGAGCGCCTTACTTATTTCACAGGTGGGAGTCTGAGACTCAGAGAAAGGACACCAAAGACTGGCTTCCTGTCCTGGGTTCTTGGGTAAATGACATAGAGAAGCAGGCCTGGGCCCATCAAAGCCCCTGGTTGCAAGGTCTGGCGTGGCTGGGCAGGAGAGAGCTGCCTTCAAAAACTGCCTCCTCCAAAGTGTAGCGGGTGTATCTGGCCAGCTAGGGGTGGGCACTGGGGTGAGCCCCTGCCACTGTGCTCCCATCCCAACTCAGGGCCCTGCAGCCAACGAGGGAAGGTCTCAGGGACCCCAGCTATGCAGGGACTGCGGGCCTGGTCCTCCTTAGAACACTCCCAACCCCAGGGAACTAGTCTGAAACCAGAGCCCTGGAGCAACGCCTGGCAAGGCCTCCCGTTTGGGGTTGAGGGCTCTGGGTGCTGTTCTAATTTATGGGCCACCTGACCTGGCCTGAATTCCTCCCACCGTCATTCTCTCAGGAACAAGTGCTGCTCAGGCCAAGCTTGGCCACGTGCCCTTGACCTTCCACAGGCCCATCCAACGGTGCCTGTCCCTTGAGGCTGGAGGTGGGGAGCTCAGCCCCATGATAGGCCAGTCCACAGGCATCACAGGCCACCTTCATTCATTCATTCATTCATTCATTCATTCATCGATCCATCCATCCAGGGAGCCCTTCATTGACTCCAGGGAGGATTACAAACAAGGAGGAGGTACATCTGAAACACAAGTGCCAGGACAGCCCAGCAGAGCAAGCAGGGGCCTGGGCTCTGCACCCCACAGTTTACCAGCTGTGCCATCCTGGACAAATATTCCTTCCTTCAGTTTCCCCAGCTGCGAAAAGGGGGCAATAATCGTACCTAACTCATAACGTTATTGCAAGGTTTAAATATGTAAATTATTAAATGCCCGTGAGATGAGCATGCAAAGTGCTGAGAAGGTTGCCGGGCACAAAATAAGTGTTCAATAAATGTAAACTAGTAATATTAAGAAACAATGAGAAGTTGTGCAAAGAAAAAAATGTGATGAGATAGAAGTTCTCGGGACTCAGGGTAGGGCACCATATGGGGTAGTCAAGGAAAGCTGCCTGGAGGAGGTGACATTGGAGCTGAGACTTGACTGATGAAAGTCAGGCTTGTGGGGATCTGGTGGATGGTGTTCCAGGCAGAGGGAACAGCAACTGCAAAGGCCCTGAGGTGGGAACGAGCTTGGCGCAGCCAAGGGCTAACAGCATCCACAAAACCAGTGTGGCCGGAATGGAGTGTGTGCTGAGAAACTGCCAGGAGAGGAGATCAGTGAGGTGGGGCCTGGCACACTATGGGGAGGGGAGCCCATAGCACCCCAGGCCCCATCACGACAAACTGGATCTCAGACCCTCCTGGCCTTTGTCTTAATGACACTTTTTAAAAAAGCAAATACCCTGTAATCCCAGCACTTTGGGAAGTCGAGGCGGGTGGATCACGAGGTCAGGAGATCGAGACCATCCTGGCTAACATGGTGAAACCCCGTCTCTACTAAAAATACAAAAAAATTAGCCAGGCGTGGTGGTGGGCGCCTGTAGTCCCAGCTACTTGGAGGCTGAGGCAGGAGAATGGCGTGAACCTGGGAGGCGGAGCTTGCAGTGAGTCGAGATCGCGCCACTGCACTCCAGCCTGGGCGACAGAATGAGAAAAACAAAACAAAACAAAAAAACAAATACGTCTGTAGCCCTCACACCAACCAAGAGACAGAAAGTCTGGGAGTGAGTCTGTGCCAAACTGTCTAGGAGCGCCTGCCTGATACCTTCTTCCTATCTTCTGCCAGTAAGTTATGGGCAAATTATTATTATTTACTTGATATTACTAGCTGACATTTATCTTCTTTCTATCTTCTGCTGTGACAATGGCTGGTCAGCCTCTGCCTTGGGGAATCCCAGGGAAGGGATTCCTCCCACCTCCATCTCACAGACGCAGCTGGAACCAGGAGACTGCTCTGCCCAGGCAAAGGGACAATGTTAACATCATTCTAGTGTCCTGAAGCTCCTGCAGACCTCAGGATCTGGATCCTGGCCCCTGTCCACCAGGGAGGGAAAGAAAAGCCTTGCCTTCTTGAGAACTCTCACTGACAGAGGCATAAGCTGAGGGAGGGACAGAAGAAGCCATTCCCAAGGCCCAGCTTGTGGGCAGAGGGTGACTACCCTGCTACCTACTTTACTCCGAGGCTGCCCCCTCTCTATCCTTCCAGACTCTGGGGGTGTCCATGCCTCCAGGGCTCACAAGAGGTGGGTGGCCAGGGTGGAACCAACCTAGGGACTCCCTCTGTGCTCTCTCTCCAACATCAAGCCCGAATCAGATGGGGACCCGGGCTAGCCCCCCTGAAGAAGTGGCTTTCGGCTAAAGGGGCCACTGGAGGAGATTGTGTGGGCCAGGTGTACCTGTGCCAAGACTAAGATGAGTACATTTGGGAAGAGCAGAAGAAAACAGTGAGTATCTCTAACAACAATCACAAAGTACAATTTCTAAGAAACACCCTACTTCCTTCTTTCTGTGTATCTACTCATTGCTTGCTGGAGACTAGCAGTCAGAATGAGGCTAGGTCAAGGCATCCGTCCCCAGGGGGGCCAGTTTTGCTGGGAGAGCATGGGTGGCCCAGAGCACCCCTGCCCTTGGTGACCTGGATGACCCCTCATGGGGCAGCAAAGAGGTCAATTGTTCATCACTGTGACCCTGAGTGTACAACTTCTATTGAACACAAAATCCCTCCTCCTGTTCTCTGATCGACCCTCATTTGGGTCAGTGGAGGCTCAGAGAAGTGAAGTGATTTACTCAAGGTCGCACAGCCTATGGATGGAAGCTGGTAGGGCAGTGCCTGCCAGGACCACAAGGTCTATTGAGAAATGGGGCCGGGGAGGCCTCTGCTGTGTGTCTGGAGGGGAACAGGCTGTGCCAGCATCACAGGAAAGGGAGCCCAGAGCCCCTGGGAAGGGGAGTGGGTGCTGAGGCCGGTTCACTCACCTTTGTGACTCAGGAGTGAGGGTCAGGACGCCACTCCCTAATTAACTGGGCCCAGCAGCCCCAGGCCTTGTTCCTTGGGGTCTACTTGGAGGCTCTGGGGGCATCACTTGGGGTCTTGAGCCAGGACCTATATCTGGGCAGCAAAGGACTCAGGGAAGAGTGGAAGGTCAAATGGGAGTTGGTGAAGTCTATGGGGAGAGTGGGCTCGTGGCCAGGGTAGAAGAGACACAAGTTGAGAGGGCCATCCAGTTCAACCTGCTGGTTTTAGGGTCACATAGGACAGAGCAGGAGATAAGAGCATGAGTCCTGAGTCAAACAGACCTGGACCTGAGTCCTGTGTGACACTGGACAAATGGCTCCGTCTCTCTGCACCTTACCTTCCTCATCTGTAAAATGGGATGATCAATGAACCCTCCAGGGTCTATGGTGAGGAAGAAAGGAGGTGGTGGGTTCAGCTCCTAAGTGCCCACTAATACCTCCTCCTGTTATCAATACTGACAGTTGCTCTCATTACTACAGGTAATTCGAGTCACAATAGCAATAGCAACTCAAGCTCCTTAGTCCTGGAAGAGGATTCCTTCCACTGGATCAGTGAGTCCTCAACTGGCTATGACTTTGCCCCCCTGCCAGGGGACTGCTGGCACTGTCTGGAGACATTTTTGGTTGTCACAATTTGGGGGTTGCTACTGGCATCTAGGGGACAGAGGTCAGGGATGCCACTAAATAAAGAAATATCAAGCCCAAAATGCAATAGTGCTGAGATTGAGAAACTCTGCACTAGACCTGTGCTGTCCAGGACAGTGGCTGCCAGCACAGTGGCCAGTAAGCACCTGAGACGCACTCAGTCTACGCTAAGATGTGTTGAAGTGTAGAATGTGCACTGGATTACAAAGACTTAGCATGAAAAAAAGAAGGTAAACCATTTCCTTAATAATTTGTGTATTGATTGCATGTTGAAATGATAATATTTTAAAATATTGGGTTAAATAAAATATATTATTAAAATTATGCCTGTTGTTTTAACTTTTAAAAAGATGTGGACTACTAGAAGATTTAAAATGCAATTGTGGTTTTATTGTGGTTCACACTGGGCTTTTCTGGGCAGTACTGCGCACTGCCCCTCTCTGTGGTGGCAGAGAATCTTAAGTGCTGGTGGGGTGAGGGTCTTTGTGGTCATTGAGACAGGACAAGGGGAATCGTCACACTGCTGCCCCCTGCTAGAGGGAGGCTGAGTCCACATCTGCCCCACTCCCTGCCCCTACCCCAGCTGGCCCTCTCTTTGCCAGGATAGAGCGATGGCAGGGGGCCTGAGCAGGAACCCTCCTTTGCTCCCCACCCCCGACTGGGAGGATCATGCCAGTCTTTCATGTTGCACCAACCATGCCCCAGCAAATAAACAGGTGGGTATGGTGACAGCTGAGGCTTAGAGACCTGAGCACTCTGGCTCCATGCCCACTCCTTAGCGGCGCCAGTTCAGGGCTGGGGGTGGGGAAGGCAGGGGAGCTCTTCCAGCCCACCGGTGCCTGTACCACCCTCCACTGCTGTGTTCTTGTCCTCAGAGACCACCCAGTCCACCTCGGAGGTTTATATGGGGGACAACTGAAGCCCAGGCCCAGGGGGAGGCAGAGGTTGAGGCCAGGGGCAGAGGCATGGGGTGGGTCCCTGATCCCGGGGGCTTGGTGGTATCAGCGTGGCCAGTGCCTCTGCAGAGGTGGCAGGAGACTGGTTGGGCAGGTGGGAGGGCTGTCAGGGCTGTGTGGGGAGACACATGATGGGTTCGGGGGGGCCTGGGAGAGGCAGGGTGCTCCAAGTGTCAGGATGATTTGGGAGCTATAAACCACGATGGTGCCTCTGTGTGAGTTCAGCTTGAGGCAGAGAGAGGATAGGGGACCCACCCGGTGTCAGCACAGGGTCGGTCCCACCTCAGAGTCCTGCATGCCCCCTGCCCCCAGCACTGACCCCTCCAACCCTAGCAATGGGGAGCATTTTAAATACTTGGAATAGAGGGGGCAGATCAAACCCCAGCATAACCCCAGCCCTTCATTCACACCAGCCACACCTTTCCAAGGCCCTGTCCCATGTACTCAGGGAGACAGATCATTGCACTTGGCTGCTTACTGGGATGTGGGGGGAGTGGTAAGGCCCGGCCCTATCTTCAGCTGTCTCAGACATCCCGCACTCAACCAAGTTCTTGGACAGAGAGAAGGGGAGGGAGCAGAATTCGGAATCAGGATCCTTTTCCAACAAAGTACCGCACTATACACCCCAAGTCCCTGTTGTCAGCTGGGTGGAATATGGTCCCTGTGCGGTCTCAGAATGAACTCAGGGGAAGGCATCTGGGGACACGGAGCTCAGGGCCAGTGCCTGGGGACAAGCAACTTCTAGCAGCCCCCACAGGGCGAAATCGGAGCCTGAGTAACCTCCAGGGCCAGATTCAGCCTCAGGGCAGCTCCCTTCGGGTCCTGCCCCAGTCCCGGGCAAGTCTCCGGGGGAGCTCCGCTGAACTGGGAGTGGGAAGCAGGAGAGGGGCTGGGTTGAGGTGGGTCGGAGGGGAAGTGATGTGCGGAGGGGAAGTGAAAGGGGAGCGGACGGTGGGGAAGCTGAAGGGGTGTGAGGCCCCCCGGGAGAAGAACTGGAGAGGGCCAGACGGAGGATCACGGGTGAAAGGGAGGGTCTGCGAAAGGGGTCGTGAGGGAGGTGGGGCTGAGGCTGTGTTAGGGCGTCTGGGAAAGTCTCAGGGTTTCAGGAAGGTGGACATAAAGTTCGGGGTTGTCAGGTTTCCGGATGAGGTTCTTAGGATTTCTGGGCGCGGAGGCCTAGGGATTAGGGACAATTCGAGCTGGACGAAGGCAGTCCACGTTCCCGAGTATGGGCGCGTCTCAGGATTTCTGGGCGCGAGATCTCCGCCCGGGCACCACGGTGGGCCGGCTCACCTGTAGACATCGGTCCAGAGGTAGGTGCCCAGCACGTACACCGCCTCCACGCGGCTCCCGTACTGCAGCCGCACGGTCCGCTCGCGCAGCATCCTCCGCGCCGCAGTGCCCGCGCTCGCTGGCCTGGGGCGGCCGGGAGTACCTGCAGCAGGTGCGCCTTCTCCAGCAGCCTGCGCCCCACAGCCCGGCTTGCAGCCTTATCCAGTGGCCGGTGGGCGGGGCGGCCCGCCCCAGTCCTCTCGCAGTGGGCTGCGGGCCTGTCGGTCAAGCGTGGTCCCGCCCCTAACTCGTCCCGCCTCGCTGCGTCGTGGTGAAGTCATCAGGGACCACTTCTGTGCTTGTTTGTTCATTCCTTCATTCAACAAACTTTCGGTGGGCGCCCAGGTGTTGGGCGCCAGGACGCAGGGCCCTGGCTCCCCTCCGGACGCCCCGGCCCAGTGGGGCAGAAAATGCAAATGTGGGAGCACAAACAGGGTGCCCTAACCCAGCCTGGGGGCCAGGACGCCTTCCCAGAGAAGAGGATCCCGGAGCCTTCTTAAAGGAGGCGTTTGCAAACTGAAGGCGAGGAGAGGGAGCTGCCTGTGTAAATCCGGGTACAGCCCGATACCTCCGCCCGCCAACAGTCAGATGGACCTCACCATAGGAAAAGTGGGAAGCGGTGGGGATGGGGAACCCGGCAGCTGACGGGGACCAGGACGCCAATCCAAGGCATTAGAGGGTGGGAGTGGGAGCTTGGAGTGGCTGCCTGAGCGAGCTGCGGTCGGGTGTGCTCGTGAAATGGGTCATTCGGGCTGCCGGCTGCTCCTGGACAGGGGATGGGCAAGGAAGCCCCTGGCTGTGGCTAGAGCTGGAGAGGTGGGGATTGATCCTGCTACTGCTTATGGACTGGGATTTTGGTGGCACCTGGTGACTGACAGGATGTGTGGGTTGAGGGAAAGGGGAGGGGTAAGGATTAGGACCCCGGTTCTGGCCTGGGCCAACAAGGGAAGGGGGGATGCCACACAGAGGTCATCGTGTGTCCCATAGAGGCTGAGATGTAGAATGACAATCAGTGCAGGCCTCAGCAAGCCCCACCCGCGTTCCAGCCCTTCCCCTCCGACCCAATCAGAGCGCTGTTCGGACGCATACATCAGCCCTGTGTGAGGAAATGGTCTTTGGTAGCTGAGGACAGAAACTGAGGGTGGGTGGGCAGAGGCTGTGGGAGGGAAGGAGTGGGGCAAGGGGATGCATGTTTGGGAAGGAGTTAGGGCTGATGGAAGATGGAGCTCCAGGAAGGGATGCCCCCAGACAAGAGGGGTGAGGCCCACAAGTGCCCAGTGCAGACACACCCAGCCCTTGGACTCCAACCTTCTCCCTGAGGCGGCCCAAATTAGGAGATGGTGAAGAGCCCAGCTGCTTCTGAGTGGCAGGAATTTGGCAGGAATGTGAGTGGGGAACAGGGAAGGCCCGAATTTTAGCCAGGAGGTCATTTGTCCCCCAAAGGCACAGCACACAGACCCAGGGATGGGCCAGTAACCTTTTTTTTTTTTTTGAGACATAATTTTGCTCTTGTTGCCCAGGCTGGAGCACAATGGTGCCATCTCAGCTCATTGCAACCTCCGCCTCCCAGGTTTAATTGATTCTCCTGCCTCAGCCTCCCAAGTAGCTGGGATTACAGGCATGCACCACCATACCCGGCTAATTTTGTATTTTCAGTAGAGACGGGGTTTCTCCGTGTTGGCCAGGCTGGTTTCGAATTCCTGACCTCAGGTGATCCACCCACCCCGGCCTCCCAAAGTGCTGGGATTACAGGTGTGAGCCACAGCGCCTGGCTGAAGCCAGTAACTTCTGATGAGCTCCAGGCACCCAGCTGAGCACATCCTCCAATCAGGAGGAGTCTCTCAGGTGACCACCTGCCAAACTGGGACAAAACTTGTGTGGCTTGGAGAGACTTTGAGGCGCCCCCAGAGGTGCGCTCGTATCTGGGCACTCCTCTGCCATGAATGACTTTGGAGCCCTTGCTGTGCAGCAGATAATGGGCACCCACTAGGGTTCTTACCTTCCTGGGGCTCTTGCATTTCACTCATGGGGAGACTGGGGCCAGAGTGGGGGAGGACACTGTGCCCCCACTGACGGAGACCCCGGGAGGCTAATAACAGGACATTGGGCAAGGTAGTGATAACATTGGACTGCAATACCCAGGGGAGCAGGAGTAACAGCGGGCGCTTACTGCGTTCTTTCTGTGGGTCAGGAACTGTTCCAAGCAGCGCTTTTCATGTGTTAGAGTTAGATCACTGAACCCTCCCAGTAACTCCGCCACTTTACAGTTGAAGAAAGTGAGCTGTGAGCAGGTGGGGGAATTGACTCTGGGATGCAGAGCTCCTAAGAGTGGCGGAGGGAGGAACTTGCAGAGCCACTGGGGTGGAGGCAGGGGCAAGGCCGAGTGAGGGCAGGGGCAGAATGTTGTCCATGGTTTGCAGATGAGGACGTCGCGGTTCTAGGCCCAGCTCACTGTTGTGCAGCCTCGAGACATGTACCTTACCATTGGGAGCCCCATTTTCTGCCTCTGTGAAATAACTGATCCCTCAGCACAGTGTAAGGATGGTATTAAATAAGATAACAAGGCGCAGAAAATACTAGCACAGAGCCTGGCACAAGGCTCTAGAAATGAAGCCCCTTCCCCTTAAAAACTCAACTCAGACCTGGCCACCCACACTCAGGGCTCCTGCCTGGGCTCAGGTCATAATGTTGGGCCCAGAGCCTGGTTGATGAGACAGGAGTTTCCTGGTGCCCAGAGGTTTAAAATAGCTGAAGTGGTCACAGCTGTTGGTGGATTCAGGGCCGGAGGTCGCAGGCATCACGGCTGCTCCCCACCTCCCCTGGGGTCCGGAAGAGCCACAAAGCATCTCATGGTGTCTTTTGGGGACTTAGCTCAGGCTGGTTCCTGGCACTGACCTGCACCCACCCCTCCAACACCCGCCCCTGCCAAGCCTGTGGGCAGAGGAGGGGCTCTTCTGAGCTGTTTTTTGTTAGGTTCCTTTCCTGGGTGTGGGTCTCTGTGCCAGGCATTGGGGGAACCTGGGAAGCCACTCAAACTTCAACACGCCTGCTTTGAGGAAACTAACAGCTCACCGAGAGCACTATACATACAATAATTTGAAAAGAAAGAAATGCACAAGTATTACCTGCTCATTGTGGAAAAGTTAAAAAAAAAACAACAAAACATGATCACCCATGACCCTAGTAGCACAGATCAGTCTGAATCTGTCTGAGTATGATCTGGCTGGGCTGCCCACAGGCTGCTGTGGGTGAACACACTTCCTGAGCCCTTGTGCCATGCCAGGAGCTGTTCTGAGCCCATTCACACACACATCTCAACCTATTTAATCCTCACGACAGCCCTATGAGGTGGGAGCTATTATTATCTTCCATTTGCACAGAGGCACCAACCAGGCTGGCAGTGAAGAGCATGGACTTTGGCCTTGGTGGACCTGGGGTCAAGTCTGGCTCTGCCCCTCACTAGCTGGGGGCCTCCCTGGGCCTCAGTTTCTTCTTCTATAAAGGAGATGCTAGGAATTGTTATAAGGAACAAGGAATAACAAGGTGATATCCAGTAAAGTACTGCACATCGTGGCCTGGCACAGACCCAAGTTCCAATAGACGGTAGTTATTTCCTATGCGCATATAGTTATTTTAAGTTTTTGTAAACATGGGCTTCTGACTACATGTTGTTTTATAACACACTTCAAAGCTTCTACAACGTGAGAGGCTGGGCTGGCTGTGGCCAGGTCACACAGAACATTGTAAGTCGTGGAAAAGGCTTTTGGGCTTTCTCTTTATGGGGTCATGGGGGAAGCCTGGGAAGGACTTTGGAAGGTGTCAATGGCACGATGTGTACTTTAGGAAGATCACTCTGGCTGCTTTGGGCAGCTAAATTTGACAGGAATTCTGGCAGGAGACCAGAGAAAGGGGTCTGGGCCATGGATCCCCAAAGCAATCCCTCTGTGGCCAGGGACCACCCCAACCCCTGACTCTGCACCATGGGGACCGCAGGCGTACCCTCAAGAGCAGATCCCTATAACCCTGACCCTGCCTGGCCCCCTCACACTCCCTTTCCCCTGGCAAAGCCCACCCTTTGGTTTCACTCCCTTGAGAAGAGTGTCTGGGATGGGGACGTTGATTCAACCTTGGCCTCAGCTCTTGGTCCTGAGAGACATCGCACTCAGAGGGAGGGAAGGGCTGGGGTGCTCCATTGTTCTAATACTGTGTGAGTTCAGAATGAGGAAGTCGTGTCCGTTCTGTGTGCTGCTGTGGCTGTACCCCACCCGGGGTACATTTATATATGCAGAGAGAGAGAGAGATTTATTTTAAGAAATTGGCTCACATGATTGCGGGGGCTGGCAAGTCTGGAATTTTGTAGAGTTGGCCAGTCAGAAATGGGGGAAGAATTGATGTCGCGGTCTTGAGACTGAATCTACAGGTTGGAAACAACACGGTTTCTATGTTGCATTCTGGAGGCTGAATTGCCTCTTCTTTGGGAAACCTCAGTCTTTGTTCTTAAGGCCTTCAACTGATTGGATGAGGCCCACCAACATTTTGGAGTGCAATCTACTTTACTCAAAGTCTACTGATTTAAACGTTTATCACATCTGAGAAATATCTTCACAGCAATATTCAGACTGGTGTTTGACTAGATGATGGGGTGCCATAGCCTGTCCAACTCTACACAGAAAATTAACCATCACCATGCTGAAAGGTAGGCTAAGGCTTTCATTCATTAGGTCGCCATTTATGGAGCATTTATTTCCTGCCTGGCACCTGTGCTAAGCACTTTGTGTGTGTTATCCCATTGAATTCTTGCTACAATCCCAGAAGTAAGTATTTTTATTACCCTTATTTTATACATCCAAGGGTAAGATGACTTGTCCAGACCAGGATTCTATCATTAGTCAGTGAAGCAAAGCTAGAAAGGTGAATGCTGGAGAAGATGTAATAAACCAGTGTCTGAAGGGCTGCCAGGGGGCCAGAGTAAGCCTGGGAGGCCCTAGACCCATGCTTTCCAACATGTAGCCACTGCCACACGAGGTTCATGTGGCTAATCTGAACTGACACGTGCTGTAGGTGTAAAACAGTGGTCCCCAACCTTTTTGGCACCCGGGACCTGTTTTGTGGAAGACAGGTTTTCCATGGATGGGGGTGGGATGGTTTTGGGATGAGTCAAGCTCATTACATTTCTTGTGCACTTTATTTCTATTATTATTACATTGTAATACATAATGAAACAATTCTACAATTCACTGTAATGTAGAATCAGTGGGAGTCCTGAGCTTGTTTTCCTGCAACTAGACGATCCCATGTGGGGGTGATGGGAGACAGTGACAGGTCATGAGGCGTTAGATTCTCATCAGGAGCATGCAACCTAGATCCCTCGCATGTGCAGGTCACAATAGGGTTTGTGCTTCTATGAGAATCTAAAGACAAAGCTTTCCTTGCTAGCCCACTGCTCATCTCCTGCTGTGTGCCCAGTTCCTAAGAGGCCACAGACCAGTAATGGCCCATAGCCCGGGGGTTGGGGACCCCTGGTGTAAAATACACTCAGATTTCAAGGAGTTAGAAAGAGAAAAAGAAGGTAATTTTAAAAATAATTGACTCCATGTTGGAATGATAATATGGTGAATGTATTTCATTAAATGCAAATGTATTATTACCTGGATGTGGTGGCTCACGCCTATAATCCCAACATTTTGGGAGGCTGAGGAGGGAGGATCACTTACATTCAGGAGTTTGAGATGAGCCTGGGCAACATAGCAAGACCCCAACTCTACAAAAAAATTAAAAATTAGCCAGGTATGGTGGTGCACCCCCTGTACTCCTAGCTACCGGGAGGCCAAGATGGGGGGAATCTCTTGAGCCCAGGAGGTTGAGGCTGCAAGTGAGAAGTGACTGTGCCACTGCAGGCCAACCTGGGTGACAGCAAAAGCCTGTCTCAAACAAACAAAAATCAAAAAGCCCAAAGACATATTGTTAAAATTAATTGTACCTATTTATTTCAGCTTTAAAAAAGATGTGGTTACTAGAAAATGTGGTTACCTGTGAGGCACACATTTGTAGTTGGCATCATTTTTCTTTCTCTTTTTCTTTTCTTTCTTTTTTCTTTTTTTGAGACAGAGTCCTGCCCTGTCACCTAGGCTGGAATGCAGTGGCATGATCTTGTCTCACTGCAACCCCCGCCTCTTGGGTTTAAGCGATTCTCATGCCTCAGCCTCTGGAGTAGTTGGCACTACAGACACGCGCCCCTGTGCCCGGCTACTTTTTGTATTTTTAGTAGAGACGGGGTTTCGCCATGTTGGCCAGCCTGGTCTCGAACTCCTGACCTCAAGTAATCCGCCCACCTCAGACTTCCAAACTGCTGGGATTACAGGTGTGAGCCACTACACCGGGTGGTTTGCATCATTTTTCTATAGGTGGTGCAGATCCAGACGCCTCTAAACGGTTAGGCAGGGACTTGTTCATGATTTTTCTGGGTCCACCCTGGGCACAGCTGGGCACAGTAGATAAATATTTGGTGAAGAGTGGAATTGCTTCAGAGTTCCCAGAGGGCAGCAGTGGGGTTAAGAGCAAGAGTTAAAAACAGGTAACACACGAAGGCCTCAAGAGGCGGAGACCACAAGGTGGCGCCAGATCCCCATCTTAGAAGCAGGGAGGAGGTACTGGCCGGCCTGAGCCCGAGAGATTAGAATGCCTCCGCCTCTGTCCCACCCTACTCAGCACCTTCCTTCAGCTTTGGGAACCCTCTTTGTCCTGATGGTTTGGGTCAGAATTCAGGGGCCACCTTTGTGTGAGGTTAGTGGCAGGTCCCTCAGAGTGGGAACTTCTCGCTGGACACAGGCAACTGAAGCCCCGAGAAGAATGAGTGGGGCCCAAAGACGAGCAGTGCCCGGCCCAAGGGCCCAGAACCAGTTGGTAAAAGAGGGAGGTCTTTTGTGTCTCATCCTTCAGGCCTGTCCTGTTACCTCAATGCCTTTGTCTTGTGAGCCTGGGTCGTTGATTCATTTTATTTTATTTTTTTTGAGATGGAGTCTCGCTCTGCCGCCCAGGCTGGAGTGCAGTGGCCGGATCTCAGCTCACTGCAAGCTCCGTCTCCCGGGTTCACGCCAATCTCCCGCCTCAGCCTCCCGAGCAGCTGGGAGTACAGGCGCCGCCACCTCGCCCGGCTAGTTTTTTGTATTTTTAGTAGAGACGGGGTTTCACCGTGTTAGCCAGGATGGTCTCGATCTCCTGACCTCGTGATCTGCCCGTCTCGGCCTCTCAAAGTGCTGGGATTACAGGCTTGAGCCACCGCGCCCGGCCCGTTGATTCATTTTAAAAAGCACTTAATAAGCAAATCACAGAGTCAGGTGTGTGCGGGCGGGAGTGGGGACACAGGTCCATCCTTATGAGCAACCTAGTGGGAACAAAAAACATGCACGGATGCTCACACACACACGCATGCACACACACACGCACACTTGCACATATGCACACGCATGCACACACACACACACCCTTGTGTAGGGAGAACACCACGCAGTCATTTACAACCACGTTGGAAGAAGGCACTATAATCATTTCTGCCATACCCCATGAGGTGGTCACATTTTCCATCTCTAGAATCAGTCCACTTGGATTGACATCCTAGCCCTTCCTGGCTTAGGAGACCTTGGACAAGTCATCTCACTTGAGTCTCAGTTTTCTCATCTATGAAATGGGAGTTATTTATGATACCTCCTTCCCAGGTGCTTGTGAGGTTTAAACAAGATAAGAGGCCGGGCGTGGTGACTCACACCTGTAATCCCAGCACTTTGGGAGGCCGAGGCAGGCAGATCACGAGGTCAGGAGATCGAGACCATCCTGGCTAACACAATGAAACCCCATCTCTACTAAAAATAAAAAAAAAAAAATTAGACAGATGTGGTGGCGGACGCCTGTAGTCCCAGCTATTCGGCAGGCTGAGGCAGGAGAATGGCATGAACCTGGCAGGTGGAACTTGCAGTGAGCTGAGATCGCACCACTGCACTCCAGCCGGGGCGACAGAGCAAGACTCCATCTCAAAAAAAAAAAAAAAAAAAAAAGGCTGGGTACGGTGGCTCACGCCTGTAATCCCACTATTTTGGGAGGCAGAGGAGGATTGCTTGAGCCCAGGGGCTTGAGACCTGCCTGGGCAACGTAGCAAAACCCTGTCTCTATGAAAAATACAAAAATTACCTGGGTGTGATGGCATGTGCCTGCAGTCCCAGCTACTCAGGAGGCTGAGGTGGGAGGATTGCTTGAACCCATGGAGGTTGCAGTGAGCCGAGATGGTGCCACTGTACTCCAGCCTGGGTGACAGAGCAAAGCCCTGTCTCGAAACAAACAAACAAACAAACAAACAAGCTAATACATAGACAGGGTCAAGCACATGGAAAATGCTCAGTCCATCCAGCCTGTGGTTTTAATGGCCCTTACTCAAGGCCGCTGGTGGATAGGGCGGCAGCAAAGGCATCAACTAAATGCCCGTGAGGGGCCTTGTGGGGTGGCTCATGGCTATAATCCTAGCACTTGGGAGGCTGAGGCAGGAGGATCACTTGAGCTCAGGAATTCAAAACCAGCCTGGGCAACATAGACCCCATCCCTTAAAGAAATTTAAATACCAGGGAGGGAATGTACGAGTGTCTGGGTGTGGGTTCCCCTGACACAGATCCTGAGACAGAAATTCAGCATAAATTGTTCATTTGAGAGGCAGTCCCAGGAAATATTGATAGTGGAGTGAGGAATTGAGACAGTAGAGATTAGGGAGTCGACAAAGAGTGCTGTGTCAAGCGATTGAGGGCCATGGGCAACTGGAGCTGGATCCCACTGGGGGTCTCTGGGAGACTGTGGAAAAAGAAACTTAGAGTTATTGCAGTGAGGAGTGAGGGAGCTGGGGTATTTATCCTCCAGCAGTCATGTGTCCAGGGCTGTGCGTGGATGGGGTGGGGTGGAGTATTTCCCCTGTAGTCCAGGTCTGTTCCCCGCAGGTAGAGAAAACCTTCAGGCAGAGATGCTGATGCTGTTGGGAGTCAGGCTCTTGTGCAGTCTTGGCTTCAACAGAAGAGGAAAGGTTAATACTAGCTAAGGCAAGAAGGGAAGGCTTCATGGAAGAGGTGGCCTTTGAGCTCCCCTTTGAAGAAGAGGTAGGAGTTTGACAAGCAGAAGTAGGGGAAGGACGTTCCTGGCAGGAGGCAGAGCTCAGCCAAGTGAGGGGAGTGTGGTAGCTCGGGGGCGTGTGGGGTAAATTGTAGGAGGGGATTTTGGGTATAAGACCAAGAAAGTAGTCTGAGGCTAAGCCGTGGGGGCTTTGAGTGCCAGGTCACAGAGCATTCGACTGGGTTCTGTGGAAGGAGAGAGCCATGAAAAGGAGGAACCCCTGAGTGTTAGTGAGAATGGGTTTGAGGGATTCTGAGAGCAGGTGGGAGGCTGCGCTCTAGGTGACAAGTGAAGAGGCCCTGATGGGATGGGACAACAAGACTGGCCTTTGAGCAAGGCAAACTGAAAGTTAAGGAATTTTCTGGGGGCAGGTTCTAGAGATCTTGGAACGTAGAGGCTTCTCTGCCCTTCCCCTGTTTAGAAGCCTCAGATGAGCTGCTCCCTGAGCAATGGGCATGGCTGTGCATACATGCAGCTTCCAGCAGGAGGCGCCAAGAGCAAAGGCACCTGGCGCAACCTCTCAGAGCTTAAGGAAGGAAGGAAAAAGGGGCTCACTCCGAGGAAGTAATCACCCGGATCCCATTCTTTGTCAGGGCAGGGAGCTTGAGGTCTAACAGGACGCAGTGGAGAACGCTGGAGCTGCATTTGAATCCTAGCGCTGCCTTTTCCTGTCTGTGCCTTGATGCTCCCATCTATAAAATGGGGGTGATGAAAGTATCTTCTTCCTATAATCATTTTAAGAACGAAATGAGATGATGCACATAAAGCCCTAGCACGTAGTAGATGCTTAGAAAAGGGTTAGCGTTGGTTTGCTGCTGTTGTTACTGGTGGGCAGGAACTGAAAATAGGCATTATCCATGCTGGCTGAAGCCAGCCTGGTCTGTCTGGAGAGGAACAAGTCACCAGGTCCTGGCTTGACGATGTCTGGTCTATTCAGACCTTGTAGTGACCCTAAGTCTCTGGGCAAGTGGGAGGGGGAAACCTGCTCTTAATTTTCATGGCCATCGTTACATGACTGTGAGTGCTGATTTTTGGTACCCTTGAGGCTTGAGGCTTTTGTGTCAAGAATGGATTATCAGTCTCCTTTGGTTTTTGGCTGGAAGCAGTGGCTCACGCCTATAATCCCAGCACTGTGGGAGGCGGAGGCAGGCAGATCGCTTGAGTTCAGGAGTTGGAGACCAGCGTGGGCAATACGGTGAAACCCCATCTCTAACAAAAATGCAAAAAAATTAGCCGGCCGTGTTGGTGTATGCCTGTGATCCCAGCTACTCCAGAGGTTGAGGTGGGAAGATTGCTTGAGCCTGGGAGGTAGAGGTTGCAGTGAGCCGAGGTCGGCCACTGCACTCCAGCCTGGATGACAGAGTGAGACCCTGTCTCAAAAAAAAAAAAAAAAAGGATCTCCTTTGGTTTTCAAAAATTATTATTCCACTTACTGTCATTTCAAATTCAACAATCCCATTTTAGCTTTGAGTTCAGGTTAAAAATCTTCTCTTATGGACAAATTCCATGTTTTTTCTTTTATTTGCTAGAGATGGAGTCTCACTATGTTGCTGGTCTTGAACTCCTAGGCTCAAACAATTCTCCCACCTCAGCCTCCCAAAGTGCTGGGATTACAGGCATGAGCCACTGTGCCTGGCCTATATGATTCCACTTCAGTGAGGTGCCTACAATAGTCAGATTCACAGGGACAGAAAGTAGAAAGGAGGTTGCCCTGGGGGCTGGAGAGAGAGGGGAATGGCAAATTGTCATTTAGTGGGCATAGAATTCTAGTTTTGCAAGATGAAAAGAGTCTTGGAGATTGGCTACATTTAACAACGTGAATGTACTTAACATTCTGCTGAACTGCACACTTACAAATGGCTTAGATGGCACATTGTACGGTATGTATATTTTACCACGATTAAAAATTAAAAAAAATTTAGAAAAAGTATTCTTTTAAAATGTGGCATGGTGGTTCACGCCTGTAATCCCAGCACTTTGGGAGGCCGATGCAGGTGGATCACCTGAGGTCAGGAGTTCAAGACCAGCCTAGTCAATATGGTGAAAACCCGTCTCTACTAAAAATACAAAAATTAGCCAGGCGTGGTGGCACGTGCCTGTAATCCCAGCTACTTGGGAGGCTGAGGCAGGAGAATCGCTTGAACCTGGGAGGCAGAGGTTTCAGTGAGTGGAGATCGCACCACTGCACTCCAGCCTGGGCGACAGGTGAGACTCTGTCTCTAAAAGAAAAAAAATAACAACTTTAAAAATTATTATAAAATTATTAAAATGCCTCAACTGAATATTTGGTTCCATTTATAATATTGGCTAATTAAACATGCATGAAAATATAATGTAAAAACTGTCGGAACCCCCAAGACACTTCAGCCTTGAGAGAGCTGTGACTGAGATCTGAGTCATGTATGTGCCTCTTGTTCCTCAGATTGTAGATGAACTCACTTTCTTATTTTTCTTGTTCTGTTCAATGACTGGAGAGAATTAAAGAATGTCAGGGACAAAACCCTCCTGCCTTCTTAATTAATGACCCGGTGACTCATCCACTTCCCCTTTGTTGTCCTGCTCTGCGTAGAACAGATGTCGGGAAATGCATAGCTATCATACCCTTCACAAAAAATGTGAAATGTGCCCTCCCCGAAAAGAAACACTGCCCATAACCAGTCAAATGGCTGTAACTATGCGCCAGCCTTGTAGGAAAAATGCTGTAATCCAGCTAAAAATTCCTCTGACCCTGCCTCTGTAAATGAAACTGTCACTTCCCTACTTCGGAATGCTGAGTTCATTACTTTGGAGTTAGGGTATCTGGGTGGCCATCCTCACACCTTGTGCTTGAATAAACTCTATTTTGTTTTATTTTAGTGTTTGTTATATTTTATTTTATTATTATTATTTTTTGAGACAGGGTCTCACTCTGTTGCCCAGGCTGGTGTGCAGTGGCACAATCACGGTTCACTACAGCCTCAACCTTCTGGGCTCAAGCAGTCCTCTCACCTCGGCCTCAGTAGCTGGGACTATAGGTGTGGGCCACCACACCTGGCTAATTTTAAAAATTTTTTGTAGAGACGGTGTCCCACTATGTTGCCCAGGATGGTCTCGAAGTCCTGGACTCAAGGGATCCACTCACATTCAGCTTCCCAAAGTGCTAGGATTATTGGTGTGAGCCGCTGTGCCTGGCCTAAACTCTTTTTAAATTACACTCTGACGCTCTTGGTTATTTCAGGTTGACACATATTTAAACATTTTTAACTGCGTGTATAAATTTAATATATGCAATTTCTTTTTAAAATACTTCGGTTGCCTTAATAACAAACACAACGTTCTCAAGCACTTAAATTATTCTTAGAAATCTGGTAACTTATGCTTATCATGAATTTAAATTTGTATAACATTTTAACACTTCTGACAAACATAGTAAGATTTCAACTTAAAATATCGCAAGTCTAAATCAATCAATGATTCATTTGTGCATTTTACTTTATTTTTGAGATGGAGTCTCACTCTGTCACCCAGACTGGAGTGCAGTGGCACGATCTCGGCTCACTGCAAACTCTGTCTCCCAGGTTAAAGCGATTCTCCTCTGTCAGCCTCCCAGGTAGCTGGGATTATAGGCATCCACTACCACACCTGGCTAATTCTTGTATTTTTAGTAAAGACAGGATTTTACCATGTTGGCCAGGCTGGTCTCGAACTCCTGACCTCAGGTGATACGCCCACCTCAGCCTCCCAAAGTGCTGGGATTACAGGTGTGAGCCACTGTGCCCGGCTTCATTTGTGCATTTTAAATTAAAACCTTAAGACTGACCTTTTATTCACACAGACTAGGGGTGTGCAATCTTTTGCCTTCCCTGGGTCACATTGGAAGGGGAAGAATTGTCTTGGGCCAAATACAAATACACTAACACTAACAATAGCTGATGAGCTAAAAAAAAAAAAAAAAAAAAAAAAAGAATTGCAAAAACAAAAATATCATAACGTTTTAAGAAAGTTTACGAATTTGTGTTGGGCCACATTTAAAACCACAGCTGCATTCAAAGCCACTGGCCAAGGGTTGGACAAGCTTAACATAGCCCATATTCTCTTAAATATTAAAAGCATTTCAAATTCCAAAGTTGAAATTGTTTGATTCTCTGCATCATTTCTTTGCTCAATTCTTGTCAAGCTTAAAAAATGAGAGCCTGCTAAAGCAGTGATGTTGTCACACCAAGAAAATTTCGAGATTAGTTTTCCAACCCGTTTTTGGGGTTCCTACCTCCTCTAACATTCCTTAATGTCCACAGAAACTTCAGGCTTGGATGGAGGTTTTGTCCAAGGTCTTGACAGGACACAAGTCCTATTGTTAGTCATTTAAACAGGATTTCCCATAACCTAAAAAGGGCGGAGACATAGCCTGTGTCCCCAGGTTTCAGCATATGCATTTCCTATTTCTTAAGTCAGATTTGGGGCTAAGTAATACCCTCCCAGGTGGCTTCACCACTAGTTTGGATTCAGTTGGTGTTTTAGTCCACTTGGCATTATAAGGAATACCTGAGGCTGGGTAATCGATAACGAAAAGAGGTTTATTTGGCTTATAGTTCTGCAAGCTGTATAAGTAGCATTATGCCTGGATGACCCAGCCTTGGCAAAATACTAAAAGCAAGAAAAAAATAAAAAAGAAGCATTGGCAGGGTGCGGTAGGTAGCTCATGCCTGTAGTCCCAGCACTTTGGGAGGCCGAGGTGGGTGGATCACCTGAGGTCAGGAATTTGACAGCAACCTGGCCAACGTGGTGAAACCCCGTCTCTACTAAAAATACAAAAATTAGCCAGGTGTGGTGGTGGGTGCCTGTAATTCCAGCTACTCAGGAATCTGAGGTAGGAGAATTGCTTGAATTTGGGAGGTGGAGGTTGCAGTGAGCCGAGATTGCGCCACAGATCTCCAGCCTGAGTGACAGAGCGAGACTCCATCTCAAAAAAAAAAAAAAAAAAAGACAGAAAGAAACATGGCCCTGGGGTAGAGCCCCAGAAGAGACTCTACTAAGGCAGTGGTGAGGGGAAATGTGGGGCTGGAGGCCCCACAGAGAGTACCCACAAAAGCACTGCCTAGCACAGCTGGGAGAACAGGGCCACTGCCCTCCAGACTCCAGAATGGTAGAGCCACTGGCAGCTTGCACCCTCAGCCTGGAAAAGCTCAACTCCAACCTGTGATAACAGCTATGTGGGCTGTGCCCACCCAGCAAAGCCATGGGGCTGGGACTGCCCAAGGCCTTGGGAGCCCACTCCTTGTGGCAGAGCGCCCTGGATGTAGGATATGGAGTCAAGGGAGATTATTTTGGAGTTTTAAGATTTAATGTCTGCCTTGCTGGGTTTTGGATTTGTATGTGGCCTGTTCTCCTTTCTTTTTTTTTTTTGAGACAGAGTTTCGCTCTTGTTGCCCATGCTGGAGTGCAGTGGCACAATCTTGGCTCACTGCAACCTCCACCTTCTGGGTTCAAGCAATTCTCCTACCTCAGCCTCCCGAGTAGCTGGGATTACAGGCATGCGCCGCCATGCCCGGGTAATTTTTGTATTTTGTATTTTTTTTTTTTTAGTAGAGATGGGGTTTCTCCATGTTGGTCAGGCTGGTCTCGAACTCCTGACCTCAGGTGATCTGCCCGCCTTGGCCTCCCAAAGTGGCCTGTTCTCCTTTGTTTTGGCCACTTTTTGCCTTTTGGAATGGGAATCTTCACCCAATGCCAGTACCACCATTGTATCTTAGAAGCAAATAACTTGGTTTTCATTTTATAGGATCATAGGTGGTAGAAACTTGCCTTGTGTCTTAGATGGAACTTTGGACTTTTGAGGTGGCAGTGGAACAAGTTAAGACTTTTGGGGACTATTGGGAAGGGGTGATTGTATTTTGCAATATAAGAAGGCATGAGATTTGGGGGCCAGGGGCACAATGATCCAGTTTGAATATTTGTTCCTTCCAAATCTCATGTGGAAATGTGATCCCCAATATCGGAAGTGGGGCTAGAGGGAGGTGTTTGGGCCATGGGGGCAGATCCCTCATGAAGGGATTTGTGCCCTCTTTGTGGTCATGTGTAGTTCTCACTCTATTAGTTCACATGACAGTTGGCTGTTTAAAAGCATATAACACCCCTTCCCTCTCTCTTGTTTCTTCTCTTGCCATGTGACATGCCCACTCCCATTCACCTTCCACCATGATTGGAAGCTTCTTGATTCTGCCATGATTAGAAGTTTCTTGAAGCCCTCACCAGAGGCATGGTGCCAGCAAATGGATTTACTGCTTGATCCTATTCTGGATTCCGTTGAAAGACTTTTTATCTGTTGGGGACCACTCTGCTACAGATATTTACATGACATCCAATGGAACCTCCTCCCTTTGTCTGGTTCCTGGGGACAGTTCTAAGGTTTATATGGGGACAGTGAGTCACAGCTTAAGCAGCTAGGACTCAGCTAAAGAAATTGGGTGGTGCACACTTGTACTGTAGGCCCAGCTACTCTGGAGGCTGAGGCGGGAGGATTGCTTGAGCGCAGGAGGTCGACACTGTAGTGAGCGATGATCACACCACTGCATCATTCCAGCCTGGGGGACAGAGACCCAGTCTCAAAAAAAAAAAAAAAAAAAAGAAAGAAAGAAAGAAAGAAAGAAAGAAAAGAGAAGAAGGGCTTGGTGCTCTCCTCGTGGTAATGAGTGAGTTCCACACTCTCTACTGATAATGAGTTGGGGGAGTGGAGGTGGAGTCTGGGGTGGGGGCCTCTTTTCTATTCAGGCTTTGGCATCCCTGACCACTCAGGCTAAAATAGACCCCTTCCTTCACTCTCTAGCCTCGATTATTTTCCTCAGACTATTTGTCACCAGCTGAAAATGTCTTATGTAGGCAAACAAAAACACAAGACACCCAGTTACATCTGAATTTCAGGTAAACACCAAATAATTTTTCCAGGTTCAAAATATTGCATGGGACATTCATCGTTTCTCCACGATGCACATTTGACTGGGCTTGCTGTAGTTTGTCTGGCAACCTTACTTATGTCAATCATTGCCTGTTCTGCATTCTCCGCAAATACCCCATAAGCCCATGAGGGCTCAGTCTGTCTCTGTCTTGTTCATTGCTGTGTTCTTGGTGCCCTGTGAAGGACCCAGCTCATGGTAGGTGCTCTGTGAATGAATGAATGATTTCAGGACCTGAGAGAGGTCCCTGGTCAGCAGCGGGTGCAGAGGGAGTACTACAGGGAGGCAGGTGTTGGCTCTTCCCAAGAAGGTCAGGGATGTGACTGAGAAGCCGGCTGCCTCTGGAGGGCATATGTCCCCCTGGGGCATTTCTGGCTCAGACTGGTCCTCCCTTTTTGGGAGCGTTGTCCTTGGCGATCTGTGAAGACGTCAGAGTGAGTCTCTTCACTGAGTTCGACACTGAGTTTTCTTCTTGCGGCTGCCTGGGCTCTGACTGGGTTTTATCCCACAGAGATACAAGCTGGACATATTTGTTGAGTTGGTTTTTCCAGTGTCTTACTGTGTGTGGCTGGGACCAGTGTGGACACTGGCCGGGAAGGCTCTGTGGTGCCTCTGAGCCCTGACATGCTGTCTGCCCTACCACCCTGAGGTCGAGATGGCCCCACAGCCAAGTGGAGTGCGTCCCGAGTCCTGTGGAATCCCAGTGCCCACTCAGGGAATGGCTTCTGGAGGTCCAAGAGAGGACACAAAGGTCACACAGGTGGGCTGCAGAAATGTGTCTTCCCTTGGGATCAGGAGGGCGACCTCCTGCCCTCACAGGCTCTCACAGACTCCAAGCAGGGGCCCTGGGGTCTCCTGTGGGGCTGAGCTGCATGGAGTCACCTTTTGTTGACTGAAATAAAGAAACTGAGGCAGAAATTAATATAGAGAGTTTATTTGGGCCAAGGTTGAGGACAGCAGCCCAGAACACACTTCTAAGGTGCCTTGGGGAATGCTCCGTCCAGCCTTCGTTACAAGCAGGTTTTTGAAGCGGATACACAGTT
This sequence comes from Trachypithecus francoisi, assembly GCF_009764315.1. NCBI lineage: Eukaryota > Metazoa > Chordata > Mammalia > Primates > Cercopithecidae > Trachypithecus > Trachypithecus francoisi. Next base: position 107,838,681 of record NW_022681457.1, on the reverse strand, counting down.
GTTTGATAAGCATTCTCACTGGGTTGCAGAGATGACCCTGAGCCGTGATTGGCTCTGCATTGTTGAATGATAGGTATGAGGTATGGTGTCCAGCTGGCATTTTATGGTTCGTGTCAGTCAGTCCACATAGCAAGTGGCTTCAAGAGGTCATTATTTAGCTCACGGCAGGAGAGAGACATGGCTGCTGTCACATTTCTTTTCTTTCTTTTTTTTTTTTTGAGACGGAGTCTTGCTCTGTCGCCCAGGCTGGAGTGCAGTGGCACAATCTCCACTCACTGCAAGCTCTGCTTCCCGGGTTCACACCATTCTCCTGCCTCAGCCTCCCGTGTAGCTGGGACTACAGGTGCCCGCCACCACGCCCAGCTAATTTTTTAAAATGTATTTTTAGTAGAGATGGGGTTTCACCGTGTTAGCCAGGATGGTCTCGATCTCCTGACCTCATGATCCACCCGTCTCGGCCTCCCAAAGTGCTGGGATTACAGGCGTGAGCCACCGTGCCCGGCCTGCTGTCACATTTCAATGCCTCTCTGGGCCTGATAGTTTAAAGGGGCTCACATTCCTCAGATACAAAATGTCTCTTTTTTCTCACCTTGCTCCCCAGCCAGGGCTTGGGGTGGATGCCTGGCCTGCAGCTGAAGAATGGCAGCAAGGCCTGGATTCCTAGGGGCCCCGTGAGGGGTCACAGCCTCAACCTCAGCCTTGATGGAGCTGACTGTGTGTGCACAGATGTGCACAGATGTGACACTCTCACCTGACCCAGACACATGCATGCATGCACGCATGTGCACACACACACACACGTCCTTACCTACCCACACACCTGTGCACACACACCCACACACCTGGGCACCGCACATGCACACACACACGCCCTTACCTGCCCACACACCTGTGCACACACACCCACACACCTGGGCACCCGCACATGCACACACACGCCCTTACCTGCCCACACACCTGTGCACACACACCCGTGCACACACACCCACACACCTGTGCACACACACCCGTGCACACACACCCACACACCTGTGCACCCCCCATGCACACACACACACACACACACCCCTTAGGGGCAACCTACATAACACCTGTGCACACACCCCCACACACCTGTGCATCCCTCACATGCACACACCCCCTTACCTACCCACACACCTGTGCACACCCACCCATACACCTGTGTACCCCCCACATGTACACACACACACACCCTTACCTACCCACACACCGGTGCACCCACACATGCACACACACACCCCTTAGGGGCTACCTACACAACACCTGTGCACACATGCCCACACACTTGTGCATCCCTCACATGCACACACACATATGCACATACACATATGCACACACTCTTACCTACCCACATGCCTGTGCACATACACACACCTCTGTACCCCCACATGTACACACACACTCTCTCACCATATACACACACACACCCCTACCTACCCATACACCTGTGCACACACACACACGTGAGCACCCCCCACACCCACTCTTATCTACCCACACAGCTGTGCACACACCCACACACCATGCACCCACATGCACACACACATGTACACGCACACACCCACTCACAGAACACCTCTATGCACAGCCACACACCTGTGCACCCCCACCCGCATGCACATACACACACACAGCCCTCTACCCCTACTCACAGAACACCCGTGCACGCACTTGGACACCCATGCACCTCCGCCATGCACACACAATCTCTTCCTCCATCCTCCCCCGCCCCCCACCCACCCCCACACAGTTCCCACACACAGCGTGTCCTGCCTCAAGCCTGTTGAGCTCTAGGAAGTATGAGCTCCTGGTGGCCTCCTTGACACTGTTTGTGGCCCTTCTCCTGCACCTTGTGCTGGTTCTCAATGGCGTTTAGCTCAAAATAGTCTATGTGCCGAAGAGACATATTTTGGGGTGGCTAGCATCCCTCTAGGAGAGCATGCCTCCCCTGCAGCATCGGTGGGGGGATGATCCTTTTCCTCCACCCACCTTCAGCTTTCTGGCTGGGGCCCCATAGAGGAGACTTGAAAAAGATAGATGAACAAGTGAAAAACAAACAGACGTTCATTAATAAGCGCATTGTGCATACACATGAGAGCATCCAGCGATCAGTAACCAAAGGGTTGGGTGGGACTGGGGTTTAAATATCAACAAAGGAAAAGAGGTTTTGAGTTTCTGGGCTGGGGAGGGCTGTTCTGGGAAGGGATCGGGAGGAGATGTAGGTAAATAAGAGTCATCTTGTTCTGCAGAAAAACCTCAGGTGAGAGCAGGGCTCCCCAGGAGCAGCTCTCTCCCAGGTATGAGACATCTTTACAAATAGAAATTTCCCTTATGGAAGGGTCTATTTGTGCAGCTTGCTCCATGACTTATGATGGTGCCTTTTCGACTTACAATATTTTCCATTTGCAATGGGTTTATTCTGAGTTAACCCAAAGTCCAGGAACGTACTGAATGCACCATCACACAGCCGAAAAACCCCAGATTGGACCATGGTAAGTTGGGGATCGTCTGCACTCTATTTTTAGGCAGTTAGGAGGAGGTAAGGAGCTTTTCCTGTGGTGGCTGGTTCTCAATGGCCTTTAGCTCAAAATAATCCATGTGCCAAAGAGGCCTATTTTAGGGTGGCTGGTACCCTTCACTAGCAAGCTGCAGAGCCAGGGTGCAGACTAGGCTTTCTGCTCCAGAATCTGTGCTCCAGATGTTCCACTGAGCTGCTAGCTGTAGCCCCATACTATCCACATACAACACCAACACACGCATGAAACATACATGAGAGGGGTGCATCCCCATCAACGTCCTCGTGCACACACAGGAACGCCTATGCATGCATACCTCCCTCTCCTCCGCCCGGTCCCCCTGCGTCCACTCATCCTCACACAGGTGTGTACACCCACACACCTAGTGTGCATAGGCACACATACACACACACACACACACACACGTGCTCACTCTCTCAGTCTCCCACGCACAGGCAGAGTCACGTTCTTTGTGCCTGGGAAGGAAGCTAAGTCTGTAGAAAAGCGTGTAGCCGGCTCTGACTCTGACCCCAATCTCCTGTTATCCTTCCACTGCCTGCGGGGATCTTCAGAGTGACCCCTCCATCCTCTCCCAGGGAAACCCAGCACTCACCATTGTCACATGCCACTCAGGTGGCTGTGGGTCAGGGTCCTGAAGCAAGGGATCTGGTGGGGAAGGGGGACCCAGCCAATGGTTCATGGAAATGGGGTAACACGAGCCCCAGTCCTCAGGATCTGGCAGGCAGTGGGGGAAGGCAGTCCTGAGCTGCACAGACTGTTCCCTGCTTGCCCTGCAGAGATGAAGCTCCCCTCCAGAAAGGAGATTGAGGCACTGGGCTTGCATTTTTTTTTTTTTTCTTTTTTTGAGATGTAGTCTCACTCTGTTTCCCAGGCTGGAGTGCAGTGGTGTGATCTCGGCTCACTGCAACCTCCACCTCCCAGGTTCAAGCGATTCTTCTGCCTCAGCTGAGATTACAGATGTGCGGCTTCATGCCTAGCTAATTTTTGTATTTTTTTTTAGTAGAGACAGGATTTCACTATGTTGACCAGTCTGGCCAAGAACTCCTGACCTCAAGTGATCCACCCACCTTGGCCTCCCAAAGTGCTGGGATTACAGGCATGAGCCACCGCACCCAGTCGCATCTGGGTTTGAATCCTTGCTCTGCCACCTGCCAGCTGGCTGGCCTTGCACAAGTTACCTAACTTCTCTGAGCATCAGTTTTTAAAATCTATTACGTGAGGACGAGGACTACAAATAAATAAGAAGAGTTACTGCCTATGGAGCACTTATTATGTGCCAGACACCGAGCTAAGGTGATTAGATGGATTAATTAATGTAATCCTCCCCAAAACTTTCCAGGGCAGATCTGTGTGAAATTGCCATTATTATAGGTCAAAAGAGTCAAATGTTGACAAATTTACTTGGTTTAGCCTAATATTATTATCCCTGTTGAGAGGATTCAGAATGTACTACCCCAAAATATGGTACCTTGGATATTGAATATTTGAAACTGAAAGAATTTGAGAACTGGCAGGCACAGGAAGGACTCTCAGAACTTTCCCTGAAGCAGATCACAAGACTTTCACGTGAGAGGTGCCCTCCCTGTACCTGGAGGAAAGGAGCATCTTCATCTCTGAAGACAGAGGGACAGGGAATCCAAACAAGCCGCCCTGTTGGGTGTTCCCAGTTTACTGCCCTTAGCTCAGATCCTTCTATCCTTCACATTTTCCCATGACTCCCTGCCCTTCATCCAACTCAGCAACAAAATGCTTAGCTACAACTGCTTCTGTGGGTCTTCATTTCCTTATGAAGGCTCCTGTGTCATGTAAAATTTATATTAAATACATTTGTATGCTTTTTCCTTGTTAATCTGTTTTTTTCTGTTACAGGAGCTCCAATCAAGAACCTAGGAGGGTAGAAGGAAAAGCCTTTTCCTTTGCTACCCTATGTTACAGATGAGGACACTGAGGCTCAGAGAGGGGAAGCGACCTGCCCAAGGTCACACAGCCAGCACAAGGTAAAGCTGGGATTCGAACCTGGTCTACCTGGCTCTTCTGTTACACTTTCAGTCCTGATGCTAACTTTGGTGTGAACCAAACCAGAACCCATCAAATGTTTAGCATAGCACCAGGCAAACAGTAAGTGCTCAACAAATGCATGGTTCTTTTCCTTGTTTTCTTTCCTTGACTTTCAGGACAAAGCTCTTACTCCTCAATGGATGATTGACACTGGCTTGATGATTTACTCCGCCCAACACCATGTGTCTCTTACTCCAGTGCTGGGGTGAAATCATGTGGTGATCCCACTCCACATCTCACCCTCATCTTCTGCCATCATCTAAATAGTTCCTGGCAGAAGCAATCTATCCTCTTTCAGGGAGTCATCCTGGATGGGCACCTCCCTGCCAGGTGCGCACTTCCCTACTTCCTGGGCTCAGGCTCAACAGCTCATTCAGTTGGTTCTGCATTTGCCCATGGAGGCCCCGATCTGGTGCTACCAGCCAGGGCTCTGGAGCCAGCATGCCTCCTGAGGTCTTTAACTCATGTTGGCTGAGCTCCTCTCCTGTGTCAGGTCCTGGGCTAAGTATTTTCTGTGTTACAGAATTTCATTCCCACAACAACCCTTTGAGGGGCATGCTTTTCTTCTCCTCATTGGACAGGTGCTGAGACTGAGGCTCTGAGACTTGCAGGAATTTGTAGACATGAGGTGATCTGTAGGCATGAGGATAAAGGAGGGCTGTGAGCCGCCACTCAGGAACACAGGAGCACATCCTTGTGCAGGTGACATTTGGGGAGACCCTTGACAAAGAGCTAGCCTCTTAACAGGGAGACGTGGGGAGGTGAGGAGAGAAGAGAAGGGCAAGCTGGGCAGAGGAGACCACGGGAGCAAGGTAGGAAGATGGGCCTGGCTTCTGGTATCTTCAAGAATTGGATGGAGAGGGTGGAAGGAAAATATGGTTGGACCATGAAGTACCTTGGGCAGCAGCCAGTGGCCAGAGGACAAGGTCTCAGCAGCTAGGAAGCTCAGAGCGTGCCTGAGCAATGAGACCCTTGGATGGGAATCAGACAGAGAGAGGAAGGCTGCTGGGGGTCGGGAGGGATTTGTGCCTCAGATAGGATATGTGTTCCTGGCTTCTAGAAGATCCCTTCACCCAGGACACTCTGATATTCCATGGTTCTAAGAATCTGCAAGTTTAACACATTCTGGTTAAACAACTCCACCATTTTAATGGTTTTTATATTTTAACAATTTAGCACCCTAAGATTCCCTAATTCTAACATTTTCAGGGCCTAAGTTCCTGCATTTCTTCCATTCTAAACTTGTACTAAAAAGCTTAGGAGAGCCAGATGCGGTGGCTTATGCCTGTAATCCCAGCACTTTGGGAGGCCGAGGCGGGCAGATCACTTGAGGCCAGGAGTTCCTGACCAGCCTGGCCAACATGGTGAAAACCCATTTCTACTGAAAATACAAAAATTAGCCGAGCATGGTGGCACATGACTGTAGTCCCAGCTACTCAGGAGGTTGAGGCATGAGAATCGTTTGAACCCGGGAGGCGGAGGTTGCAGTGAGCCAAGATCATGTCACTGCACCTCAGCCTGGGCAACAGAGCCATGAGACTCTATCTCAAAAAAATAAAATTAAAAATTAAAAAATTAAAAATTAAAAGAAAAAAGAAAAATAAAAAAAAACTCAAGAGAACTTAAAAGTTCAGAGCTTGTATAATTCACACCTGCTGCAGAGCCTGAGCACCTCAGATCATGTAATTTGAAGATTCTATGATTAATTTCAGGAAGGTGCTGAGCATGTGGGTGGGGAAGGCAGGGGGACAGGTCTGGGTGCATAAATATCACCTTGCCTCTTGTGTCAACTTCCCAAGGGCTGGGTACAGAAGAGGCATCAGGAAGTATTTACAGAATGACTGTTTGGGCAAGAAAGGACAGGTGTCTTAGTATATTTTCTGTTGCTTATAACAGAATATCTGAAACTGGATAATTTACAAAGAAAGGAATTTATTTCTTACAGTTATGGAGGCTGAGATGTCCATTGTCAAGGAGCTGCATCTGGTGAGGTCCTTCTTGCTGCTGGTGACTCTCTGCAGAGCCCCCAAAGTGGTGCAGGACATCAGCTGGTGAAGAAGCTGAGTGCTCACATGCTAGGACAGCCCTCTCTTCCTTTTCTTATAAAGCTGCCAGTTCCTCTCCCATGATCTCTTAATGGATCAATTAATGGGTTAATCTATTAACCCATTAATTCACTAATCCATGACTGGATTAACCCATTCTTAAGGGCAGAACCCTCATGACCCAATCACCTCGTAAAGGCCCCACCTCCCAGTACAGCCACATTGGGGATTAAATTTCAACATGACTTTTGAAGAGACAAATACTCAAACCATAGCAAAAGACCTGGCTTGTGGGTGGAGATGGGGGTTAGGGGTGGTTCTGAGTCAGGTTTGAACGGGCAAAGTTGGGAGGAAATAGTCAAGTGCATTTGCAGGGAAGCCCACACGAAGTTGCCGATAAAAGGTTGAGCATTTGAGTTGGTATTTGAAATGGGGCCATGCCAACATTGGCATGCAGCTAAGTGGAACTTGAGGTTCAGTTTCATGACTGCTGTGAAGCCAGGGTAAGACAAAAATTGGGTTGGCCAACTTTTTCTATAAACAGCCAGAGAGTAAATATTTTAGATATTGTGGAGCGAGACATGTATTATAACCTTTTAGCACAGATACAGTGTCATTGCCTAATAAGCACAATGTTTTACTATCTAATTGGATAACAAAATAATGCACACTTCACTGGGCTTTAAAAATGTGATGCTCCAACATTGATGGGTAAATAGATAAACAAAATGTGGTATATACATACATAGAATATTATTCAGCCTTAAAAAGGAAGGAATGGATGAGAGCAGTGGCTCATGGCTGTAGTTCCAACACTTTGGGAGGCTGAGGCGGGCAGATCACATGAGGCCAGGAGTTTGAGACCAGCCTGGCCAATATGGTGAAACCCCATCTCTACTAAAAAAAAAAAAAAAAAAAAACAAATTAGCTGGGTGTGGTGTCACACGCCTGTAATCCCAGCTACTTGGGAGGCTGAGGCACAAGAATCATATGAACCAGGCAGGCGGAGGTTGCAATGAGTTAAGATTGTGCCATTGCATTCCAGCCTTGGGTACAGAGCAAGACTCTATCTCAAAAAAAAAAAAAGAAAAAAGAAAAAAGAAAGAAAGAAAAGAAAAGGAAGGAAATTCTGACACATGGCTGCGATGTAGATGAACCTTGAGGACATCATGCTCAATGAAATAAGCCAGTCACCAAAGGAGAGATATCATAGAATTCTACTTCTATGAGGTACCTAGACTAGTCAAAATCATAGAGACAGAAAGTAGGGTGAAATAAAATTTACTGGAGGCCATTTTTTTGGACTAAGCTCCTGCACTAGACCCCAGGACCAAGACACTCATGCTAGGTGCCACGTAATCAAACTGACCTTTAAAACAGTCAGCTTTCCAAAACAAACATACAAACAAACAAAAAAACAGATTTATAGCAACCAACAGAGAAGGTCCCAGTCAACCTGAGCTAATGTGAGAAGGAAGTCCCCTCTGCTTTCATCCTACAAGGAAAGTAACTTTGAAATACCCAGTCTACTTTTTGTTCCTTGTTTCTGTTCCCCTTCTGCCATTTTGTGCCCCCAAAGCCAACGCCCTCTGCTCATTGGGGTGCTTTTTTCTATTTCGTCGATGGGATGCTGCCCAATTAATGAATCAATAATAAAAGCCAGTGAGTAAGCTCAATTCATTGAAATGTTATTTTTTTTTTGACAATGGAATGGTAGTTGCCAGGGGCTGGAGGAGAGGGGAAAATGGGGAGTTGTTGTTTAATGGGTACAGGGTTTCAATTTTTCAAAATGAAAAGAGTTCTGGAGACAGACTGTGGTGATGGTTGCACAATAACGTGAATGTACTGAATGCTGCTGAGCTACCTAGTTAAAAATAGTGAAGATGGTAAATTTTATGTTGCATATATTTTGCCATATGATTATCATGTATTTTTAAAAAGTACAACACTGGAAGCCACTCTTCTTGTTTTGACATGACATGTATGCACCAGTAATAAAAAAATAAAATGCTGCCCCACAGCAATGTGCATGCTGTCGACTTGGAGCTGTGGCATGTGGTTTGTAGTGTGCTGAGCAGCCACACAAAGAGATGAGAGCAATGACTCTCGGCGGCTACTACTGAGCCCCGCCACTGTAGCAGGAAAGCAGCCTGGATAAATGTAACAAACGGGCCCGGCTATGTCCAAATAAAACTTTATCTGTGGACACTGAAACTGAATTTCATTTAATTTTCATAAAAATTTCACAAAACTTTCTTCTTTCATTTTTTTTTTTCTCAAACTATTAAAAAAATGTAAAAACCATTCTTAGTTCATGCACAGTAGTTGCTGACCCCTGGTGTAAAACATCACATTTCTTGATCATTTGGCCAATTTTTTTTTTTTTTCTGAGAATTGATTATAATTCTATTTAGTAAGAAGGCTCTTTGGAAGGCGTGGTATTTGAAGGGAGACTCAAAGGAGGAGGAGGAGACGAAAGCAACTTGAAAAGCCAAGAAACCAATATTCCAGACAGAGGGAAGAGAAAGACAAAAGTGTTTATGCCAGAATGAATCTACCAAACTCAAACCCTGGGACATTCTATAAAATATCTCCCCTGGATTCCAAAAATGACAAAGTCACAAAACAAACAACCGAGGAACTTTCCACACTAAAAGAAACTACAGAGACACGATTGGAAGCAACATATGATATTGGATTTACTTTTACTAAAATGGGCACCGTGTTGACAACTGGTGAGATCCCGATGAGATCTGTGGATTAGATAGTAGTATTGCATAAATGTTAATTCCTGACTTTGATTCTTGTACTTTGGTTACCTAAGATAATTCCATACTTTTAAGAAATACACACTGAAGTACTTACGGTAAAGAATACCATGCCTGCAATTTACCACTAAGTGGTTCAGAAAAATATATACATATGTCATATACAAATATAAAACTATTATATATACACATATATACACATGTGTATATATATACACACATATACACGTGTATATATATATACACACACATATTACCTGTGTATATATGTGTATATATGTACATATATCCATATGTGTATACACACACACATATATACATACATATGTGTGTGTTTGGAGAGAGAGAGAGAGAAAGAGGGACAGAGGGAGAGGGAGAATACTAGTGTAGTAAGATAATATTTGGGGAATATAGGTGGATGAAGGGTAGGGTATCTGGGAATTCTTTGTATTATTGTTGCAGTTTTTCTGTAAGTCTGAAATTATGTCAGTAGAAAAGTTTAGAACAAAGTATAGGATTGATCATTCTATTTTATATGCCTCTTGATCAATATTGAGAAAAAGCCTTCTCAAAAAAGATGATACTACTTATCTTCTCACCAATGGCAAATGACAGTGTTTGTTTCTCTACTTCTATGCCAATACTGAGTCTAATTAATCTTTTGAATCTTTGCTATTGTGTTAGATTAAAAATAGATCTCATTTGTCTTAGTAGGCATTTCTTTGGTTATAACTGGGGCTGAGCACAATTTTTAACGTGTACTGGCCATCTGTATTTTTTCTTTCATGTAAATAGAGAAGTGAAGGGGGCTAGGGCCAGACCCTGAGCCTCTTCAACACTTAGAGGAGGAGCCGAGACAGTGTGGTGCCATGGAAGCCAAGGAAAGAAGATGCTTCAAGAAGAAGGGAGGGGCCGGGCGCCATGGCTCAAGCCTGTAATCCCAGCACTTTGGGAGGCCGAGACGGGCAGATCACGAGGTCAGGAGATCGAGACCATCCTGGCTAACACGGTGAAACCCCGTCTCTACTAAAAAATACAAAAAACTAGCCAGGCCAGGTGCCGGGCACCTGTAGTCCCAGCTACTCGGGAGGCTGAGGCAGGAGAATGGAGTAAACCTGGGAGGCGGAGCTTGCAGTGAGCTGAGATCCGGCCACTGCACTCCAGCCTGAGCGACAGAACTAGACTCCATCTCAAAAAAAAAAAAAAAAAAGAAGAAGGGAGGGCAACTGTGTCCAAAGCTGCCAAGAGGGCCAGTAAGATGGGGACAGAGGAGTGACCATTGGATTTGGTGGCCTGGAGGTTACAGTTTTAGCTGAGTGCTGGGATGAATGCTTTGTTAGAGTGGGTGGAGGAGAGAATGAGAGGTGACGTTTTGAAGAGACAGATTGTACCAACTCTTTAAGGAATTTTGCTATGAAAGAGAGTGGGGAAATGGGAGAGGCACTGGAGGGGGAGGTGACACCAAGGAGCAATGACACTGTGTTTGCTTATGAGAATAATTTGGAAAAGAGAGAAACTGGTAATGCAGGAGAAAGCAGAGATAACAGGAGAAATGAAGTTTTTCAAATGAAGAGAGGGGATGGTATCTTCTCCTTAGGTGATCTCATTCAGTTCCACAGTGAAAGTCCCATCCAGTCACCAGGGACCCCCCCTCCCAATCGCAGATTCCCTCTTCACCCTGACACTCCCCCGCCCTCGGTGGCATGCACACACCTGCCTGTTGGAGCTCTCTCCACGAAAGGTTGTTTTAGTGCATTTGTGCTGCTTTAGCAAAAATACCCGAGACTGGGTAATGTGTAAAGGACAGAACCTTATCTCTCACAGTTCTGGAGGCCGAGCAGTCCAAGATCCGGGTGCCAGAAGATTCAGTGTCTGGTGAGGACTGCTCTCGGCTTCCAAGATGGTGCTTTCTTGCTGTGTCCTCACGAGGCAGAAGAGTTGGAAGGGGCAAATCAACTCCCTCAAGCCCTTTTGTAAAGACACTAATCCCATCCTGAAGGTCCCGTCTCTTAATTGGGTCTTAGGTTCCAACACGAATTTCGGAGAGACACATTTATATCATAGCAATGGTCAGTGGGCACTCAAGCCCAACCTGGCCAAAAATAAAGACTCATGACTTTGGACAAGTTAAGTATTCTGGGCCTCAGTTTCCTCATCTGTGAAGTGGGGATGCTATCAGGATGGACCTTATAGAGTGGTTGTGAGGATTACAGAAGAGAATCCATGTAGAGCAGTGTCCTCACCAGGAATGATGTCCCCCAGGGGCTATTTGGCAGTGTCTGGAGACATTTTTGGTTGTCCAACTCTCTGTGTGTGTGTGTGTGTATACACTCATGCATGTATACTTGCATGCACACTAATGGTGTCTAGTGGGTAGGGGACTGGAGATATTGCTTAACATCCCACAATGTACAGGACAACTCCACAACAAAAAATTATCTCATCTCAAATATCAACAGTGTGGACATTGAGAACTCCCTGATGTAAAGCAAGCCAGGCACAGAGGAAAAACTTGGTAAATGTGAGCTCTTACTATTATTTTAAAACCTCTCCAAACCAGCTCCTGCCCATCTTCTGCCATTTTCCCACCTAAGAAGAAGTACCACCATCTACCCACCAATTTTTCAAGGCAAAAAATATGTATACACAGTTTCCTTGAGACTTATTTCCCTCTCATCCCCAATTGCAGTCCATGATCAGCAAATTCCGTCGATTTCTACCCCAAAACATCCTGAATGCTTTGCACCTCCACCTCTACTGCTTCCACTTTATGCCAAGTGTTTGTCAATTCTCCCTTGGGTCAATGCAGGAGCCTCCGAACTGGATTCCCTGCTTCTACTCTCATTTTTGTCAACTCTCCACACAGTGGCCAAAGAGATAGTTTGAAAATGTAACCAGATGATCATGTCCTTCTTCTGCTTAAAATCTCCCAGGTCTTCCCACCTCACTCAAATCTCAACTCTCTCCCCCGCTTACAGTCCTGCATGCTCTGGCCGGTCCCGTACTCTACACTTTCCTCCTTGCCCACTTCTCTCCAGCCACGCTGGCCTTCTCTTGTCTTCTTGAATATTCCCATCTCATTCCTTCTTGGAGACCTTGCACTATCTTTGCTGGTCCCTCCTCTGGAAGGCTTTCCTCTCTGGCCATTGCATGGCTGCCCATTCTTGGCATTCAGATATCAGCACCTCCTTGCGAGACCTTTCCTGACCACTCCTCCTAGAGCAGCTGTGTCAGCTCTATCAGATCACCCTATTTTACTTTGCTCCATACGCCTGCCATAGGAGAGATATATGTGTATTTCCTTGCCTGTTTCACCTCACTAGGTCATTCCATGAGAGCAGGGACATTGTCTTGTTCATCATGTACCTCCAATGTCTAGAAACATGCCTGTTATGCAGTAGTGGCTCAATGAATCATTGTTGAATTGATTCTAGTTTATGTGGCTTGCCTCTTCGTGACTTTTACTTGTTTTCCCACTGAGTTACTACTCTTATTTATCTGTAAGGGTCCTTGTTTATTAAGAATATTAATACTTTGTCTTTTGATTCTTTCTTTCTTTCTTCCTTCTTCCTTTCTTCCTTCCTTCCTTCCTTCCTTCCTTCCTTCCTTCCTTCCTTCCTCCTTCCTTCCTTCTCTCTTTTTTTTTTTGAGACAGAGTCTCGCTCTGTCACCAAGCTACAATGCATTGTCACGATCTTGGCTCACTGCAACCTCTGCCTCCTGGGTTCAAGCGACTCTCCTGCCTCAGTCTCCCGAGTAGCTGGGACTACAGGCATGTACCACCACACGCAGCTAATTTTTGTATTTTTAGTAGAGACGGAGTTTCACTATGTTGGTCAGGATGGTCTCGGTCTCTTGACCTCATGATCCACCTGCCTTGGCCTCCCAAAGTGCTGGAATGACAGGCGTGAGGCACCGTGCCTGGCCTTGTCTTTTGATTTTGTAAAAGGTGTTTGCCGAAATAAATGGTGCAACCTTTTAACTGTGATCGTGTAAGTTCCTAGCTGTAGTCACCTGGGTGAAGTGTTCTAGCTTTGGAATATAAACAGTGAAAAATCATTAATGGACACTTAAGGTTGGCCATCTCATATGCAGGATCAAAGGGAAGGACCATTTCCCCTCCTTGGAATGCTGAGGGGCTCGGACTCTCAGGCTCTTGCCCTGACTTGGCCAGGTATGAGCAGATGATTTTTCAGCATGTCTTTTTGGCTGAGCTGAGTCACTTGCAAATTGCGGATAATGAAGTTTGTCTTTGGTTCATCAGTTTGGTGTGTTTTCAGCTTTTCAGGTGGTAGGGTTTGGACTTTAATCAACAGGTCCACGAATATTTAGTGAGTTCCCTGTCTGTGCCAGGATGGTGAGGATCCTGATAGAATAAGACATGGTTCTGCCTTCAAAGAGTTTACAGTCCAGAGAAGGAGAGAGACAAGTACACAAATCACTACAGTGGCTACAAGAAACAAATGCGTGCACAGGCACAGATGTATCTAAGAAGAAGTGGGTGACTGTCTAGAGGGAGGGCAAGGAAGATTTCCCAGAGGAGATGTCATCTGACTAGGGTTTGAAGAAATGAATAGGAGTTTGCCAGACAGGGCCAAAGGAGTGGGGTGGGGCTGGAGGTGCTGTCATAGCAGAAGGAACTGCATGTGCAAAGGCTTGGAGAAAACAGTATAATGGATATGCGGAAACCGCAGTTCTATGGGATTCTTGTCTGGCTGACCCAACACTTCCATTATTTCTTTCCTTTCCCAACTTTGTCCTGAGCCAATGTGGTCTTAGGGAGGTTACTGCTGTGTGATTGCAGGAGTGCTGAGCCTCCTTAGGGAGGGATAGGAGACAGTCTGCTAGAAGGCACTGCCTGAGAGGAACAGGTCTTCAGGGGGCTTGTTAAGCATCCTTCCTTTGCACCACAAGGGAAGAGGCAGAAGGAGGCTCTGCCTCCGTGTCTCTCTGGCTTGTCTCAGTAGTGTCACTCATCATGGGGGAGGATCTTTTCCAGGAGCAGAGAAACCACAGGGCTGGAACCCTGGGAGAATTGGAGAATATTGGGCTGAATGGCAAAGCTAGGTAGAACCTGAGCTACCTTAGTTTGGAGAGGACAAAATATTTCATCTTCCCTAACACCTCTACCCTTGGTGCTTGGCGGCTGCTGGTTTTGTTTTGTTTTAAGAGACAGGGTCTCCCTCTGTTACCCAGGCTGAAGTACAATGGCTTGATCATGGTTCACTACAACCTCAAACTCCTGGGCTCAAGTGATCCTCCCACCTCAGCTTCCTGAGTAGCTAGAACTACAGGTGCGCACCCATATGCCAGGCTAATTTTTTTAACTTTCAGAGAGACGAGGTCTCACTATGTTGCCCAGGTTGGTCTTGAACCCCTGGCCTCAACCAATCCTGGGAGTTAGGTACTTGAGGCTGAAATGTGTTTCAGCAGGAAAGTGTGCCATGATCAATGAGCAATATCCGCCATGAGTGCTGGAAGGGAGCATACTTGAATGCACATTAATAGAAGGGAGAGAATGGGTCTGCATGCCATCTCTGCCGTCTCCAACCTCGTACACATAGGGAATCTGAGGGGCAGAGTGTGCGACGGTCTTATTTATTGCTCTGTCTCCAGTCCCAGAACAGTATCTGTCACACAATATCAGGAAAGGTCTGTGGAACTGAGTTGCATTACCCAGTTCTCCCAAGTCTCAATTTTGGGACTCTACTAAAATGGGACAAGTGGCTGTTTGGTGCATAAACTCTTGCACATTTCAGGGGAGATTTTTCTGCAAAAGAACAGACTCCAAAGGAGGCTAGGAAATCAGAGTGGTGCCCTCTCCTGGTAGCTTTGGGATACCTGGGCACAGAGGCTGGGAACAGACTGAAGAACCAGACTATAGCATAGCGGACTTGGCCTTTTTCAAAAAGATCCATTCAAAAATATTAAATATTGCAGCAGAGCCACAGAACCTTGAGTCTGAAAGCTCTAAGCAGACATTTAGTTCAATTCGGCTGAAACCAAACCAAACCAAACCAAACCAAAATCCCACAGACTGAGGTTCAAATCTCAGCTCCATCTATTTCTAGCTGCAGGGCCTTGAGCAAGTGACTTAACCCTTCGGATTCCATTTAGTTTCCTCATTTGTAAAACAAGGACAATGTAATCTCTAGCTCACAGGATTAAATGAAATATGTAAGCAAACTGCCAGCCCAGTGCTTCATGTGGAAAACAGGAGTTTCCATTTTGCAAAGTGATAGTAAAAATTTTTAAAAAGAAAGAAAGAAAAAGGATTCCAAAGAACACTAGGAGCTCTATTTCTAGCAAATATTCCTGTAACAGAGGCACATTTTACTGTCTATTCTGCACCTTCCAGAATATTTCACCCCCTCACTTCTCCCCTTGTCTTCAGGCCACAGTCTTGTTCTTTTCACCATTTCAATATGGCGTTCTGGGCTGACCCCAAAGGGCCAGATTCATTTCTTCACAACTCAACAACTACTATGTCCACGCCCCGGCCACAGCATTAGGGCACGAGTGTGGTCCTCAAAAACCTTTATTCTAGAGGGGACCAGGTGATGACAGTCAGGCGGCTGTTCAGGGCGGCCATAGGGAAGTCCAGCTCTGCTGGCCCTGGGCAAGTTCCTTCCCGCTGGGCCTCGGTTTTCCCATCTGTGACATGGGCACGTGGGCTTGGACCAAAAGAACTCTGGGGGCCCTTCCCGCTCGGGCCCGGGGGTTGGGGAAGGGGTGAAGTGCGTGGCATGAGCAGGGTGAGAGAGGCGCGCCCCGCCGGGCCCTGACCGGCCTGGCCTAGGAGTGAGCCTGCAGCGAGGGATTAGTGAGGCATTAGCCAGGACTAGCGCAGGCGGCGAGCGCCTTAGTGACTAAGCAGCGCGTTGGCATCCCGAGCCACTGCTCCTGGCCCCCGAGCTCCAATCACAAGCCAGGTCACCACTCGCTGCCCGGGAGCGGGAGAAACGCCGGAGCCCATTGGCTCCGCGACCTGCAGGGGGACTGGGGACGTGCAGTGGCCCCTCCCTATAGCCCAAAGGCCCCACCTCACTCCTCGCGGAGGTCTAGCTCCCCAAAGAAAGCCCCTGTTTGTCGGTGGTCACAGGCATCCTGCACATTGTGTGGCAGCTTGGCCTGGAGGTGCGACCATGGGCCTTGGGTTCAAATCCCACCTGTGCCGTTTGCCTGCTCCATGACCTTGAGAAGTTAAGCTCTCCAAGCCCCCGGTTTCCTTACTGGGTCGTAGTAAAACTCGTTATTAATAATAACAATAGCGAAGACAGGGAAGGAGGGAGTAAGAGAGAGAAGAGGAGGATGCCTAGGAATGGGAGCTATTTCTAGAACTTTTCTTCCCCATTTTCCAGGTGGGGTAACAGGCTCAGCGAGGTTTGCTGCCTTTCTGCGAATCCCACGGCCAGAAGCAGAAGGCGCCATGGAGCTGCGCCCTGTAGGGCTCATCCCTCCCCCAAAGCTCAGGCTGTACCTGCCTCAGGGTCAGGACCTGAGGCCCTGCCCTTGTTTCTTCTGGTCTCTCTCAAGACTCTCCCTTAATCCTACTGCTTTGGCCCTGGCCGGGGTGAGGCAGCTCAAGGTCAAAGGTCTGAAAGAAGGAATGGGGAAGTGCAAGGCCAAGTATTAGGCTGGTGCAAAAGTAATTGCAGTTTTTGCTATTAGAAGTAATGGCAAAACCGCAATTAATTTTGCAACAACCTAAAACTCAGGCTTCCTCGCTGAGGCACGGGGCAGGCTTCCCCTGGCAGGGAGAAGGCTGAGCCCCTTGCCCGGCCTGGCAAGAGAAGAGTGGGACCCCACCGTAACCCTGGATTTGAACCCAGGACTTTGTGATTTCAGGACCAAGCTCACAGCCTCTAGTTTTCAGATGATCCCATGGAGGTCAGGGCTACACCTCCTATTTACAGAGGAGGGAGACAAGGCTCAGCGTTAGTTTTCTTGGGTGCTGTAACAAACTAGAACAAATTTGGTGGCTAAACAATATAAATTGATAAAGAAGAGAAACTTTTTATTTTATTTATTTGAGATGGAGTCTCATTCTGTCTCTAAGGCTGGAGTGCAGTGGCGCGATCTCAGCTAACTGCAAGCTCTGCCTCCCGGGTTCACGCCATTCTCCTGCCTCAGCCTCTCGAGTAACTGGGACCGTAGGCTCCCACCACCACGTCTGGCTAATTTTTTTATTTTTATTTTTTTAGTAGAGAGGGGGTTTCACTGTGTTAGCCGGGATGGTCTCAATCTCTTGACCTTGTGATCTGCTCTCCTCGGCCCCCCAAAGTGCTGGAATTACAGGTGTGAACCACTGCTGAAACTTTTTATTTTTAGTTAAAAAGAAACAGAAATTTGTGAGACAAGGTGATATGGTTTGGATTTGTGTCACAGCCCAAACCTCATGTGGAATTGTAACCTCCAGTGTTGGAGGCGGGGCCTGGTGGGAGGTGATTGGATCATGGGGGCAGTTTCTCATGAATGGTTTAGCACCATTCCCTTTTTACTGTGCTTGTGATAGAGTGAGTTATTGTGAGATCTGGTTGTTTAAAAGAGTGTATCACCTCCCCCCTCACACTCTTCTTGCTCCTGCCCTGACCATGCAAGATGTGCCTGCATCCCCTTCGAAGACATGCCTGCTTCCCCTTTGCCTTCCATGAAGATTGTAACTTTTCTGAGACTTCCCCAGAAGCCAAGCAGATGCCAGCATCGTGCTTCCTGTACAGCCTGCAGAGCCATGAGCCAATTAAACTTCTTTTCTTTAAAGTTACCTAGTCTCATGTATTTCTTTGTAGCAATGTGAGAATGGACTAATACAGAAAATTGGTACTAAGGAGTGGGGCTTTGCTATAAAGATACTTGAAAATGTGGAAGCAGCTTTGGAACTGGATAACAGACAGAGGTTGGAAGAGTGTCAAGGGCTCAGAAGAAGACAGGAAGATGAGAGAAAATTTGGAATTTCCTAGAGACTTGTTGAATTGTTTTGACCAAAGTGCTGATGGTGTTATGGACAATGAAGACCACTCTGAGAAGGCCTCAGTTGAAAATGAGGAACTTACTGGGAACTGGAGTGAAGGTCACTCTTGCTATGCTTTAGCAATAGCCTGGCTGCATTGTGCTCTTGCTTTAGGGATCTGTGGAACTTTGAACTTGAGAATGGTGATTTAGGGTGTCTGGTGGAAGAAATTTTTAAGTAGCAGTGTTCAGGATGTGACCTGGCTGCTTCTAAGCACCTATTCTCGTATGTGTGAGCAAATAAATGACCTGAAACTTTACATTTTAAAGGGAAGCAGAGTGTAAAAGTTTGGAAAATTTGCAAACTGATCATGTGGTAGGAAAGAAAAGCCTATTTTCAGGGGAGTAATTCAAGCTGGCTGCAGAAATTTGCATAACTAAAAGGAAAGCAAATGCTGATAGCCTGGGACACTGTTCCCTGAATCCCAGCTGCTCCTGCTCCAGCTGTGGCTAAAAGGGGTCCAGGTACAGCTTGGGCCACTGCTTCAGAGGGTGCAAGCCATAAGTCTTGGTGGCTTCCACGTGGTGTTAAGCCTGCAGGTGCACAGAATGCAAGAGTTGAGGCCTGGGAGATTTCAGAGAATGTATGGAAAAGCCTGGATGTCCAAGCAGAAGCCTGCTTCAGGGGTGGAGCTCTCATGGAAAACCTCTAATAGGGCAGTTCAGAGGAGAAATGTGGGGTTGGAGCCCCCACGAACAGTCCCCAACTGGGGCACAGCCTAGTGGAGCTGTGAGAAGAGGGCCACCATCCTCCAGATCCTGGAATGGTGGAGCCATGGGCAGCTTGCACTTTGTACCTAGAAAAGCCACAAGCACTCAATGCCAGCCCTTGAGAGCAGCTGGAGGGGCTGAACCCTGCAAAGACACAGTAGTGGAGCTACCCAAGGCCTTAGGAGCCCACCCCTTGCATCAGTATGCCCTGGATATGGGACATGGAGTCAGAAGAGATTATTTTGGAGCTTTAAGATTTAATGACTGCCCTGCTGGGCTTTGGAGTTTCGTGGGGCTTGTATCCACTTTCTTTTCGCCAATTTTCCTTTTTGGAATGGGATTGTTTACCCAATGCCTATACCCTCCTTATATCTTTGAAGTAACTAGCTTGTTTTTGATTTTACAGGCTCATAGGCAGAAGGGACTAGCCTTGTCTCAGAAGAGACTTTGGATTTTGGACTTTTAAGTTAATGCTAAAATAAGCTAAGACTGTTGGGAAGGCATAATTGTATTTTGCATTGTGAGAAGGATAGAAGATTTGGGAGCGGCCAGGGTGGTGGAATGATATAGTTTGGATCTGTGTCCCTGCCCAAACTTCCTGTCAAATTGTAATCCCCTGTGTTGGAGGTGGGGGCTGGTGGGAGGTGACTGGATTATGGGGGCAGTTTCTCATGAATGATTTAGCACCATTCCTTTGGTATTGTTCTCATGATAGTGAGTTTTCACAAGATCTGGTTGTTTAATGTGTAGCACCTCCCCGCTCACACTCTTCTTGCTCCTGCTCTGGCCATGTAAGATGTACCTGTCTCTCCTTCACCTTCTGTCATGGTGTAAGTTTTCTGAGGCTTCCCCAGAAACCAAGCAGATGCCAGCATCATTCTTCCCATACAGCCTGTGGAACCGTGAGTCAATTAAATCTCTTTATAAATTACCTAGTCTCGGGTATTTCTTTATAGCAATGCAAGAATGAATTAATACACAGGGTCTTGCTCTGTTGCCTAGGACGGAGTGCAGCGGTTTAATGATAGCTCACTGCAGCCTTGACCTCCTGAGCTCAAGCAATTCTCCTGCTTCAACCTCCCAAGTAGCTGGGACCACAGGTGTGCACCACCACACTCAGCTAATTAAAGCAATTAAAAAAAAAATAGAAACAGGGCCTCACTTTGTTGCCCAGGATGGTCCCTAACTCCTAGCCTCAAGTGATCCTCCTGCCTTGGCCTCCCAAAGTACCAAGATTACAGGTGTTAGCCACCATGCCTGGCTGAAAAGAAACTTTCTATTTGAGGAATGTGAGCCCACTTATTTCTAAGGCCCAGAGAGCATTGACATGTGACAGCATGTGACGACAGTCACGTCTCACTCCTGCTTTGAGCCAGATAATGACCTCTTGAAACCATTTGCTGTGTGCGGTCTAGACTGACAGGTTCCAAGTAGCTATAAAATGCCATATGCTGGACACCATAACTCATACTCTATCATTCAACAAGGTATTGCCAATCATGGATCAATGTCATCTCTGTAATCCAGTGAGAATGCCTGCCAAACAGCTGCATATCTACTTTAAAAACCTGCTTGTAACAAAGGCTTGACAGAGCACTCCCCTAGACAATTTGGAAGTGTGTCCTGGGCTGCTGTCCTCAACATTGGCCCAAATAAACTCTCTATATTAATTTTGCCTCAGTTTCTTTCTTTAGGTCTACTAAATTTATTATCTTATAGTTCTGGAGGTCAGAATCACATCTTGTGTCTCACTGGGCTAAAATCCAAGGTCTGCAGGGCTGCATTCCTTTCAGGAGGCTCTGGGGGAAAATCCATCTCCTTGCCTTTTTCAGTTTCCAGAGACCACCCACCCTCCAGTTCTAGCTTCCTTCCTCCAGCCTCCAAGTCAGCAATATTGTGTCTCTCTGACCTTCCTTCCACAGTTGTGTTTCCCTGCAACCACAGCTGACAAACGTTCTCTGCTTTTAAGGGTTCATATGATTAGATTGGACCCACTTGGATAATCCAGAATCATCACCTCATCTCAAAATCCTTACCCTTGACCAAATCTGCCAAGGCCCTCTTACCACGTTCACAGGTTCCAGGGGTTAGGACGTGGACATCCTTGGTGGGCTGTCATTCTGCCTTGCACAGAAAGAGTAAATATTCTGCCCCAAATCACACAGCCCAGAAGTAGCAGAGCCAGGACTTGAACCCAAGCCTCAAATCCCAGTGACCTCTCCCACCGTGCTCCTCTGCCATTCTGGTTCTAACTTCTATTGACCAGGTAAGGGTTCACCCAAAGGTCACAGGAACTCTCTGAATTAATAAATCACTTTACAAATGGAGATATCTCAGTAGGTGGTTGATAGATATGATTAGAGAGGACATACCTAAGGACGACATGCAGAAATGCCAAAGCTAGGAAACTATCACAGCTGCTCATGGAAAGTCTGTCTTTCTGCCAGAGCTGGCCGAAAGATAGGAATTTTTTTGTGAAAGAGCTGTGGCTCCTTTCAGATGGAAGAAAACTGGCTGGCCTCAGCCAGTGTCCTCCACTGCAGGTGCTTTAGCCCTACCTGTATGCTTAGCCAGCAGGCTATGGGGCTTCACCCCAGGTTCGTATTTGGGCAGATAACCTTGAGGTGATCAGCTAGCAAAAGCTGTGGAGAGAGGTGGAAGTATGGATGGAGCTGGAGGATAAGTAACCCCCACTTCCTGCTCTTCTACAATCCACTATAATAACAAGTGTTGTAGGAATCAGGAGGACCAGAGAGACCTTGGGGTGTATACAGGAGGATCTTTATTGAGTGCACTCAGATCCAGCAGATTTAACATCCAAAAACTGGGCCCAGAACAAAGACGGCACTTGACTTCTATACACACTTCAAAAAGCGGGTGGGCTAGCTTGAAACAGACTTACAGTGGTGTGAAAGCCAGGATACAGAGGCAGAACAAAGGCAGTTAATCAAGTTGTGACAGGTTCATAACTCAGGATTACACATGACCATTGCTATGTAGCCCAGATGTCTGTTATCTAGATTTCCTCTAGTGCCTAGCACGGGCTTATCCCATAACCTTCACTATGGTGGCCAGGTGGCTGTATCTCAGGCCTGCTCAGATGGTTTATGACCTTCACTCCACTGCTTAGATAAAAGAGAATACTTGAAGTTACTAGTTACAGAGAACAGGAATCTATAAACTCATACCATAAGAGAAAGGAAAATTTGTTTTTCTCCTTCCTATGTTGAGGGAGCGCTAGGAGAGTCTCCAGGGCACATTTCTTTGTGTTCTGGCTTCTTAGATAGTATAAAGACTTTTCCTGGGTCTGGGCTGTGCCTGATTCTGCCTCTGGGACAAGTTAGCCTCATACAGGAAAGCTTATTTCTCCTTTTTTAGTTTTATTTTTCTTTCTTTCTTTAATTTCCCACCTCACAAGTAGTGAGGCAGGAGAATACGGTCTGGAGGCAGGGAACCTAAGGCCAATGTACACTGACTTGCTAGAACTAAATCAAAAGGAAAACCTCAACTTTCCACACCTAAGTAACAAGAAGACCAAAGACTACTCCCTTTGCAAACCAACACTCTCTTCTGCCTGGAAATGGCAAATTGAAAGTATCTCTGATTGGTTGCTTTCTTCAACCAATCATATGTTTGCATAGGAGTGTAATTTTTGTAACTTCACTTCAGCCTCTGATTGGTTGCTGTCCACAACCAGTCAGACTGATTGCTGGCCAAGTCTTCGTTTGCATAGAAGTGCAACTTTGTAACTTCACTTTAACCTCTGATTGGTTGCTTTCCCCTGCTCAGGCTGCTTCCATACTGGAATACATGTTCATTTTCAATAAATCTCTACTTTTGTTTCTTTATTCTTTCTGTGCTTTGTTTGTGCATTTTGTTCAAAACACCAAGATCCTAGACACCCTCCAATGGTAACAGTAGGGTTATGAGACCTTTATAAAAACAGTCACTGGATTTCTTATGGGAATATTGTTGAAACTGTTTATATTTGTCAGGATACTGTATTAGGCCATTCTTGCATTGCTATAAAGAAATACCTGAGACTGAGTAAATTATGAAGAAAAGAGGTTTAATTGGCTTATAGTTCTGCAGGCTTTCTAGGAAGCATAGTGGTCTCTGCTTCTGGGGAGGCCCCAGGAAGCTTTCAATCATGGCAGAAGGCAAAGAGGGGAGCAGGTGCATCACGTGGCAAGAGTGGGAGCAAGAGGGAGAGAGAGTTAGGTGTCGCACACGTTTAAACAACCAGCTCTTGGCTGGGCGTAGTGGCTCAAGCCTGTAATCCCAGCACTTCGGGAGGCTGAGGTGGGTGGATCATGAGGTCAAGAGATCGAGGCCACCCTGGCCAACGTGGTGAAACCCCGTCTCTACTAAAAATACAAAAATTAGCTGGGTATGTTGGCACATGCCTGTAGTTCCAGTTACTTGGGAGGCTGAGGCAGGAGAATCGCTTGAACCCAGGAGGCAGAGGTTGCAGTGAGCCGAGATTGTGCCACTGCACTCCAGCCTGGTGACAGAGTGAGACTCCATCTCAAAAAAACAAAAACAAAAAACCAGCCAGCTCTTGCAAGAAGTCACTATTGTGAGGACAGTACAGGGAGATGATGTTAAGCCATTCATGAGAAACCACCTCCCACCAGGTCCCATCTCTGATACTAGGGATTACAATTTGGGCTGTATCAGATACTTTTCAGCAGCTACAAGTTGTAGAAAACCCAGTTCAGCTAAAAATGGAATTTATTGGCCCATGGAACTGAAGTCATAGGTAGGTTGGCCTTCAGGTACAACACGATCCAGCAGCTCATATATGCTCATTTGCATAGTCTCAGTATTAGGTCTATTCTCAGTCATACTCTCCTTTTGTGTTCCAAAGATGGCTGCAAGAAGTTTCTGGAATGCTATGTTTTTAGATTCAAATGCAGTAGAAAAGAAAAATGTACCTCTCTGGTGACTCAAAATAGTTCATATATGGGATCTTATTGGCTCCAATTGGCCTGCCTTGGGTCATCTGTCCATTTTCCAATCAATAGCTGTGGCCAGAAGCATGGGATACGCTGATTGGCTTGAATCAGTTGGTGCCTACCTCTGAAGTTGAGAGTAGGTCAATTTCTCCCAAAGCTCCAAGTTGGCAAATTGGGAGTCCTTGTTAAAAAGGGAGACCAGAGTCCGTAGTCATTGTTCTTCCATTATCGTCATGTTCCCCTTGTGAGAACACACAACTTTACTCTTTCTGAGCAATGGGTATGTTTGTATCTATGGATCTCATGACTCTTATATATGTGTATATGTGTGTGTTGGGGGAGTGGGTGGGTATGGAGTGGGGTGGGGTGGATTCAAATGATAAATAAATTAGGGAGGAGAGAAAATGAAGGTCAAGTAAGATAAAGCCGGGGAGAATTAGCACATAGAAATTAATGTCACAAACTTGTTCTTTGTCCTGGTCTCTCTTAGCCTTAGTTTCCTCATCTATAAAATGAGACTATTAATCCCAACATCATGAAATTAAATGAGAGGAGGTCTGTAAAAGTTTGTGTAAACACAACCAGTTACAGATTTTTTTGTTCTCCTCCATTCCTGCTGCTTCACTTGACTAGCCTAAAAAAATGTTTGCGTAGGCCAGGTGCAGTGGCTCATGCCAGCACTTCGGGAGGCCGAGGCGGGCGGATCATGAGGTCAGGAGATCGAGACCATCCTGGCTAACACGGTGAAACCCCGTCTCTACTAAAAATACAAAAAATTAGCCGGGCGAGGTGGTGGGCGCCTGTAGTCCCAGCTACTGGGGAGGCTGAGGCAGGAGAATGGCGTGAACTCGGAAGGCAGAGCTTGCAGTGAGCCGAGGCACACCACTGCACTCCAGCCTGGGCACAGAGCAAGACTCCATCTCAAAAAAAAAAAAAAAAAAAAGGTTTGTGTAAATAGAAAGGAGTGGCCACTCTATCATTCGACAATCATTCATTAAAAGTGCCTACTATGTGCCAGGCTCTGTGCTGGGGATCTAATGATGGGTAACACAGACATGATCCCTGGCCCAAAGGGAACGGAACTTTCCAAGTACGAGAAATTATTTTTATTTTTATTAAAAGATGCTAATGCCAGAGGGGGATCTCCAACAAGTCATGGATGGTGCTACACTTTGGATGTCTGTACCCCAAAACCTCATGTTGAAATTTGATTCCGGTGTTTGAGGTGAGGCCTAATGGGAAGTGTTTGGGTCATGGGAGTGGATTCCTCATGAATAGATGAATGCCCTGCCTTGGAGGTGAGTAAGTTTCTCATCTACTAGCTCCTGTGAGAGCTGGTTGTTAAAAGAGCCTGGTACCTCCTGCTTGCTCTCTTGCTTCTTCTCTTGCCATGTGATCTCTGCACATGCCAGCTCCCTTTCACCTTCCTCCATGAGTGGAAGCAGCCTGAGGCCCTCACCAGATGCCTCCTGGACCTTCCAGCCTGCAGAACCATGAGCCAAATAAACCTCTTTTCTTTATAAATTACTCAGCCGCAGGTATTCCTTTCTAGCAACACAAAATGGATAAGACAGATGTGCCTTGGGCCACACGGTGGTGGAGCTGGGACTCAAACCCAGAATCTCCTGGCTCTCTCTGTTGCTTCCCATGGCCTCTCCCTTCCCCACACAGTAGCTACCCTTTGGTTAATAGGTCAGACTTCCCTCTGGTGCACTTAGGAATTGCATTTGATGTTGCTCTTCCTGGCTTCAGGAGCAGACAGGACCTTCCTATTGATAATTGGAGTGCAGAATTAATCATGGCTTTGTGCTTGCACTTTCCCTGCCAGTAGCCCTGCACTGCTGCCCAGAGAGGGAGTTGGAGTGAGAACACCAGGTAATGATTTTTGTGTTTTGGGATGAGGCCACTGGGAGGAGGTCAGGGCTGCTCCGCTCTGTGGGTACATATGCCTGAGTGCATATGCACATTTGGGCAGGCAGGCTGTGTGTGTGTGTGTGTGTGTGTTTGTGTGTGTATGTGTGTGTTTGTAAGTGTTGGGACTATTGCTGGAAAAGGTCAGGACTCTCCCCAAAGGAACCTGGGATCTAGACCTTGTTCCACCATTCTCTAGCTGGGTCACTAAGGCCAAATCACCCCTCCCCTGTGGGCCTGCATTTTCTTCACTGTAAAATAGGGCTAATCCTTGCCTCATTCCTTGCCTTCCTCATGAGAGGTCTGCGAACATCAAAGAAGACCAGGAGGAAGAAACTGAAAAGGGCAGAACATCCACAGAGGCAGAACGACCTCATGGTTAGAGTCTAGACGGCCCCTATTCAAGTCCCAGTTCCCCCATTTACTACTAACTGCATGACCTCAACTTCACCTCTCTGGGCCTCAGTTCCTCATTTGCAAAATGGGGAGAATATGAGAAGTTACCCAAATTGATCAAATCTAAGATTCCATCAATTATCAGATACCAATATTTTATGTACCATAAATAAAGAAAAAAAGGCCACTAATTGGCCTTGCCCTGATTTTTCTGACCTGAGATGTGGGTGCAGAGCAGCTCAAACTTCCAAGGAAGGTGTATGTGGCACTGTGGGATCATGACAAGTGACATTGGGCCAAGGTAGCTGAGACCTCATGCCTGGGAACTAGGCAGGGATACAGATTCCTCAAAGGATGGGTCGCAAACCACATGCCATGTCTACCTCTTAATCTACCTGCATGCCAGATGGCCCCAGCTCCCGTCAGTGAGATTATGAACTATATTTAAGCCATTAACTAAAACTCAAATACTACTGGGAAAGGAAGAAGGGGCAGGTGCCAGGTAGAAAAAGCCCTACATTGATGGAATAAGCCCTACATTGATGGAACTCACCTTGATTTTCTCAAAGGCACACAAATCCTAACTAACTGAAATTAATCTGAAATGACCAGGGCTGTTCATGGGCTGGTTTAGGTTTCCACCACCAGGGAATGGGGAGCTTGAGACACAGACTACTTTTGGTTGCAGAAAAAATAAATTGTGTTTCTTGTGTAAACCAAAAGCTATCACAGACAAGTCTCAATCAATTTAGAAGTTTATTTTGCCAAGGTTAAGGACATGTCAATGGCACAGCCTCAGGAGGTCCTGATGACATGTGGCCATGGTGGTTGGGCTACAGCTTGGTTTTATACATTTTAGGGAGACACAAGGCATCAATCAATACATGTAAGATGTGCATTGGCTCAGTCTGGAAAGGAGGGACAACTTGAAGCGGGGAGCGAGAGGTTCCAGGTGGCAGGTGGATTCAAAGATTTTCGGATTAGCAATTGATTGAAAGAGTTTATTTAAAGACCTGGACTCAATAGAAGGGAGTGTCTGGGTTAAAATAAGTGGTTGTGGAGACCAAGGTTTTTATTATGCAGATGAAGTCTTCAGATAGCAGGCTTCAGGGAGAATAGATTGTAAATGTTTCTTATCAGACTTAAAGAGTCTGTTCTGTCTTAAGGTCTCTGCTTTAATGTTAATGCTGGTTAGCTGTGCCTTTCTCCCTAGGGAGAAAGGTATGATGAGACGTGTCCAACTACCCATTCCCATCATGGCCTGAACTAGTGTTTCAGGTTTACTGTGTCAGGCCTCTGAGCCCAAGCTAAGCCATTATGTCCCTTGTGACCTGCACGTAGACATCCAGATGGCCTGAAACAACTGAAGATCCACCGAAGTGAAAATAGCTTAACTCATGACATTCCACCATTGTGATTTGTTTCTGCCCCACCCTAACTGATCGATGTACTTTGTAATCTCCCCTATCCTTAAGAAGGTACTTTATAATCTCCCCTACCCTTAAAAAGTTTCTTTGTAATTCTCCCCACCCTTGAGAATATACTTGGTGAGCTTCACCCCCTGCCCCCAAAACATTGCTCTTAACTTCACCGCCTATCCCAAAACCTATAAGAACCAATGATAATCCCAGCACCCTTTGCTGACTCTCTTTTTGGACTCAGCCCCCCTGTACCTGGGTGAAATAAACAGCCATGTTGCTCACACAAAGCCTGTTTGGTGGTCTCTCCATACGGACACGTGAAATGTACTTTAGAATGCCCTTGGCCAAGAGGAGGAGTCCATTCAGTTGGTTGGGAGCTTAGAATTTTATTTTTGGTTTACATTTGCGTACCTGAGTTTGTGTACTGGGAAATCCACACCTCCTATACATTCAAATACACATGCCCCCATAAATAGATGAACATTCATGTTTATATTGATATACAATACGTCTAGAAAAAAGAATCAAAGGAGAAATGCCAAATGATAACAGATTCTCTCTTGATGGGGCTACCTTGGTTTGTATCAGTTATCCCACAGATTTGGCTAGTGTCACAAAGATCAGAAAGCAGTGGCTTTAATAAAGGAGGAAAGGAAAGGATGAAATGGATATGGTCCAGGAAAACTGAAAGAGCTGACTGACATGTGGGACCAGGCTCTTTCTGCCTCATTGCTCTACTCTCTCTAACACTTGGCTTCCACCTCATGATCTAGTCTGGCTGTCCAGGCCCCTCCATCACATCTGCATTCCATCTAATGAGAAGGGAGACAAGGGAAAGGGAAGGCAGGTTTCTTTATTGTTTTTTCTTAAAGACACAATTGAATGTTGCACGTATCACTTCCTCTCACATGTCTTGGACATATCCTGGTCACGTGGTCACACCAGCTGCAAGGAATACTGGGAAATGAAGTCTTTAGCTGGGTAGTTTTGTGCCCCAGTGAAGCACATCTCTGAACATTCCAGCTCTGGAGCTTCCTGTGGGCTTGGCTGAGATCTCTGTTGGAGTCCACCACAGCCCAGCTGCTCTCTCCACCCAATCCATTTCCCTTGGCCTGCCCGCACCCACCCTAGGTATTGGTCCTGAAAGCATCTGCCAATTCAGTGTGCCAATCTCCTTCCCAGAGCCAGTTTCCCAGAGCACACTGCCTAAAATGCACTGTAAAATGGAAACAACATGGTTGTAAGGATTAGATGTGATATTTTAAAATGAAACACTTCCATTGAGTAGGCGCTGAATAAATAATGAAACTGGCAAACACTCCTAGCACTGCCTCTTCCAGATGGTGTTCTAAGCCCTTTTCATGCGTAACATCATTCACTCTTTGCAGCCAGCCTATGAGGGTGGTACTATCATTCCCATTTTACAGATGAGGAAGCCGAGGCTCAGAGAGGTTAAGTACTACACTCCAGCTGCCCAGTTTGTAATTACTCTGATGCAGCACAGACACCTGTCAACCGATGTGTCAGGATTACAAGGCCAGAGCCAGGAGGATGGTGATTCGGGAAAGGAGCCTGGGCCTCGGACGCCGTTGCCGGGAACCTCCAACCCTGTCACCTCATGGGCTCTTCGAGGCTCCCATGCGACCACAGATGGAAGTGCTTTGTAAACTGTAGAGTACTGGCCACCACCGAGGTGTGGTCATCTCTCGTGATTCTTTTTATAACAATGATAATTGGGCCCACTTACCATGTGCCAGGCCCTACATTAAACACTTGGCAAACATTATGTCATTTACTTCTCACCAACCCCACGAGGCGGGCGGCTGTCACTGGGAGGCTATAGAGGCTCCAGGAGGTTAGGTCAATTGCCTTAGGTCCCAGGGCTGGGAGGTGGCTACATGAGACATGAGCCCAGGTTGGAATGAGGCTGGAGGGCATCCCTCACCTTGGGGCCTGTGGAAGGATGTTGTTCCTGCTACGCAGCTGCCCTCAAACAGCCACTTCTCAGGTTCCACTGCACTGACTCTAAGTGGACGGGGACTCGTTTTCCGGGACTGGCCAGTCTCCCAGAGCAAGGAGGTCCAGGGAGTTCCTAGGGGATGGAGGATACAGAGATCCACCCTGGGAAAGCCCCTGGTTTGAGGGGGAGGCTCAGCTTCTGCCCAGGCAGAGCCACTGGTCCAAGGGGTACCCCTAGGAGAGCTCCTGGTGTGGCGGGAGAGGCACAGGCTCTGAGGAGGCCCCCAGTTTGAGGGGGAGGCTCAGTTTCTGCCCAGGCAGAGGCACTGGTCCAAGGGGTACCCCTACGGGACCTCCTGGTGCGGCCGGAGAGGCACAGGTTCTGCCTAATTGTCTAATGAGGGAGGCTTAGCCTCTGTCCTTGCTCCCTGCTGACGGGGACTCTGGATGCCAGCAGATGTCCCAGGAAAGAAGAAGCAGGGGTGAGAAGGGGCTGAGGAAGGAGGAAGCTGGGCAGGGCTCTGGCCAGAGGCCCATCTCTCCTACCTCACCTTCCCCCATCTGCCCGAGGCCTCTGTACCAAGCCTGTGAGTAACTGCCTGGTGGCGGCACAGCCAGTCATGAGGACGTGATGGGGCGCCATGAGGAAGCCACGCAGGCCCTGGTGAGGAGGACCTGCTGATTCAGGGGCTCTCCAGGCGGCTTGTGCCCTGAGCCAGCTCCACTGTCTGCCTGGGCTGTGCCTGCCCCTTGCTGTGCAGCCCCAGGCCACTCCTCCTTCACAGGCCTCAGTTTCTCCATCTGCACATGGGGACATGGCCCTGGACAGCCTCTCTCCCTCTGTGGCTCGGTCACCTCAGGCCACAGACCCACCAGGAGCCCTCTATCTGGGAAACCTGGTCCTGAAGACCTCCTGCCTCTGGTTGCTGTCCTGGCTGGCTCCGTTCCTCACACCTTCTCAGCCCCATGGCCCCCAGAGAGTTCCTTTGGAAGATGTCTTTGCCACCACAGCTAAAGGAGAGTCTTTGCCTGCACAGTGACTTTGACTTCATGATCTGCGTATCCCCGGGCCGGATGGCATGACACGGTCCTGGTTCTCCTCCTGCTGCACCCTCCTGCTGTCTGTCACCCCCGCACCCCCACCCCATGTTGGCAGGGTGCATAGGGTGGGGGACGCTCAGCAAGAGGGCCCCTCTATAACAGTGACTCCCAGGGCTCATGTCCTGTGGGGCTGTCCCACGGGGGTGTCCCCAGTACCACCTGGCAGGATAAATTAGGAAGATGCTCGCCGCAGTTCCCCATGCCCTACTGTGGACGTGTGGAGTGATTGTCCCCTTCCTCATCGTCATTAGCGAGGCCTTTGTATTACCCTACCCAAGGGAGTGTTGGTCTGGGACCCAAAGCCGGGTACCCTTCAGATGCTATGCTCTAAAGAGTTGGGACTGAGTGTATCTTGCACATTTTTGTAGCCCAGTTCTGTCTTCCAGGTCTGGCACATAGGTGTTTAGTACATATTTTTAGACTCAATGGGTGACTGACTGGTGGAAGAAATGCATCACATGTTATCTGCACAAAGAGGTTGCATGATACTGTCGGCAAGAGAGAGGAGAAAGGCCTGTGAGGGCCCAGTACGGTGCCGGACGCACAGTCAGGGCCTGGTGTGGGCCGACAGTGGTCGTGACACCTGGCTGCAGTTTGACAAGGCTGAGTGATGTGAGCTTGCACCTGTTGCCGTGGGTTCCTTCGGACCTTGATTCAGATTCCTGCCCATGGCCTTTCGGATGGGTCCAGGCCAGCATCTGTCAGAGGAGCTCAGAACTTCTGAAATCTCAGCCTCCAGCTCCCAAAGACTTGTGGGGCCGTCCAGACCCTGAAATTGTAGGCCATGCCCTCAGCAGTAACTGGAAGGGCAACCAGCAGTCTTTAGAGGACTCCATCCGAAAAAACAAGGCCGAGGCAAGACTTCACATGGAGGGTGACTCCTGGGCTGTGCCAGGCTTTGGATCAGTCCCTGAGTTTCTGCTGAACACCTGAGGTGTGCCTTGCCTGGGGTGGGGTGGGCTCCAGGAAAGCTGTGCGAAGCAGCTGCTGACATGGAGTTTGGTGTCAGGCAGACTTGAAGTCAAACCCTAACTGGTGACCATGGAGAAATTCCTTCACCCCTCTGAGCCTCAGTTTCCTCATGTGGCCAGATGACTAAGTGATGCCCATTGGAGCATGGAGCGCAGCCTCGTATGCTGGAGCTTTAAGAAAACAGCACCTACCTTTTACACTTAGTTCTAGGATACGGTCTTGACCCTAAGTATCTCTCTCACATTCCAGCGAGGGAGATGGAACTGGAGAGAAGAAAGCTGGTAGTTCATGAATCCCACCATGGCATGGATCCCATGTGACATGCAACTGGGAAGAGCTGAGACAGAAGCTCATCTAGATTAGAGTGATCAGGGAGGGCTTTCTGGAGGAGGTGGCCCCTGAGCTGAGCCCAAAGGAGGAACAGGCTGTGGACAGGTGGATGGGAGAACAGAGGGTGTGTGGGCAGGGGGACAGGGTGTGGGAGCCGTGGTGGTGGGATAGGACCCATACACTGAACCTAGGTACAGTGTTAATGGGAGGCAGTGGGGTGACCTGTAGACTCTCAAGGACAATATGGGGTGTAACAAGAATGGGGTGGGAGGCAGGGCCCACAGTCTTCTGGTGGGGGTGCAGGTGAAGGTTACTGAGTTGGCCCGGTTTAAGGAAGGTTTATTCCTTCAGCACCCAGTAGAGTTGAAAATGGGTCTTGGCAGTTCAGGGGAGAGATGAGGGTGGGGGGCTACAGCCTCGTATCACCTTCAGGATAAAGTCCAAGCCCTCAACCTGGCCTGCAGGGACCTTTGGAATTGGGCTTCTTCTCACCTCTCCAGCCTGAGCATCTACACTCCAATCCTCTAGCCATGTTGTGGCACACCCAGTTCCCTGAATGTGCCTCTGCGCCACTGCTCCATGGATCCTTCTGCTTGGAACGCCTTCCCTCATAACCACCTGGCAGACCCCTACTAACCCCTTAAGACTTGGGTTAACATGACCTCCTCCATGATATCTGCCTTGATCTGCCCAGGAGGATGGTGGCAGGACACCCTCCTCTGTATCCCATAGCACTTGCTATCCACAGACTTCATAGCCAATTCATTTTGCTCTCATGATAACTGGCTGTGTGACCTTGGACAAGTAAATAAACTCCTCTGTGCCTCAGTTTCCTAATCTGCAAAATAGGGGCAATAACTGTAGCTGCCTTGGTTGGGCTAGCACTTGTAAAGACTTCAGAAGAGTGCCTGGTGCTTAATAAATAGTAAATGTTACCCATTATTAAAATATTATTCTGGCCGGGCGCGGTGGCTCAAGCCTGTAATCCCAGCACTTTGGGAGCCGAGACGGGCGGATCACAAGTCAGGAGATCGAGACCATCCTGGCTACACAGTGAAACCCCGTCTCTACTAAAAATACAAAAACTAGCTGGGTGAGGTGGCGGGCGCCTGTAGTCCCACTACTCGGGAGGCTGAGGCAGGAGAATGGCGTGAACCCGGAGGTGGAGCTTGCAGTGAGTGAGATCCGGCCACTGCACTCCAGTCCGGGCGACAGAGCGAGACTCCGCCTCAAAAAAAAAAAAAAAAAAAAAAAAAAAAAAAAAATTATTCTTACCTCATAGGGCTGTTATGAGGATTAGAAGTTAAGTGCTTGTATCATGCTTGGAACATAGTGAGCCCTAAGGAATGAGAGCTATCATCCCCACCGTCTTCATTGTCCTCCTCATCCCTGCCATGATCCTCACCATCCCCAATACCATCCTTACCATCCCCACTGCCATTTCCATCATCCCTACCACCATCCCCAACATCCCCACCATTTCCACCATTCCCACCATGGTCATCATCACCCCCACCATTGCCGTCATCATCCGCACCATTCCCACCATCCCTGCCATCCCCACCACCATCCCCATTATCATCCCCACTACTATCCCCATTACCATCCCCACCACCATTTCTACCATTCCCACCATGGTCACCATCACCCCCACTAACCCCATCATCATCCGCACCATCTCCACCACCATTCCCACCATCCCTACCATCCTCACCACCATTCCCACCATCCTTACCATCTCCACCACCATTCCCACCATCCCTACAATCCTCACCACCATCCCTACCATTATCCGTCATCCCCAATATCCCCACCACCATTCCCACCATCCCTACCATCCCCACCACCATTCCCACCATCCCTACCATCCTCACCACCATTCCCACCATCCCTACCATCCTCACCACCATTCCCACCATCCTTACCATCCTCACCACCATTCCCACCATCCCTACCATCCTCACCACCATTCCCACCATCCCTACCATACCCATCACCATTCCCACCATCCCTACAATCCCCACCACCATCCCTACCATTATCCATCATCCCCAATATCCCCACCATCATTTCCACCATCCCTACCATCCCCACCACCATTCCCACCATCCCTACCATCCTCACCACCCTCCCCACCATCCCTATAATCCCCACAACCATCTCTACCATTATCCGTCATCACCACTGTCCCCACCATTTCCACCATCCCTACCATCCTCACCACCCTCCCCACCATCATCCTCAACACCGTCCTCATTACCATCCCCACCACCATTTCCACCATTCCCACCATCTCCAATACCATCCCCACCATCATCCCCAATATCCTCACGAGCATCTCCATTACCATCCCCACCACCATTTCCACCATTCCCACCCTCCATGCCACCATCCTTACCATCCCCACCACCATCCCCACCACCACCCTACCATCCCCACCATCACTACCACCATTTCCACCCCCCCACCACATCCCCACCACCATTCCCACCATCCCCACCACCATCCCCACCATCTCCACCATCATTCCCACCCCCCACCCCTCCCATCCCCACCAAC
Source organism: Trachypithecus francoisi (assembly GCF_009764315.1). Lineage (NCBI taxonomy): Eukaryota > Metazoa > Chordata > Mammalia > Primates > Cercopithecidae > Trachypithecus > Trachypithecus francoisi. The sequence continues at coordinate 107,803,925 of NW_022681457.1, read as the reverse complement.
ATCCTCACCATCCTCACCATCCCCACCATCCTCACCAACATCCCACCATTCCTACTATCCCCACAACCATCTCCACCATTATCCCCACCACCATCCCCACCAACATCCCCATTGTCCCCACCACCAACCCCACCACAATTTCCACTACCATCCTCACATCTCCACCACTGTCCCCATCATTCCCACCACGACTGTCACCATCCCCACCCCCACGATCTCCCCCAATCCCTATTATCTCATTATCATCTCCACCATCCCCACCCCCCATCATTTCCACCCCAATCCCCACCAACTTCACCACTATCCCCACCATCCCAACCACCATCCCCACCTACATCCCACCATCCCCACAACTGTCCCCACCACCATCCTCAACATCCCCAACATTCCCACCATCCCCACCACCATCCCACCATCCCCACCAACATCCCCACCAACATCCCCACCACCATCCGACCATCCCCACCCCCACCGCCACCAACATTCCACCATCCTCACCAACATCCCACCATTCCCACCACCATCCCCACCAACATCCTCACCATCCTCACCACCATCCCCATCACTATCCCCAGCAACATCCCACCATCCCCACCATCATCCCACCATTCCCACCACCATCCCCACCAACATCCTCACCATCCCCACCAACATCCCACCATCCCCACCACAATCCCCACCACCATCCCCAACAACATCCCACCATCCCCACCATCATCCCCACCACCATCCCTACCAACATCCCACCAACATCCCACCATCCCCAACAACATCCCACCATCCCTACCACCATCCCCAACAACATCCCACCATCCCCACCACCATCCCCACCAACATCCTCACCATCCTCACCATCCCCACCAACATCCCACCATCCCCACCGCCATCCCCACCAACATCCCACCATCCTCACCACCATCCCCACTATCCCCACTATCCCCACCACCATCCTCGCCATTCCCACTACCATTCCCTTCATCTCCACCACCATGACCACCACCATCCCACCATCACCCCTATCATCCCACCACCATCCCCACTATCAGTTTGCCCACTTGCCTCCTCCACACTGTGAACCCCTAAGGCATGGCTGTGCTTTGGCCATCTCTGATCTCAGTGGGATGCTCAGAATCAGGCATGTAGTGGGTGCTTGGTACACTTTTCTTGGGCAAATGAAGGAAGCAGGGCCCTGGCTTGGAAGCTGCTGAGGAAGGGAAAAGTGTGAGTGAGGTTTAGGAGGGAGAGCTGTCAGGACCGGAGCCCCATGGCTAGGGGTGGGGGTGGTAGGGAGAAGACTCCAGGCTGGTGCTAACCTGGAAGCTGCCCATCCTAGAGGAGCCCATCCTCTGCAAAGCAACTTCAAAACCCTTTGGATCCAGCCTCTATTGGAGCAGGTGAGTATTAAAAGGGATTTGGGAAAAAACAGATCCCCTCTGAAGTCAGCTCTCCCTAAGCCTCTGGTCTCGGGGACAGTCCGCAGCCTTGGACTCCACCCTTAGTCATAGCTGTTGATTCTATTGTAGGAGGTGGGGCACTGGGTGACAAGGTTGTACATACCTCCAGGAGGATCTTCTCAACAGCCTGAGATATGGATGGGGGAAGGGAGAGCCTGGGATGCAAGCTCACAGGATGGGAGAATTAGGGAGGGCTTCCTGGAAGAGGTGCTTGGAGCTAGGATATAAATCGACAGAAGGGATGAACGGCACCAGTGGACAACATGGAGTTGAGAAGAACGAGCTCTGGGTCCTCAGGAGCCCAACCTGTCCACCTCTTGCCACCTGATGCCCCTTCTCTGGTCCCAGCTCTCATCAGCCCCATCTAGCCCACTGCATCTCCCTCTTTCCTGCCCTGTCTCCTTAGCGTCCACTCCCTGCACAGCATCCTAGGCTCAGAACCTTGCAGTGACTCCCACCTCGCTTGGAGTCAAAGCCAAAGGGCCCAGCTGGAGGACAAGGCTCTGCATCCCAGGCCCTGCCTGCTGCGTCTGTCTTCCATCCCACCCTCTTCCCTCCCTCCCTTCCTGGCCACAGAGGTCTTCTTGCAGCTCCATAAATCCTGGAGGCAATTTTCCAGCCCAGGGCCTTTGCATAAACTTCCCACTAACTCCCCCCACTGCCCCCGCCCCCCGACCTGGAACGCTCTATTCCTGACCGTGTCTGGGGCCTTCTCATCCAAGGTTTCAGTTTAAATGTTGCCTCGCCCGGGAGGCTTTCTCAGACACCTCTTTATTTTCTTCCTTTACAGACCTAATCACGATTTATAATTAAGTGCACTGTTTTAAAACTTATTATCTCTTCTCTCCACCAATATGTCAGCTTCATGAGGACAAAGCTCTGTCTGGTTCCTTATTGTTACATCCCCAGAGCTCCAGGCAGTGCCTGGCATCTAAATAGGCCTTTGAGTGAAATGGAATTCTGTGCTTTGACATGAGGAAGGAGAATCAAGGAAGGCTCCCTGGAGGAGGTGTTTAGAGATGGGAAGAAAATGCAGAGAAGATGGGTGGTCAACAGTGAGGACAGGGTTGAGGTGCTCAGAGATAGGTGGAATGGGCCCAGGGGAGCCCCTTTACCCTCCCTGGAATATTTTTAGTCCTACCTGAGCCCCGAGAACTTCTGTCTAGGTGTGACCTTGCTTCAGGCAAGCTGTCCTGTAAAATTCCAGAGCCAGGTATACCCAATTCTGCAATGTGGTAGCTGCATGACTGTACAAGTCCCTTAACAACACTGGGCCTCAGTGACCTCATCTATTAAATGGGTTGGTGATGATAATGGTCAGCATTTATGGATGTTCCCACACGGTGCTAAGTGCTTTACACATATCAGCTAACTGAATCCTCACTGCTGCCAGTGAGGCAGGTACTATGAATCAGAGGCCCGGAGAGGGCTCCATGCGGTTGGTCATACTGGTGAAGAGCTTGGTTCCATGCCTGGTGAACTCTCAGCACAAGGGTCGCCAGTGAAACTCATGCTGCAGGCATTTGTTTCCCTCCGAGGGACAGCCCCAGTGCCCCTGGACGCTAACTAGGACTGAGTCAGGCCTATCCTCACTGGAGTCCCAACCTTGAGGCTGCCTGCACGGAGTGACGTCTGCAGATATGTGGGTCTCTCTCTGAACCTGGTCAGGCTTCACGCCCCTCAGAGCCTGCCCTGATGTTACCCCTAGCAGGGCTGTGAGTCACCTGGTTCCACCTCCCTGGCTGTGAGCCCAGCCAGCTGCTTTTGTGCCTCACATTTTTATGCCAGTTAATTACAGCCATTACTGTCATTATGAAAAAGTTATGTGATCTCAAGCAGGTCCGGGAAGGCCCCAAGGCACCTGGGGGAGCTGTCATCCATGGATGTTTGAGAGGAGGCTCTCCCGTGCCTGCCTGTTCTGTCTTCCATTGGACTAGGACCCTTTGAGGTTAAAGATGGTGTCCCCCATTAGGCTAGTGTCCTGGACAAAAATTCTAAAAGAATCTTTTAAAGGGCATGACTGAGCTGGCAAGAATGTAGAGGAAGCACTCAAAAGCCAAAAAAAAAAAAAAAAGAAAAGAAAAAAAAAGAATGTGTACACAAATCAATAGGGGGTGAGCCCTCGACTGGCAACTGGCCTAAAAGATTCCTGTAAACTAGAGCTTTGTTGTTTTTTAAGTTGTGGTCAACTTTACGTAGAGTAAAATTCACTCTTTTTAGTATAAAGTTCTTTGAGTGTTGACAAACGCAGAGTTGTGTACCCCACCTTCACAATCGAAGTATAGAAATTTCATCTGTCGTCAATGTCCCTGAGTCCTTCGGAAGTCAATCCCTGTTCTCATCTCTGCCACCTGGCAAGCACTGATCTGTCTTCTCTTCCTATATTTTTGCGTTTTCCAGGATGTTACAAAAGTGGAATCATCCAGCAACATGCTGTCTTTTGAGTCTGTCTTTCACTTAGCATAAGGCAATTGAGATTCATCTGTGTTGTGTTTCTAAGTGTGTTAGTATTGTGCAGATGTGCCACAGTCTGTTGATCACTCACTTGCTGAAGAACATCTGAGCTGTCTTCAGCTTTTGCTTATTATGTATTTTATTTATTTATTTATTTATTTAGACAGTCTCTCTCTGTCTCCCAGGCTGGAGCGCAATGGCGTGATCTTGGCTCATCGCAACCTCCACCTCCCAGGTTCCAGCGATTCTGGTGCCTCAACCTCCCGAGTAACTGGGATTACAAGTGTGTGCCACCATGCCCAGCTAATTTTTGTATTTTTAGTAGAGACAAGGTTTCACCTTGTTGGCCAAACTAATCTCAAACTCCTGTCCTCAAATGATCCGCCCTGCTCAGCCTCCCAAATTACAGGATTACAGGGTGAGTCACTGGGCCCGGCCTCATTTATTGATTTTTAAGACAGGATCTTGCTCTGCTGCTCAGGCTGGAGTGCAGTGGTACAATCATGGCACTGCAGCCTCAAACTCTTGAGCTCAAGCAATCCTCCTACTTCAGCCTCCTGAGTAGCTGGGACTACAGGCGTGTACCAACAGGCCCTGCTAATTATTTCTTTATTTTTTGTAGAGGCAGAGTCTCACAATGTTGCCAAGGCTGGTCTCAAACTCCTGAGCTCAAGCAATCCTCCCACCTCAGTTTCCCAAAGTGCTGGGATTACAGGTATGAGCCACTGCACCTGGCCTGCTTTTGGTTATTATGAGTAAAGCTGTTACAAACATTCATGCATAGATTATGGTATAAATGTAGTTTTTTCACTTCACTTGGGTAAGTAGCTGGCAGTGAGATTGCAGGATTGTATGGTCAGGGTTTGTCTGACTTCCTAAGAAACTGCCAAACCGTTTTTCAAAGGGGCGGTGCCATTTGGTACCCCCTCTCCCACTACAATGTAGAGCTTTGCTTTGAAGAGATGCAGGGGAGATAGAAGACGTAGCCCAAGGCCTGACTGAGTAGAAAGTGGGGTTTGAGATCCCACACGAAGTCAGAGCTTCTGCAGGCAATATCCTTAGTGAAAGGGCAAACTGGAAAAAGATCTTCCTTCTAACGGGATATGGCAAGAAAAGCGGTGGTCTTGGCTTTCACTCAGAATAAAGACGGAAATAAACTCTCCCCTGAGCCAGCCCTCAGGTGAGATCAGGGCCCAAATTCCCACTTCTTGCTTGTTCCAGAAACACCAGGCTGAGAACCTAGTTTCAAGGAGTCCCTGGTGAATAGAACTCCCAGGTCTCCAGCAAAAGCAAACTAAAATCCCTTCTAGAGAAATATGCATCAAACCACACCTTATAAAGTTCCTACAGTTAGAGTCCTAATGATCATGAGCTCACAATGAAAACATTTAAAAACATGCAAAGAAACCACAAACAGAGGAATCAGACCTGTAAACACTTCAGGTGTTGGAATTAGAGTATTGGGTAATAAGGGTGCTACATAATTTAAATAACAGCATCCCACTGGGCACAGTAGCTGACACCTGTAAGCCCAGCACTTTGAGAAGGTCACTTTAGGCCAGGAGTTCAAGACCACCCTGGGCAACATAGTGAGATCCCCCCCATCTCCACAAAATATTTTTCAAAAATTGGCTGGGTGTGACGGTGTGAGCCTATAGTCCCAGCTACTTGGAAGGCTGAGGTGGGAGGATCGCTGGAGTCCCGAAGTTTGAAGCTGCAGTGAGCTATGATCGTGCCATTGCACTCCAGCCTGGGTGACAAAGCGAGATCCTGTCTGTAAAAAAAACAAAAACAAACGAACAAAAACAAAAAAAGAAGCCTAAAGCATAAGCACACAACAAGAGACTATTAAAAAGGACCAGACTTAGTTTCTTATAAAAATTAAATGTACATTTACCATATGAGCCAGTAATAATTAAGTATTTGCCAAAGAGAAATGAAAACATGATCATGAGAAGATTTGTATATGAAAGTTCATAAAAGTTTATAATAGCCCAACACTGAAAACAACATGAATGTCCATCAACAGCGAGCAGATAAGTGAATCGTAATTTATAATGGAATACTACTTAGCAATAACAAGCAATGAGCTGTGGATACTTCCTTTTGTTTTCTTTTTCTCTTTTTTTTTTTTTTTGAGACAGAGTCTTGCTCTGTCGCCCAAGCTGGAGTGCAGTGGTGCGATCTCGGCTCACTGCAAGCTCCGCCTCCCGGGTTCACGCCATTCTCCTGCCTCAGCCTCCTGAGTAGCTGGGACAACAGGCACCTGCCACCATGCCCGGCTAATTTTTTGTATTTTTAGTAGAGACGGAGTTTCACCGTGTTAGCCAGGATGGTCTTGATCTCCTGATCTGGTGATCCACCCGCCTCGGCCTCCCAAAGTGCTGGGATTACAGGTGTGAGTCATTGCGCCCGGCCTCTTTTTTTTTTTTTTTTTAGGTATCCTTGGAAGAGGGCCAAGTGGGTGACTTGTGAGATCAAGTGTCAGATACGTTCAAAAACATGAATCCAAAAAACATTTTGCAGAGAGAAAAAAACAAGATGCAAAAGAATACCAAGTCTATGATTTCATGTATAATTATTTGCAGGACACGCAAAAATCTCATCTATAACCACAGAATGCATGTGAGTGGTTGCATGGGGACAAGGGCTGAGAAAGGGATTGACTGCAAAAGGAAAAGGGACCTTTTGGGGTAGTGAAAATGTTGTAGCTCTTGATTGGGGGCGGTGATTATGTGAGTTTATACATTTGTCAAAACTCAGCAAACCATACACTTAAAATGAATGCTTTTACTGTATGTAAATTATATACACATGTAAATTACACTTCAGTAAAGTTAATTTTATTTATTTATTTATTTGAGACAGAGTCTCTGTCGCCCAGGCTGGAGTGCAGTGACATGATCTCAGTTCACTGCAGCCTCTGCCTCCTGGGTTCAAGTAATTCTCCTGCCTCAGCCTCCCAAGTAGCTGGGATTACAGGTGTGTGCCACCACACCCAGCCAATTTTTGTATTTTTAGTAGAGATGGGGTTTCACCCTGTTGGCCAAGCCGGTCTTGAACTCCTGACCTCAAGTGATCCACCCACCTCAGCCTCTCAAAGTGCTGGGATTACAGGTGTGAGCTACTGCGCCCGGCCCTAAAGTTAATTTTAAAACTAAAAAGGCGTTTATCAGGATGGGAGGCCTAGCTGGGGTCACTTTTCAGATCTTTTTCTTTCACATGCTGATCATGCACCTTATCTATTTATTTATTATTTTTATTTCTTTTAGAAACAGGGTCTTGCTCTGTGACCCAGGCTGGAGTGCAGGGGCAAGATCTTGGCTCACTGTAGCCTAGAACTCTGGCCTCAAGTGATCTTCCCACCTCAACCTCTCAAGTAACTAGGACCACAAGTGTGTGTCACCACATATAGCTTATAAAGCAAAAAATATTTTTGGCGAGGGTTTGTGGCACGGGGTTCCACTATGTTGCTCAGGCTGCTCTTGAACTCCAGATTTCAAACAATCCTCCTGCCACCACTTCTGGTGATCATGCTCCTTCTTGAGACCCTCTCTCTTCTGGGACACCTCACTCTGTCTTGGGTTTCCTCCTACCTCCCTGGCTCCTTTGTTCTCCCCAAACTCTAGACGTTGGAGGGCTCAGGGCTCCGTCCTTGGGCCCCATCTCTCGCCTACCTACACTCACTTCCTAGGAGATCTCTGGCTTTGAAATTGTCTGCCCACTCCCACAATTCTATGTCCAGCCCAGACCTCTGACTTTGGAGTCCAGTGAGATTAACCAGTCCCCTCCCCTGTGTTGCCCCTTGGAGGTCTAATAGGCACCTCGACCTCACACCTGCAAAACCATCCTCCTGATGTTCAGCCCTGCAAACTCACCCCTCCCTGACACTTCCCCATGCTTCTGGGTGCTTGTGCCAAAACCGTGGAGTCATCCACTCCTCTCTTCCTCTCACACCCCACAGTTGATCCATCAGTGAACCCTGTCGGATCAGCCTCCAAAAAAATCATCTCTGACTGTTTGTTACCTGCTCCACTACTTCCTCCCTGGTCCAAGCCACCATTGCTTCTCACCAGGATTACAACTGCTTCTCTGACTGGTCTTTCTGCTTTCTACCCTTGCCTCCCTATAATCTGTGGTCAGCAAAGCAGCCAGAGGGATTCTGACAAGTTATGCCTCTCCTCTGCTCAAACCCTTCTGGCAACTCCTGATCTCACTCAGAGGAAGTGGACCCTTCCTTTGGCCTATAAGGTCAATATGATTCTGCCTTTCATCTCTCAGATTTCATCCCCTAGTACCCTGGTATGCTTTGGCAGTGCCCTCACCCAAATCTCATTTTGAATTGTAGCTCCCATAATTCCCACATGTTGTAGGAGGGGCCCAGTGGGAGATAATTGAATTGTGGGGGTGGTTTTCCCCATACTGTTCTCGTGGTGGTGAATAAGTCCCACAAGATCGATGATTTTATAAGGGATTTTCCCTTTGGCTTGGTTCTCATTCTCTCTCTTGCCTGTTGCCATGTAAGATGTGCCATTTACCTTCCGCCGTGATGGTGAGGCCTCCCCAGCCATGTAGAACGGTGAGTCCATTAAATCGCTTTTTTTTTTAAAATAAATTACCCAGTCTCTGATAATGTCTTTATCAGCAGCATGAAAACAGACTAATACATAACCTGTCCCTTCTCCTCCCCACCCCTGGGCCACACTAGCCTCCCAGTGGTTCTTCGAATGAGTCAACCAAGGTCCTGCACTTGCTGCTCCCTCTTCTGGATCTCAGATTCTCCAGGTGTTCCCATAGCTGTGTCCTTGCATCCTTCAGGTCACTCATAGTTTGTTTTGCTAGAGAGGCTTCCCGACCCCTGTAGAAATCAGTGCCCTTGCCCTGCTCTGGGTGCTCATCATCACCAAGGCAAACCTTGATCACCTGGCTGAGGTAGTGCTCATCAGTTCTCACTTGTTATGTGTTGAATTGTGTCCCCTCTACTCACCTAAGTGAAGTAGACTGAAATCCTAATCCCTAATACCTCAGAATGTGACCTCATCCGGAGACAGGGTCTTTACAGAAGTAATCATGTTAAAATGAGGTTGTGAAGGTGGGCACTAATCCAGTGTGACTGGTGTCCTAATAAAAAAGGGGACATCTGGAGAGACACGCACACAGGGAGACACTGTGTGAACATGAAGACGGTCATCTATAAGCCAAGGAGAGAAGCCTGGAATAGCTCTGGTATGATTAGGTTTTGTGTCCCCACTCAAATCTCATCTTGAATTGTAATCCCCACAATCCCCATAATCTCCTCATGTCAAGGGAGAGACCAGGTGGAGGTAATTAAGTCGTGAGGACAGTTTCTCCCAAGCTGTTCTTGTGACAGTGAGTGAGTGCTCATGAGAGCTGATGATTTTATAAGGGGCTCTTCCCCCTTCACTTCTCCTTCCTGTCACCTTGTGAAGAAGGGGCCTTTCTTCCCCTCAGCCTTCCGCCATGATTGTAAGTTTCCTGAGGCCTCCCCGGCCATGCTGAACTGTGAGTCAATTAAACCTCTTTCTCTTACAAATTACCCAGTCTTGGGCAGTTCTTTATTGCTGTATGAAAATGGACTAATACAAGCTCCTTCTTTCACAGCCCTCAGAAGAAACCAACCCTACCAACACCTTGATTTTGAACTTTCAGCCTTCAGAACAGTGAGAAATTTGGAAACAAATTTCTGTTAAGTGACTCAGTTGTGATATCTGGTTATGACAGCCCTAGGACATTGACACAGCACTGTAAAGTTACTCCCCCACCCCACCTGTCCATATTCTCCTCAGTAGATCTACATAAATTATTCTTCTCCATGGACAATATATGTTTTAGTCATACTTTTGTTTGCTTAGCCATTTGTTTATTGTCTGTTTCCCCCAACCAGACTCTAACGCCAAAGGTATTTTTGACTCTGTGATTCACTGCCATATTTTAGCACCTAAAACAGAGCCTGGCACACAGTAGGCACTTAAATATTTGGATGAACAAAATTAATGAGCCAGCAACGACAATAATTGGAAATGGAATGGAATAAATTATCTAGTTGAAAACATATATTGTGAGAATGGATGGAAAAGCAACTTTGTACTAGGGTAAAATATAAAATCAGGCCAGGTGTGGTGGCTCATGCCTGTAATCCCAGCACTTTGGGAGGCTTGAGGTCAGGAGTTTGAGACCAGCCTGGCCATCATGGTGAAACCCCATCTGTACTTAAAAAATACAAAAATTAGCTGGGCATAGTGGCATGTGCCTGCAATCCCAGCTACTCAGGAGGCTGAGATAGGAGAATTGCTTGAACCTGGGAGGCAGAGGTTACACTGAGCCAAGATTGCACCACTGCACTCCAGCCTGGGTGACAGAGTGAAACCCTGTCTCAAAAAAAAAAAAAAAAATATATATATATATATACACACACACACACACACACACACATATATACGTATATACATATGCAAATATACAATCATAGGAAGTAGAGAAGCAAAAGAATAGGGAGAGACACACCAAAAAAAAAAAAAAAAGCCAGCCCAAAGGAAATAGGTTCAGCTTTAATAAACGTAGAAAAGTCAGGCTTTAAAGCAAAAACGTTGTGAGGAAACAAGGGAGTTACCATATAATGTTAAATGGTTTAAGCATTGGAATACTGAAACAATTATGAATTTGTGTGATCTAATAACATAAGTTCAGAATATATAAAGCTGGGTTTCCTGGGTTTTCTTTTTGCCTCACATATCCCAAACCGGAGAAGCAGCAACCCAAAAACATCAAGGGATGCAGACAAGTAAGCCCCAAGAAAAGCTGTCTCTTTCTAGCCAAAGGACCAGGAAGAAGCAACTGAGAAAGACAAACTTTCAGATGATAACTGCTCTACCTCAGCCAAACACTGCAGAAAGAACTGTGACCTCAGCCTCACCCTTCCAGGGAAGGCTGAGCGGGGAACTTTGACTTCCACCTTTTCCAGACTACAAAGAGATGCCTCAACTTTTCAGCTGTGGTGATGTCAGACAAGGCCAAGGAGCTGGACTTTGAGTCTCACTAGGTGATAATGAGTACCTTCATAACTCTGTAATATCAGTAGACCATACGGTGGGGCCTGATCGTCCACCTCTACACTGCAGCAATGAGGAGCTGACTGTGGTGGTAACAGAGGAGCCCTAGAATTGCATCAAGGCTTTCACTACCATCCAGTGGTAATGAGGACAATCTCCACTTCCATGCCAACAGTAGCAGCCATATGGGGAGCAGCAACAAAACACCCCTGTCCCTCTAAGCCTGGTGGGGAGCCTGAGCTCTCACTTTCACTCAACGGTAATCAGAAAGCCCTCCCCACTAGATGTCAACAGAAGCTGAATGGGGAACCTGAACTGCTACTTCCTCCTGGCAAGAATGAGATGGTGCCTCTCTTTTCCTACTACAGCAGTGTCAGAGAAGGCCTGCTGTAACATAGGGTTTCAATAAGATCCAGAGTTTTATAACATAACACCCAAATGTCCAAGCTTCAATAGAAAATCATGTCATACCAAGAACTGGGAAAATCTCAAGCTGAATGAAAAAAGATAATCAATAGACATCAACATTGAGATGACACAGATCTTAGGATATTAGAATTATCTGACAAGGGTTTTCAAACAGCTATCATAAAAATGCTTCAAAGAGCAATTGTAAGCACTCTTGAAATAAATGAAAAGGTAGAAAAGCTTGGCAAAGAATAGAAGACACAAAGAAGAACCAAATGGAAATTTTAGAATTTAAAATACAATAACTAAAATTAAAACTTAATGGATGGGCTCAACAACAGAATGAAGACAACACAAGAATTAATCAGCAACTTGAAAATAAAACAATGTAATTACCCAATATGAACAACAGACAAAAAATAGACTGGAAAAAAAGTGAACAGAACTTCAATGACCTGTGGTTAATAATAAAATGACCTCAGGTTTGTTATATATATAAACTCATGTCAAGGAAAAAAGTAATAATAAAATGACCTAACATTCAGTCACTGGAGTTGCAGAAGTAGAGGAGAAAGAGGGTGGGGCTGAAAAAGCACTCAAAGAAATAATGGAAAAATTTCCCAAATTTGGCAAAAGACATGAACATACAGATTTAAGGGCTGAGTCACTCCAAACAAGATAAGCCCAAATAAATCTATTCCAAGACAAATTGTAGTCAAATTTCTGAAAAGTAAAGCCAAATAAAATCTTGAAAGTAGGGAGAAATAACATCTTGCTTATGGAGAAAACAATTTGATAGACCAAAGATTTGTCATCAGAAACCATGGAAGACAGAAGAATGTGGCACAACACTTTTCAAATAATCAAAGAAAAGAAACATTAACCTAGAATTCTACCGTCAGCAAAAATATATTTCAGGAATACAGATACACTCAGATGAGAGAAAATTAGGAGATTTTGTCACCATAAACCTACCCTATCATTTCCTTTATGGAGAAAGGAAATGATAAAAGAAGAAAATTTGAAACATTAGGAATGGAAGAAAGACAATAGAAAGAGCAAAATTATGATAAACACAATAAACTTTCTTCTCCTAAGCTGTCTAAATTATGTTTGATGGTTGAAGCAAAAATCGTAACACTGTCTGATGTGATTTTGAATGTATGTAGATGAAATATTTAAGACAATTGTAAACGGGGAAAAAAACAATGTGAAGAGAGACAAGTTTTCCATACTTCACTCAAACTGTTAAGATGATAATACCAGTAGATTGTGATTAGTTGTGTGTATATAATGTAGTACCTAGAGCAACCACTAAAAAAATTTATACAGACAGATACACTAAAAAACACTATAGATGATTAAAAAATTATAAAAAATAGTTCAAGAAACCCACAAGAAGGTAGGAAAAAGAAAACAGAGAAACAAAGTAAAATGGCAGGTCTAAACCCTAACATATAAATGATTACATTAAATACATTTAATGGTCTATATAGACTAATTAGAAGATGGAAATTGGTAAAGTGGATAAATAATACTACACTAACTATATGCTGTCTACAAGAAACTCACTTCAAATATAATGATATAAGTAAGTTTAACACAAAAGGATGGTAAAAGATATACCATGTCAACATTAATTGAAAAACAGCAGGAGTGGCTATATTAATATCAGATAACATAGACTTTAGAGCAAAGAAATTACCAGGGATAAAGAGAGTCGTTACATATGATAAGAGTCAATTCACCAAGAAAATATAGAAATCTTAAATGTGTATGCACCAAACAAGGGGTCTACAAAATATATGAAGTAAAAACTGATAAAACTGAAAAGAGAAATAAACACATTCACAATCATAGTTGAAGGCTTTAATACTCTTTCAACAATTGATAGAACAATTAGACAGAAACCAGCAAAGTTCTAGAACTCAACAAACACTATCAACCAACAGTATCTACTCAACATTTTGTATCAGCTCACCCAACCAAAGTAGAACACACATTGTTTTTCAAGAACCTGTGGGACATAAACCAAAATAGACCACATCCTTGATCATATAACAAATCTCAAAAAATGTAAAAGAATTGCCATTGTAGAGTGTGATCTCTGACCACAATGGAATTAAAATAAAAATCAGTAATGGGAAAATTTCCAAATGCTTAAAAACTAAACAGCACACTTCTAAATAATACATAGGTCAAAGAAGAAGTCTCACAGAAAATAAAAATACAACATACCCAAATTTATGGAACACAGCAAGTGCTGAGAAGGAAATCTAAATCACTAAATACTTACATTAGAAAAAAGAAAAAGCTTCAAATTGATACTCTAGGCTCCCACCTTAAGTAATTAGAAAAAGAAGAGTTGAAGAAACCAAAAGCAGCCAGAAGGAAGAAAATAATAAAGACAAGAGCAGAAACCCAAGAAAATAAAAATAGAAAAACAATAGGGAAAATCAGTGAAACAAAATCTGGTTCTTTGAAAAGATAAATACGATTGACAAATGCCTACAAGATCAACAAAGAAAAAAAAAAGAGAAGACACAAATTACCAATCTCAGGAATAAAATGGGAACATCAAGGCAGACCATGCAGACATCAAAACAATAATAATGGAACACTAAAAACAACTTTACAAGCATAAATTTGACAACTTAGATAAAATGGACTACTTTCTCAAAAAGTACAGACAAAATTCACCCAATGTGAAATAGGTAATTTCAATAGCCATATAGCTATTAAAGAAATTGAACTAGTAATTTTATTTTTTCATGTTTTCCTCTATTTTATTTTTATTTTTTTATTTCCATAGATTTTTGGGGGAACAGGTGGTGTTTGGTTACATAAAGAAGTTCTTTAGTGGTGGTTAGTGAGCTTTCGGTGCACCCATCACCTTAGCAGTATACACTGTACCCAATTTGTAGTCTTTTATCCCTCACCACACTCTCACCCTTTCCCTTAAATCCCCAAAGTCCATTGTATCATTCTTATGCCTTTGCATCCTCATAGCTCAGCTCCCACTTATGAGTGAGAACATGTAAGTTTGGTTTTCCATTCCTGAGTTACTTCACTTAGAATAACCATCTCCAGTTCCATCCAGGTTGCTGTGAATGCCATTATTTCATTCCTCTTTATGGCTGAATAGTATTCCATGGTGTGTGTGTGTGTGTATATATATATATATATATATATATATACCACAATTTCTTTATCTACTCATTGATTGACGGGCATTCAGGCTGGGTCCATATTTTTGCAATTGTGAATTGTGCTGCTATAAACATGAGTGTACAAGTATCTTTTCCTCAGGGAATTAAATCTAAGACCTAAAACCATAAAAATTCCAGAAGATAACATCAGAAAAACCTTTCTAGACATTGGCTTAGGCAAAGACTTCATGACCAAGAACCCAAAAGCAAATGCAACAAAAACAATGATATACAGGTGAGAATTAATTAAACTAAAAATTTTCTGCATAGAAAAAAACAGCAGAGTAAACAGACAATCCACAGAGTGGGAGAAAATCTTCACAATCTATACATCCAACAAAGGACTAATATCCAGAATTTACAATGAAAAAAACAAACAATCCCATCAAAAAATGGGCAAGAAAAAAACAATCCCATCAGAAAATGGGTTAAGGACATGAATAGATAATTCTCAAAAGAAAATATACAAATGGCCAACAAACAAGTGAAAAAATTCTCAACATCACTAATGATCAGGGAAACGGAAATCAAAATCACAATGTGATGTCACCTTACTCCTGCAAGAATGGCCATAATAAAAAAATAAAAAAATAAAAGCAGATGTTGGTAGAGATGTGGTGAAAAGGGAACACTTTTACACTGCTGGTGGGAATGTAAACTAGTACAACCACTACGGAAAACAGTGTGGAGATTCTTTAAAGAATTGAAAGTAGAATTATCTTTTGATCCAGCAATTCCGATACTGGGTATCTACCCAGAAGAATTAGTAATTTAAAAACTACTGAAAAGAAATCTCCTGGCCCAGATTGTTTCACTAGAGAGTCCTACCAATATTTAAAGAATTTACACCAATTCTACACAATTTTTCCAGAAAACAGAAGAGGAGAGGTCATTTCTCAATTTATTTTACCAAACGAGTATTACCCTGACATCAAAAGACATGAAGCTTAAATTGATGGAACTCCAAGAACTGGACAAATTTACTAATATAGTGGGAGATTTTAACATGTCTCAATAATTGATAAATAAAGCAGACAAAAAATTAGTAGTCAATAGGAGATCTCATGAACACAAATAAAGCTCCATCCAATCAATGTATAGGTGACCCTGCATGGGCCATTACACATTTTTCTTAAGCACATAAAACACACATGAAATCTGATTATGTGGGTATTGGCAAAAGCAAGTCTCAACAAAATCGAAATAAAGTGTATCATCCAGACCACATCCTCTGACTCTAATGCAATTAACTTAGAACTCAGCAAGGATAATAAGAAAACCCATGGCCGGGCGCGGTGGCTCAAGCCTGTAATCCCAGCACTTTGGGAGGCCGAGACGGGCGGATCATGAGGTCAGGAGATCGAGATCATCCCGGCGAACACAGTGAAACCCCGTCTCTACTAAAAAATACAAAACACTAGCCGGGCGAGGTGGCAGGCGCCTGTAGCCCCAGCTACTCGGGAGGCTGAGGCAGGAGAATGGCGTAAACCCGGGAGGCGGAGCTTGCAGTGAGCTGAGATCCGGCCACTGCACTCCAGCCTGGGCGGCACTCCGTCTCAAAAAAAAAAAAAAACCCTATTCATTTGGAAATTTTAAAAACCAGTCATTTAAACAACTCATCGATTAAAGGAGACATTGCGATGGCAATTCTGAACTGAACAGTAGAAAGGTCACATATGAAAACTCACGAACTCAACAAAAATCGTTCTTAGAAAGAAATGTATCATCTTGAATGTTTACAATAGGGACGAAGAACGGCAGAAAGTGAATGAACTAAGCGCCAAACTGGAGAATTTAGAAAAATAATGACATTAACCCCCCAAAAGGAAAGATCAATGTAAAAGTGGGAATTGGTGAAAAAAATAGAACTGGGGATCTCAATGGGCTTGAATGTGTTCCAAGGCCGGGTTTGCCTATGCCTGTCCCATCGCTTATCCCCAGAGAGTTCAGGGAGCCCACAGCCAGGGCTACAACTGGGGGCACGGCCAGCTCTGAACCACGGGAAGAGCCTAGCCCCTGCAGGTCAGGAGTTGAGGGGACAGGATGCTCTGGGCGCTCCCTGGAGGAGGCGGGCATCTCCTGAGGCCTTTCTGGAGGCTGCTAATACAGTGGGGAAATCAAGCATGCACTTTGGAAGCAGACCGAGCCAGGCTGGCATCCCAGCTTCCCACATAGGTGTTGCGTGACCTCAGGCAAACTGTCTCAACATCTGGAATCTCCTTTTTTTCTTCATAAAGATGCCTGGTCTTACAACCTTTGAGACTTGAATGAGGTAATGTTATGTTCAAGTGCTCTGCTCTGGGCTGGCACACGGTTGGTGGCCCATAAACAGTAAGTTTCACTCCTTTCCCAGTGGGAGCAGCTCAGCTGTCTCAGCAGAGCCCTTTCCACTGCTTCGGGATCCTGGTGGCTGGTGGGGGTGGGGACAGGGAGGAGGGGTGGTACAAACCTCTACAGAGTGCATATGTTTTAAGTGTAGAGCTCTGGGCCAGATGCCATGGCCAGGTCCTGGGTTAGCCTCCTCAGGGGATGCCATAGGGATGGATACAGAGCCAGGAGAACAGCCCCACAAAGGGCAGCCACCTAGGCCAGGTGCTGCGGCTCACATCTGTAATCCCAGCACTTTGGAAGGCCGAGGCGGGCGGATCACCTGAGGTCAGGAGTTTGAGACCAACCTGGCCAACATGGTAAAACCCCATCTCTACTAAAAATACAAAAAATTAGCCAGGCGTGGTGGTGGGTGCCTGTAATTCCAGCTACTTGGGAGGCTAAGGCACAAGAATCACTTGAACCTGGGACGTGGAGTTTGCAGTGAGCTGAGGTCATGTCACTGCACTCCAGCATGGGAGGCCTTGGGACTTGGTTGCTGACTGGAGCCAGAGACTCCATCTCAAAAAACAAAACAAAACAAAAACAAAGAGCAGCCCCCCAAGAAACCGTAATACAAAAGACCTTTCCGACATCCTAACCTGTCCCCACAAGGACAGCTGGAGGGGAAGTGCCGCCTTCCCCTGGCTCCAGTGTTGCAGAGAGCCCTGGCCCGGGATTGGGAGCCAAGGTTGGTGACCTTGGGCAGGTTGCCACCCTTTTCTTCTCCTCACCATTCCCACCTGTAAAAGGCAGGGGTTGGACCAAGTCATCCCCCAGGTCCCTTCTGGCTCTGACCTTTGGGGATTCCCAGCCCCTCCCAGCCTTGACTTTCAGAGAAGCTATGGGCTGGCCAAGGCTGCCCCTTGGCAAATGTTTCCCTTGGCTCACGCAGAAGCTGTGCCCCAGGCTCCCTAGTCCAGACCAATAAGCCAGGCTCATAAACGCCTGGCAGGGCAGCTGATCTCCTTCACATAAAAGTCATTTTCCAAACAGGATTGAGAAAGGCCAGCTCGGGGGCACTGGGGCAGAGAGTGCCCGGCTGGCTGAGCCTTCCCGGGCCACTTCCCTCTGTCATCTGCCTCTTCTTGGTGCCTCCCTCCCTCCCCCTTGCCCTCTGGAGATAAACCAGGGCACCAGTCCTGCCTCCTGTGTGGCCTTGGTCCTGTCACATCTCCTTCTGGGCCTCAGTTTCCCTATCTGTCAAACAGGGAGGCCCATCCCTGGCTGGCCGCACTCCTGGACTGTGAAGAGTCCTAAGAGAGGCAGTGTGTGACAGGCCTCGCCAGGAGTGAGCAGCGTGCTGGTAGGGAAGCAGCGTGTGACAGGCCTCGCCAGGAGTGAGCAGCGTGCTGGTAGGGAAGCAGCGTGTGACAGGCCTCGCCAGGAGTGAGCAGCGTGCTGGTAGGGAAGCAGCGTGTGACAGTGCGTTGTCAGGAGTGAGCAGCGTGCTGGTAGGGAAGCAGCGTGTGACAGTGCGTTGCCAGGAGTGAGCAGTGTGCTGGTGAAGAGTGGCTCTTGGCCCCTGGGTGACCCTCCCCATGCCCCCCAGCCCGGACCTCTAGTCTTAGCTCTGGCCTCCCACCCTGTCCCAGAACCACATGCCCAGAGGGAGCTCTGTGCACATGGGCAGAAGAGGCCTTGTGACTTGGTTGCTGGCTGCATCTGCTGGTTGTGCTGCCTCCCCCATCAGACAAGGAATCAGAGCAGAGGCTTCCTGAGGACCAGAGCTGCATCTCATCCATCAGACTAGGACCCATGAGGACAGCAGCAGCTTCGTCTCCACCCTCAGAAAGAGGTGGGTCTTGAAGGCAGCAGTGGGTCCTTTCCACCTGCGGGAAGAGCGTCCTGAGGCCTCCTCCATCAAAAGACTCCAGTGCAGGGCTGGGTCTTCCCCATTAGATTTGAAGGTTCTCAAAAGAGAGAGGGGCATTGCCTACCCCTTAACTCTTATATGACCGGAGCTGTGTTTCCCCTATCAGACTAGATGATCTGTGTGTTCAAGGGCTGTGCCTCCCCATCAGATTGGACGCTTCCAAGCACAGGGGCTGCTCCTCCCTGATTAGCAAGGAGGCTCCTGAAGGACAGGCCTTTTATCTCCATGCTGTCTGGGGTCTCACTGAGCATGACCTGAGCCTCCCCTTCAGACTGTGGGCCGCACTGTCTCCCTTCAGAGCCAGCAACTGGGAGGCCTGTGCTGGATGTCTGGGAGAAAGGAGGATGCATGTGAACTGAGGGGAAGTGGGGCAGGAAGCGTGTATTAAGGCAGAAAGGTGGCTCAGAACCAGGTGTCCACCCTGCCAGGCTGTGCTGGCACCTCGTGCTCCCAGGGCAGAGGGCCAGGGCAATCAACCTAGGTGATTCACACCCAGGTTGGAGCTGGTTGCTTCTCAGACTCAGCCCAACCCTGGCTGGACTCACTATGGGTTACTTGGGGGGAATCCTTGTGGGGACATGGAGGCTGGGGGCACTGAGATGCTGTAGGGGAGGGGACTCAGGAGATGTAAGCCTCACCTGGTCTCACTGAGTCAGAACTGGACAGGCCCCTGAGCATCAGCTACCCAAGTCCCTCCTTGGAGAGGAGGCAGAAGGTTGCACAGCCGGTCTCCAGGGTCTTAGGACAGGGACCTAGGGATCCTGACTCCTGGCCCAGTACTCCTTCCAAGCTGGTGACACAGCTTGTGTTGTTAGAGAGGCCCCTCCCATATGAGTGGGGAAGAGAGAACCTCCACTTCCACCTAATTGTTAGAACTGAGTCCAGCTAATCCAGGCGGCAGGGCAGGGGTCTTTCTGGGAGCTTTCCTAACCACCCCCATCCTTTCTTCCGGCATCATTCCTCCTCCTTCCCTTTTATTACTCTCCTCTGGCTTTGCAAGCCCATTCCTCTGAAAGTCTCTTATAAAGGGTCGCTTTACATAAGACTTTTCAAAACTGACCCCCCGGTAAAGACACAAGTAGATTCATGCAACCAGAGGTTGCAGCTACACAGGTTGGCTGTGAGCAGAGAATCTCCTTGAAGTTTCCTGCTTAATATCTGTGCGCGTGTGAACTGAGTTCCACTCCACAATACACGGCTGCTGTGAGTGGTTGGACAGGTTGTTCTCTGCATACAGAGGAGGAGTCGGGGCTGACTTCCCATCCAAGCGCCTCTTGCCAAGCTTTGTGCCTGGTGTGGGGCTCATCTATCCCAAAGAAGGGGCATGCTTTTTTTTACTTTGCACAAAGATGCCTTAAGGGCCAGCAGAGGCCCCGCCATGACACGGCCAGATTTGTCTTAACATTTTCAAATACTTTTTTTCTCGCAAATTGTTGGGTAAATTGATGCTGCTGCAGGGAGCTGGGCCATGTTTCTCAGGGGGCTTTGTGGATCTGGATCACGGCTTGAGAAGCTCAAATTGACCCCAGATCACAACCTCCTGCGTGGTAAATGAAGACGATGGGTTGGCTTTATCTGTAAATTAAAATTTGGGCTTTTAAATATCTTGTAGCAGGCCAGGCATGGTGGCTCACGCCTGTAATCACAGCACTTTGGGAGGCTGAAGTAGGTAATTTTTTTTTTCTTTTTTTTTTTTTGAGACGGAGTCTCACTCTGTCGCCTGGGCTGGAGTGCAGTGGCCGGATCTCAGCTCACTGCAAGCTCCGCCTCCTGGGTTTACGCCATTCTCCTGCCTCAGCCTCCCGAGTAGCTGGGACTACAGGCGCCCGCCACCTCACCCGGCTAGTTTTTTGTATTTTTTTAGTAGAGACGGGGTTTCACTGTGTTAGCCAGGATGGTCTCGATCTCCTGACCTCGTGATCCGCCCATCTCGGCCTCCCAAAGTGCTGGGATTACAGGCTTGAGCCACTGCACCCAGCCTGAAGTAGGTAATTAACTTGAGCTCATGAGTTCAAGACCAGCCTGGGCAACATAGAGAAATCCTGTCTCTACTAAAAATACAAAAATTAGCCAGGTGTGGTGGTGCATGCCTGTAGTCCTAGCTACTTGGGAAGCTGAGGTTGGGAGGATAGCTTGAGCCTGGGAGGTGGAGGTTGCAGTGAGCTGAGATCATGCCACTGAGCTCCAGCATGGGCAATAGAGCCAGACCTTGTCTCATAAATAAAATAAAATAAAAAATAAAATAAAATAAGATAAAAATCTTGTAGTGAATGTTATTTCTGGAATGCTTTTGACTCTAAGCCTACCAGCTGTACATGTGGTTACTTGACAAAACCTTTTCTGGTTTCTATCCTGGTTTGGGCATGTTTTCACTATATGGAAAAAAATGTTTAATTGCTTATTGAAGTTCCCATACATAAAGTACATACATTTTAAGTGTATAGCTCAATGTATGTTTACATATAATTACAGCGGTGTAATCACCACTCTGATCAAGATACAGAACATTTCCAACACCCCAGAAGGCTTCTTCATGCCTGCTGCTAGTCAATGCTGCCTCCTCTAAATGTAATTACTTTTCTGACCTCCATCACCATAGGTTAGTTTTGCCTGTTCTTGAACTTCACATAAATGGAAACATGCAGTATTTAGTCTTTTGTGTCTGGATTCTCTTGCACATCAATATGTCTGTGGGATTTATTCCGGTTGTTGCATGGAACTGTGGTATGTTCTTTTTCTTTGTTGTATAGTATTTCATTCAATGAAGGTACTGTAAAGTGTGTATGCCTCTTTCTATTGATGGACATTTGGGTTATTTCCAATTTGTGGTTATTTCAAGTAAAGTTGCTATGAATGTCCTTATACATATCTTTTGGTGGGAAATGGTCTCATTCTTCTACGGTGTCTAGGAGTGGAATTGCTGGATAATAGGTGTGTTAGTCCGTTTTCACACTGCTATAAAGAACTACTTGAGACTGGGTAATTTATAAAGGAAAGAGGTTTAATTGACCCACAGCTCTGCATGGCTGTGGAGGCCTCAAGAAACTTGTAATCATGGTGGAAGAGGAAGTAAGCACCTTCTTCACAAGTCAACAGGAAAGAGACAGAGAGAGTACAGGGGAAACTGCCACTTTTAAACCATCAGATCTTGTGAGAACTCCCTCACTATCATGAGAAGACTATGGGGGAAACCATGCTCCCCCATGCTCCAGTCACCTCCCACCAGATTCTTCGCTTGACACGTGGGGATCATGATTTGATATGAGATTTGGGCAGGGACACATATCACAGGGAAAGTATGTGTTGTGCTCCAACTCTAACAGGTACTGCCAACAGTTTTCCAATGTGATCCTACCAATTTCCTTTCTCACAGGGAGTGTCTGAGAGTTCTATTTTTTCCACATCCACATTGCCAACACTTGGTATTGTGAGACTTTTTAACTTTGGCCATCCTGGTGGTAGTGTGGTACAGTCTCCTTTTAGTTTTCATTTGCATTTCCCTGGTGACTAAAGAAGTCAAGCATCTTTTCCTATGTTTATTGGCCTCTTGGTTTCTTTTACTGTTTTTAAGTGAAGTACCTGTTCAATTTTTTTTTCGTTTTTGGGGGAATAGAGTCTCACTTTGTCACCCAGGCTGGAGTGCAGTGGCGCAATCTTGACTTACTGCAACCTCCGCCTCCTGGGTACAAGCCATTCTCCTGCCTCAGCCTCCTGAGTAGCTGGGACTATAGGCATGCACCACCACATCTGGCTAATTTTTGTATTTTTAGTAGAGATGGGGTTTTGCCATGTTGGCCAGGCTAGTCTCAAGCTCCTGATTTCAGGTGATCCGCCCACCTTGGCCTCCCAAAGTGCTGAGATTACAGACGTGAGCCACCACGCCTGGCGAATTTTTTTTGCTCATTAAAAAATTCAGGAGGTTTGCCTTTTTCGTATTTATTTGTAGCTGTTCTTATAAATTCTGGATGTCAGCTCTTTGTCAGATATAAGGATTGTGAGTTACCTCCTCTATTAGCAAATTTAACTTGCTTATTCATCAGCTCATTCCAAGAGCACCAATAATGAATGAGCCAGGCCCTGTGCTGGGTGCCGGGTTATCAGAAAGAGTATGATGTGGCCCTCATTCTTGAAGACAGTTCGACCGTGGTGGAGGAGACAGGCATTTAGAATGAGCAAGAAATAAAGGTGGCTGTTAAGGGGTCAGCTCCCCTCACCAAAGTAACTTTTGATTTACTTACAAAAATTTTCTTAAGATTTCTTCAGAACCCAGGTAAAGTAAAAAAGCAAGAGTTTCCTTATGCTTATTTTCTGGGCTGGGTTTTTAAATCCCTTGTAGTGAATGCTGCTTTTAGAAGATTCCTTGACTCCATCAGCTGAATGCGTGCTCATCTGCTGATCCCTCCCTTGGTTTCCACCCTGTTTTGGGGAATGTCAGGCTGGACTCACCAGGATGTGGTCAAATTCTTGGCCCTGGAATCCAGTTCCTGGTGCTCAGTGCAGGTAAGTCAGATCCAGCCAGGAGGGCAGAGGCTTTGGTGGGGAGTGGGGGTGGGGCCAGGCTGGTGAATGCTCTGGAAAGCTGGGGCCAGTTTAGAAATCGTCACCTCTCCTGAGAAAACTTGCCATGTCAGGCACAGCCAGACTTCCCCTCCCACTCCTCAGGCTGCCAGCCCTGATGGGGACTCAGGGGGGCTGTGAGTGGCATGGGGACAGAAGCCAACACATTGGAGTGAAGGGGCCACACTGAGGCCACAGGGGGTGGGCATCATGAAAGCCGGGCCCAGGACATGAAAGAAGCCCACGGCCAATCAGTCCATGAATGATGGGGGGCACCTTGGCAGGCTCGGGGGCATCGTGTCCTGGAGTCTGAGAACAGGCACAAAACGGCAGTGCACAGGGCACCGGGCAGGGCACAAGCCCTGCATTCTAACCTGGGCCCTGTTCCTAGCTCACCCGGTACCACCCAGCTTCCTTCTCAGTTCTCTGCTCTAGTGGCCCATGTGTCATTAAGGGCCCAACAGCTCTTACATTGTCTGTAGCTTATCTAGGAAGGAGGTACTGTGAACACCTGGGAGCAGGTAGGGGGTGGGACTGGCCCAGAGTGACCACAGGGAAACAAGGGGTGTGCTGGACACAGAGGCCTGACACCCAGTCCCTTCTTCACTCTGCTGCTCCACTGTCACCTCCCAGGAAGGGTCCTGACCATGGCTGGACCCAGAGCCCATAGTCCTGGGGGGGGCTTCTCTATGTTCATCATCTGAGACACCAAAATAGATGCCCCTTTATCAACTAAGATGGACCCCAAGGTTAAGGAAATAAAAGTTACCTACAGGCAGAAGGTCCAAGGCCTGGTTGGTATGGCAACTCCCTAAATTCCTACCACTGCAAGAATAACCACACCGGGCCGGGCGTGATGGCTCATGCCTGTAATCCTAGCACTTTGGGAGACTAAGGCGGGCAGATCACTCACGGTAAGGAGTTCGAGACCAGCCCGTCTTTACTGAAAATACAAAAATTAGCTGGGTGGTGGTGGTGCACGCCTGTCATCCCAGCTACTCGGGAGGCTGAGGCAGGAGAATTGCTTGAACCTGGGAGGTGGAGTTTGCAGTGAGCCAAGATTGCGCCACTGTACTCCAGCCTGGGTAACAGAGTGAGTGAGACTCCATCTCAAAAATAACCACACCCTTGCTAAACTCCCAATAATAAGAGCTGTCAGGCAAATCATCTCATCCTTCCTGACTTGGATTTATAACCCAGACCACTATAGCTCTGACCAGATAGAGGAACTGCCTTACAAACTTCTTCTTCTCCTTCTTCTTCTTCCTCCTCCTCCTCCTCCTCCTCCTCCTCCTCCTCCTCCTCCTCCTCCTCCTCTTCTTCTTCTTCTCTTCTTCTTCTTCTTCTTCTTCTTCTTCTTCTTCTTCTTCTTCTTCTTCTTTCTTCTCCTTCTCCTTCTTCTCCTTCTCCTTCTTCTTTCTTCTCCTTCCTTTTCCTCTTCTTCTTTCTTCTTCTTGTTTCTTCTTCTTCTTCCTCTTCTTCTTCTTTTTCTTCTTCTTCTTCCTCTCCTCCTCTTCCTCCTTTGTCTTCCTCTTCTTCTTCCTTTTTTTTTGGAGACAGGGTCTCACTCTGTTGCCCAAGCTGCTATTCAGTGACGTGAACACGGCTCACTGCATCCATGACCTTCCAGGCTCACGTTATCCTTACACCTCAGCCTCCCAAGTAGCTGGGATTATAAGTATGCACCACCATGCCTGGGTAATTTTTTTGTTTGTTTTTTGTAGAGATGGGGTTTCGCCATGTTGCTCAGGCTGGTCTCAAACTCCAAGCAATCCACCCGCCTTGGCCTCCCAAAGTGCTGGGATTACAGGCATGAGCCATTGTGCCTAGCCTCAAACATCCTCTTCTGATATGCAACTGCAGTCCTTAAGCCATTTCAGCAGCTTATAGAGTCCGCAAACAAAATGTCTTTGTGTCCTACACCTTTTGCTGTAAAGAGCCAAATTCCACCTCATTTTAGTACTAGAACCCTAGCCCAAAGTGAACATGGGATGTGCCTGTGTGCATACACTCCCCTCCCTTCATAAATATGGATAGCCTTTCCCCCAAACCTGCTGAATATGTGACTCTATTGTGTGATATGGGCTCCGTCAGGCACAAAACCCAACCTGCCCTTTTCCTCTCCTGAGAGAGAGCACCTCTGGGACA
The DNA here is from genome assembly GCF_009764315.1 of Trachypithecus francoisi. Lineage (NCBI taxonomy): Eukaryota > Metazoa > Chordata > Mammalia > Primates > Cercopithecidae > Trachypithecus > Trachypithecus francoisi. Next base: position 107,778,382 of record NW_022681457.1, on the reverse strand, counting down.
CGCCAGAGACTGTCTCTTCCTGGTATGTAAATTCATACCACCAGTAAATCTCCTTTCTGCTATGTAGCCATCCTGGTGGTCTTTTGGGCAACATGCTTGTCTGGGAAGAGCTGTCTTGTAATCTCTGCGTCTGCATCAGACTCTGCCAGACGCTGCCCGCCCCAGATTGGGAGTTCTGAGAGGACGTGGGGCTGCATCCTACCCCAGCAGCAGGGTCGTCCCACGCCAGCAGCAGCATGCCAGGTTGGGGACACGTGATGGTGTATAGTGCAGCCCTGAGCAGCCTCAGGCAGACTCCCTGCATTCTTGTTCCCAAACCCCTCCCTCCCTGGGTCAGGAGGCTGGGGTGGGAGGCCAGGTAGATCACAGCATCCATGCCTAGATGCTCCCTGACCCCCAGGAGCCAGAAGTGCTGTCTCCTGAAGGTTCTGGAAACCCGGGATCAGCCTACGAGGCACCAGGGCCACCTTGGAGAGTGGAAATGAGGACCCCAGGCTCCAGAGGGCATGAAGGCAAGGTGAAGTTCAGGAGAGGTTGAGCCTAAGGACCCTCAGAGGCCATCACACTACCCCCTTCACCCAAATGATGGAGACAGGAAAATCATGACCTAGACTGGACCACCATGGCCCAAGAGCATCTCTGACTTGTCTTGTCCCCCAGCCAGGAAGGGTCCCCCTCTTCCCCACCTGCTGTATCCCAGGACACAGGGCATATACGTGGAGAAGGAAGGGCTGCAGGGCGAGGCGGCCCACACTTTGGCTCAGGACAGGGGTGGGACCAGGACACACAGGAAAACAGTCTGGGGTCCTGGTAATGGCAGGAGCATGAGCTCAGGGTCGGGCGGCTGGCCTGGATGACCTGTGGGACTCTTCCTCTCTGAGCCACGCTTTGCTCACCTCTCCCTTCCTTGTGGGATGCAAGAGGCCACGGCGAGCGAAGGTGTGTGCCAAGAGCTGCCACTCAATGTGAGTCAGCGTGCTGGCCTTCCCTCCCTTTCTCCAGGGGGCCTCAGTCTTTGAGGGGAGCCTGAGGACACGCTTCGCTGATGTCACTGTGGGGGGTGTACAAATGGCCACCCTGCTGCTTGTCGGTTCTACATGGGTGTCCAGGCTGGAGAGCAGGGTGTGGGGAGACGGAGATGCCACTGACAGGGGCCTGGTTCCCAGAAGAGAGGACGAGTTTGGGTGGTCCCAGAGGCGCCCTTCCCAGAAAAGAGAGTAGGAGGCAGGAGGTGGGCATGGAGAATGCGGAGGGGGCATTGACAGTTTCTAGAGTGTTGGCCACCGCCCATCTGATAAGACCTGGAGCCTCATTACCAAAGACTTAATGAGATTCACTTAGTTTTCTTAGGAGCCAGGCGAGGTGCCAGGGGAACTGGCTTCCAGCCCCAGGCTCTGCAGCTGGCTGCTGTGTGACCCAGAGCCAGGCACCACCCCTCTCTGGGCCTCAGTCTCCTTATCCATGACCTTCCTGCCTGCACCCTAACATTCAGTGTCATTGGCTGAGTTACCTGATGGCTCCCAGCCTCAGTTTCTTCATCTGCACATTAGGGATAAGTACAGCTATCCACCTGGGAGGTGTCAAGGGAGCGTGGCCCCAGCACCCAGCCCATGCACAAGTTCCGTGATCATTACCTGTCTCCCCCAGCCCTACCTGAGTGCTGGAAGCAGCAGACTTGGGAAAGGGGAACCCGCACGGAAGCAGAAAGTGGAGAGGGAGCACATGGGCTCTGGGGCCCCAGGGTTCCTGGGCTCTGTTCTGCCTGCCTGGGAGCTGTCTCCTGCTCTCCTTCGCAGGGTCTCTGTCCTTTTTTGTTCTGTTCCTCCCTCTGTCTTTCAGTTTGTCCTTCTCCATCTCAGTCTCTGGTTGTCTCAGTCTCTCTTTGCACCTCACTGTCTCTGCCTTTCTCTGCATCTCTCTTCCTTTGCCGGGTTCTCTCTCTCTCTCTTTTGTCCCTGTTTTGGGCTTTCTCTGTCTCTGTCTCTCTGTTTTCAGTCTGCTTCTTTCTGTTTCTGTTCATTTCTCTGTATGTCTTTGTCCCCTGCACTCCCGTTCTCCTCCCATGCTGTCCTCTCCAGGGGCCCCTCTGGCTTCACTGAGCCACAGGCCCAGGCTGGGGTGTGAAGAAGCAGGAGCTCTCCTGTCAAATGACGCTGAGTGCCCCAGTCAGGGCCATGGGGGCCACACTAAGAGCTCTGCTGAGGGGCAGCTGAATCCTTTTCCCAGGGAATGTGGGGGGTACTGGCCAGCTGTGGGATGGGCGGCTGAGAGCTCTCGTACCACTGCAAATCTAGATGTTTTTCACTGACATCAGCTTCCTGGTCCCCCTGAACCAAAGGCCTAGCAGGTCCCTTTCTGTGTCCTTTTGGAATGTGCAGTCCTGCTTACCAGAGTGACAAGGGGAATAGAGTTGAAACAGGTAATTTCCCAGCCCAGGAGCCTGTGGGGGCTGCTTAGAGAACAGCACATTCCCTGGGAGCCAGAGCCATCTGGGAGGGCTTCCTGGAGGAGGTAGATCACAAGGGATCAGGATGGGGACTAATATGTACTGAGTGCCTGGTGGTGCTTCATAAATATCAGCAGATTGGGAGATAAGCACAGCCGCCTCCCTGGGAGGTGTCAAGGGGCATGTATTGTAAAGGCCCAGAGTGGTGAAGCGTCTACCATGGTCAACCAGATAGTGAGTGGTAGCCTTGGGTGGGGCCTGCCACTGTCCCCATGCTCTGTCCACTACTGGTGTGGCTGCTCCACTTGTAACCATTGCTTCTTCCCCTCCACCCCCGGTGCCACTTCCTCTCTCCCTGGTTGTAGGGGAAAGAACATGGGCTGTGTGGCCTTGGGCCAATTGCTTACCCTCTCTGGGCCTTCTTACTGGTGACAAACAGACTGGTGATTTTCTTAGAGGATCTATACAACCTCAGGCTGCTGCACCAGGGTTACAAGGTCTTCTGGAGGGGAATAGATGAGCAGATAGGCTTTGACACCTGCTTGCTTTGTCCTGAGTGTCTACTATTTCATCTGCGTTAAATGCAAAGCCCGTGGGACTTGTGAGTTATCTCTAAGCTTTCTCCTTTCCTGACTTTCTGGGAGTGTGTGTACCCCCATTCCCTCACCCCAGCCATCAGGGCCCTTTCTGAGATGGGCCTCTTTCCTGGCTCTGGGCTAGACCCCAACCCTGGCCCTTTCCAAGGCCAGCAGGAACTGGAAGTTCTGCGCTCATGCCCTGGGAGGCTCCAGGCTCTAAGGGGTGCTGGAATGATGGAGTTGGGTGGCCAGTGCTCAGAGGACCTTCATGGTGTGGGGACAGCTGGAAACTGGGTGTTTCCTGAACCCTGTTGCCACCAGGCCTCTGTCCAGGAGGGCTGCTGGGGGCCAAGGGACCAGACACCAGACAATGACATCTTGGGCAGGGCTGAAGTTGGGGTGTGTGACACAATGGGAGGGCTGAGGCTGGCAGTCCCTGCAGCCTATAAGCACCAGCAACCCACGAAGTGATACAGACACCCTCTGGCCTCATCCTCCTAGGAGCCAGTTGGATGTAGCAACTAAAATGCAAGCTCCGAAGTTCCATGGACTCGGGTTGCTTCTCTGCTTCCATCCTAATTAGCAAGAGACCTTGGCCACATTGCTTAGACTCTGACACTAGATTTTCCCCCTCTGCGAAGCAGGGACAATAGCAGTGCTCCCCTCCCGGGTCTGTTGCAAGGATTAAGGATGATGTCTGCAAAGTGCTCTGTCAGAGCCGGCATACCATAAGTGCTCAATAAATGCTGGCTCCCATTGTTAGTATCCCTTCCCTCCCTTTATCATGGTGGAATAACCAACTCCCTGGTAACAACACGTTCACACTCCCACACTCCCCATCAACCACTCTCAGCTATAAAGCAGGCTGCGACCAGCTCCTCTTCATCTGTTCATTACCTGGCCCATGCTAGGGGCCCAAGAAATGTCTGCTGAATAAACGAGTGATTTTGGGAAAGGTGCTGGGCCCTTCTGTCCCGTGAAGGTCTTGTGAGACAGTGTCTCGTCAGCAACCTGGATTGTGAGAACCACAGCAGACGGGCCGGATCTAGATGGAGAGTCTCCATTGGGCAGAGCTGACCCTGGGAAAGAAAAAGAAGAGTTTTTCAAGAAGGCGTGGCAAGGGGCCCAAGAATCCAAGTTTCTAACTCTGGGGCCGGTTTTCTGTCTTTTACCGCAGTTTGCCTCTCCCTGGCTGTGTGGTTTATGGCAAGTCACTCTCTGCCTCTGTCTCCACGTGTTCAAGGAGGCAGCCGGTCCAAGGAGCCTTCACCGAAGAGGCTGCCGATATGTGAGCCCTGCACTGGGGATACCCTACAGAGGTGCTGTCCCCCACCCCCTTTCCAGATATGAGTGTCCCCCAGCTCTTAGTGAATCAGTAGAAGGTGCTGGACCTGAGCTGATTCTCACAGTGGGACTTCAACTCTAGCCCCACGTTGGCTGACTTTAGATGACTTTGGGCCCTGCTCTGGCAGCTGCAAGGACGAGCCAATGTCCTGGAGGGAAACCCCACATTCCCTGGGACTATTCAAACAAAGGTTTGGTTAAAACAAAGAATTCTCATGGAGAAGAGTCTGAAGGACCCAAAACACATACTTCTTTTTTTTTTTTTTGAGACGGGGTCTTGCTCTGTCGCCCAGGCTGGAGTGCAGTGGCACCATCTCAGCTCACTGCAAGCTCCACCTCCCCAGTTCATGCCATTCTCCTGCCTCAGCTTCCCGAGTAGCTGGGACTACAGGTGCCCGCCACCACACCCGGCTAATTTTTTGTATTTTTAGTAGAGACAAGGTTTCACCATGTAAGCCAGGATAGTCTCGACCTCATGATCGGCCCGCCTCGGCCTCCCAAAGTGCTGGGATTACAGGCGTGAGCCACTGCGCCCGGCCCAAAACACCTATTTCTATAGACATCCCATCCCAAAATAAACCCATGGATCAAACCAGACCCAAATATAAGGATGCTGTGAACCAGATGGCTCAATATTCCACACTTTCCCCATCCATTAAACTCCACCCAGGGTGGGAAGGGATGGATTTCCCTCAGTTCTCAGGGCCTAGAAGAGCAGGGCTTTTTTCCCTCAACTGGTTGAGTTTTACTTTGTGAACACCATGATTCCTAAAACCAGTTATATTTTCTTTTTCTCCTGGGCCACCAGGGAACTCATGGTGAAATCTACCAACCGGAGAGGATGTCCAGACCTGTCTTTTTCTTTCTTTCCTCATTATTTGACTTAATTTCCTCACTTGAAAAAAAAAAACAAAAAACAAAAAAACTCACCTTATTCAGGGTGTACTTTATGGGCAGTCTTAATTTTTTTTTATTAGGATGTGGGATGTAAATCTATAAAAGAAGTGAAAATGCTGAGTCTTCCTGTGGAGTAGGTGCTGGAGGGGAAAAGGTGGAGTCAGGGGAGGGAAGGGGAGGGCAGGAAGGTTGGTGATGGGCAGAGATTCACGGAGACTCCCAGATCAGGGAGCAATCCCCCAGTAGGGGCAGCAGGAACGCCCAGAGGAATTTTGATCGGGACAGAGGTTGGGCACTGAGTGAAAAGAGGTCCCTCAGAGGCTGGTCTCAGGGGACTTGAATGCCACACAAAGTGTCTATGTCTTGAGCATCAAGCATACGCCAGGCACCTTTTACATATGTTATTTCTTACTTCTAAATTATTCCAGATTTTAAGCCGGGTGCAGTGGCTCACACCTGTAATCTCAGCACTTTGGGAGGCCGAGGCAGGCGGATCACCTGAGGTCAGGAGTTCCAGACCAGCCTGGCTAACACAGCAAAACCCTGTTTCTACTAAAAATACAAAAATTGCTTGGGCGTGGTGGTACGTGCTTGTAATCCTAGCTACATGGAAGGCTGAGGCAGGAGGATTGCTTGAATCTGAGTGGCAGAGGTTGTAGTGAGCCGAGATTGTGCCACTGCACTCCAGCCTGGACTACAAAGTGAGACTCCATCTCAAAATCATAAGTAAATAGATAAATAAATTCAAATTTTACCATTTAGGAGACTGAGCCTCGGAGAAGTTAAATCACTTGCCCAGAGCCCTGAAATTGGAAAAGCAGCTGTGCCCAGATTGGAACCCTAGATGGTAGGGCCCCTTAGTCCTTCTCTATCTTGGGGGGATCCAGGGAAGGCTTTTCAGCAAGGAAATGATGCAATCGCATACACGTGTCAGAGGGAACATGACGGCTTGTGGCAAGGAATGCAGTAAGCCTGGGGCCAGGAAGACCAGGAGCTGCTGAGGTCTCAGCTGAGAGATGGTGGCTGGAACCAGGATGGTGATGGTGGAGGTGAGGATGGGGGCAAAGAGGAAGGGAAGGGTCAAGAGATGTTTGGGAGGTAGAGCTGACGGTTAGGAGGTGTGTGGGAGGGGGAGGGAGAGGTTGCCTGGGCTGGCTTGGGCGACTAGGGTGGAGGTGGCGCCATTTGCTGAGATGGGAAAAGTCAGCTGGGGGCAGGGAAGGGGCTGATGTGCTTGGAGGCTGCTGAGTTGGCCACCTGTGGGGATGACTCGCCTGGTCACAGCCCCCCAAGGGCAGAGGACACAAGCCTGCTCAGCTGGAGCTGTGCCATGTCCCGCCCTGCCCTATGAATGGTGTCATTAACACTGCTTGCTGATGCTGGCGCACGGAGCCAGGGATGTCCCCGGACTCGAGGAGGGAGTTGGTAATTCCTGCAGGTCCGCGGTGCCCAGCAGAGCCTGGTCTGGATTTTGGGTGCTGAGGGGCAGTGTGAATTGAGTTGGGTGACCTATGGTCCTCACCACTTCCTGCCATTAGAGCCTCCGATCCACCCTCTGGCCCTGTAGGAATCAGTGGGTACCCTATTTTCTCACAATGGCCAAGTCAGAACCCCCAAGATTTCTCCCCCATTCACCAGAAGGTCCGGGATCCTGCCCTGGGTGCCAGGAGCACAGGAAGGGGCTGGGTCAACATAGGGAGCTGAGCAGACTCAGCAGATGTCCAGGACTCTGACTTCTGGAACGGCATCTGCATATAAAAAGTGCCTCATAGATGTTTGTTGAATGAATGAAGACTTTGGATCCAAATCTGGCTTCTTGTGACTTTACTGTGTCACCCTGGGTGAGTCACTGCTTCTCTCCGTGCTATGGTTTACCCAGCTGGAAGTGAAGGGACTGGATTGATAGTTTCAGGGACCCTTCCAGCTTGAAGTTGGAGGATCCTGGAGAACAAGTGGAACTGTCCCTGTGGTACCCTGGGGGTGCTGGGAGGGGAGAATGGCCTCAGACAGGGGGTTACAAGAACTGGGCCCTGCTGATCCTCCCTACCCTCCTCTCCATGGGGTCCTAGGTAAGCTCAGGCACAGCAGGCAGCGCGAGTGTGTGTGTGTGTGTGTGTGTGTGTGTGTCTTAGGGAGAGGTCTCCCAGACCAGAAGAGCCCACAGCTAGTGTCAGCAACACAAGAGTAGCCCCAGAACCTACCCCGATTGGCCCCAAGGTCTGAGGCAGGCAATTTCCATGTCCTGATGGTGCCAAGGCTCCCTGGGGCCCACATTGCTTACCATCAAGGGTATCAAATGACTTCCCCAGCCAGAGTTATTCCCTCCACCCCTCTCCTTACCCACCAACACACAATAACCAATGCTAGGGGCCCAAACTCATGGCCCAAGGGCTGGGTCTGGCCTACCGGTGGGTTTTGTTTGACCTCAGTATTCTGTTCCTGAGAAACACTGACTTAATGTTTCTCATTAACCCAGCAGGCTCTGGTCCCTCTGCAGCAGTGACCACCCGTCCCTATTGTCTCCCAGCTGTCAACGTCACACATTTATATTATCTGCCTGCACCCGGAAGGTGTCTGAATTTGGAAACTGATCTAGCTTAACAACCCATTTTGTAGATAGGGAGACTGGGGAGTTGTGGGGGGTGATCCTAGTGTTTCTGGATGAATGAGGTCAGGCTGCTTGCTCTTGTGGGCCAATAAGGAGATGCAGACAGATTGAGAAAGAAGGGAGTTTATTTCTGCAACCGGTTACAGGGAGAAGGTCAGAGTAAGTCACCAGACCAACTTGAAAGCACAAGTTTTTCTCCAGTGTTGTATACATTCTAAGCTGTATGCCTACGTGTGGGAGTACACCTTACCAGCAACTAGGTCTGTTTCATTCCATCTTTATCTAATCTTTAGGGTCTAGGGTCTGGGAAGCTTTTTCTAGAGCCTTGGAAAGTTTCTTAATCTTTTTTTGAAACAGAGCCTCACTCTGTTGCCCAGGCTGGAGTACAGTGACATGATCTCAGCTGACTGCTACCTCTGTCCCTAGGTTCCACCAATTCTCATGTCTCAGCCTCCTGAGTAGCTGGGACTACAGGTGCACACCACGACATCTGGCTTAGTTTATTTTTTTAGTAGAGATGGGGTTTCGCCATGTTGCCCAGGCTGGTCTGGGACTCCTAGCTTCAAGTGATCCATGCACCTCAGCCTCCCAAAGTGCTGGGATTACAGGCATGAGCCATTGCACCCAGCAGAAAGTTTCTTAATCCTAAATGGGCCCTGGTATGAGGTGTATGTGTAAGAATACTTTCATTGTTTCATCAGACTTTTGGGTCTGAGAAAACCCAGGCGCGGTCTTAACGGGCTTGTTTCCACATTCCAACCCTCATACTCGGACACCATTTTCTTCAGTTCTCTAACGTTTAACTTATACATTCATCAGAATGAGAGGAAAGAGCTCTCTCTGTGTGTGTGAGAGAGAGAGTGGCTGCTCTAGCTGCTAATGGAAACCCGGCTTGCCACACTAGGTTCATGGAATCTTAGTCTGTAGACACCTGTTTTCCTGGGCTCTGTATCCGTGGAGTAAACTTAGAACTTGCCTTGGTGCCTTTAGGTGTAATGTACTTTGCAGATCAATAACGTTTGCAATAGGAAAGATTATTTCAAAAAAGACCTTCAAAATCAATAGTAACCAAATAAATGTTTATGTCATTATCACTAAGGTCTCATTTCCAGATCTCTGCTCCAATATCATTTCTTCAGATTGGCCTTCTCTGATCACTTGACTTAAAACAGCACCCCATCCCCTCCTCTCTTCTATTTTATTTGTCCGAATCACTTCCTGATATCACAGTTTCTATCCCACCAGCTTTCTACCTGCCTGCCCTCCGGGATGCCCCATGAGGACAGGGGCTTGGTCTATTTTATTCACTGTGGTATCCCCAGGGCCAGACTAATGTCTGGTACATTTTGGGTGCTCAAAAAATAAAATTGTTGAAGAAGAGTGAAAATGAGGCCCTGACCATTGTAGCCCCAGCACCAGACACCTTCCCTATAGCGGTTTCTCGGGTTGTTCCAAGGGCTTCCTGGGGTCATCTTAGAGTTCCCTAGTCATTGGGCAGCTGGCAGGCCTCTACCCTGCATGGGGCCCCGTTTCAGGCCAAGTGGGGCCGGCCTCCCAGCTTTATGTCCTCCTCCAGAGGAGAAGGGGGCAGTGATGTCACAGAGGTCATCGCTCCTCCCCAGTCTGACCGATCAAGGCTGAAATCCCAAGTTCAAAGCGACCACAGCATGGGTGTGCAGGTTGTGGCGTTTGTGGGCTGTAGGCAGGGCAGGGACCCAGGCGGGTCATGGTGTCTTAAAAGAATGTTCTTTGAGCTGGAATAATGAAAAAGGGAGGCGGGGAAGGAATAGCAGAGGGTGGGGAGAGAAGCCAAAAGGAGGAAACGCATCTTATTTTTCCTTGAAGAGAGAATAATGAGGGTGACTTCATTTTTTTTTTTTCCAACAGTAAAAATGTTGTTTGCTTATAAAAGTGATTCAAACAATACACAAAAGCATGGGGAAGAAATGACCTGATATTCTGCCTCCCAGGGATCTAGTCAACAATCAGCCCACCAGGGTCAGATGGCCTGGGCTCAAATCCCAATGGGACCAACTTCCAACTGTTGACTTGCGAGGGTCCTCAACTTCTCTGTGGCTCAGTTTCTTTTGCTGTAAAATAGAGATGTGCCAGTCCTCCTCTCCTCCTCCCTGCCTACCCTCTGCTCTTCCTCCTTGCCCCCTTTCTCTTTCTTCTATCTCAAAGAACATTCTTTTTTTTTTTTTTTTTTTTTTCCGAGACAGAGTCTTGCTCTGTTGCCCAGGCCGGAGTGCAATGGTGCAATCTTGGCTCACTGTAACCTCCACCTCCCAGGTTCAAGCAATTCTCCTGCCTCAGCCTCCCGAGTAGCTGGGATTACAGGTGCCCGCTACCATATCCGGCTAATTTTTGTATTCTTAGTAAAGACGGGGTTTCACCATGTTGGCCAGGCTGGTCTCAAACTCTTGACTCATGATCCACCCGCCTCGGCCTCCCAAAGTGCTGGGATTACCGGCATGACACTGCACCCGGCCCAAAGAACATTCTTTTAAGACACCATGACCTACCTGGGCCCTTGCCCTGCCCACAACTGGCCAAGGGCACATCCTGCACATCCATGTGGTCTGTTTGAACTTGGGACTCCAGGCTTGATTGATACCTGCCACCCAGTATTATTGTGAGGATTAGGTAAATGAATACATAGAAAGGTCTTAAAACAGTGGCACATGGTGAGGGCCATAGATGTGTTTGCATCATCGTTATTGTTGTCATCATCACCATCATCATCATCTTTTTAGACAGCTCTTTATGCACCAGCCTGCCTTTCTTCCTCCCTCCCTTTTTCCTATCGTTCACCTATCCATCTGTCTGTCCATCCATCCACCCACACATCCATCCATCCATCCATCCATCCGTTTAATCTTCTCTAATGGGAACACACCCATGTGTTCTGCAGGAACCTGCTTTTTCCACTCCGCATTCCATTCCATATGAAATGGACACGACTATGTCAATAAATGCTCTTAAACAAAATGACTGAGGTCCTGGTGGATTGGGGTTTGGGGTTTGGGTGATGGAAAACCATCCCTGAACACCTGTTTCCCTGAGTTCTGTATCCATGGGGTAAAATTAGACTTTGTCTTGGTGCCTTTAGGTGTAATGAATTTGCAGATCAATAATATTTGCAATAAGAAAGATTATTTCAAAAAGATCTTCAAAATCAAAAGTAACCAAAAAAATGTTTATGCCATTTTAACATTTCCTGTCTCCCTAATCAGGCTGGGGTTCCTGCAGGCAGGGACTGTGTGTCCCCCACATCTTCCATCAGACGGATAACTCTTCAGGCAAGGCTGTTTCTCCTCTGTCTCTCTCTTTCTTGCTCTTCACTGCCCTCCCACCCCAGCCCTGTGGACACCAGAGTTCTGGTTTGTGTGCCCCGTTTTCCACTCTGTATAACAGCACCCTAGAAGGAGAGGACCACATTACTGAGGAGGGGTGTCCTGTGATTCCAGAGGGAACGGCTTTTCTCATCACCCCTGATGCCCGATATGAAGGGAACATGTCACCTGCAATTCACCACCTCTACCCCAGGCTCTAACAGACATCTCATGTTGAATGAGTCCAACAGAGAATGGCCAAGCTCCCTGCCCAGCTTTCCTTCCTGCAGCCTTCCCCATCTCTCTGATGACAACTCCATCCTTCTAGTTGCTCAGGTCCTACATACTCCAGTGATCCTTGACCACTCTCTCTCTCACACCCACATCCAACTCATCAGCAAACCTCATCGGCTCTACCTTCAAGATACATTCGGGATCCAACCACTTCCCACCACCTTCCCTGTTACCCTGGGACCAAGTCACGCCATCCGTCACTTGAATAAAGGGAAGAACCTCAGTGTGCACCATCTAATGTCATACACACTTTACTCATTTAACTTCACCTATGATCTGTCTCCCCCAGAATATAAATGTCATCAGAGCAGGAATCATGGTCTCTTTTGTTCGTAGTTGTATCCTCACCACCTAAATGAGTGCCTACCACATAAAAGACGACTAACAAACACTTGTCAAATTAACAAATGAAGTTCTGCAAAGAGCCTCAGAACAGGCTGAAGCTTGCTGTGCTAAGCTGAAAGAAGAGGGATTTTCAGAAATGAGTCCATGCTCCCAGGTCATTGCTCTGAGCTCTTTTTCAAGTTCCCTCCTCTCTGGCTCCCCAAACTTGCCTGGGGTGGCTTCTGCTGTCTGTGCAGTCTGGGCACAAGGGCCTTCCCTCACCTGGTGGGGGTGGTATTGTGTGGTGAGACGGGTGAACCTGCGTGGAAGTTCTAACTCTACCACTTACTAGCAGTGAGGCCTGCGGCCATGATTCTCTTACCTGCAAAATGAGGATACAAGTCATAGTTGTTAGCATTTTAGTGAACACCAAGAGCCAGGGGCTGTGCTAATCTTCTTACATATAACTCATGTCTTTCCCACATCAACACAGTGGGACAGGTACTACTGTTATAGCTGCCAACTTACACATGAGGCAGCTGAGTCACCGAGAGGTTAAAAGATTTGATAAGGATCACAGGTGGTTAGAGGCAGAGCCCGCACATAGTCAGTCCTCAGAAACACTGACATCATTGAATAGGAGTTCAGGCACAAGGAGTCTTTGGAGGGGAGGACGGGGGTGCTGGGGAGCTCTGGAGGGTCTCCTGTTGGCAGCTGAGCCCTGCTCCACCCGGGGTCGCCAGCTGAAGCTCCCCTCCCCCGTCTCCCAGAGAGGCCATGGGCACCCTGACCTCCTGGATTGACAGCCCTGAATGAGGAGGGTGTGGAGCCAGGAGGTGGGGACCAGGCTCAGGCAAGCTAATCAGGTCACAGGGTGAAATTAAAAGGGAGGAGGAGGCACCAACCCGTCAGAACTCACACTTCTTCCTGGCAAAGAAGCGCCCAGGACAGGAGCTGGGGAGCCGGAGCTGTTTTAGGAGGCTGGGAGCCAGGTGACAGGATGGCCCCAAAGAGAACTGCGCAGCTGTCCCTGAAGATGCCTACCCACGCTGTGTGTGTGGTGGGAGTCGCGGCACACGTGGACGTTCGCAGGTAAGAGCTGGGAGGCACTAACCTGGCTGCAGAGGGCTGATTTAGAATGGAGGTCAATGCGGTGGGTGCCTGATAGACAAGTCAGGCACATTGGAGAGGATGCTGGCAGGAGATAGCAGAGAAGGTGGAGTTGGCTATGGAGCCTGGAAGGAAGGAACTAGGGTCTGGTCAGGTCCTCCTTGGGGCCCCAGCTTCTGGGCACTGGGCTCAGGACATTGGCCTCAAGCCCCTGGATAAGAGTCCGGCCTTAGAATTCTAACTCTGAGCCCTGGGGTCAGGATTTGGGATCTGGGCCCTGAATTCTGACACCTAGGTAGAATTTGTGTGGAACATCAGATGGCTCAAGACGGGGAAGAGAACCGGTCCCCCCATCCCTCAACTTCTTGCCAAGCCCCCATCTCTCTGAGGCGAAGGGACATGTGTGGTAGCTTGATCCTTGGAGGTCAGCCAGGGGTAACTAGATAGTTAGGAGTGGTTAGGAAATATTCGGTGAATTAACATGAGGAGAGAACCTGAAGCAAGAAGGCTGGGGATCGTGTTTGCTGTGACATGATGGTGATCACAGTGATTATGGTAATGAACAGTGGTGATGGCGATGATGGCAGTGATGGTGGCAATGATGACATCTGAGGAGGCAGCAGTAGCATTTGCTTCTCCTGTTGACCCAAATCTTTCCTGTGCTGGCTGTGCCCAGATGGGGACTCGAAGACTAGTTTCCCTACCTGACCACTAAGGGAATTGGATTTGGTGATCTCTGGTGGCACTTCCAACTCTGACAGGCTGTCTATGGATTCCATCCCTGCTGGACCAGGTGGGGTTGAACCCCCTGCAGATAGGGGGCTCATGGTGGCAGTCTCCCTCAAAGAGGGGCTGGGGGCTGGGGTCTGTTACTGGGTGGGATCTGAGCTCCTATCTCCCTCTTGGGACTCAGCCCCTGTACCTGCTGGTCTGGCTAAGGTATGCAAGACCCAGCTGCCCACCTGGCCTCCAGTGATCCTCTGCCCGAGAAGCCCTTCCTGCTTCTCTGTTGGCCAGTGGTCTGTGACCCCAGTGGCAGGGCTAGGGAGGAGAACCAGGAGCCATGGAAACCAAACTTTGACTTTAAGTTGCTGCTGGGAGCCCTGGTGTGGGGGGCTGGGTCTCTCGGGTCTAGGTGGCCAGCAGAGACCCCATTGTCTCTTGCCCTGTTAACATAGGCTTGCCAGATTTAGCAAATAAAAATATAGGATGCCTAGTTGAGTCTGAATTTCAGATAAATAACAAAAAGCTTTCTTAGTATATTGCATGGGAGATATTTCTACTAAAAAAATCTGCTGTTTGGCTGAAGCTGAAATCTTTTTTTTTTTTTGAGATGGAGTCTCACTCTGTCACCTAGGCTGGAATGCAATGGCACAACCTCGGCTCACTGCAACCTCCGCCTCCTGGGTCCAAGCAATTCCCTGCCTCAGCCTCCCAAATAGCTGGGATTACAGGCACCCACCATCACCCTGCTAATGTTTGTATTTTTAGTAGAGATGGGATTTCACCATGTTGGCCAGGCTGGTCTCAAACTCCTGACCTCAAGTGATCAACCCACCTCGGCCTCCCAAAGTGCTGGGATTACTGGCGTGAGCCACCGTGCCTGGCCGCTGGAGCTGAACTCTAACTAGGCATCCCACATTGTATCTGGGAATCTACTTTCACACCAAGAGTAAAAAGGGTCCCTTGCAGGCTCTCTTCTTCTCATTTCAGGCTTCTGCTCTCATCTGAGGGCATGACTGTTTCTAGAAGGTGATTTCAGAACCTCTGGCTCTACACAGTGCTGCTAAGGCCAGAAGCATTTCATGGGGAGCCAGGAGACCTGGTCTTAGCTCTGCCACTGACTTCCTGCCTGATGCGGGCCAAGTTGTTAGTCCTCTCTGGGTTTCATTTCCTCATCTGAGGCCCCGTGAGATAGCCAAGTCCGCTCTGCAATTCACTGTGGAGGTGAAGTACCCAGATCCCGGAGTCGAACACGCTCCATTCTCAGGCTGGCTCCAGGCGTGGCTGTGTGACCCTGGGCAAGCTGCTGTACTTCTGAGCCTCCGTTTCCACATCCGAAAATGAAGAAACAATAACGCCAGTTGTAGTGGGTTCAGGGGAAGATAAATGAGGCCGTGCATATATAAGGCCCCTCACACCGTGGGTGCCCTGGCAGCGCTCACAGCTCTGGTAGCTCTGTGAGTTCCCTTTTCTCCAGCATCTGTTCTTTCCCTCACACCTGAGAGGGTGGGAGGAGACAAGGACATCTCAGACTGCATGTGCTGGGAGCATAGGGTGTCTATAAAGCTCCTTAGCATCCTCAAATGCAGGCCCTGGCCCAGCGAAGGGGCAACAGGAAGTTGCCTGGGCTATTCATAGCTATTGTGCTCTGGTCGACTCTGGGAGGCAGAGGTTGCTCTGGGATCCTGAGTGAGCACAGGGGGCACCTCCACCCAAGAGCCCTTCAGGAAACTTCACCTGGGTGTTGGTGGTGACTATGGAGTTTCTAGTTGGTCTTACTGGTGGGAGGGGGAAGCCCCCAGAAAAGGAGGTGTTGCCAGTCACCTGAGCCGCTGGGAGTCTGAGCCCTCCAGGAGATGGGTGTGTGGGGATGACATCATAGGAAGTGATTCATTCCCCCAGGGGCTGTGTGAACTGGTTATTTGGAGAAACATTTGTGTTTAGGGTAATTGTGTGCCCCAGGGTGTCCCAGCCTAGGAAACCCTTAGGAATCCTCCACTCAGCATGTGCTACAGGTCCAACCCCACACCCCAGTGGGCTAGCCCACCACCCTGTCCACCCCTGACCCCAATGGGTTAGCTCACAACCCTGTCCACCCCCACCCCCCACCCCAGTGGGCTAGCTCACCACCCTTCCACCACCGACCCCAGTGGGCTAGCCCACCACCCTGTCTACCCCTGACCCCAGTGGGTTAGCTCACCACCCTGTCCACCCCCCCACCCCAGTGGGCTAGCCCACCACCCTGTCCACCCCTAACCCCAGTCAGCTAGCTCACCACCCTGTCCACTCCTGACCCCAGTGGGTTAGCTCACCACCCTGTCCACCCCCTACCCCAGAGGGCTAGCTCACCATCCTGATGCCCCACACTCCAGTGGGCTAGCTCACCACCCTGACCCCCACACCCCAGTGGGCTAGCTCACCACTCTGACTCCCTGGATCTGGCCAGACTGCCCTGGCTGTCCTTGTCCTTGCCTAAGGAGTTCAGGTGGCTCATGCCAATAAAGACAGGGGTGGGTAGTGTGAGGAATCCATCTGCAGTCCTGCATGGCCCTCCTTGACTGCCCAGAGGCCAGAACCAGAGCCCCAGGCTGGAGGCCATAAAGAACTTTTATTCTTTGGGATGCCGAAGGCTGGCCTTGTAGGTGACAGGGACATTCTCCTGCACTTTCCCCCAAGCCTTCCCTACTCCTGCAAAAGCAGCAATGCACAACTGACTCGGGATCAGACAGTGGTAGATTTGGAGGGGCACAGGGAGAAGGGACTCTGCAGGCCTCTCAGATGCATTTTCTGGAAATCCCTATATTTCAGAAAATGAAAATGCCAAAACAGAGTTTGAAAGCTTGTGGTACATGTAATGTGTACATCAAGTAAATTAATGCTTTTAACTTGTACAGAAGAACAATGAGGCATAATTGTACTCCTCAGGGGAAAATTATAGGATTGACTCCGACACTAATTTCCAGCAAGCGACAGGCTGCCGGCAGCTGGCTGGACACATTCTCTGCTCCATCCTGTCACTGTGTCACTATGGTAGGAAGGACACTCTTCACCAGAAGAAACATTAAAAGTTCAAGTTTCAGGGTCCTTGGAGAATATGAAGCTGGGGTCCTCCGCAAGTTCCAAGGGACCCTGATGGGTCCGGGGGTTGCAGAAACTGGACTCAGAATGGTGGAGGGTGGCATTCTTGAAACATAAAATATTGACATCAGGAAGGGCCTCAGAGGTCAGCCACCTCTTAATTCTGTGGAACTCCCTGCTCCCCTGTGTCCTAGCTGCCACTTGCCATTTTGGGACTGGCTGGGAATCTCTCCCCTCACTCTGGCCCCCAGGCCCTCCGCTTTCCGCCTCCTTACCCCTTCCTGGCATTTCCTGGATCCTAGTCTTGGAATATCTCCTCACTCCGAGCCTTCTCCTCTTCCCTTCTTAACTCCCATCCCTTTTACCCCCAGCTGGTCTTTGCAGGCTGTGTGATCTTGGGCCAGTCACTTAGCATCTCTGAGCCTGTTTTCTTCCACGTCACTCCCAATAGGAGTGACATCCCTTATTGTTTGTACCTGCGAAGCTGCCACCCTTATTTTTTCCATTTCATTTTATTTTTATTTTTGAGATGGAGTCTCACTCTGGTGCCCAGGCCGGAGTGCAGTGACATGATCTCGGCTCACTGCAACTTCCGCCTCCCAGGTTCAAGTGATTCTCCTGCATTCCTCAGCTCCCCAAGTAGCTGGGACTACAGTTATGCACCACCCCATGTTTTTAATGGAGACAAGGTTTTGCCATGTTGTCCAGGCTGGTCTCGAACTCCTGACCTCAGGTGATCTGCCCTCCTTGGCCTCCCAAAGTGTTGGGATTACAGGTGTGAGCCGTCTCACCCGGCATCAGTTTTTATCTTTTTTTTTTTTTAGTCATGGTCTCGCTCTGTCACCCAGGCTAGAGTGCAGTGGTGTGACCATGGCTTACTGCAACCTCAAACTCGTGGGCTCAAGTGATCCTCTGCCTTAGCCTCCCAAGTAGCTGGGATTACAGACCTGAGCCACTGCGTCCACCTATTTTTTTCCATTTTGCATTGAGGAATTCCACAATCCAAAGAACACGGACATGCTTTGGGGAGAGGAGAGGTGATTCACCTCTTGGACTCTAAATTCAGGGCCCTATCTCTCAGGGACATTCTGGTCCCCAGCCCCTGTTTACCTCTTCTGGGAAGACTAGTGAGTGAAAGTTGTCCCTCTTCTCCAGCCTCCATTCCTGGCTGGGTAGAGCTCCACTTGGGAGAAGGCTGGTTCAGCCTGCGCCCTCAGCCTGGGCTCTCTGGGCGTGCCCCTCCCCAAGCAATGACAGAGCATAAGGCACCCACTAGTGTGATTTCTGTGAATGACGGAGAGGACAGGGCACAGCCACATCATGTGTAATTCCTGACTCCTGAGAAAATGCCTGAGCATGCTGAAGGGTCTGGGATATCAGCCATTGCCCTCCCTCAACCTCCATCAGCCCCAGCCAGCCCCTGGGAGAGGACCCAGGGGAAAGCTAAAGCCAGGGTTGCAAGCCAGGGGACTAGGGGTTGGAGCTGCCCCTCCCACTGTCTGGTGCCCACACCTCACATCTCAAAGAACCTCCTGTGGTCTTTTCCCCAGGGCAGTCTGCTCCTGGGCACCTGTGCTGTGTTGGGCTCTGGCACTCGGTGATGATACGGCCCATGGCCACATGTGAGGAGCATCCTCTTAGTTGGGGAGTTAAACAAATTTCAGGATGTGGGTTTCAACGATTGCACACCTGACCCATTTTCTTGGTCAGGTAGGAGAGTGAAGGGAGGTGCCAGGGTCCTCTTGACCACAGGGCCCTGTGTCCTCTTTTGCCCAGGTCTGCCCACTCCTCCATGCCTTTCAGATGCCCTCTGTGGCAGTAATGATCATGAGGGCAGCCCTGGTTTTTGTTTGTTTGTTTGTTTTTGTTTTTGTTTTGAGATGGAGTCTTGCTCTGTCATTCAGGCTGGAGTGCAGTGGCACGATCTCAGCTCACTGCAACCTCCGCCTCCCGGATTGAAGCGATTCCTCTGCCTCCACCATGCCCAAATAATTTTTTGTATTTTTAGTAGAGATGGGGTTTCACCATGTTGGCCAGGCAGGTCTTGAACTCCTGACCTCATGATCTGCCCGCCTCAGCCTCCCAAAGTGCTGGGATTACAGGTGTAAGCCACCGCGCCCGGCCGGCAGCCCTGTTTTAAGTGCTCACTGCACTATCTCAATTAAACCTCACAACAAGCCTGTGAGATGGGGACTACTATAATCCCCATTTGCAGACACATGGAGACACAGAGAGGTTGAGAGACTTTTCTGAAGCCACACAGCCCATAAATGTCAGAGCTGGGATTTGGACCCAGGTCCACCTGGTTCTAAATTCTGTGAGCCCAACCCTGCGACTGCCCAGGCTCTGGCACTCTTCTATGTTGCTGGGTAAGTGAGGGGTGAAGTGAGGGCAGGGCAGCAGATGAGCTTTGTTGTCAGATCCAGGCAGGGGCCAAGCACAGCTGTGCCCCATCACCCACTGTGTGACCTCTCTGCATTTCAGCTCATTTTCTGTAAAATGGGGAGAAGAATAATCACTCCCCTATTAGCAGGCAGGGGCCATGGGGATGGAATCAGAGAATGGAGTAAAAACCTTCCGTAGACTCCGATGGACCTGCCCCTTGTGGACCCCACAAGGGCAAAGCCGAGGATGATTTGTCTCTGCTTTCCTGGTGCCCAGCGTGGAACCTGATGTATAGTAGGTACCCAGGAAGGTACGTTGAGGCAGAGTCACTGGCAGCACTAATGGGAGCCCTGTGTGCCCCAGGGGAGCTGCTGGCCTTTAGCGCTGGAGCTCACGGAGTGGCGGCCAGTACCCCGGGACTGTCAGTCTCCAGGCAGATCCCTGGCTCCAAGCAGAATCGCCCACGGAGCTGGTCACCCCAGAGGATTTGCTGGACCCTGCTGGCTGACCCTATGGCATTTCTTGTGGCTTCATTCCAGGACACCTAGCGGCTGGTACCTGTAGGGCTTCTGGCAGGCAGGATCCTGGCCAGGTATACAGGGGAGCCACAGGCTCAGCCAGCAGTGGCTGCTCTTCAGCCTTTTCATCCGATTCTGCCTGATTCTCCCTCTCCTGCCCCCACCACTCACCCAGCGCAGTGCCCCAGATGACCCCCAAGAGCACACGGGCCCCCACCCCCACCCACTTGGTTTCTGTCCCCAGGATCTGGCCATGTCCAAACTGCAGGGTAGGACAGTCGGCAGAGAAGCACTTCTTTGCGACTGCTGTATTTCTCTTCTCCCTAGAGACCAGGTGGTACATTTCTGAGCTGTTGACATGAAGTTTGGCCTGTGGAGCCCCAGTGGGCCGAGGCTTCTGGGAAGCAAGTCGCAACCACGCAAAAGGAAAAGCTTTCTAATTACCTGAGCTGTCAAAGCAGAGAGGGGTGGAGATAGTGAGCTGTCTGTCTTGGGGAGCGGGCAGGGGGCTGGCCAGGATGACCTCCGAGGCCCGCCTCTGACCTAAGGCCTACCCTATGCAAGATGCTCCTTGGTGTCTTCTGTCATTTTAGGGCAGACAAGGACAAGAAGATCACAGGCACCACCCGCCTGCCCTTGCCCTTGTATGTAGATGCACGGTGGGGCCAGGGGGCTGTGGCTTTCCTGCTTCGGTGCCACCCTCCCTAGGCCTCCCTGACCTGCTGCCAAAGAGCCATGCAGAGGAGCTCACATTGCACACTCTCAACACATTCCTGTTTCCTTCCGACATTCCCGATAGTCTCCTCCTTCCAGTCCCCAACAGGGGCATGCTCAGGGGACACATGCACTCATTTTAATACCAGCCAGGACAGCTCCTCACTTTGCCATCTGTGTGACCTGAGAAAGTTACTTAACCTCTCTGAGATTTCTTCATCTGTGAAGTGGGGACAGTAATGCGGAGTCTTCACTAGGGAAAAGGAGCCAGGCCGGTAGGAGCAGGGAAAAGTAAAAAAAAGAAAGCCGATCAGGTCCGAGCCTGGACCTTTCTTCATGGTCCAGGATACACAGCCCTCCTGTGCAAATAACTCACCATCTTCCTGGGCCCAGCTCTCACCAGACCCCTGCAACTAAGCTCCTCGCGGCCTTGGCATAATCAGTACTGCACAAAGCCCTCTTCAACAGATGGCGTAAACATCATCCTATAAAATCCCCAGCAAGTCTCTGTTTCTTTGCTGTCGGCTTCTTTCTTGCACCCCAGAGAAAGGCTTCTTTCTTGAAGGCTGACCGTCGTGTCTCTGGCGATGTATTTTCCTACTTTCTGTAATCAATCTGCTTTCCTTTGCATACAACTGTCCTGGTAAATTCTTTTACTCCTGCATTACTGGCCATCATTACCCTGTGACAAATAACACCTACCTCGGTCGGGAAGCAGGAGTTGGAGTGAAGTCGAGATGAGATCATGGATAGCAAAAGCTAAGCATGTGTCTGGCACATGGCAGGTGCTTGAAAATGCAGGCTCTTTCCCTGCCCCACTAGAACCCATGGAACATGCTGCCTTATGCCATAACCAGTGGGTGAACCTGCACCTTACCACAGGAGGCAGGCAGGGGTGGAGAGTAGCTGGTTTTGCATTCCTCATCCCACCCTCCACGTCTCCTTTGGTGAGATTCTCTAAGAATTCACCCCATCCTGCTCATAGCCTCTCTATTGAATCTGATGCAACTGGCCCTGCTCTGGGCATGAGGTTGGCAGGCATTGCAGGGTGAGTAGGAGGACGCTGCTCTGGGCGGCACAGACAAGATGTGAAGTGGCCACCAGGAAGGTCTGAACCAGGGCCATGGGGACACAGAGGAAGCAACAGGTTTCTGGCTGGAGTGAGTTGGGCTGTGTGGGGACTCTGAGAAGAGTAATCGTAACTATGGTGACAGCATCTAAGGCTGAGAAGTCACCATCCTGTGGAATCCCTCCAACGGCCTAGGAAGTAGCTCTTGGGATTATGTCCATTTTACAGCAGAGGAAAATCAAGGCAGTTGAGTGACCCAGTTTGTGGCCATGCTCCACACAGAAGCCACACTTCACTCCATGGAAGAGGTGGCATTTGAAGTGGGTCTTGAAGAATGCAAAAGATCCCCGCTCCCCACCCCGCACCGCGACCCTGCCCAGCGGAGATGGGGGAGCGGGCCTGGTGAGGGGCTGGTTCATCAGCATAACAGTGGAAACCATGATAAATATAACAGTGATTGCCAGGACACCTGACGGGGTGACTCCTGTAGTGGTAATGATTTTGGTTTTAATTTGGAGGGGTGCTTTCAAATCCATGACCTCACCTTACTATGCACTTGGGGACATGCCAGTACTGCATATCTGGGAGTTGGTTAGGTCTGGGGGCTACATCATGAGATATCACCAAAGAGAAGCATCTTGGAGAGAATTATTAGATTCAGAGGAAGCCGGGAGCAGTTCGGGAAAGCTGGCATGGCACAGCCCACTGTGGGGTGGCCTGGGGCTCCCCAAAAGCTCCCACTCCTGCCTGTCACACTTCCCAAGGGCAGCCCTTCATCCATGGCCAGTCACCTGATCTGGGCACCTGAGAGATAAGGAAAGGCAGTGTGAGCCCCATCTCCCAGCCCCGGGGCAGGGGAGTGGTGGGATGCCAAGGGAATGAGAATCAAAGGCAGCGCAGGGCGTGCCCGGCATAACCTGCCTTGCTTGGGTGCCAGAGAGAATAAGCAGTCCCCTCCTCCTGCCTCTTCCTGGTGGTCTTCAAGGCTCCTGCTGGGGTACCTGCTGCTCTTCTGTAGCTGAAGCTGACCTGGATGGGGATGATGGGAGCCAAGTCTTGAAGGCGAAGGCAGTAGGGCTGGGACTAGAACAGGCCCCTTCTCATGCCTGCAGGAGTGGCCCTGGGTCTCAGACCTGCATAGCAGGTGTCTCCTGCAGGAAGCCACCTTTCCCCCAAGGCCCAACTCCTCTAGGCACTGCCCACTCATCTGTCACTCACAGGGCAGTGACACACTGAGACCAGGAGCCCAGCACCCCAGAGAGAGGTGAACAGAGGTGTGAGCTACCGAGCAAGTTTGGGGTGGGGAGGGAGCAGATTCAGACTACAGGAAGCTGGGCTGGGCTTGGAGGGTCTTGATAGCCCCAGAGGAACTGTACCTGTCATTTCTTCCCCCTTCTGTCATCATCACCATCATCATGATCATCATCATCATCAATTTTCTACCAAGACTCCAAATAGGGGGCTGTGACTTGGAGATGTCAACTTTTGCCCAAAGCTGGGGATTGGCTCCACAGAGTCCTGCTTCCCTTGAAAGGGCTGTGTCTGGCACTGGTGGTCCCTGAGTGGGGTGGAGCAGGCGTCCCCCATGAGCTAGAAACCCTTCTGCTGCCAGCTGGGTGCCCTGAGCTTATGGCTACTTGCTCTTGGAATTCATGGGCCAGGCCGACTGGATTCAATCATGGCTCAGCCACCTCCCAGCTGGGCAGTCCTGAGAAAGCCACTCCACTGTCCTGAGTCACTGTGTCCTTGTCCAGAACTCATTGATTGTGCCCCTAGTTCACGCCAGGCACTAAGTTGGATGCAGAGATGACAGCAGCAATGCAGACAACATAAACAGAAAAAAAAATCTGCATTTTAGAGGGAGAGCTGTCAGGTGGCTGGGAGGTGGTGGCCGGTGCCACGGGCTAGAGTGAAGTTGGGGCTGGGGTACCAGGCTCATGGTGTCATTCATGTCACGCCATTTGCAACAGGCAAGAAGGGTGCATCAGAAGGGCCTTGTGTGCTACCCTGAGGGAAGGAAGTGAGGGGCTGGGTGGACTGCAGGGATCAGTGACAGGAACATTCCTGGTAGAGAGAGCTGCAGCCCTGGCATGCTCGAGGAAGGGCAGGGAACCAAGCGAGAGGGCGTGGGGAGGGAAAGCAATGGGTCAGGAAACCCTGGGAGTCCACACAGGCTCTGGCGACAGGCTCTGAGCAGGAGGGATGCGACGGGACTTCTCTTTTAAAAGGTGCCTCTGGCTGCTGTGTTAAAGCTGGACTGTGGGGAGAGAGAGGAAGCAGGGCACCGGCCTATGATAAAAATCCACGTGGAGGCAACTGGTGGCTTGGACAGGGTGTGAGCTGTGGCAGAGGTGAGAGCAGTCAGGGTCTGCAGTTGCTGTGAAGGTGGTGCTGATGGGATTTGCTGAGGGGCTGGCTGTGTGAGTGAGGGAACAAGAGGAGGTGAGGCTGAATGGGAAGGGGGAGACGCTATGGACAGACTTACGGTGGGCTGGGCAGGAGCAGGTTTGAAAGAAGTGGGGAAGGAGTGGGCATGGGGAAGCAAGCTTTTGGCTTTGGATGTGTGAAATTTAAAATGCCTGGAAGGGCCAGGCACAGTGGTTCATGCCTGTAATCCCAGCGCTTTGGGAGGCCAAGGCCAGCAGATCACTTAAGGTCAGGAGTTTGAGACCAGCCTGGCCAAAATGAAGAAATCCCGTCTCTACTAAAAATACAAAAATTAGCTGGGCATGGTGGTGAGCTCCTGTAATCCCAGCTACTTGGGAGGCTGAGGCAGGAGGATTGCTTGAACCCAGGAGGCAGCGGTTGCAGTGAGCTAAGATCGGGCCTTTGCACTCCAGCTTGAGTGACAGAGCAAGACTTTGTCTCAAAAAATAAATAAAATAAAATGCCTGGTAGACACCCAGGGAGAAACTCAGAAAAACAAGAAGTCTGGGAGTTCTAACCATATTGATGTGGCAGGTGGAGAAAACCAAGGGAGTGGGTGTAGACAGAAGAAAGGAGGAGAGGTGAGGGGAGAGAGGGGAGGAGAGGAGGAGAGGGGAGGCTGAGCCCTAAGCCAGGCGTGCTGGGGCCAGCCACACTCTGAAGAGTACCAGTGTGGGGATTCTGCCGTAGCCGATGGTGCCTATTCCAATTACACATTTTGGAACGTGGTGGGGTGGGGCGGAACCACAGATGGGCTCAGGGGCTCCCTGGACCCATTGTGAGATGAACCTGAGCTGAAAATCCATGGATCGCCTGGCTTGCATGAGCCCCTGCTCTGCCAGGTGGGCGGCAGTGATGTTTAGGGTCTCCTAGACCCGTTCAGGGCCAGTGTGCAGGAGAACTGGAAATGTACGATTACTTCCTTTTCCCCAGTGACAGTCACCCTGGTAAAAAGTTGTGCGTCCTCTTGGGGAAGGCTGGGAGAAAGATGAGCAGTGTAAGTTTTTGGCAATGTACCAGGGTCCTTCCTCAAGGAGATCTGATTGTTTATTTTTTAGGAAGGTTATGAGCCACTTGTTAAACACAGACACTATTTAAAATTAAATTGTACACACAATTAAACAAAGTATATTAAAAACAAAGGCAGTAATACTGAAACTCATCACTGCTTAATTATTTTACTGCATTCTACCGTCGTCTATATATAGTGGAAATAGTGATGCCACGAGGTGCTATTATGCATCTCTTTGGAACTCTGAGTCCAATGATGTTGGGCTGGTAACTTGAAACTGGCCAGAGTGGGAGTATTTACACCACAGACATTGGTCGAGGCTACAAATCAGGGCTTCATTCATGGTTTTATTGAATGTCTAGAGTTCGGAAAGTGATGGAGACAGGTTAACAATGCCAACTAAATTTAAAAGTATATCGCATCTATAGCCATGACATTGTGGTTAGTACCAAAAATTGATGAAATATTACTCCAGGATTATCTGATTCAGCAAAGAAGTTGCTCACATCCTAGATGAATGAATGAAGGGTGGCATGCATCTTCATTGTTTCCCTTTCATCTTATTCGTGAATGTAAACAAAAATATCAACCAACGTTTACGTCACATATCAGATTTAGTGACAATAAACTTATGGAGGAAAGAATAAACAGACTGAGATGCAATTGCATTGGCCAAATCATGGTCAAATTGCAACCACAGGTTGAC
This sequence comes from Trachypithecus francoisi, assembly GCF_009764315.1. Lineage (NCBI taxonomy): Eukaryota > Metazoa > Chordata > Mammalia > Primates > Cercopithecidae > Trachypithecus > Trachypithecus francoisi. The sequence goes on along the minus strand of NW_022681457.1, from coordinate 107,752,814 downwards.
TACAGTTGCAAGAGAGGGCATCTGGAAGAATCAATGGACTACATAGAATTTACAATACATCTTACAATAAAGAATAATATGTATTATGTTATTATTTTTACATTATGTGCTATACACTATTTATATCAGTAAAATTTATAATAAATTTATATATACATATATGTGCATAAGAACCCCCCACTCCAGAGAGCTGGTTGTTAAACATTTGCCAGCACACCACTGCCTGGAGTTGAGGGTAAGGGGGGGTAACACAGCGAAGGCGTCAGACGAAAGGCCAGGGAGTCAGAGGAGAGCAAGCAGAGCCCATGTCCCAGCTGCCAAGTGGGAAAGTGTTTCAAAGACAGGTGATCATCTGGGCCAAGTGCCTCTGACAAGTCAACGAGGGGAAGAAGAGAAAAGACCCATTGGGTTTGGCAACGGTGGGGTTTCCTTGGTGTGGTGGGGAGGAAAGTCTGATTAGAGGCAGGTTGCAGAGACAAAGAGAAGAAACAATTGGAGGTATCAAGGGAGCAGAAGAAATGAGGGGGTCGAAGGAGAATGAGTTTGGGGTTGGGTGATATTCACCATGTCTGTGTGCTGGCTGCAAGGGAGGGGAGAAGGGGCAAGGCCGGTGATGCCCTTGAGTAGGGGATGTGCCCCAGGAGGGCTGGTCTTGGGCAAGAGCCCAGGCAGCTCACTCCTCGCCCCAGGAGGGAGATGAGGTGGTGGGAGGAGGGAGGTTGAAGGCTCTGAGTGATGAGGGGGAGGAGCGGGGAGGCTTCCGGAGATAGGAGAAGATAGGACAGAGTCCTCTAGGACACTGAAAGAGAAAAGAGCCTGGAGCAATGCTGTAGGAGCACCAGGCATGTCATGCATCCCTTGAGGTCAGCAGTCATGAATCCAAGTGAACCGTGGTCAGCTGCGTGGTGCAGGTGCAGAGAGCATCGAAAGTAGGATCTGATTGTATAGCTGGAGCTCTGCCAGGCAACTCAAGAGAGGGAAGGATGAGCAAAAGATAAGGGAGTGGTGCAAGGGGGTGGCTGCAGTGGGGGCCTATGGGATCTATGGGACTATGCTGGGGAAGGGAAGAGGGAACATGAGGAGTGAGGGACAGCAGTGGGAAGTGGGTAGAGAGGATTCAGCCTTCAAAGGTCAAGCATCCCATTGGGCTGAAGGCTTGGTGGCATTGGTGTGTTAGGAGCGAGCTGGAATATTGGGAAGCGGTGCCCGAGTGGGTTCCTAACAGGGGAGCTTGTAGTGGGTGCAGTTTTTCGGTAATGACATTCTATAGTGCCTGCCCCGGGAAGGAGGGGATGAGGCCAGGTGGAGGTCATGAGCATTGGAAGAGAGGTCAAGGGGCTGAGGCACCAGGGTGCAACACACCATCTACATCGCCATCGAAGTATAAACTGGTGACGGCAGCAGGCTGAGAAACATGGCAGGAGCTGGCACCCTCGAGATGAGGACAGAGCGACGGTGTGCAGGGGCGTCCCTGTAGATGGGTGGTGTGGTCTGGAAATGTCAATGCAAAGCTGGGAGTTTGCGGAGTAAAGATGATGATCTGGAAGGGACATTGAGGAGCATGAAGGACCCTTGCCCACCTCCAGGCCCAGGGGCTGGAGGGAGTAAGGAGGAAGCAGTCACCATGGAGATGGCTGCAGGGGAGGCCATGCCTGCTGTTGGGGACAGGCTTCCTTTAGAGTACAAGGTCAAGAAAACTGTCCGGGGCAGGACTGAGGATACTGTGCAGATGATGGTGGCTGGGATTGAAAGGGAGTTGGGGAGGATGAGGAATGGAGTCAGACAAGAGGATGAGAGTCCAGGAGACTTGGGGTTTCCATGGTAACTGATGTAACTGATGAGGAAGAGCAGTTAAGATGGGAGGGCCCCCAAAAGTGCTGTGGAACATGGTGATCATAAGGCCATGAGTGGGGGATGGGGGTGGTGGGTCTTGCCAGCAGTCTGCAGGGGCTCTGGGACCCCTGTACACTCCTGCCTTATCCGTAAAATGGGGACTATCATCTTTGGGGGGTTGAGATGAGCATTAGGGAGCACCGAGTAGGACTTGTGATTAGGACTGTTGTCACTGCAGTCAATGGAGATAGTTTTTGATGGGGCCAAGTGATCATGGCAGAGGTTGCGGAGGGGGTCTGGTTTCTCCAGAGGGCTGAATATTTGGGTGGTTTTTAGGGGTCCAGGAAAGGATGAAGGCGGGAGAATATGCAGAAGGACCCCTTTTGCAGAGTGGCAGAAAGTGAGAATCCATCCATTCACTAACATGTGTTTATTGAGCACCTACTATGGGCCAGACACTGTTATAGGTGTTGGGGATGCAGCTGTGAGCAAAACAGACAAAATTCCTCCAGCAGCATCTTTATAGTCAGGTGGATGTCTGTAAGTGGACTTGACCTTGGGTGGTGTCCTGGTGGCTGATGACTCTGCCGTGGGGTATGATGTTGGAGAGCCCTGACATACAAAAGAAGCACAAGCACCAACGTGTAGTTCTCTGATTCAACCTCCCCTCCAGAGTGTGGGCGCCACGGGCCCAAGAGCCTCCTGGAATTCTGGGGATTAGTGCAGTGCCTGGCACAGAGAGGCCACAGTTCACGCGTATGCGGGGGATGAAAAATGAGATGCCACCCACAAAGGCTCTGTTGGTTTTGCTCTGGGTGCCCTGTAGCCTGAATTTGCAGTGCATCTCCCTCTGATGCTGTGGGCCAGGAAGGCTGGTCCCAGTCAGCTGTGGCTGGGAGCAGCTGGTGGTGGGAGGAGTAGGGTGGGCCCCAGAAGATGAGTGCCCCAGACTGGGGCCAACGCAGGTGGGAAGCTTCTCAACACCCATTTCTTGATCCCAGAGCTCTGGTGGATCAGGGGAATGCGGTGTATTGGGTGATGGAAAGAAGTTGCACTGGGTACTGGCATTAGTCAAATTCTAGATCACGACTCAAGTATGGATGGTCTTGAGTCCCCCTGCAGAGCAGCAGAAAGTGAGAATCCATCCATTCATTCACACGTGTTCATTGAGCACCTACCATGTGCCAGACACTGTTATAGGTGCTGGGGATGCAGCTGTGAACAAAACAGATAAAATTCCTGCCCTTGTGGAGCTGACCTGCCAAAAAGAAAGATGGACAGTTGACTGGCATTGAGGTGGGAGAATCACTTGAACCCGGGAGGCGGAGGTTGCGGTGAGCAGAGATCGTGCCACTGCACTCCAACCTGGATGACAGAGTGAGACTCTGTCTCAAAAAAAAAAAAAGAATAAGGGCAGGGGAAGGGAGATGGGGGGTCAGTGAGGGGGAAAGATGGGCAAGGTGCAGCATTAAATGGAGTGATGGGGGGGCGGGGTCTTGCTGAGAAGATGACATTTAGGCAGAGCCCTGAAGTAGGTGAGGGAGGGAGCGTTGTGGACATCTCGGGGAGGAGCAGTCGATGCAGCAGGAGCAGCCAGTACCAGGACAGCCTGGCATCTTCATGGCTCAACAGGAAGGCCAGCGTGGCTGGAGCTAAGTGAGTGAGGCAAAGTATAATAGGGAGGAGGCAGTCAGCAAGGTGGTAGGGGCACATCAGAAGGGCCTCTTATGCTACTCAAGAGGAGTCTGCCTTTTACTGAGTTTGATGGAAACCACTGCTTTTGAGCAAAGGAACAACATATTCTGCTGTGCGCAGAACAGACTGGAGGGGCCCGGGTAGGACCACAGACCCAGGAGAGCTACTCGGTGATCCAGGCGATGGGTAATGCTGGCTTGGGCTGCAGCGATGTCAGTGGAGGTGGTGAGAGGTGGTGGGTTAGTGGATTTCCTGTTGAGCTGGAGAGTTTGGAAGTGTCAGATCTGGAAGGGACTTGGGTATGGGCTGGGGGTGTCCAAGGGTCTGCCATCTATGCTCTGGCGTCCTGAAGCCCAGCCCAGGTTGGTCTCCTGGCCAGTGGCACTGCCCTGTGCCTCCCTGGCCTGGCTGTTGAGGGGTGCCATTTGAACGGCCAGGAAGCCCCAGGCCCCCACCCCACTGTGGCCCCTTCTCTGAGCACTGGGTCTCTTCCCATCTCCCTTCTCTGCCAGTGATGTGCCCAAGGGTGCCAACAGCTTCAGGGTCTCTGGAAGCTCCGGGGTGGAGATCTTCATGGTCTACAACCGCACACACGTGACAAAGCCCATAGGCAAGGCCCGTTGGCCACTGGACACTGATGCAGACATGGTTGTATCTGTGGGCACAGCCAGTAAGGAATTAAGGGACTTCAAGGTAAGAGGCCACTTTCTCACAGAAAAGGGTTGCATCTCCCCACCCCCATCCAAGGTAAGAGCCCCACCATGGCAATTCCCATTCCAAACTCCCCACTTAACCAAACCTCACAAAGCTGATCACAGTACACACACAGAACGTATCCTGACACAACGCCACAGACGCCCCAAACATGCAAACCTCCACCACTGCTCCAGTCTCACACATGAACACATGAGTACTCCCACAAAACACATGCTCTCCTAGTCACCCCCTCAGATTCATGGACAACTTCACATTAATCCCCGTATTCAGCCCACACACAGACCCAGCAAGAAGCCCCACACGACCATACAGCAACAACCCGTGCAGGTGCACACACACACGTCCACACCTTTGTGTGCACAGATCTCCCACGCCTAAGCCAACCTTCTCTCTCATCACCTGCCCGAAGCTCAGACGATTCCCTCCTCACTCGCCCCAGCCCTGGGCACCCATGGCACACAGTGACCCACGAAATCCTAGACATAACCTTTTCTCCCCGACAGGGAAAGGGCAGGGATGAGGGAGCTGTTGAGAGAGGGGTTCAGGAGCCCACCGTGGGCTCAGACCCCACCTCCTCTGCTTGCTAGCTGAGGGACTGCTGGGACTGCAGGCAGGACTGGGACAGTCTCCTGTTGATTGGGGCCATCCCAGGGGCTTACTGTGATGATGGAGTGGAGGTTCTCATTCCCATTTTATAGAGGAAGTACCTGAGACTTAGAGGAGCTGAGACACTTGTCTAGGTCAATGGAGCTGGCTGTTCCTTCCTCATCTGCCAGCTGCACCTGCTGGGCGCTGCCCTGCCTTTCCCATCCCTCCACCCTGCCCCCACCCTCCTTGCTCCTCGCACCTGCCCTGGGAGCCAGGGTGGGCTCCACAACTGCTTGCTGGAGAGGTAGCTCTGAATCCCAGCCGGGAGCCCTTGAGTGTTGGGACTTCAGAGACTGGGAGGGTCTCCATGCCTCCTGTGCCTCTAAGTAGGGCTGTCAGGGTGTGTCCCCCATCTCCTCTGCCCCTGCCATCTCTGAAGGTGGTGGCCATGCAGGCTTAGGGCTGTGTTCCGCAGGTGAGGGTCTCCTACTATGGGGAGCAGGAAGACCAAGCCCTGGGCCACAGCATGCTGTACCTCACTGGCGTTGGTAAGTAGCAGCTCCCTGGCTGCCCATCTATCCCCTCTTTGCCACTCCAGGTTGCCTGTTTGAGGGACTTAGTGAATTCTTTGGAGTGGAAGACCTATGGCCAGCTTCCTCCATCACTGAGGGGCTTGGATTCCTCAGAGACCTTCTGTCCACTCTGGAACCACAGAGATTGAGACCCAGCAGTCCTTAGGACTACAAGGATCTTGAAACTTCACTGCCCAGTGAAAAACAGCTAGACCCACAATAAGTCTCCTTCATCCAGAGTCCCATGTATACCCTCATTAGACCTCCAAGACCCAGCACAGAACGTGCCCCCTTCAGCCAGGGCCCAGGGCGATGGAATGGCAGAACCCAGCCCCTGCAACCTCAGGCCATGTCCCCAGTTGCCAGAGTTTTGGGGTCACCAGCATGTGATTTAGAACCCCAAAGCCAGCAAGAGCTAGCAGGTGGACATGCACAGGCAAGCAAGTCATTCAAGAACCAAAGGCTTGGGTCCCTCCAACTCCCAGAACCACAGGGCAAGCCACAAGGGCCTCCCAAGTGTGGGGTCTGACCCCCAGGCAGGGCATCCTGGTCCTCACGGGTTTGGGGCGGGGTCAGAGTTTGCCCAGCCTGGACTTTAGGGGTGTGAAGATGGGGCTGGATGAGCCCTGGCAGCCCCTCTCCATCTCTTTGCAGATATTTCCCTTGAGGTCGACACAGGCCGCACAGGCAAGGTGAAGAGAAGCCAGGGGTACAAGGTGAGACCCTCGTGGGCACTCCAAGACTGCAGGGTTGGAGGGCAAACTTGGGGTGGTCCCGGGTGGATTGTGCCCTCCCTATGGGAGAATGATGGATTCCCAGGGTCTGTAGTATCCAACCATGTAGGAGACCCATCTGGGACAGCCAAGTTGGCATGAATGGATATTAACCTACACGCTGTAGCCAACAGGCTGTGACTGCTGGCAAATAGCTCACCCTCTCTGGGTCTCTCTTGTGCCGCTTTGAAATGGGGATTGGTTCTTTTGCTTGCTGCCTTTTTTATTTTGAGGGTGATATTTGGACCCCCACACATGTGGGAGTGCTTCCTAAAAGGTTGTTGAGTGACCGAAGGCAAGGAGAAGACAAGCCTTCCGGTAGAGAAGGCTATGGTGGCCAGCCCCAGGTAAAGCCTGAAGAGTAAGGAGGAGGACGGAGTGGGCTCAGGGCCTCCCCCTACAGGAAGTATCTAGAAGCTTTCCTGGGAGGGCTAGAAGGTACAATTTGAAGAGAAAGACTCCAGAGAGGCAGCCTGGATCACAAGGCTTTGAGGACAAGGTGGGCAGGGCTGCCATGGATGGCAGTGCGGGTCGTTCACTGCACAAGAGTGCTTGCGCATGGTGGCAATTATGATACAAATCATGTCTGGGACCCTACTGCAGGGTGGCGTCTACCCAGAGGTGTGGGCAAGAGTGCCATAAAGGCTAACAGTAGCTCTAGGCAATCCCAAGGACCTGGGTTTGAAGGCCAGCTATGCAGCTTGGGACTCACCTCCCAGAACCTCCCCGCCCCCTTCTGTGAAATGGGGAAAGTGAGCCCTGCCTTGTGGGTCTGGTGGGGAGGCGTGTTGGGGACAGCGGCAACCACAGAGGCAGGGAGCGCTCCAGCCATCTTTCCCGCCTTGGCTCAGACCTCAGTTTGCAGATCCTGCAGGACTGCAGGCAGATGCCAGAGATATCTATGGGACGGGTCCCAGGAGAGTGCTGGGATGAGGAGGGTCTCCCAAAGATTCTCCAGATCCCGACCCTCATCAAGGTCATGGTGGGCAGCCTCTGCCCCCCCCAGGCAGAGCTAAAGCTTAGCCAGCTTTTGAGGGCCATTTCTGGGTATGGTAACACTTTTGCTTATCCAGTGTGATGGCTGGGTGGAGTCATTGTGTATGGTAGTGCAGATTGTTCACCGCACAAGGATGAGGTGGGTCTAGAGCCTTATCTGTAACTCCATTCCCCAAATAATCCTTTTTAAAATCCTTAAGCAAACCAAGAATATGAAAGTATACAATCTAACAAAGCAGCCGGCCCTGGCCATGTCTAGAACCCCTTCCTGGAGCCTCCTGGGTCCCACTGATCCCAAGGCATCTTATTTTGCCACAGAAAACCTGGCGCTGGGGCCCTGAGGGCTATGGGGCTATCTTGCTGGTGAACTGTGACCGGGACAATCACAGGTCCACAGAGCCTGACCTCACCCACAGCTGGTTGTCGCGGGCTGGTGAGTGACACAAGGTGTTGTCTGGAGAGTGGGGTGCAGGGATGGGAGGGGATCCTGTTGGTGGGGGTGGAGAAAGGGTGATCTCAAGGGGTCCACTCTCTCCAGACTTGCAGGACATGTCCCCGATGGTGCTGAGCTGCAATGGCCCCGACGAGCTCTTCGACAGCCACAAGCTTGTCTTGAACATGCCCGTCTCTGATTCCAAAAGAATGAGGGTCTTCTGTGCTCGGGGTGAGTGGCCTGACGGAGCCTTGTCCTCCCAGCTCCATCCATGTCTATCCTCTCCTCCCCATTTCTCTCTCTTTCTTTTTCCATCACCTTTTTGTAACTCTCATTACAGCTTACAAACAACCACTCCCTCAGTACCAAATATAGTCCTCAAGGAGGAGGGTCAGCAACGAGTTCCATTTTATGGAGAGGAAAACTGAGGCTCAGATGCAGGAATTCACTGTGGCACAACCATCTGGGGTGGAGCAGGCATTCCAACCCAGGTGTCTTGGGTGCACCAAAGTTCCTCCTTTTACCATTGCCCCACTCCCGTTCCCTCCTCTGGTCAATCATTGTGGACTGAACTGCATGCCAAGCACTGTCCAGGCAGGGAGGGCATGAGAACTAGCGAGGCTGAGGCCCAGGCCCTGCCCCTGGCCCCAGAACCCAACTTTTTCACCAGAGTTTTTATTAATCAGCCTGTGGCTTTAAAAAACATGGCCAAGGCTGGGCGCAATGCCTCACGTCTGTAATCCCAGTACTTTGGGAGGCGGATTACCTGAGGTCAGAAGTTCGAGAGCAGCCTGGCCAACACAGTGAAACCCTGTCTCTTTCTAAAATACAAAAATTAATCCCAGCACTTTGGGAGGTGGAGGCGGGCGGATCGCGAGGTCAGGAGATCGAGACCATCCTGGCTAACACGGTGAAACCCCGTCTCTACTAAAAAATACAAAAAACTAGCCGGGCGACGTGGCGGGCGCCTGTAGTCCCAGCTACTCGGGAGGCTGAGGCAGGAGAATGGCGTAAACCCCGGGAGGCGGAGCTTGCAGTGAGCTGAGATCCGGCCACTGCACTCCAGCCTGGGCGGCAGAGCGAGACTCCGTCTCAAAAAAAAAAAAAAAAAAAAATTAGGCCAGGTGCGGTGGCTCACACCTGTACTCCCAGCACTTTGGGAGGCCGAGGCGGATGGATCACAAGGTCAGGAGATCGAGACCATCCTGGATAACATGGTGAAAACCTGTTTCTACTAAAAAATACAAAAAAATTAGCCGGGCGTGTTGGCGGGTGTCTGTAGTCCCAGCTACTCGGGAGGCTAAGGCAGGAGAATGGCATGAACCCGGGAGGTGGAGGTTGCAGTGAGCTGAGATCGTGCCGCTGCACTCTAGCCTGGGCGACAATGCAAGACTGCATCTCAAAAACAAAAACAAAAAAAAACAAAATTAGCTGGGTGTGGTGACTCATGCCTGTAGTCCCAGCTACTCGGGAGGCTGAGGCAGGAGAATCACTCGAACTCAGGAGGCAGAGGTTTCAGTGAACCAAGATCATGCCACTGCACTGCAGCCTAGGTGACAGAGCGAGACTTCGTCTCAAAAAAAAAAAAAAAAAATTGGCTGTGCGCAGTGGCTCATGCCTGTAATTCCAGCACTTTGGGAGGCCAAGGTGGGAGGATCACTTGAGCCCAGGAGTTTGAGACCAGCCTGGGCAACATGGCAAAACCTCGTCTCTACAAAACATACAAAAAAATTAGCCTGTAGTCCCAGCTACTCTAGAGGCTGAAGTGGGAGATCATTTAAGCCCAGCAAGTCAAGGCTGCAGGGAGCCGTGTTCATGCCACTGTACTCCAGCCTGGGAGACAGAGTGAGACCCTGTCTCAAATAAATAAATAAATTAAATTAAATTAAAAATGTACCACTCCTTAACCCTGGAGTGCTCTTACTTGTTTTTACAAACAACAACAGGCTTCTAGCCCTTCCTGATTCCCCTTCACCCTCCTCTGTTCAAACTGACTCAGAACTTATTGTTCCAGCTAAATGAGCCTGGCAGGGGCCAGAATGTTCCCTCCCATGCACCAGTGGTGGACGTTTAGGCAGAGGACTCAGCTTGAAAGCACTTAATGTGACACCAGGGCATAAGCAAAGTCTCGACAAGTGAATGGACAGCCTCTCCTGCGGTGTGCGGCCACTGAAGTGCTTTCTGTATCTCTGGAATTCCCTATCTGGATATTTCATATCAATGGAACCATACAGTAGGCTTATTTCAGTTAGCATAATGTCTTCAAGTTTCATCCATGGTGTAGCATGAATCAGTGCTTCATTACTTTTCTTATGTTTTAGAGACAGGGTCTCACTCTGTTGTCCAGCCTGGCGTGCAGTGATACTACCACGGCTCACTGTGACCTTGAACTCCCGGGCTCAAGTGATACTCCCACCTCAGCCTCCCCAGTAGCTGGGACTACAGACATGTGCCACCATGCCTGGCTATTTTTAAAAATTTTGGGGGCCTGGCGCAGTGGCTCATGCCTGTAATCCCAACACTTTGGGAGACTGAGACAGGTGGATCACGAGGTCAGAAGATCGAGACCATCCTGGCTAACACGGTCAAACCCCATCTCTACTAAAAATAAAAATAAAAATAAATTAGCTGGGTGTGGTGGTGGGCACCTGTAGTCCCAGCTACTCGGGAGGCTGAGGCAGGAGACTGGCATGAACCCGGGAGGTAGAGCTTGCAATGAGCCGAGATCACACCATTACTCTCCAGCCCGGGCAACATAGCAAGACTGTCTCAAACAGAAAAAAAAAAAAAATTTTTTTTTGTAGAGATGTGGTCTCACTCTGTCGCCCAGGCTGGTCTCAAGCAATCTTCCCACCTTTGCCTCCCAAAGTGCTGGGATTACAGACATGAGCCACCATACCTGTCTGGTCATTACTTTTTATGAATTAATAGTATTCCATCTTATGACTATATCATATTTTGTATATGTATTTATCCATGGGTAGTTTTCACCTTTTGTGCCAGGTGCTTCTATCTCTTTATTTAGCTTAAAGTTTATATTGGCCTCATGAGAAAATGTTAACCATTTTACAGATAAGAAACTGAGGCTCAGAGAGGTTTCTCTCAGAGCCAGTGAGAAACCCAAGCAGCTCTAACCAAAAAGGGGGCTCTGTCCTGGATTCCTGGGCTTGCAGCCCCTCACCCCTGTCCCCATGCTAGTCCCTGACTCTTGTTCTTCCTAGGTGGGAATTCTCTCTCAGACTACAAGCAGGTGCTGGGGCCCCAGCGTCTGTCCTACGAAGTTGAGCGGCAGTCGGGGGAGCAGGAGATCAGGTTCTATGTGGAGGGGCTGACTTTCCCCGATGCCGATTTCCTGGGGCTGGTTTCCCTCAGTGTCAGCCTGGTGGACACGGGGGTGTGTACAGCACTGGGGGGTGGGCATGGAGGCTGAGGGGTTTGGGGACCTAGTTTGGAGGCTCCAGGGCTGGGCAGGCTGGGGGCTGGGGGGCTTGAGGCAGGCTAGGGGTCCCTGCAGGGCCCACCAAGTCCTTATTTTCCCCTCAGACCCTGCCTGAGGTGACCCTCTTCACAGACACTGTGGGCTTCCGCATGGCCCCCTGGATCATGACGCCCAACACTCAGCCTCCTGAGGAGCTGTATGTGTGCAGGTGAGGCTCCTTCCCTCCAGCCCTCCCCCAGGTCTGGAGTGCAGAGGTAGAGACAGAAGCTGCCTCCGGGCTGCGCGCCTCACTCAGACTAACGGATTCATTGTGGGCACCAATTCAGCTGGTGGCAGGACAGCAGCAGGTGGGCTGGGGCCCCACCCTACCCAACCCTGACCCACCCTGCCTTGTGCAGCTAAGGCCCCTCCCAGGTCACTGGCTCAAGCTCTGGTTTTCCTGCCCATCCTGTCCTGTGGCTGCAGCCCCAGAACATCTCAGATTTAGTCTGGGCAGTGGGACCAGGCTCTGCACAGGCTGCTGGTGACCATCGGAGACCTACCCTCACTGTGACATGGGTACAATCCCGTGCCTGCTAAGGACGTGGGAACCCAGTCCTCGGGTCTCACTGCAAGCCTGATCTCACCCAGCTCGCTGGTCCTTCTGCCATCTCTCAGAATCCTCACCATGCCCTTGAGGGAAGGACCAGCCTCGATTGGCAAAGCCCTGCCAGGCCTCTGTGCCAGAGGTCAGACCACTGGAAAAAACCACAGTTGAGCTGGACATAAGTTAAAAGGCTGGGAAAGGTGTGGCCAAACAGGTTTGCTCTGCTTCCCTGGGTCTAGGTGTGTGTAGGTATTAAAAAGAGACTCTTCTCCTGCTTGCTAACCCCACCCTGACCCCTTTGCTTAGGCCAGTTGTGTGGAACAGGAGTAGACGGGGCCACCTGCCCTTCACTGCTATTTTAACCCAAGAGATTCAGCCCCAGGTCACCTCTGTGGCGACTTCCCTGACTCCCTGTGCTGGGTTAGGTGCCCTGCCTCTGGGCTCCACAGCCTGCGCTTATGCCTCACCTTGCTCCTGTCACCTGATATGATCTGGAGACTTTATCCATCTTCCCCATGGGCCTATGAGCCTCTCAAGGTCATGAACTGGAACCCCTGTATCCCAGAGGCTGCACAGGGCCCAGCACAAACTGAATCAAGGCCACTCACATCTCAGCCACAGTCAGAGGCCATTAGCATGCTCCCCTCTCCCTGCCTTTTACAGTGTGACGGACACTCACGGCTCCAATGAGAAATTCTTGGAGGACATGTCTTACCTGACGTTGAAAGCCAACTGCAAGCTGATCATCTGCCCTCGAGTTGAAAATCGAAATGACCGCTGGATCCAGGTGGGAGCCGAAGCCGACTCCAGAAGAGAGCTGGGGGCAGCCTGGGAAGCCTGCAGCCTGGCTTGGGGAAAGGGAAGCCGCACAGGTGCCTGATGGACCTCCGTGTCGCTAGAGAAGCCACGGCAGCCTGGGCCAGGCTTCCGGGGCGAGGGCTTTTCCGCTGCCTGCATCAGCCCCAGCCTCCACTGCTGCCCTCCAAACGATCTGGTCCCAGACGAGAGTCCTCTCCTCCCTGGGGTCCTAAGAGGTCTCACTTCTACCTCTGCCCCTCACCAGATCTTAGGGAAGATCTGCTGCCCTGCCCTGCCCCAGGCCCGGTGGGGACCATCCTGTTCTGTAACCCACCCGAAAAAGGTCACCGTGGCTTTTTCATCTCTCCCCTCCCAGGACGAGATGGAGTTTGGCTACATCGAGGCCCCTCACAAATCCTTCCCCGTGGTCTTTGACTCCCCCCGGAACAGAGGCCTGAAGGATTTCCCCTATAAGAGGATCCTGGTATGTGGCGACAGGCAGAGTGCGGAAACCCTGGCTGGGTCCTCCTGGAGGGGCACTGGTGGAGTCTCTTCTGGGCTTGGTCCTATAAGGCTCGGAGAACAGGAAAAGGAGGCAGAAGTATACAGGAGGTGGGACAGCAGCAAACTGGGGAGCCAGTGGGGAGTTTGGGCAAGAGATGGAAATGATATGCAAATCACATGCAAATAGGCAGCAGCCTGATTATTCCTGTGTTGAGAGGGGCAGGTCAGCAGAGCTCTTCTGGAGAAGGGACTGACTGGTCACCAAGAGGGAATTGGCAGCATGGTCAGCTTTGGGGAGACCAAGCTGCCTTTTGGAGGGAATGTACCCTTAGTGAGCCTGCATGGCTCTTGTTCTTCACAGCTAGGTCCTCTCTTTAGGTGTCAAATGTTTTCTGAACACCTACGATGTGCCAGGCACTGTGCTACCTCCTGTGCACAAGATGGCAACAGCAGCACCCACCATTACATATTGAGTTCCAGGCACTGTCTCCTAGCTTTCTATGGCTTACCTCATGAATTCCATGGGGCACACCTGTACATAAGTGCTATCATTATTTCCTCTTTATGGATGAGGAAACCAAGGCTCAGGGAGGTTAAGTAACTTGCCCAAGGCCATGTAGCAAGTTAATAGTGGCACCAAGATGCAAAGCTAGAGGGGCTGTCCCCACAGCCCTGCACTCAGCCTCAAGTGCACTACCCCTCCAGGTGAGCCCATGGTCTCTGCCTGTTTCCCGGCTCCCACTCCCCCACTGCTGGGACAGTCCCAGTCCAGGTAGGAGCTGTGATGGGATGCAGTCTGTGGGCACACAGAGCAGGGACATTCATCCCAGCCTGACGGATCAGGTGACAATGAAGCCAGCAGGTGAGTGCACCTGCCGGGGCCAGTGTGCTGGAGAGAGACCCACCTGACCTGCCCCGGGCTTGGCCTATAGGGGCCAGGGGATTTTTTCACTGATTTCTGCTCTCCTCTTTATCACTTTCATTTTCCACTTTCTTCGTGTTTAGTTTGCTGTTCTTTTTCTAGCTTCAAATGGAATCTAAGATGATTCAGCCTTTTCCTAAAAAACACACGTGTTTTATTATTTATTTATTTATTTTCAAACGGCGTCTCGCACTGTTGCCTGGGCTGGAGTGCAATGGCGCGATCTCAGCTCACCGCAACCTCTGCCTCCCGGGTTCGAGCGACTCTCCTGCCTCAGCCTCCCAAGTAGCTGGGATTACAGGCGCCCCCTTCCCCCACCACCATGCCAGGTTAATTTTTTGTATTTTTAGTAGAGATGGGGTTTCACCATGTTGTCCAGGCTGATCTCGAACTCCTGACCTCGTGATCCACCCACCTTGGTCTCCCAAAGTGCTAGGATTACAGGCATGAGCCACCTTGCCTGGCCTACTTTGTTTTATGAGACAGGGTCTTGCTCTGTCACCCAGGCTGGAGTGCAGTGGTGCAGTCCTAGCTCACTGCAGCCTCCACCCCCTAGGCTCAAGCCATCCTCCCACTTCAGCCTCCTGAGGAGCCAGGAACTCAGGCATGCCTCACCATGCTCGGTTTAAATATACATGTCTAGAGCTCTGGCAACTCCCTAGCAGTGCTGCCTCACCAACATCCCATGAGTTTTAATGTGCTATCGAAAGACAGCAGATTTTTATGAACTTTCACTTCAAAATCTTGTCTAATTCCCTCTTTGATTTCTTCTTTGATCTATGGATACCTTAGATGTGTATTGCTTAATTTCCAAACATTTGGGGGAATTTCTAGTTATCTTTTGGTTATTGATTTGACTTTAACTGCATGGTTCTCAGAGCCCGGGGGGATTTGTAAAAAGTGGACAGAGATCGTTTTTCAAGCACCAGGAGCCATGGAGTGGGAGGCCCCCAGCATCTTCCCTTTGCTCCAAGAAGTGCCTCGTCCTGTCCTCACTGACCTCTCCTTCTTGGGGCCGGGGTCTCGCTGGTCCTTCCATAGGGTCCTGACTTTGGATATGTGACCCGGGAGATCCCACTCTCTGGTCCCTCCAGCCTTGACTCCTTCGGCAACCTGGACGTCAGTCCGCCTGTCACGGTGGGCAGCATGGAGTACCCTCTTGGCCGGATCCTCATTGGGAGCAGCTTCCCCAAGTGAGGGGCTGGGGTGGGAGGTGGGGCGGCACAAGGGGTTGACCGCAGCATCCACCCTCCCTGTGCCCCTATCACAAACACAATTCCCCAGTCTGATAAGTGGTCTTAACTTCCTGTGTGGAATCCTGTAATCAAAGACTCGGCAGCCTAGGATCTCAAAAGATCACAGAATCTTAGGAGAAAACTCACGTGCTTGTGGCCTGTGATCTTTTGATCTACCTCATTTTATGGGCTTAATGAGTCATCAACATTAAAGAGATATCAGGGGGCCTCCCATAAAAAGCCATGTTTCTGGCTTCTCATGAAAAACTGGAGAAGCTGGGGAGGTGAGATATAGTCTGGCACAGAGACGGAGGAATAGACTCATTGACTTCTCCCATTAGGAAGTCAGACTAGCTTCTGTCCTAACCATGGCTTAAAAGGGCCCTGAGGTCATGAAGTTCCCAGAGCAGGTGGCTGCAGGTAAGCAAGTGACTGGCCAGGATACCCTGATGACAGAGGTGAGTCAGTGGATCTCACCCTGAACAGATGTGATGCAGCAGGAAACAAGATATTTAGGTTTTAATGCTCAAACAGGTGGCGATGTCTGTTAGGTCCTGCTGAATGGGTACACACCCTCCCTGCAGGTAATCAAAGAATGGGGTGTGCAATGCAGGGTCCTGGTGGGTTCCTCTGTTTCCTCCCTGGAGATGACACCCACTGCAAGCCCTGGAGTTCACCTTCCTATTTGTGGGGCTTTTGCATGGCAGGGGTGCCCCCACTTGCCCCCCAAGCCCTGGCTGACCAGCTGGTCTCCAGCCCAGAGGAGTCAGGCAGTGCTGAGAAGGTCACAGCCTCACCTGGTGAATCTGGCAGTCTCAGAGCTCTGGATCGGATGAGGTAAGGCTTCCTGGCACCCACCCAGGCACGTAACTGGGTGCCCAGGCAGGGTGCCTAGGGCTGAGACTGGCCAGGCGAGAGGCATGTGACTCATGCCCAGACACTACTGTGTGTGCTGTTCTGCCCACACCCTTGGGGGCAGACAGGCCTTGAGGCCTCAGGACGGTCTTTCTCTAACTCAGGGAGGAAGCTGTGAGGAAGGAGCACAGGCTTTGGAATCAGATGGACTTGGGTTTTAGTCCTGGCCCTGCCACTTGCCAGCCACACGATTTGGGATGTGTCCCCCAAACCAGTGTTTACCATAGTGCCTGGCACACAATAGGTACTCAATTAATTCATTTAAAAATATTTATTGTGTGCCAGGCACAGTTAAAGGTACTGGGGATACATCAGTGAACAAAAGAGATGCATTTTAAATGAGCAAATTATTTTATACTCCATGCCTCAGTTTCCTTATCTTTAAAATGGGCCTGATGAAAATCCCAGTCCCAGCTATAGAATCAGCATTACTGGGGATAAAGAATTCGCCTCATCCACCTCTTGAATGCTTAGGTATTGTTCAGTTGGCCCCAGTAGTGGAGCTGCTTCACAGCAGGTGGAACTCATTGGACAAAATGTATTGACCACCTACTACCCACTACGTGTCACACCCATAGTGCTTTTCTGAGGCTACCTCATTGAATTTCTACAACAACCCTGTGAGGCTGAGACCATCATCATCCCCATTTTACAGATAGGGAAGCTGAGGCTTGGAAAAGTTAAGTTACGTGCATTCTTTCATACATTCATTTACCAATTCAGTAAATATTTATGGAGACTTCCTATAGGCCAAGCCCAAGGTTGAATGCCAGGGATACAGAAATGGCTGAGGAGCTTGCCCTTGAGATTTAGAGTCTAATGAGGGAGACAGTGAAACAATGGATCAGAGAGGGGATCACATATCATCCCACGTGCGGTGTCCCAGAAGGCTTCCTAGGGGCAGCCAACGATATTGACGCATAATCATAAAGGGTAAGCAGACTTCAGGCAGGTAAGGAAAGAAGCAAAGTAGGCTGGGCGCAGTGGCTCATGCACTTTGGGAGGCCGAGGTGGGTGAGTCACCTGAGGCCAAGAGTTCGAGACCAGCGTGGCCAACATGATGAAACCTCGTCTCTACTAAAAATACTAAAATTAGCTGGGTGTGGTGGTGCACACCCATGGTCCCAGCTACTTGAGAGGCTGAGGCAGGAGAATTGCTTGAACCCAGGAGATGGAAGTTGCGTTGAGCCGAGATCATGCCACTGCACTCCAGCCTGGGCAACAGAGCAAGACTCCATCTCAGGAAGGGAAGGAAGGAAGGAAGGAAGGAAGGAAGGAAGGAAGGAAGGAAGGAAGGAAGGAAAGTAGCGTGGAGTGGCCCAGTGTTGCAGGCAGAGGGAAGAGTACAGGCAGAAGCCTGGAAGCCAGAGAAGGTACAGCTCAAAAGAAAAGTGGAAAGAACTTGGTATGGGTGGCATGCAGATGAGCGGGGATGGACTGGTAGGACCTCAGGCAGGAGGGGGCTCTGCAAGTCCAGCTGGGGACAGAATTCGGGGAGAAATCATTCTGTTCAGATGCCTCACAGGGCGGTTCTCTCCTCCGGGATCCCTGGGACCTGGGCTCAGGGGCCGAGCTCAGAGGATGCAGGCTCAGGAAGGGGAGGGGCTCCTTGGTGTTCTCCAAGGACTTTGCTTCCTTCTTTGTCCCAGGCTCCTGCCCCAGTCTCTGTATCATGCTGCAACACATGGGCATCCTTACCTGTCTGCTCCCACAAGCCTCACGAGCCAGCGAACCAAGCCAGGAGCCTTCTCTCAAGGGTGCAGGGGTCTGTTCTGGGAATTCCCAGGCACAGAGCAAGGACCCCACATGGAAAAGTGAGGGGTCTCCAGTGTGGACGTGTCCCCATTCCATTGGCTGTTGCATTGAAAACCAGGAATCAGGCCTTTGGTGGACAGATGGGACCTGAGGTTTGAAAAGGGTTGGCTACGTACTTAGGACCACACCGCAAGTTAGCAGTACGGTCAGAACCCAGGTCTCCTTCTACCTGGGCCCCAGACTCAAATTTAGCACCTCAGGCTGCTATCCAGTGACCCTGCCTTGGTTTCTGACCTTAGCAATGGACAAAACAGACAACCAAACATTCCGGCAGCGAGAAACAGACAATAAGTGAACAAAACAAATAAGTACCTCCGATCATATGTATGAATATAGTATGAATGCATGAAGAAATGCACATAACTTTAATTTTCTGGGCCTCAGCTTCCTCATCTGTAAAATGGGGACAGTAATGGTCCCCACCCCACAGGGCTGTCATAAGGATTAAATGAGGTAGCCTGGGTAAAGCATGTGTGTGGCACATGTCAGTAAATGTTTGTCTCAGGTTTGCTGAGAGTCTGATGTTTAAACAAAGCCTTGAAGGAAAAGAGGCAGTTAGGCCAGACACAGTGGCCCTCACTTGCAGTCCCAGTGCTGTGGGAGGCCGAGGTGGGGGGCTCGCTTGAATCCAGGGGTTTAAGACTAGCCTGGGTGGCATGGTGAAACTCCACCTCCACAAAAAATACAAAAATTAGCCCTGCGTGGTGGCACATACCTGTAGTCCAAGCTACTCGGGAGGCTGAGGTGGGAGGATCGCTTGAGCATAGGAAGTTGAGGCTGCAGTGAGCCATGATCACAACACTGCACTCCAGCATGGGTGACAGAGTGAGTGAGACCCTGTCTCAAAAAAAAAAAAAAAAAAAAAAAAAGGAGAGAGAGAAAGAAAGAAGAAAGAAGAGAAAAAAGAAAGAAGAAAGAGAGAGAGAGAAAGAAAGAAAGTGAAAGAAAGAATGAAAGGAAGGAAGGAGGGAGAAAGAAAAGAAAAACGAAGAAAGAGAAAAGAAGGAAAGAAAGAAAGAAGAGGCAGTTAAAGATGTGGCTACTTAGGAGAATATTCCAGGGTGTAGAAACAGCCATACAAAGGCCCTGAGGCAGGAGCAGGCTGGAGACAGCAGACCAGCAGGGAGGCCAGTGGACCTGGAGCCAAGTGACCAAAGAGGTGTGCAGGGGGAGTGAGGCCAGACAGCTTGGCCGAGCATGCTTCAGATGTAACTTTGAGCTGGTATTTGTATGTGTATCATAGGGTCATCAGGAGGATTAAACAAGACACTTAGTGAGAGTACCCTAAGGACAGCACACAGTAGGTGCTCACATGCCCACACAAATCCACAGTCCATTCTCTGTTGTCTTGGCCCCTCCACCCTCTACGCCCCACATTTAAAGCGTTCTTTGAGCAATCCCGCCCCCTGGTGGCAGATCTGATGATGACTCAGAGGCAAGACCTGATGCCTCCCAGGCACAAGGTGACTGCCCGCCCTCTCCCTCCTGGCCAGGTCCGGCGGGCGGCAGATGGCCAGGGTGGTGCGGAACTTCCTGAAGGCCCAGCAGGTGCAGGCACCCGTGGAGCTCTACTCGGACTGGCTCTCTGTGGGCCATGTGGACGAGTTCCTGACCTTTGTGCCTACCTCTGACCAAAAGGTACGTCCCCTCCCTCCCTGCTTGAGCCACCTCTGCCCCTGTCTGACCTGATGGGATAAGTTAGGGCAAAGCCATCTAGAACCAGCTCAACCCTGTGCCCCGAGTAAGCTCTGGACTGGGGCATTCTCTGGGTCAGGGCACCCGGACACGCTCATCCTCACACTTCCTGGGTATTTGTGCTTGAACTCAAATCCCTTAGCCAACAGTCAGGAATGATATTGATAATAATTGGTAATATTTACTGAGCACCTACTATGTGCCAAATACTCACATGTTTTAATTCATTTAATCCTCCAACAAGCCCATCAGGTGGGTGCAATTATTATTGCCCCATTTTACAAGTGAGGAAATTGAGGCTCAGAAGGGCCATTAACCCATCCAAGCTCACCCAGCTTGCAGGTGTCAGGATATGATTCAAATCCTGGTTCTGGGCCTCTACAGTAAGCCTTGCAGAGGTGGCTGGGGAAGACATGGCCAGGGAGCCAGCAGCCTGAGAGAAGAGGCTTACCAGTGACCAGTGGTTACAGCTCTGCTAGGGACAGCTCTGACAGTGAAGGAGGAGACATTTGAATTGGGTATTTTGTTTTTGTTTGTTTGTTTGTTTTTGAGACAGAGTCTTGCTCTGTCGCCCAGGCTGGAGAGAAATAGTGCAATCTTGGCTCACGACAACTTCACCTGCTGGGTTCAAGTGATTCTCTTGCCTCAGCCTCCCAAGTAGCTGGGATTACGCCACCATGTCCAGCTAATTTTTTGTCTCTTTAGTAGAGATGGGGTTTCACCCTGTTGGCCAGGCTGGTCTCAAACTCCTGACTGCGGGTGATCCGCCCACCTTGGCCTCCCAAAGTGTTGGGATGACAGGCGTGAGCCACCACGCCCAGCCCTGAATTGGGCCTTGAAGGAAGAAGTCAGAATGCCTTGGTAGGCAAAATGCAAAGGGCTTCCAGGGAGGGAGAACGGCACAAAGTTCTGGAGGTGGGAACCTGCTTGGAGGACCGGGAGAGCTGCAGACAGTGCTTTGTGGCTGGGGTGCAGACTGAGCGGGAGAGGGGAGTCCCAAGCACTGTCAGGCCCCTCCTGAGTCTGGGGTCTCCTGTGTCTAGGGGGACCCTGTCCACTGAGCCATTCTCCCTCCCTCTGTGCCAGGGCTTCCGGCTGCTCCTGGCTAGCCCTAGCGCTTGCCTCAAACTCTTCCAAGAGAAGAAAGAAGAGGGTTATGGTGAGGCGGCCCAGTTTGATGGTGAGTGCCAATGACCCGGCCACCCCTGGGGAACCCTGCCCTTTCCTCACCATCCTTGGTTACAGTCCCTGCACCTGCAGGGCTCTCAACTGGGCTCAGAACCCAACACCCACTCTCCGTGTCTTGGGCCCCCAGGTCCTCTGATGGGTGAGGAAGTTCCTGGGCCACACCCCAGCAGAGGAAAGGCACAGGAAACCATGAGTGCCCCTGGTGCCAGTCAATGCCAGGCACGTTCTTGTTCTCGCTCCCGTCTGATCTCTCCTCCCTCTTCCTTATCCCTGTTCACAGAAGTGGAAACTGAGGCTCAGAGAGGAGAACTGGCTTGGCCAGGGCTGTGTAGCCAGGGAGCAGCAGGGCTGGGGGCTCGAGAGAGGAAGGAGGAGAAACCAGGCTTGGTCAGGGCCCCTCTGCAGAGCTTCCTGGAGGAGCTAACAGACCCTCCAAGGGCTTGCTTGGCCCACCTCCCCTCCTTGTCACAGCCTCGGTGTTCTCATCTGGCAAATAGAGCATTGGAATGGATGTGGTGCCGCTGTCCACAAGGATAGTCCTGGGTTTAAATCCTGGTCTTGGCATTTGCTGGCTCTGGTATCAAGGGTGTGTTCTGAACCTCTCAGTGCCTCAGTTTCCTCTTCTCTGAGTTGTAGGTGATAATTAATCCCTCTTATAGTTGCTTTAAATATTAATAATACATTAAGTGGGATGTCCAGAGCATGGCAGACATTCAATAATGGTACCTGTGCCATAATTATTAGGCTCCGAGTCCTGAGTCACTTCCTGAGGGGTTCCTTATCCATCACCAGGTTTTCCTTGCAGCCAGGGCCTGGTCCCATCAGGGTTCTCAGTCTGGACTTTCTCTATCCTGGCTTCTGACCCTGGCACTGAGGTAGGAGAGAAATCCTGGCCTGGATTACGTAGCCCCAGGCCGAAGAGGGCCTCCAGGCAGTGCTCCCTGAGCTATGCATTATCTTTCTCTTCTTGCAGGGTTAAAACACCAGGCAAAAATAAGCATTAATGAGATGCTGGCAGACAGACAGCTCCAGAGAGACAATCTTCATGCACAGGTGAGGGGCAGGACCACCAGCTGCTCTAAGGGATCCTTACCCTTCCAGGGAGAAGCAGCCCCAGGAACTGCTGGCAGGGATGGGTGGCGGGGGAGGGGGGGGGACGACGTTGTCAGGGATTCGCTGGAGCTCTGACGGTCCTGGGGACTGCTGGGGCCTGTGGGTAGGATAGAGCCTCTGCCTTCAGGAACTCACAGTCTGATGGAAGAGACAGAGCCATGCCCTCAGGGAGCTCCCAGCCTAATGAGGGAGACCTGGCCCCACTCTGAGGCAATGACCTATTTCCACAGAGGCAAACCTGAGCCTCTCATCCAAGAAGTCTGGTGAAATGCGAGACGAGAGACATGGTGGGGAAATAGGACCTTGCGGGGCCCAGAGGTGGGGCGGGTAAGAGTCAGGGGGATTCTGTGAGAACAGGTAAAGCAAGGTGTCAGGAAGGGGCAGGGCTCAACCCAAGATAAAAAGTGCCTGCCCTGTGCGAGGTGAAGGGGCTAGTGCAGAGTCGGTGCTCAATTAACGGGAGGAGGCCCCTTCCCCCTTCCCGGTGGTGCCCAGCACTTTCTCCTAAGCTGCTGAGAAGAGACAGCGGCACCAACCACACTGTGGCTGGGGCTGAGACAGTGTGTTGTACTGACAAGAATATTTGCATCCAGAAACTGTGTGGGTTCAGACCCCAGCGCTGGCACTTCCTAGCCGTGTGCACTTGAGCAGGTTGCTTGAGCCTCAGTTTCCCCCAGACAGCAATGGTTTCTACGGCATAAAGCTGTTGTGAGGCTTCAAGGAGCTAACGGGCCCAGAGGGCTCCACACGGGCCTGGCACACAGTAGGTGCTTGGCTAGTATTATGTTCTTCCTGGTCCCGGGCTACCCAGCTGCCTCCTTCCCCAGAAATGCATTGACTGGAACCGTAATGTACTGAAGCGGGAGCTGGGCCTGGCAGAGAGTGACATCGTGGACATTCCTCAGCTCTTCTTCCTGAAAAACTTCTATGCAGAAGCCTTCTTCCCAGACATGGTGAGAGCCCTTGGGCAGGGTCCTGCTGGGGGGTCTGCGGGGCTCCCAGAAGAAGCACTCACTGGCCCAGGGCAGGCTGGTGCAGAGGCTGGAGGGCCCTGCGCACCTCTCCAGGGTCTGTTTTTGTGAATATAGAGAACATTCCCATCAGTGACTCTCAACTGGGGCAATTTTGCCCCCAGGGGATTTTTTGTTGCCACAGGGAGGTGCGTGCCCCTGGCATCTGGTGGGTAGAAGCCAGGGATTTCACTAAACATCCTACAGGGCATAGGATGCCCCGCCACAAAGCACTTTTTTTTTTCTCACCCAGACGGAAAAAGAAAACGTGGTTTGGTTCCAAGTGTTTCAGGCTTCTCTCTCTGGGTCTCAACTGCCTGCTGTGTTCCCACCACAGTCCCTCACTTGCTGCTCCCCAGTGGGGGGTCCTGTGTCACGCAGGCAGGCAGGCGGGGGCGGGCGGTCGCCTCACTGACTCTCATTAACTGGGCAGCTGACAAGGAGATGGGCAGATGTGATCTCAGCTGGGAGAGATGTGATCTCACCTGAGCGATGCTATCGGGGTGGACCTGGCCCAAGTGCCCATTAACCTCGTGGGAAAGGATGTTGGGGTGCTGGCAGCTGGGAGGGATGGTCCCCCAGGATGGGGATAGACCCTCTTTCTTTACACTGCGGTCTTCAGCTTGAATCCCTCTCTTAGGACAAGCCGAGGGTTGAAAGTGAATGTTGGAATCAGGATGCAGGTTGTGGGAGGTGGGGAGGACCCGTGTGCTTTCCTGACTCCCCCTGGGAAGATTCCAGCCTGTAGGTCCTGGCAGAGACCCCCAAGCAGGATTTCTCGACTCTGTAGCTCTATTGCTGTTTTAGGCTGGATAAGCCTTTGTTGTAGATGCTGTACTGTGCCTCGCAGGATGTTTAGTGACCTCCCTGGTCTCTACCCACTAGATGCCAATAGCACTCTCCTAGTTGTGACAACCAAAAATGCCTTAGTGGACAAAATCATCCCTGATTGAGAACCACGGCTTGAAGTCAGGCAGTATTGTCTGTTAGAACATTCTGTGCTGATGAAAATGTTCCATATCTGCACAATACAGTCCAGTAGCCACTCGGCTACCACTTGAAATGTGGCTAGTGTCGATGAAGAACGGAAATTGTAACTTTATGTAAGTTTAATTTTAATTTAAACAACTGCATGTGGCAGTGGCTACTGTGGTGGACAGCAGAGCTCTAAGGGACTACTAAGCTCTGGTTCTGGCTGAAGGTGCGGGGAGGGCCTAGGCTGAAGCGTGTGTGACTGTGGCCTGGCCTCTGTCTGCTGGAAGACCCCTGCCTGTGGGCCATCCTGTGGGGATTCCCTAGCTTCATTCCAGGCTCTGCTGAAGGAGCCCAGCTTGTCTTCACTGGAGAGTCCCATAGGGAACACCCATTTAAACCCTTGGTTTGTCAGATGGGGAAACTGAGGCTTAGAAGGAGCGTGGGTCATGTGTCTGAGGTCACACAGTGAGTGAGTGGCGGAGTTGGGACCAGCCCCCAATCCCATGACTCCTCATTTAGGAGGAAGCAGATGCCCGGCTGGCTCTGACCCTGGCCCTGGTCCTGGTCCTGGTCCTGGTCCTGGCTCTTTTCTCCTCTTTCTGCCTTTTGCCCCCTACATGCCCCACCCCCACTCCCACCCCAGCATGTTCTGGCCCATTAGTAGGCAAAGAGGTAGTTCAGGGTCAAGGCCAGGGGACTGACCTCACGGGACCTTCCAGCTTTATGTTGGTCCCTGACATGGATGAGGGTGGGGCGGACTTGAGGGTTGGGGGCAGAGCATGGAGAATTTGAGAGCAGAGTCCAGGACAGGCTCACCACGAACCCAAGATAGCCCAGAGCTGCCCTCTAGAGAGAAGGTCCGGAGTCCCCTTCGAACACCAAGGATTGCCCTTTTTGACCTCTTGCCATCAACCTGGGCAGATATTTCCTCTAAGAAACCCCCATACCACTGCATGGGGGAGAATTCCCATCCCTAGGATTAGGGCCCCAAGCCAGGTCCACAACCAAGGGAAGGAGGGGTGCCCCCAGAGTTAAACTCAAGTCTCCCCAAAGGCTTTCAGCCTCTTCCCCCAACTCCTCAGTCCCACAGGTGGCCAGATACAAAGAGCACGGGTTTTGGCATCGGTCAGATCCAAGTCCAAATGTCAGTCTCATCATTCTCTGGCTGTATGATTATGTGATTTAACCTGTCTGAGCCACAGCTTCAGAGGCAGGCTGTGAGATTTAGTGATGATATATCTGGCACATAGAAAATGCTCAATAAATGCTAACAATGATCAGGGCTGCCAAAGACAGTTAAGCAAGCTGTGCACTGCAAAAGCACACCACACTTTGGAAGACATTCACACCACAGACCTTGTAGGTGTGTATATTTGTTGTACAAGCTTCTGGCAGATGACACAAAAATCTCTTGTTCTAACAAAGTTGCTATAATATGACAGTTTTCTCATAGATGGAAGAAAGTGTTGGAGAAGTGGTTCTTTTTTTTTTTTTTAAAGTACAAAATTGCTGGTAGCCCTGGCTGTTGTTCAACCTTATTTCCAACCCTGAATCGGTTTCTCCTCTGCTTTCATAGACCCTAACTCTTGAGCAAACCCCAGTCCTAGAGCCCTTTGTGGGCTCTAGCGAAGGCCAACCCATTCCCCAGGGCCTGTCTTATTCCGCCAAGGAAGGGGTGCCAGAAGCACAGTGCTTGCAGCCAGACAGCCTCCCTCTTGCCTTTTCTCTCTTGCAGGTTAACATGGTGGTCTTAGACAAGTACCTGGGCATCCCCAAGCCCTACGGGCCCATCATCAATGGCCGCTGCTGCCTGGAGGAGAAGGTGCAGTCCCTGCTGGAGCCTCTGGGCCTGCACTGCATCTTCATTGATGACTACTTGTCCTACCACGAGCTGCAGGGCGAGATCCACTGTGGCACCAACGTGCGCAGGAAACCCTTTCCCTTCAAATGGTGGAACATGGTGCCCTGAGCCTGCCCCCACCCGCCATCCTCTCTGCCCTCTTGCTGGGGAACCCCGCCAGGGTGAGGGCAAGGAACAACCACCTGGCCTCCATTCTCTTGGGGGAGCCTTGGCACTTTGCAAACATCCTGGCCCCCGTGGGCACCATGACACAGGGATGGATACCACCCACCCTCGCCTCTGGACTGGCCTACCCAACCCGAGAAGAACGCACATCATTCTTCCCTCGCCTCTTCCCCACCCACAGCCCCCAGAGGCTCCGGACCAACAATGTTAGCATGTTCGAGAATGGCTGTGGGTGGCCTAGGGAGATGGGCCCCACTTTGAATTGCTCCCCCTTCATTCTGATGCCTCCCTGGGGAACAAGGACAATAACTTTGTGTCTGCACCAGGAATGGGGCCCGGAGGACCCGGGGTCTGGTGTGCCAGGCACCAGGCTGCCTCTGCTCTTGGAAAGCTAGGAAAGGAGATCAGAAACATCCTCCGCCCCATCCAGATTTCTTCTCCCAAAGGGGGTCCAAGGCTGTGACACTTACCTCCACCCCCATCCAGCACCCTTCAGCTGTGTGTGGACAAACAAGGACAGAAAAACCCAGTGTCCAAGGGCCGATTTCAATAGAAAAAAAAAAAAAACACAACAAAATTTTAATAACTGCCTCCAACCTCAGAAGAGTGATTGTTACCTTTCTGGAAAGACTTTAATTACCAGAGCCGACTTCTCCCTCCTCAGAAATGCTGAGAGGCCAATGTGAGGCCTGAGGACACACGAAGGAAGATGGGGCAGGAGGGGACGAGGTCAGGATGGCAGAGTGTGTGATGATGGATTTGGGGGCCTAGAGGTGTCCATGGCTCCTGGGCTGGGATTTTGAACTCTGGATCTGAAGGGAGCTGGCGCTTCCAGATGTAGCAGGGGTGGGGGTCCAGATGTTAGAAGAGGATGTGTGTGTTGGGAGGAAATTAGGTTCTCTCTGAAGGTGGAGTTTAATTTCCTTTAATAGTCTTTAATTATTCCCCTTCATTCTGCAGGCAGTGGGAGGGGAAGGCTTGCCCGGTCTCTCTTGGCAACCCAGGGACCCTGCCCATAGCATGGGTTTCACCCCTGAATAAACCGCTGTGCCAGGCCCGTGTTCCCTCCCACAGCAGGGAAGACAGCTGCCACGGGAGGTTCACAGGCCTGAGTGCGGTCACTGAGACAGGCACAGGCAGTCTGGTTCAGCTGGGCTGCAGGGCACGGGCAGGAGAAAGCCAGCCTCCCCTCTTCCCCCACCGCCAGTGTGGCCACTGCAGGGCAGTCAGCCCTAGAGCCTCTGCGCATCTAGGTTTTTGGTGACCCCTGGGGAGACCTCACACTGAGCCAACTACTGTCACTCTTTTAAGCAACAAAAGCTAGCCTGGAACTCCTATGGTTAAGCAGTGCTATGGTTAAGTGGATGAGCAGGAACCTGAAAATCCCCTTCTGGAAGGTTCTACAGAACCGCATTTGCAAGCTCCTGCTTTAACCTGAGCACCCTCTGCTCAGGATCATACCCCAGGCTGCACTGAGTCAAGAAGGAGAAGGAGGCTCTGAACGGGCCGGGGGTGTGAGCTGGGGTTGGGATTCCCCCGAGAAAGAGCTGTGGGTAGGAGGGGAGTGGGCATTGCAGAGATAGGGCTGGGGGTCAGGGCCACCCTGGGTATGAGAAGCTCTGGAGTTGCTGCTGGGCCATCGAGGGGCCCTGGTGTTGGCTCTGAGAATGTTCTGGGTGACCAGTCATCTCCTTTCTGATCAATAAAAATGTCGACATGCATTTCTTACAGGGCTGTCTCCCCAGCCTGTTTGTTGGGTTGGGGAGGAGGGGAGGAAAGCGGAGACGCCTGCTTCCAGTTCCACCCACTATGCAGCTGCTTGGCTCAACTTCTGCTGCCACAGGCAGACCCTGCTCAGCTGGGAGAGCCTCACAGTGCCATGGCCAGTGCCAGGCAGGCTGATTCAGCAGGATGACTGGCACATGCCTCTTGCTCTGGGGCTGATGGCCCTGCTGAGATGGAGATCAGATCGGGGGAGGGATGGGTCCTGCCTCTTCCTCTCTCCTCTCTTCCTTCAGCATCTCCTCCATCTCTCAGGGAGGACAGGTCGGGGAGGCAGCCTGGGTCCTATTAACAGAGGTGAGAGTTCCCCAGCAGGGCTAGTTCCCAGGGCCACAGGCCACTACAGTTCCCTTTCTGGTTTTTGTTTAGTTTTGTTTTGTTTGAGATTGAGTCTTGCTCTGTCACCCAGGCTGGAGTGCAGTGGTGCGATCACAGCTCATTACAGCCTTGAATTCTTGTGCTCAAGTGATCCTCCCACCTCAGCCTCCTGAGTAGCTGGGAATACAGGCACAGGCCACCATGCCCAGCAAAGTGCTAATTTATTTTTTACAGAGCTGGGGTTTTGCTGTGTTACCCAGGCTGGTCTCAAACTCCTGGGCTCAAGCTATCCTCCCATCTTGGCCTCCCAAAGTGCTGGGATTACAGGTGTGAGCTACTGTGCCTGGCCCAATTCCCTTCCATTTTTGCCTCCGAAGCTTCTAAGTTACCCGGCTTCAGTGGTCTGATTTTGGATGCCTAAAAATGTCACCCTCTCATCCTACACATTTACTGCTGCCTCAAATTATACCCTTTGATACTCACTTTATTTTAGCTTTTGTTGTGGACTAAGAGGGCAAAAAGTTGCTGCCTGTTAGTCATTGACACTTTAGTCTGAGTTAACCACACACCAGTTTCTAAAAGTTGGTATTAACGGGGGAGAAGTGAAGGCATGAGTCTCCTTCCAAAGGCACATACAGTTCTCTGAGAAGGAGGCAGGTAGTGGGCCAGCACCCCAGGGAAAGCCCCTACTTTCTGCATCTATTCCCCATCTGTGCTCACAAGCAGGCTAGGGAGACTAAGGCTTCCTCCCGAGCGCTCACTCTCACCCAGGGCTGACACAGCCATCAAGCCGTTCCACAGCTGAAAACAGTGAAGCTCTCTCTTGGCCCAGCAGCCCAGCAGCTCTCCTTGAAAAGAACATCCTTTCCAGAAACTGAGATATGGAAATGACAATCTTAGGTCCTGCTGAGGTCCTCGAACTGGTGCAGATGTCCCAGCTGGAGGTGCTGGGGAGCGGGTCCTGGAGCCCATCCTGCCTCAGGCTGTCAGCACTGCCAGGGAGAAGGGAGGAAACCTGTATTCAGTACCTCCTGAGCCTCCCCCAGGCAGGGTGCGTCTTCACTATTATCTCCGCCAGCACCAGTGATTAGCTGCATTTTCTACAGATGAGGAAACCGAGTCTCCAAGAGGGGGGGACACTGGCACCCAAGGCCCTATTGTGGGTACACAGTGGAGTCTGCATCTGAACCCAAGACTTCTCTCCCCAGAGCCCTTGCTCCTGCTCTTCCAGGAGCCCAAATGCCCCCTCTGACTTCAGTTTTCCCGCCTGACGACTGAGCCTTCCTACTCTGACATGTCAAGCTCCCCCTGGCTGGAGAGAGTTCTCGCCCTCATCATTTACCCCTTTCAGAGGTTTTTAAGATCTAATGACAACAACAGTAATACAGTAACGCCAGGCTCCATTCCAGAGCTCTACCAACGCTGCCCATGGGGCCTCACAGCAACCATTTTTCAGATGAGAGAAGTGAGGCGCGAACAATTAAGAAACTTGCCCAAGGTCACCCATCCAGGAAGTGGCTGAGGCAGGGCTGAAACCCAGGCCTGGCTCTAAAATCCATGTCAAAAAAAAAAAAAGCTGGTGTTTCTCAGAGGACATCAAAATGCGTTGGGGAGCTTATTAAAAACTCCAGAGGAGAGGGCCGGGTGTGGTGGCTCATGCCCTGAGGCTGAGGCAGGTGGACCACCTGAGGTCTGGAGTTCGAAACCAGCCTGACCAACATGGAAAAATCCCATCTCTACTAAAAATACAAAATTAGCCGAGACTGGTGGCACACGTCTGTAATCCCAGCTACTCAGGAAGCTGAGGCAGGAGAATCACTTGAAGCCAGGAGGCGAAGGTTGCGGTGAGCTGAGATAGCACCATTGCACTCCAGCCTGGGCAACAAGAGTGAAACTCCGTCTCAAAAAAAAAAAAAAAAAAAAAATCCAGAGGCCAGGCTGCACCCCTAACCTGCTGGATCAGAGTGGACAACAGACCTGGGAATCCGCATTTTCACCAGCTCCCCAGCAGAGTAAGAAAGCTCCCCATTAAATTATATTGTCTCTGAAAACGCAGAAAATGGAGGTGAGGGGGAAAGAAGCGTCCGAGACCGGTATCATATATCTCTGCACCCCTTCAACAGCACCTGCCCCCAACAGTTCCTGGTGCCTAGCCAGGTACCTGTGGGGACTTGCTTCCCAAGAAATTAACTTCCTGGGTGCCGGGGTCGGGACAACAGGTTCATATACAAATACTGGGTCCCTTCCAGCCTATCCTGAGCTCTCAGTTTTGGGAAGGGGCTGGGCTTTCATGACTGGAGCCAATGAATCGGCACCCTGGGCTGGAGGGGTGGGGCCAGGGGCTTTTAAACCTCATCCTAAGGGGCCTCGGGGGCAGTGTGGGGGTTGGCGGCCACAGCTAAGTCCAAGACCAGCATGTCGCTGCAGAGAATCGTGCGTGTGTCCCTGGAGCATCCCACCAGCGTGGTGTGTGTGGCTGGCGTGGAGACCGTCGTGGACATTTATGGGTAAGAGTCAGAAGTCTAGTGGTTTGCAGGCCCTTGGTGCTTACGCCCTTGAACCTTCCTCCCTTGGACCTTCCTCCCTGCAGGCCAGGCAGGGCTTCTTCAGGGCCCACTCCCCAGCCTTGGCCTCGGAACAGCAGCCAATCAGGGAAGCCTCGGTCCTCCTCTTGGTCAGCTGAGTTTCCTGAAGACCTCAGTCAGGGAATTTGAAGTTTGGGAGGCTGAGCGGGGTAGAAGAGGCTTCAGTGGCTGAGCTCCAGACCAGGGGCTTGGAGGGGGCTGGTACTACGAAGAGACGGCACTTTTCTGTGTCCAAGGGATCCTGCAGGTTAGGGTGAAGATCTGTCTGGGGCACACAAGAATAGGAACAGGCAGATATCCTCAGCCCCATCCTGAGCCTATGAGCCTAGAAACAGAGCGTGAATCATTTTTTAAAAATAGGGGTTAATACATAGCACTTACCATGTGCCAGGCACTGTTCTAAGAGCTTCACAAGCCTCTTGAGTTAACTTTCAAACTTTAATCTTGAATTTAACCCTTACAACAACCCTGTGAACTAAGTTTATTATTAGCATCATCTCATCAGACAAATGAGAAAACCGAGGCAGAGAGGGCAAGCCATTTGCTCAAGCCACACAGTTACTACGTGGCAAAGCCAAAGTTTAAACAAGCTTGTGGTCTTACTCGAGAGTCTTATGGTTTTAGCTGCTCTGATACTTGGAAAATAGAGATTTCCAACCTGATTTCCTCCAGACACTCAATGGCCATGCATTATGCCCCTACTGTGTGCCAGGTCATGCATTTAAGGTCCATGGTGGAGGGAAGTAAGGCCCTGTCTTCTCTCTCTTAGGAAGAAAAGAGGGTTAAAGTAGAGTTGTAGGAGCTGGGCTCTGGGGACCACCAGGGAGCTGGCTTCTTAGGCTTTTGGGGAGTCTCCAGGTACCTGGCTTTGAGGTAATCGGGATATTGGGAGAGGAGGGTGCAGAACTGTGGGACAGCTCCCGCCTCCCAAGTCTCCCAGCCCTCTCCTCCGGCCAGGTTTCTCAACCTCAGCACTACTGTCATGGTACCTCTTTGTCATGGGGGCCACCCTGTGCACTGTAGGATGGAGAGCAGCATTCCGGGCCTCCTTGCTAGATACCAGCAGCACACTCCCGAGTTGTGACAACCAAAAATGTCCCCAGACATTGCCAAATGTGCCCTGGGGTGGGGAGCAAAATAGCCCACCCATTAAGAACGAGTCTCCGAGACTAAGACTTGAAAAATCAGGGTGAACTTGGGAGCAGCGATGGGGTTGCTCCAGGGCATTGGATGAGAGGGGTGAGGAGCTGGTCATGGGAGGGAACCAAGTCTGGAGCAGAGCCAGACCAGGAAATAAATCCTGGTATTGGGTGGGTGGATGGGCAGTGAGGAGGAGGAAGGGAATTCAGTGGTTCTTGAAGGAAGGGGAAGCCACGGAGGCTATGCCACAGGGGTAATGAGGAAGGAGGGGTAGCTGCCACTTGGCACCACTGTCTGCCTGCCATGGGGTGACTGGGCTGCGTGCCATGGGGTGACGCACCTGCCCCTGCTACCTCGTGCCTGTTGGGCAGATGTGTCTCCGGTTAGACCTGCCCCAGGAAGCCTGGGGCTGGCTCCTCCTCAGCAGAGCTTCCTTAGAGGATAGAGGATGGATTGGGGTGATAAGAGACAAAGGCCATAGCTTCCTGGAGTCACCTGAGCCACACTGGAGGTTTGCAGAGAAGGCCGTGGGTGGGACAGTCACAGGGTGGGGGATGGAAGCTCTGATACGTTCAAATGAGGGATTATTGGGCCCTGATGGCCGAACGCCCCAGGGGTGGGAGTGGAGAGCTCCTAGTTCGTTCATTCACACATTCTTCAAGTATTTCTTTTGAGTCTAGTGTGTGTACCAGTCAAAGCCTTGAAGGATGAGCACAGGCTCTGGGGACACACACAAGGGTGCAGAAGCAGCCCCTCCCCTCTGAGAGGCCAGCAGAGGCCGGACAACCTTCTTACAGGGGTGCTGTAGAAAGGACTCCTTTCTGGGAAAGGGAGCTGGACTGAGTTAGCTCTGAGGTCCCTCCTGGCTTGGAGGTGCTATGATGTAACAATCCTGGGTGCTCAGCCTGCGGGCCAACAAGAGAAAGGGCAGTAGGTGTGGTGGCTCAGTCCTGGCTCTACAACTTCCCAGCTCTCCGACTGTGGGAAACTCCTTTAACTTCTCTGAGTCTCTGTTTCCTCACCTGTCGCCTGGGGATGATAATACCAGCAATGACACTTAATGCCACTCCCCAGCAGTGCTGGTCCTAAGCACTTTCCATATGTTAACTAATTCTCACACAATTCTAAAGTGGGTACTGTCATCATCATCATCTTATAGATGAGAAAACAGAGGCACAGAGAGGTTAAACAACTTTCCCAAGGTCACACAGCCAGTGAGTGGCAACGCCAGGATGTAACCCAGTTTGGCCTTACTTCAAAGGGCAGTTGGGGGGATTGAATGAGATTGTGTGTGCAAAGCATGTAACTAATACTGATTTGTGGTGAACATTCAGTTATGTTAGCTGTCACCATTATCATCATCATCGGTTTAAGGCTTTGTCCTGGGCCTGTGGACAGCCTCAAGCATCCCCAAACCTGCCATATGCAAGATGTCTGGGGAACAGCCTCTGGACCATATTGGGAGAAGGAGTTGAAAAAAGATAAATTAGCATAGCTGAGTCAGGGCAGGCTTCCTGGAGGAGGGGCACCAATCAAAGCCTTGAAGGATGAGGACAAGCAAGTCTGTTGGGCCTCTCTATCTGTGGCAGTGGATTCAACTTTATCTTCTTGCCTTTCCATGAGTTGAAGATGACCCAGGCATGATATGGGGGCTTTTCTTTCCTGAGCAGTGAGTCTTAGAATGGGGAAAGGGAAGGAAGGGTACCCTGGTGCACTGAGCCATGCACTGGGCGTCTGGTGGCTCATTAACTCCTCCGTGCAACTGGAGGCAGGCTCAGAGGGATGGTGGTCTGACAAGTGCTATCCCACTGGGCTGTAGGACTTGAACCCAGATCCCATCAAGTTCCACAGCCCAGGTGGTTTGCTTGGTTCCACACAGCTCTTTCTCAAGGTTCAAGCATCAGCGCAAACCTTAGCACAAAGTCTTGGTGCAGGAAGAAAGCTGCTTTCTTTCTTTCTTTCTTTTTTTTTTTTTTTTCTGGAGACAGGGGCTCATTCTGTTGCCCAGGTTAGAACATAGTGGTGCAAACTTGGCTCACTGCAGCCTGGACCTCCCCAGGCTCAAGCGATCCTCCCACCTCAGCCTCCCGAGTAGCTGGGACTACAAGCGTGCACCACCATCCCTGACTAATTTTTGTATTTTTTGTAGAGATGGGGTTTTGCCATGTTGCCCAGGCTGGTCTTGAACTCCTGGGCTCAAGTGATCCGCCTGCCTGAGCCTCCCAAAGTGCTGGGATTACAGGTGAGAGCCACCATGTCTGGCCTGGTTTCATTCTTAATGGGCAAAATCAAAATCCCAGGACGACCTCTGGTGGAGAGGGCTATCCTCAGGGCCTCTGTCATTGGTCCTCCAGTAGTAGGGATGGACTGGACCCACTCCCACTGGGCTTTCCCGTAACATGTGGAGATGCTTCCTGGAGTCTGTTGGGTTGTGGCTGCGCATGTGGCTGAGGGGCCCATGAAGCTGGTCACCTTTGGGATTCATCACAGGTGGCCTTGGAGAGCAGTCCCCAGGCTGGTTCAGTGAGACATCTCTGGAGTCTTATCCACCCCTTCATTTTTCACTTGGGGAAACTGAGGCCATAGCGAGTTACATAGCGAGTTAGGGACAGAGCTAAAACTAGAAACCAGATCTTCCCGTTCAAACGAAAGATCTCTGACTATTGGTGAAGAGGAAACTGAGTCACAGAGGTGCTGAGACTCACCTGGATTGGAGGTCCTGGTGGGGCTTGTGGTACTTCTGTGCTGGCACACTTGGCTCTAAGGACCCCAGAGCTCCAGGTATTCTCAGATGCACATCTGTGTAGGCCCCACAGTCAGAAGGTCCCAGAAGGGTCAGGTCCCATCTACATGGCTGCAGAGGGGGCCCAGCACACATAGCAGCCTGGAGGGCAGCTGAGTCTGTTCTCATGGCAGCCCAGACACCTCTAAGAGGGGGCCACCTCGACCTAAGCAGGTGCACAGCTCCCGTGCCTGAGAATGACCTCAAGTAGCAGCACATGGAAAAGGCAGAAGGCAGAGAGTCCACCGCTAAGGTACCCCAGGCAGGTGTCTCCTAAGGGACCACACCTGGTGATGAGCCATCAAGCTCCTCTTTTCTCCAGCTCAGAGGTTCTCAAGCCTGGTAGTGTGTTTCAATCACCTGGGGACCCATAAAAAAATGGATGCCCAGGCCCCACCTTGCGAAACCTGATTCAACTCATCTCTGAAGGGTCCCAGCACCTTAGGTTTTCCAGGATCCACTGGGGATGAATGTGCATCTGGGGCTGAGAACCGCTGCCCTTGTTGGGAGGACAAACAGCTCATGTCACCCTGTCTCTGCAGAGGCTGCCTAATGGAGCCAGGACCCTGGGTTCTGGTCCTAGTTCTGTCGCCACTCACTGTGTCATCTTGAACAACTTTCTACTCAACCCTGGGCCTCAGTTTCTCCATATGGACCCTGAAGGGGTTGGCATAGAACAGTGGGTTTCAAGTTCCACTCATGGAGGCCTCTGAATCCCCTCGCTGATTTGACAAAGCAGCTTCCATTCTGTCAACATCGGATTTTGTTTGATGTGAGAGCTCTGACCTGCCTGTGCAGAGAGCTGGGCCCTGGGGGAGCTGGTGCATTTCTACCCTTTTAAATACGGGGGATTTGGAAAAAGGGTGCCTGTGGCTGCCACTTTCCGGGGGTGGGGTGGGGCAGGGCCATCCAGGATTACAGTGGGACTGTGATTTCCTGAACCTGGTTTTGTTGATGAGGCCGGCAGGGTCGGCGGATCTGGGATTCTTGCTGACTGGGGAGGGGCAGCTGGAACTGCCACCCAGAAACCCAGCTGCCTGGGTCTCGGTCTCCTCTGCTCCCACAGTCCAGCTCGGTGGAGACCTTGTTGGTCATCTTGTCAGCCTTTCTGTGTTCAGCCATGGGGACCTTTCCCATAGGTGTCTCAGCTCCCGAAATATCTGGTTTTGTTCTCCCAGAAGAGTCCAGGCCCTGAGTCCATGAAGGGAGAGGGTGGGTTTGGGTTTGCAGGGGAGTGGGGACAGAGCTGGCAGTGAGTCCTGGCTCTGTCATTTACTATCTGTGTGACTTTGGGCAAATCACCTGCCGTCTCCAAGGCTCAGTATTCTCATCTGAAAAGTGGGGATAATAGCACACATGTCATATGGCTGTGGGGGATACCTTCGTCACCAATGCCCCATCCTCCTCCTCACCATTGAAGAGGGTGATACACGAGGGGATGGGCTCACACTGAGTCAACTCTACACGCACTGGAGGGACCAGGCTCCAGCATTTCTAAGACAACCTACTCTAAGCCGTGATTCTCAGATGTCAGTGAACATCAGAATGGCTTAAAATGAGGTTCCAGGGCCCTGCCTGCAGCACTGTAAGAATCTACATTTTCAATAAGGTGGATCTGAGGTTGGCTACTTTTAGGGAGGCCAACTGTTCCTGTTTGTCTGGAACCTGGCAGGTTTTAGCACAGCAAATTCTGTATCCAGAGACAGCCTTAGTCCCAGCAAACCAATGCTGTCGGCCACCCTACCACGTTTTACCCCCCACTCACCATCTTAGGCTGGCTGTGCCATGGGAGCAGTTGAGTTCTCGGGCTGGCTGGGAGGGTGTGGGGCTGGGAGAGCCCTGGACAGGCCTGTGTATGGAAGCTTCAGCAGGGGAGGGCCCAAGGCCCTGAGCCAGGGCTAGACCAGAAGCACTGCCTAGAAAACCCAGAAGCCAGCATGTGGCGACTCAGCCATGCTGGCAGCTCAAGGTGGCCTGGAGAGGAAGGACTTTGTCCAGGTGAGGCTCCAGGTACTTCCCCTGTTCTCTAGGAAATGGGAAGCTAGATCCTCCCGTACCTGATGCAGGATCTCCTCTCAGCAGCTGCCCCTTTCATTTTCTTAACACACAGCTTTCATGACAGGCATGAGCACTGGACTGGGAGTCAGCAGCCCTACCTTCTAGTTGCTCCTCTTCTGGGCCTCAGTTTCCCCAGCAGTGAAATGAAGGCATGACTTTTGCTCATCCTGAGTGCTTTACCCACACTGGTTCCTTTCATCTGCTCCTCATCCCCACCAGATAGATGTAGATGCTGTGGCTGAGGGAGGCAGTCACTCACTCAAAGTCACACACCTAATGAGAGGTGGGACTGGGATTTGAACCCAGTTGCCTGGCTCCAGGGACCACAGGCTCAAGTACCTCACCATGGTTCCATCATGTTGCCCCTCCTGATCAAGAGCCGTCGCTGGCTCCCCATTACATAGGGATGAAATGAAAACAAGCTCATTATAGCCTGAGTCTAAACTAGACCTCTTAAGGTTCCATGGTGAAAACACCTTCCCCTCACTTGTGTCTCCTCTTGGTGCCTTCCCTGGGGAACCTGCCCTAGCTGCCCAGCCCACTGTCTCATCCTACCTCCAGACCTGTTTCCTGCAGCCTCATTTACTTTAATAACCTCTTCCCTGTCCTGGGCCAATGGTGTTCCAAGCCTTTCCCATCTATTATCACACTTGAGTTTCATGATTGCCCATGAGGTTGGCCAAGTGTCATTATCCCACTTTATAGGTAAGGTTAATGGGCCCAGAGAGACTAAGTGATTTAGTCAAGCTCAGCTGGCTGATGTGTGAACGAGCCTGGTCTAGAACCTAATTCTTGACTCTGGTCCCAGCATCACCTGAGCCCTCGACTTCTGTGGCCCCGCCCTTCCCCAACCTCAGATGTAGCTTGTTCACCTTCTGTGCGAAGCCCTTGTTCAGACTGTGGCCCTGGGGACCCTCCTGGACAGGAGGATCTTCATTGGGAATCCCCCAGCATCTCACACAGAGCCTGGCACATGGAGGGGCAAGGGCGCTGGGCTGAAGTACCCCACACCCAGAGGCTGGAGCCTGGGGACTGAGTGGGATTTTCACCCAGAAGGACCATCAAGGGTGCTCAGCCCTTGCCCATGGACGCTCGGGGCCCAGGGAACAGCTTTGGGGTTGAGGGAGTTCCATAAAAAGTTTACAGGCTTCAGCCAGGCGTGGTGGCTCATGCCTGTAATCCCAGCTGGGAGGCTGAGGCAGGCGGATCACTTGAGGTCAGGAGTTCAAGACCAGTCTGGCAATATGGTGAAACCCTGTCTCTACTGAAAATACAAAAATTAGCCGGGCACGGAGGTGGGCTCTGTTGTCCCAGCTGCTTGGGAGCCTAAGGCATGAGAATTGCTTGAACCTGGGAGGTGGAGGTTGCAGTGAGCCGAGATTGCACCACCGCACTCCAGCCTGGCCACTGAACTCTATCTAGCCTGGGCGACAGAGCGAGACTCTGTCTCAAAAAAAAAAAAAAAAAAAAGGCTTACTTGGGAGGTGGAAGTCAGGTGCCTCAGGAGTGGGGCTGAGGGTGTTCCCGAGGGTATAAGAGGCTGCTCTTCCTACCTGGGTTGTCTTCTTGTGTCTGTCTTTCTGACTCCCTGTCTCTGACTCTCCATCTCGCTGTCTCTCCAAGTCTCTCTGTCCCTATCTCTCTGTCTCTGTGTCTTCATGCCTCTCTACCTGGTTCTGCCATTTCCCCTGTGGGGCGCTGCCCAGGGCAGAACGGGCCAGAGGGCTCCACCAGCCCTGGAAATTACAGCCTTTGGGAGTAGGGTTGCCAGAAAAAATAAAAGATGCCTAGTTAAAATTGAATTTCAGATAAATAATTAGTAATTTTCTAGTATAAGTGTATCCCAAATATTTCATGGGAGTTCCAAACAATGATTGACTGTTTATTTGAAATCCAAGTCCAACTGAGCATTCTGTATTTTTATTTGCTAAGTCTGGTAGCCCCGCTTAGGAGGAGAAACAGGTGTGTCTGTCCCTCCCACCTGGGGAGGACACCCGACAGGGACCCGGACACCAAAGTGGGACCCGCCTGATGGAGAGAGCTTGGGCTTGGTTTATTTCCCTTTTTATAAAAGAGCTGCTGTAAGATGTATCAGAATCATGTTGGTGGAAGAGTGAAGAGGGTGTTTTGGGGGAGATCTGCCTTACTCTGAGGGAAAATGGGAAATGGGGGGAGTGGCCAGCTGTGAAAGCTCGGGGAGTCCTGTACGTATCCCAAGCCTCGTTTCCCCATGTGTAAACAGGAGTAATTATCTCATGCTGGGACTGCAGTGAGGATCAGATGAGCTAATGTACAAAAAGGCTTGGCCAGGCCTGCTGTGGTAAGGGCGCAGAGGCTGGGGGCTTTTTGTCTTATGGTATTGTTGTTATTACTACTCCTGGGGAGGTGGTGGGCAAGACTGTGGACTGAGGAGCCACATGGCTGGGTTTGGATCCCAGCCCCACCACAGACCTTGGGCAAGTTACTTAACCTCGGCTTTCCCATCTGTATAATGGGAGACAGTAATAGATGGTGCCTCCCTTCTAGGGTTATTGAGAGGATTGCATAATGGGCTGGCACAGAGCATGAGCTCAACAAGTGTCAGTCACTGTTATCCCCCAGGGGGGTGTGTGCCGCTTCCTCCAGGAAGCCCTCCAACTCACAGTGGCCTCTCCCTACATGGGTTCCCACTAAGCTGTGATCCTGTGGCCCTGAGCCCTATCTGGCTCCCCTGGACAATGTTGGTCCTCAGCTCCCCAGCGGGATCAACAGCTCTGGGGCAGTGCAGAGAGCAGTGGGTGGATCGGTCCAGCCAGGCAGTACCTGAGTGCACAGTGGGCACTCCACAGTCAAAGGATGCACAGGCTGGTTTCCAACGAGGAACCCTAGACTAGCAGGAACGAGGGAAATGCAATCTCAGGGCCAGGTGACATCACAGATATTTTAAACCTACAATTAGTGCCTCGTTGTCTGACCAAATCTGGCCAAGTTTCCCGGGTGACACTGCAGAGCTGTAGAACAGCAGGGGCTCAGAGTCAGACCTGGTGCACACCTGGCTCTGCCATTTGATGCAACCTCAGGCTTGTCACTAGGCCTCCTTGAGCCTCAGTTGCTAATATGTCAAATGGGGATGATGTTGCTCACCTTACAGCTTGTAAGAGTGGAGGGAGCTGTGTGTGCCAGGTGCCTGCCATGCAGCGGGCACTCAACCAGATTGAATTCCCTTCCCAGGGAAGAATCCGAGGATATCTTCCCACCCACTAAGGAGACATGTGATGGGATCTGCGGTGAGAATTGCTCTTTTTAAAGCTCTCAGAACTGTAAGGGGCTCCACCCACCACTGGCTGGTGTTCTCCGAGCTCTTCATGCCCAGCCCTGCCCTGGGGATTTATCCAGCACATGGCTGGGTTCTGACTTCTGAGGAGCTCACCATTCTGGTGGGTGGTAAAGAAACTCACAAGGGAAATGTTAATGACATTAACACAGAGGCTTAGAACGTCAGACTGTGTGTATGTTTTTTGTTTTGTTTTGAAACAGGGTCTTGCTCTGTTCCCCAGGCTGGAGTACAGTGGTGCAATCTTGGCTCACTGCAACCTCTGCTTCCTGGGTTCAAGCGATTCTCCTACCTCGGCCTCCCCAGTAGCTGGGATTACAGGCACATGCCACTACACCCGGATAATTTTTTGTATTTTTAGTAGAGACGGGGTTTTACCATGTTGGCCAGGCTAGTCTTGACCTCAAGTGATCTGCCCGCCTCGGCTTCCCAAAGTGCCTGACCTCAAGTGATCTATCCGCCTCAGCTTCCCAAAGTGCTAGGATTAAAGGAGTGAGTCACCACACCTGGCCGACTGTGTATATGTTTGTGTGGGGTCCAGGCTTGACTCCTGGGAACTTGCTGTGAGGATCTGAGGGCCCTGGGTGGCCAAGGAAGGCTTCCTAGAGGAAGCAGGGCTTGAGCCAGAGTTCAAACATCTGAGCAAACACACCTCCTTCAGCACCGCCCGTGGCTGTCTGTCCTGCCCAGGTCAGTGCCTGAGGGCACAGAGATGTTCGAGGTCTATGGGACGCCTGGAGTGGACATCTACATCTCTCCCAACATGGAGAGGGGCCGGGAGCGTGCAGACACCAGGCGATGGCGCTTTGACGCGACTTTGGAGATCATCGTGGTCATGAATTCCCCCAGCAATGACCTCAACGACAGCCATGTGAGCTGGTCCCTGGTGGGGAGGGGAGAGGTTGTGGGGGAGGCAGCTGTCTAGCTCTAGGAGGGCCCAACATTCTCTTTCTCTAGAGCGCAGGGCAGCACAGTGGGTAAGTGCCTGGCCTTGGAGCCATGCTGCTGGTTTTGAATCCCAGCTCTGCAAGTTACAGACACATACCATGTGTCCTTGGAAAGCCGTGTCACCCCTCAGGGCCTCTGTCTGCCATCTGTAAAATGGAGTCATCAGAACCCCTGCGTCCTATCATTGCTGCGGAGTGCCACAAGAGCCAGTGTTGCTCCTTCTCGTGCTTCCCAAGACCCCGTGGAGAAGGAATTGTCTCAGTTCTCCGGAGTTGGGTCTCAGTTTCCCCATATGTAGGCTGAGGGTTGATTAGGGGATCTCTGCCACTTTGAATGAAATAAAGAAGGCAGGGACAGGAGAGGGACACTGCTACCTGGGGAGACCCCTTCCTAGGTGACATTTCCCCAAGGTGCTTTGCTGTCCTTAAGCCACTCTCTTCCTGACCCTTTTTGCAGAGTAGGGGACATTTAACACATGGGAGAAATGGGTGGCCTTTAAACTTGGCACAAGTGATGTTCACTTCAAGGGCTGATGGGGACCAGGACTTGGAGGGTGGGAGTAGTGGGATCTACTCCATGTCAGAAGCGATGTTTCAGAAACTGGCCCTTTAAGGAGCACTGACCACGTGCCAGGCACTGGGCAGCCATGACTGCATCCGGCCCTCACAGCAGCCCAGAGAGGCAGGGAACTGATGCCCATTTCACAGATGGGACAACTGACAACTGAGGTTCAGAGTAACTGTCCCTGGACCACATACTAATGGTCAGGAGAGCTAGAATTCAGTGCAGACCTGCCTGACCCCTGGGGGCAGTCTCCCTCCACCACCCCCACCTCTGTTCCCAGCTATGCATCTGAATTGAGCCTCTCCACTGAGCTCCGTGAGGCACATGGTGCAGGACCCAGTGAACCCATTTAACAGGCAAGAAAACTAAGATGGAGAAGGGGCGTAGCTTTCCTGAAGTCACATGATCTAGCGAGTGGCAGAGTTGGTGAGAGTCAGGACAGAGTCCCAGGGGCAGTGCAAGAGGACCGGCCAGCCTGTGAGGGGCCTCACCTTGGTGCCGGTTGAACTGGGGATGGTGTGGGTACCCACCGCCTTGAATTCCTTGGCCATGATGGCTGGTGGGATGGAGGAAGTTCAGAGTCTCTCCCACTCTTCCCCCTGCCCGCCACATGCCCCTGCTCCCAATCCAGCCTTTGGCCAGCATCCTAGTAACTGTATGTTTGAGGCAAGCATCACTGCTGGTGATTGACACGTGGGGGTCAGTAATTGCAGGATTTAGGGGCTCCCAGGACTAAGGAGGTGAGTGGCCCCTGCAAGATCCTCCCCTCTGGCTGAAATTCAAACATCAGAAGCAGAGAGTTGAGAGACCCACATCAGGAGGGAACACCCCAACAGGAGGGTCATGCTTTAAAGGGAATTTGGATGCCTTGGATTCCTCTGCCTCCAACCAAATATCATCCTCGCCATCTTCATCCTCACCCTGTAACAGTTCTTGGGTGCTCACTGTGGGCCAGGCATCAAGCTGCACATGCCCCATGCATGACTCCTTTCATCTTCACAGCCTCTAATTAGTCCTAAGGGGTAGGAACTATTATTATCCCCACTTTACAGTTGAGGAAATTGAGGCTCAGAGAAGATCAGTAACTTTTCCTGGGATATTCAAAAGTGGAGGATCCAGAATCTGGGCCCAGGTCATCTGACCCCAGAGCCCTGCATTTAACCACCCCCCCACCCTACCAGATGCCATCTGCCCACTGATAACAGTAGCTGGTATTTCTTGGGCACTTCCTATGGACTCAGTCTTTTACATTTATCATTTCCAAGCTGCACTGCAAGCCTCTGAGGTAGAGACCTGTAGAGGTAGAGACCTTTTCCCATTTTGCAGATGAGAAAACTGAGGTGGCTCAGAGAGGTGAGAGGCCTTGGCCAAGGTCATAGAGTGCCCAGAGGTTCCAGGCTCAAGCCCAGGCCTGAGTCCCACAGACAAGAAGGTTGGCTTGGAGAGTGTCCCTAAACCCTGCCCAGTCCAAACCCTTTATTTTACAAATGACAAAACTGAGACCCAAAGGGGAGCAAGAGCTTGTCAAAAATCACGGAGTAGGTTATTGGAGGGACTGGGACCCAGGTCTCTAGAGAAGCTCTTACAAATAGCTCCCATTTTACAGATGTGCCAACCAAGACACAAAAATAAATGGCACAGAGGGGGTTAAAGAAAGAGCAAGGTTCCTGGGGCCCCTTCCCCTCCTTACCAGATCCCCAAGAACTATCTTTTGGGGCGGGAGCTCTTGGCTTCTGCTGGTATCACTCTATGCCCAACTCTCCACAGGTTCAGATTTCCTACCACTCCAGCCACAAGCCTCTGCCCCTGGCCTACGCAGTGCTCTACCTCACCTGTGTTGGTAAGTTGGGGGCCATGTTGATGGTGTGGCCAAGGGCACATTTTAAAAATTCAAGCAGTACAAAAGAGTATACATTGAAAATTAAACCTCCTTCCCTCCAACTCAAGACCTCTAGTTCCCCAAACCCAGCATTTTCCTAGAGATCTGCTGTGCTTATATATGAAGGCACATACATACCTGTATATCCCCACTATTTTGTAAGCACATTGAAGCATACTATAGACATGAAACTGGACCTTGCTTTTGCCAGCTTAACGTTTTTCTGCTAAGCCTCCACAAATGAATACATAAACTCCATGCAAGATGACTCAGATGTTGGAGTTATCAGACAGGGCATGCAAAGTAATTGTGATTAATATGTTAAGAGTTCTAGTAGTAAAGGTGGACAACATGCATGAACAGATGGGGAATTCCAACAGAGAAGAAAATTGTTAAGAAAGAGTCAAATAGAAATGCTAGAAATAAAACCATAATAATGGAGATTTAAAAAATGCTTTTGAAGGTTTCACCAGTAGACCTGACACAGCTGAGGAAAGAATCAGTGAACTTGAAGATAAGTGAATAAAAGTTACCCAAACTGAAACCCAAGAGAAAAAAGAATAAAACAAACAAATGAAAAAACATAAGAGATCTAAGAGCTCTGTGACAGTATCAAACAGTCTAAATTCAATGCAATTCCCATAGAAATTCCAACATGGCTTTTTTTTTTTTTTTTTTTTTTTTTTTTTGATGGAGTTTCACTCTTGTTGCGCAGGCTGGAGTGCAATGGCACAATATCAGCTCACCGCAACCTCCGGCTCCCAGGTTCAAACAATTCTCCTACCTCAGCCTCCTGAGTAACTGTGATTACAGATGCATGCCTTCACGCCCAGCTACTTTTGTATTTTTAGTAGAGACAGGGTTTCACTGTGTTGGCCAGGCTGGTCTTGAACTCTTGACCTCAGGTGATCTGCCTGCCTAGGCCTCCCAAAGTGCTGGGATTACAGGCGTGAGCCACTGTGCCCAGCCCCAACATGGCTTTTTACTTTAACTTTACAGAGCTGATCCTAAAACTTGTATGGAAGAGCAAAGGTCAAGAGTAGATAATAATAAGATGATTTTGATGAAGAACAAGGTGGAGGGATTGACAATTCCAAATATCAATACTTTTTTTTCAAGCTATAGTACTTGAGGCATTGTGAAATTGGTATAGAGCAATGGAGCAAATAGAGAA
This sequence comes from Trachypithecus francoisi, assembly GCF_009764315.1. NCBI lineage: Eukaryota > Metazoa > Chordata > Mammalia > Primates > Cercopithecidae > Trachypithecus > Trachypithecus francoisi. The sequence goes on along the minus strand of NW_022681457.1, from coordinate 107,708,443 downwards.
CCCAGAGACAGACCCATGCTTGTGCGGCAATAAATGAACTTGGAGCCCTACCTCACACCATACTCAAAAATAAATTTCAAGTCAGTTAAAAATCTTAAGGTGAAAATCAAAATTGTAAAGCTTTTAGAAAAGAATATCTTTGTACCCTCAAGAGAGTAAAGATTTTCTTTAACAAGGCAAAACAAAAGTGCAAAGACCATAAGGAGAAAGATTGCTAAATTAGACTGTATTAAAATTAAAAATTTATATGCAACAGATGACAAGTAAAAAGCCAAACTATGAACTAGGAGAAGAAATCTGCAATGCTGACTTAGTGCATATAGAATATGAAGAACTCCAATCAATAAGAAAAGGACTAAAATAATAGAAATGGGCAAAAATGTGAATAAGCAATTCACAGAAGAGAAAGCCCCGGTGATCAAAATCCAAATTAAAAGATGCCTAACTGAGCATTGCCAAGGTGGTGACGCTGGGAAACTCCTTACAAAGGAGTGGGTGGGAGTTTGCTTTGGCTCACACACTTGAGAAGCAATTAGCAAAGAAGTTGAAAATGCTTTATCTGTAGGAGGCATTTTTTAGAAGCCAAACTTCTAGGTTATAGAGAATCTATAATTTTTAACTTGATAGATATTGCCAAATTGCTCTCCAAAAACACTGTATACATGTCTGCCAACTGCATATATGCTTTGCCAATACTGCATTATCAACTTTTTCCCTTTTTGCCAATCAGTTGGCATCTCACTGTTGTTTTACTTTGCCTTTCTTTAGTTAGGAGTGAAGTTGGGCATTCCCCATCTGCAGCCCAAATACATACACACGTGATCATTGGAAAATAACATAGACAGAAAAGTACATAAAGCTTTATTTTACATACATATGTGTATGAAACATATGTACACACACACACATGAATAATTGCAAAGCAAACTGAAGAATAGCCCAGGAAATAAACCCAAGAGTAGCCCAAGAAATAAAACACTACCAGCACCCCAAAGTCCCCCTCAATGTCCCTCTCTGATCATAACTCCCTCCTTTCCCTACAGGCAACTACTATCTTGTGATAAGTATTTTCTTGCTTTTCCTTAGGGTTTTATCTCCTGAATATGCATACCCGAATAACATGGTCTCATTTTACCATCTGATTTTCTACGGATGCAGTCATATCATGTATATTCTTTTGTGTTGGGCATCTTTTGCCCCATGTTATGTTTGTGAGATTTATCCACTTGTTGCATGGTGGTTGAGTATCTTTTCACAAGTTTAAAAATCATTTCAGGGCCGGGCGTGGTGGCTCAAGCCTGTAATCCCAGCACTTTGGGAGGCCGAGACGGGCGGATCACGAGGTCAGGAGATCGAGACCATCCTGGCTAACACGGTGAAACCCCGTCTCTACTAAAAATACAAAAAACTAGCCGGGCGAGGTGGCGGGCGCCTGTAGTCCCAGCTACTCCGGAGGCTGAGACAGGAGAATGGCGTAAACCCGGGAGGCGGAGCTTGCAGTGAGCTGAGGTCCGGCCACTGCACTCCAGCCTGGGTGGCAGAGCAAGACTCCGTCTCAAAAAAAAAAAAAAAAATCATTTCAGGCCATGCGTGGTGGCTCATGCTTGTAATCCCAGCACTTTGGGAGACTGGAGTGGGTGGATCACTTGAGCCCAGGAGTTCAAGACCAGCCTAGGCAACATGGTGAAATCCTGTCTGTGTGAAAGATACAAAAATTAGTTGGGCATGGTGGCATGCGCCAGTAGTCCCAGCACTCAGGAGGCTGAAGTGGGAGGATTACTTGAGCCCAGGAGGCAGAGGTTGCAGTGAGCCATGATCATGCCACTGCACTCCAGCCTGGGCAACAGAGACCCTGTCTTGTCTCAAAAAAACAAAAAAAACAAAAACAAAAATCCTATCCAATTTATTCTTTCTTCTCTCCCTCCGTACTCCTGACTGCTTCTTCTTTAAGAACTAAGAAGACTACTTTTTTTTCAGAGCGGGAAGATTGATCTGACCTCTTGAATGCTCCATTTGCGTTGTGAAATCTCCCCCAGTGTCTAGGGATAAATGTTAAGGTGGGATGGGGGTGGGATTTGGGGACTGTGAGTGGCTCAGAGAGGACACACAGTCAGTAGGTGGCAGAACCTGAGTTCGTGTTCACATCTGTTTGACACCGAAGTCCAGGTTGGAATGACACCCCATTCCAAGGAGATGAGGCGGCTTTATATAGACAACAATGTTCCTGGAGACCTGGGCTCAGTTCAGGGCGTGCCTGGGACTGCAAGGGCTGCAAGGATGCAGATAGGAAGTGGTCAGGGAAGGCTTCCTAGAGGGGGCAGCATTTGTCCTGGGCTTTTGCTGTGACCCTGCTTCTTGCCTCAGGCCTCTTTCCCCAGCCCAGAGGGTGCAGATGCCCTCACCTCTTGGATGGTGTCTCCTTGGAAATGACTTGCCTTTGCCCAGCCCCAGACAAGCCCTGAGATCAAGACCTGCCCTGGGCTCCTGGGAACCTTGTAGTGACTTGCCCTCCGCTTCCTCTTACAGACATCTCTCTGGATTGCGACCTGAACTGTGAGGGAAGGCAGGACAGGACCTTTGTAGACAAGGTAAGCATCTGTGCCTGGGCCCAGGAAGCAGGAGTGCATTTGGAGCTTGCTCTAGGTTGGGTTAAGAAGGGTGAGGCCATTACAGGTATCCCCCTGCCTCCCAGATGATGCTGAGGCCAAGGGAGCCAAAAACAGAAACCAGGCATGGCTGGCTGGGGATCTTCTTTCACCAGAAGAAAAATCATCACCAGGAATTATCAGGCATGGAGGTACCCAGCCCTGAGCTAGGCCTTGGTTTGTGGGATCAAGACCTTCTGGACTCATAATCTAGGTCAGGAGTGGGCAAACTTTTTCCATGAAAAGTCACATAGCAAGTATTTTAGGCTTTGTGGGCCATATGGTCTCAATTCTGCCATGATAGTGCGAAAGCAGTCACAGTTAATACACAAACAGATGTGACTGTGTGCCAATAAAACTTAATTTATACAAACAGGCAGTGGGCCTGATTTGGCCCACAGTCCATAATGTGCTGATCCTGACCTAGGCGAGAAGAAAAACCAAATATGAAACTGTTGAAGAACTTGGGACTCAATTGTGTTGGAACTTGGTGCCCTGGGAGTTAAAGGAGAAAGTCGAGGTGGGCTGGGCAGGAGAGGGAGGCTTCCTGGAGGGACGTACCCTTGAGCTGGGCTCTGAAGGGATGCAGGAGGGATGGCATTCCAGGTGCAGGGAACGGCAGGAGCAAAACTAAGGAGGGTTTAATGGAGGAATGAGCACAGAGTAAGGCATGTGGTCCTATAATCAGGAGGTTGCCTATTGAGAAAGAGGATGTTGGCTGAAGGCCCATCACAGACAGCCATGAAAGACAGCTCTGCGCTTTGGACTGGATAGTGTGGGCAATAGAGAGCCATTGCCATTGCCATGTCTTGAGAAGGTATTTCGAGAACATGGACTGAGCCTCACAGGGCGGGGTGGTTATAGGCCAGGCTGGGGTTCCTGGGCAGGGAGGCACAGGTCTCATCTGAGCCCTCATCACTGGCTATGTTTTGCCATTGACAGCGGCAGTGGGTCTGGGGGCCCAGTGGGTATGGTGGCATCTTGCTGGTGAACTGTGACCGTGATGATCCAAGCTGTGGTGTCCAGGACAACTGTGACAAGCATGTGCACTGCCTGCAAGGTGAGGCCAGGGCAGCCTGAGTCCCTGGGTGTCCAGGGTCACTGCTCAGTTACCCCTTGGGAGTTCCAACCCACCTGTGGGACTCTGAGGCCAGAGTCCAGGGGAGAGCGCCAGCCTCCAGAAACTCCTCAGTGCTCCTCAAAACCCATCTCAGGCTGGCAGCTGCCCCTCCCTAGTGTCTCTAGTGTCAGCAGGCACTCACATGCCAGGGCAGAAGCTCTGGAAATGAGCCACTTAGCCATTCTCTTCCTCCAGAGGAGCAGAGGATGCTAGCATTGTTTGAGCACCTACTGTGTGCCAGGCCCTTTCCCCAAATTCTCGTTGAATCATCCAAGTGGGATGGTATCATCACTCCAATTTAGAGATGAGGATGCTGAGACTCAGAAGCCAGGAGACACCCTGAAGACGGTGTCTGATCCAGGGCCTCCCCTCTCAAACCCAAATCTGGGCCTCCTCCTTCTGCACCTCTGGCCTGCATTTCTGTGACACCCCACCTCTTGCTAAGTCCATCTGTCCTAAATTCCAGCCCCATGGAGAACGAGCTGCAATATTCCAGGGTGTGCTAGGTGCTGTCCATGGAAGAAGCCCATGGCTGCCTTCTGAAGTGGGCACCATTGGAGATGGGGATGCTCAGGCTCCAGAAGGGAGGGGCTTGTACGGTGTCACAGGGAGGGATGCTGGGACGGAGACCAGAACCCTCACCTGCGAAATGCCCCCACGGCCTTACCCTCCTCGCTTCTCTGGAGCCTCTGTTGTGTGTCAGACACCGGCTAGCTATGCCACACTTCATGTTTCTCTGGGCAATTGAGGAAACATGAGTCTAGGAGAGCACAGATGTCTTCGTGGTTTGTTCTTGATAGCTTCCAGGGTTTTCACAAAGCTGGGGCTGGGAGATTCAGGTCTTGATACCCACTGACCAGGGGAGGGAGCCAGGCAGCAGAGGAAGGGGCCAGTGGCCAGGACTCCCATGAGTCACTACCACTCTGTCTGGCTTCACAGACCTGGAAGACATGTCTGTCATGGTCCTGCGGACGCAGGGCCCTGCAGCCCTCTTTGACGACCACAAACTTGTCCTCCACACCTCCAGCTATGGTGCCGAACGGGCACAGGTCTTCCATGTCTGTGGTGAGTTTGTGCCACTCCCCCTTGCTGTCTGTGCCCTGTTGCCAGGTTGCCTGCCAGGGAACCTCGTCTTCCTGCCTTGGGCCATGGGCAGGTCCTGCTCACACTCTGGGAGATGCCTTGGTAGGTGGCGGGTCGCAGTAAGACTAGTCAGAAGTGGGGGCTTTGGAACTGACGAACTGGTGCCCCCAGCACAGCACCTGGCCTGATGTCATTTTATTGGATGAATGAACTTTTCAAATACATTTTAAGCATATGTAGAAATTCTTATCAAAAATGTCAAACATACACAAAAAGCAGGCTGATGAATTACCACACGCCTGTCACTCAGCTTAAACAATTATCACTGTTTTGTCTGTCTCGCTGAAGTATTGCAAAACCAACCCCAAACACCGTAAATTTCACCCCTAATTAATTCAGTTTGTATTCCCCCCAGATATAGATGGCTGCTGTTTTACATAGTCACAGTGCCAAATCACAAGAAATAAAGTAAGAATCTAAATGCCTTTGAGAAAGTAAAACTGTATACAAGTAATAATATGGTTTTTTTTTTTTTTTTTTTTTGACGGAGTCTCGCTCTGTCGCTCTGGCTGGAGTGCAGTGGTGTGATCTTGGCTCACTGCAACCTCCACCTCCCAGGTTCAGGTGATTTTCCTGCCTCAGCCTCCCAAGTGGCTGTGACTATAGGCATGTGCCACCACCCCCAGCTAAACTTTTGTATTTTTAGTAGAGACGGGGTTTCATTGTCTTAGCCAGGATGGTCTCTATCTCCTGACCTCGTGATCCGCCCGCCTTAGCCTCCCAAAGTGCTGGCATTACAGGCGTGAGCGACCACGCCCAGCCGCTTATTTTTTAAATAATGACAACGACATTTTTAAACTAATGACAATTTTTAAAATAAAGACAATATGGAAGTATAGAAAATGAAACCTGAGACTTCTCTACTCCGTCTCTAAATCTGACTTTTTTATTTATTTATTTATTTATTTATTTTTGAGTCAAGGTCTTGCTCTGTTGCCCAGGCTGGAGTGCAGTGATCTCAGCTCACTGCAGCCTTCACCTTTCAGGCTCAAGCAGTCCTTCCACCTTAGCCTCCCAACTAGCTGGGACTACAGGCATGTACCACCACACCCTGCTAATTTTTGTATTATTATTATTTTTTTTGTAAAGACAAGGTTTCACCTTGCTGCCTAGGCTGGTCCTGAACTCCTGGGCTCAAGCAGTCCACCCCCTTTGGCCTCCCAAAGTGCTAGGATTACAGGCGTGAGACGCCACACCTGGTCTAAATCTGACTCACTGTTGACGAGTTGGGTTGTGCACTTCCCCACTTTACCATACATGCTCTCCAGCATGTGTCCATATGCTGCTTTCCAACCGGCTTCTTTCACTGAGTAATAATCCCACACGTCTTTCCTGGTATTTATTGAGCTCCACTTCATTCTTTTCCACTGCTGTATAATATTCCTAAGCATAGAGGTGCTGTGACAGTTCTCTGAACATCATAGTGGTTTGCAGTGTTTTGATTTTATAACAGTGCAGGTTGCTTGAGGTCAGGGGCTTTGTTCAAGGCCAGAACCATGCCCCATGGGTGCACTGTAGTTGCACAGTAAATATTTGATGAATGAATGAATATCGAGCACTCTTGTACAGAAATATTATGTGAATTTGTACCTTTTATTGTTTGTTTGTTTTGTTTTTTGTTTTTTTTTGAGATGGAGTCTCGCTCCGTGCCCAGGCTGGAGTGCAGTGGTGTGATCTCGGCTCACTGCAACCTCCGCCCCCGGGTTCGAGTGATCCTCCTGCCTAAGCCTCCTGAGTAGCTGGGATTATAGGTGTGCACCACCACCGCCCGGCTAATTTTTGTATTTTTAGTAGAGACAAGGTTTCACCATGTTAGCCAGGCTGGTCTTGAACTCCTAACTTCAGGTGATCCACCACCCTCAGCCTCCCAAAGTGCTGTGATTTATAGTCATCAGCCACCATGCCCAGCCTGTAGATGTATTTTTGTAGGAAAGATACCTAGTAGTGAAATTGCTGGGCTAGGGTAAACATTACTTTGTTGGATGCTGCCAAATTGCACTGCAAAAAGACATGAGCGCCAGTCTTAGAAAGGAAGATCCTTTCCCCCAGCCGCACCCGCACTGTGTATTACCTGTCCTCTCCTTTGCTAGAGGAGGTGAAAGGATGGAGTTCTTGGAGGACTTGGAATTTTTGGTGAAACTGCAGACCTCTTCCTGTGTCCCTCATACTCATGCTCCCTGGGCCCACAGGGAGTCACAGCCACCCCTTCCCTCCCCTTCCAGGTCCTGAGGATGTGTGTGAGGCCTATAGGCATGTGCTGGGCCAAGACAAGGTGTCCTACGAGGTACCCCGCTTCCATGGGGACGAGGAGCGCTTCTTCGTGGAAGGCCTGTCCTTCCCTGATGCCGACTTCACAGGACTCATCTCCTTCCATGTCACTCTGCTGGACGACTCCAACGAGGTAGGGACAGAGGGGGTTCAAGAGGGGGTCCACTCAGGACCAGCGTGGGCAACATGGTGAAACCCCATCTCTACAAAAAAAAAAAAATTAGCAAGGCACGCTGGTGTGCACCTATAGTACCAGCTACTTGGGAGGCTGGGGTAGGAGGATCACCTGAACCCAGGGGTGTTGAGGTTGCAGTGAGCCATGATCACCTCACTGCAGTCTATAGCCTGGGCAACAAAGTAAGACCCTGTCTCCAAAAAATAATAATAATAAAGGGTGGTGGGGAGGGCTCCATTCCTAGTAAGTCTACCAGGCACCACTGGTGTGAAAGACACCAGACTTCTTGGTCCCCCCTCTGGTTCATTTCCGTCTTGCAGAGAAGCAAGGGGCTTTCTTACAGACCACAGTGGTGGACTCAGAGTCCCCCCAGGCCTCTGGACTCCAAGTCCAGTGCTCTTTCTCCCCTGGTCTGCCCCTGCAGGATTTCTCGGCATCCCCTATCTTCACTGACACTGTGGTGTTCCGAGTGGCACCCTGGATCATGACACCCAGCACCCTGCCGCCCCTAGAGGTGTACGTGTGCCGGTGAGTCTTGGGGCAGTGGGTAGCCCCTCTGGCCCCCAGGCCCCGGCTCCATCCTGAGCCCCTCCTCCCTGGGCTTCTCCATAGTGTGAGGAACAACACGTGTTTTGTGGATGCGGTGGCAGAGCTGGCCAGGAAGGCCGGCTGCAAGCTGACCATCTGCCCACAGGCTGAGAACCGTAACGACCGCTGGATCCAGGTAACCACGCCCGCTGGGCAGGGCCCGGCCAGGACACCATCCTGGAGGGAGAGGCCTTTATCTGGAGGCCACCGAGAAACATCCAGGAGGACCTGGGTGCTCCCCAGGGAACTTGCTGCCCTTTCTAATGTGAGACCTAGAGGCCTCTCTCCAGAACTTTCTGGAGACCCAGACACACCCATTCACCCACCGGATCTGGGCTAGACACTGGGCTAGGCCCGTAGGGGTGGCGCAGGTGTGAGACACACACTCCCTGCCCTCAACAGCTGAGGCCAGTGGTTCTCATCAAGAGGCGATTTGTCCCCAGGAGACGTTTGGCAGTACCTGCAGACAGCGCGCAGGACAAGCCCCCACAATAACATCATCCGGTCCCACGCATCAGTAGCATCGAAGCTGAGAAACCCTGGTGTGCAGAATGATGGCTACAAAAATACCTACTCCTACCATCTAGGGTGTAGCTCGGGCAACATGGTGAAACCCTGTCTCTACAAGAAAGTTAAAAAATTAGCACGGCATGGTGGCGTGTGTCTGTAGTCCCAGCTACTCTGGAGGCTGAGGTCAGAGGATTACCTGAGTTTAGGAAGGTCAAGGCTGCAGTGAGCTGTGGTTGTGCCACTGTACTCCAGTCTCGGCAATAGAATGAGACCTTGTCTCAAAAAAGAAAAGAAAAGAAAGGAAAAGGAAAGGAATGGAATGGAAAGGAAAGGAAAGGAAGAGGGAGGGAAGGAAGGAAGGAAGGAAGGAAGGAAGGAAGGAAGGAAAGAAGGAAGGAAGGAAGGAAAAAAAAAGAAAAGATCTAGGGTGCAGAGGCTGTCAGCAAGGCACCAGCAGGGTTTCGGGGTGCAGCATCACCTCTGCCCAGGGAATCAGTGAAGACCTCTGGGAAGGAGAGCGTCTGAGCTGGACCAGACTTGGCAGATGGGTGCACATGACTTCTGCCATTTACACAGCATTTTCTGCAGGCCAGGCATCGCATCATTTCTTGATAACCTCCTGTAAGTCCACCATAATTCAGGAGCTCTTAGGGGAGCATGACTGGGCCACAGAGCTGGTACAGGCAGTGCTGGGACTCAGGCTGCCAAGTACCAGGCTGTACAGGGTGGTGATCCTGGCAGAAACCAAGCATGTGCAAAGGCCCGGGGTGGGAGGCAGGAGAGAGAACGCTGTGTGTTCTTCTCTGTCAGGGCACTGGTTCTGAGAAAGGCAAGGGTTGAGGTGGGAGACCTCGAACGCCAAGTTAAGGAGCTTTCCTCTTGGCTGGAGGTCAGTCCAGTGAGAGGGTTTGGGGCAGGACTCTGGGGCAAGATGGGCTGGGTTTAGAGCCTGGCTGTGCCACCAACTGACTAGCTGTGAGCTTTGGGACAAATATTTTTTAATTTTTATTTTTTTAATTAATATATTTTAAATTTATTTTTCTTTTTGGAGACAGTGTCTCTCTGTCACCCTGACTGGAGTGCCATGGCGTGATCACAGCTCACTGGCAGCCTTGAAGTCCCAGGTTCAAGTGATCCTCCTGCCTCAGTCTCCTGAGTAGCTGAGACTACAGGTGCAGCCATCAGGCTCAGCTAATTTTTTGTAGGGATGGGGTCTTGCCATGTTGCCCAGGGTTGTCTCAAACTCCGGACCTCAAGCAATCCTCCACCTCATCCTCCCAAAGTGCTGGGATTATAGATGTGAGCCACCACACCCGGACTGGATAAATAATTAGACCTCTTAGTTCCTCATTTTCCTCATCTGTCACATGGGGTAATTATGGCACCCACGTCAAGCGTGTCATGAGGATGAATGGAGTTAATGTTTATAAAGAGTTTAGGGCAGGACCTGGATGTGTAGTTCATTCACACTGGGCCATCTTTTCCTCCAGAATCTGAGGGGTCAGGACTGACCTGAGCACATTTATGGGTCTGAGAAGGAGGCATATTTGTATCCCCACAGGGCCCCTCAGCCCTGTCCAACTCAGGCCACCGTGGGAGCTTCTCTGTGTTCACCTGCCCTGGCCCAGCACTCATGGGGACACCCCCAAGGTCATGTCCATGTTCTCGTTCACCTCCGGCCTCTGTCTTGCTGTGTGACCTTAGACAAGTGCACCCCCTCTTTGAGCCTCCAGCCCCTCCTCCAGTCAGCAGGCACCCTGACCTCGGTCCTCTCCATGTCTAAGCGCAAAACATGCTTGGGACAGGGGTCTTGGTGAGCAGTCTGCACACAGGGCTCAGAGCCGAGCCAGCAGGGGCAGCTGTTGACTGTCACAGCTGTGCGTCTCTCGCCTCTCCTCACTTGCAGGATGAGATGGAGCTGGGCTACGTTCAGGCGCCACACAAGACCTTCCCGGTGGTCTTTGACTCCCCAAGGAATGGGGAACTGCAGGATTTCCCTTACAAAAGAATCCTGGTGAGTGGTCCCCGGCTGCAGCCCACCCTGAGAGCTGAGAGGCCTTACCCCAAGGGCCACACCGGGGTGTGGGGTACAGAGGGCAGCAGTGGGAACTGTGGTCTTTAGGGATGAGGATAGGGTTGCCAGATAAAATGCAGGAGATGCCCAGTCAAATGTGAATTTCAGACCAGCAACAGGTTAACTTTTTGGTGTAAGTATGTCCCAAGTATTGCATGGGATATACTTACACTAAAAAAAGTTGTTGTTTATCTAAAATTCAAAGTTAATTGGACATCCTGTATTTTTATTTACTAAATCTGGTAGCACTAAATAGGGGAAGCAGGATGGTGCACATGTTCAGAACACAAACTTTAGAGTCAGAACAACCCTGCTCCATTACTTACATGCTGTGTGATGTTGCGTGAGTTACTACCACTCTCTGAGCCTTATTTTCCTCATCAGTAACAATGATATTTAGGTCCTGGCCTCACAGGTGTTTGTGAAGCGTCTCATCATCACAGTACCTGCATGGAGGGAGTGTGTGTGCGCACACACCACTGTTAGCTGGTATCATTATTGTAATTAAAAAGGATAACAGGGAAGGCGATGGTTGCTAACTAGGACCTCCTGAGAAAAGACGAGTGACTTGCTTGGTGCCATAAAGAACAGAAGACCCCTCCAACCCCCTCACTGATTACACAGATGCTAGGAGCTCGCTCTCCTGACCCTTGATGTTGTCGAAGTTCCTTCTGAGAGATGACCCTGGGGAGGTCTCCCCTTCTGTAGAGTTCAAAGACAGAGGCCCAGAGGGCCATCAGCAGCCTCTTGGTTCCCACAACTGGCCACTTGGGCTGCCACTTGCCCTTGGTCTGAACTTGGCAGGAAGGCTGTGTAGGTAAGGGGGTGGGGTGGCCATAGCCTCAGGCTGCATGTCTGATGCGGAGTGGTGGAGCGACTAGAGCGCCCCCTGCTGTCTTGCCGTGATAAGGCAGCAAGGCCAGAGAGTCCGAGCACTTCCCAACTTTGCCTTCTATGCGTGCATGAAATTTTGGCTGGCTCAGATCCCCCACCCACCGCCAATGACTCTGTATTTCCATCTGAAGAATGGATGGCCTTTCCCACCCTGTCTTGAAGGAGCTCAGAGCCCAGCAAGTTGATTCAGGCTCTTCCTGGTACCCTCCACCCCCGCCTAACTTGGTTTCCCTCTCCAGGGTCCAGATTTTGGTTACGTGACTCGGGAACCACGCGACAGGTCTGTGAGTGGCCTGGACTCCTTCGGGAACCTGGAGGTCAGCCCCCCAGTGGTGGCCAATGGGAAAGAGTACCCCCTGGGGAGGATCCTCATTGGGGGCAACCTGCCTGGGTGAGAGAGTGACAGGGAGTGGAGTTCCTGGGGTGGAGGCTGAGGGTTGGGGGTGGTGATGATGTTGGAGCAGGGGCCATTCCACTCCTTGAAGAGAACCAGAAGCAAGGAGTGATGAAATTATACTCCTGGATGTGATGAGGGTGGTGGGTGTTCACCAGACACGGTCCACACTTACCTCAGGGACTTTGAAACCAGAGAGAGCAGAGACCTAAGAGATCATTCGGTCCAACACTTTTATTTTACAAGTGGGCCCAGAGAGGGTAAGTGAGTCACATAGAAAGCAAAGTTATAACTAGACTCAGGTTTTCTGATTCTGAAAATAAATAGATGATACTAGTAATAGTCAATTAATAGTAACAGAAGAAGACCAGGCATAGTGGCTCATGCCTGTAATACCAGCACTTTGGGAGGCCGAGGTGGGCGGATCACGAGGTCAGGAGATCGAAACCATCCTGGCTAACACAGTGAAACCTCATCTCTACTAAAAATACAAAAAAAAAAAAAAAAGTTGAGCGTCGTGGCGAGCACCTGTAGTCCCAGATACTTGGGAGACTGAGGCAGGAGAATGGCGTGAACCTGGGAGGTGGAGCTTGCAGTGAGCCGAGATCATACCACTGCACTCCAGCATGGGCGAGAGAAGGAGACTCTGTCTCAAAAAGAAAAAAAGTAACAAAAGAAAAAGTTTCCATTCCCAACAGTCCTGGGAGAAAATACCTTTAGGTCAAAGCTTGTTCATACTACCATGTAAATGGCAATATCATTTTTTACCAAAACAAATGATATGTTGTTCAGTAGTGACACAGGGGTGCTGATGGAAAAGGAATCCTATCATATTGGTTACTTGCTGTGCACTAGACGAAGACATTGAGCTAACCAAATGCAACAAAGCTGTTAGAACAGACTTGGGATCAAATAATGAATGAATCCAGAGTCAAGCTTTGCAGGGGACTCACTGCCCTCAAATACATAATCCCATTAAAAGAGGAAGCTGGACCATGCCCTTAGATACATTTTCCTAAAGATTGAACATGGGGGTGAAATCTATCTCTTGGAGAATAAGAACCTGGTGTGAGGGTGGTTCTGAAGATTTTCCTGGATGGTGGGACCTGGTGGGTCATTGCCCTGGTATGACCGACCTGTTCTGAGTCTGCCTCATGCAGAACTCACCCTGAGTGGAATTTTAAAATATACATATCTGACTGGGCACAGTGGCTCATGCCTGTAATCCCAGCACTTTGGGAGGCCGAGGCGACCAGATCACTTGAGGTCAGGAGTTGAAGACCAGCCAGCTAACATGGTGAAACCCCATCTCTAGTAAAAATACAGAAAAATGAGCCTGGCCTAGTGGTGCACTCCTGTAATCCCAGTTGCGTGGGAGGCTGAGGCAGGAGAACCCCTTGAACCTGGGAGGCAGAAGTTGCAGTGAGGCAAGATGGTGCCACTGCACTCCAGCCTAGGTGACAGAGTGAGTTTCCATCTCAAAAATAGATAAATATATATATAAAATAAAATATACATATTTATTATCTTTCCTATTTATAAAAGTAATGCATATTTTTTGTTTTTAAAAAATCAGATATTGCAGGAATGCTAAATTCTTGTCATTTTATTTCTGCATGGAGTCTTTTTAGTTAAGCGACTTTTTTTTAACCTCGTGGGTCCCAGGTCAAGTGGCCGCAGGGTCACCCAGGTGGTGCGGGACTTCCTCCATGCCCAGAAGGTGCAGCCCCCCGTGGAGCTCTTTGTGGACTGGTTGGCCGTGGGCCACGTGGATGAGTTTCTGAGCTTCGTCCCTGCCCCCGATGGGAAGGTAAGAACGTGGTGCATGACGTGTCTCTCCCTGGCATCTGGGGCAAGAACTGAGCTCCAGGGCGCCACACCAAGGCAGGAGGCTCAGCCGAATCTGTTCTCTGCACACAGGGCTTCCGGATGCTCCTGGCCAGCCCTGGGGCCTGCTTCAAGCTCTTCCAGGAAAAGCGGAAGTGTGGCCACGGGCGGGCCCTCCTGTTCCAGGGGGTTGTTGGTGGGTAACAGCGCCATGTCCCTCCTTGCAGCTTGCCTGCCCCTCACCCAAATTAAGACACATTATGGCTTGAGATGGGGAGGGCAAGTTTTAAAGCAGGGGTGTGTCCCCAAATTCAGGGCTTCTCACTCCTGCCCCAGCACACTTTGCTTCACCAGATACCACTGCCTACGGCTGGGGCCAAGCTGAGGCAGGGAGCGGGGTGATGGAAGGTGGGCATGGACTGAGCAGGGATATAGTGGCTTCCCAGGCAGGCGACCAAGGCAGTCACGCTGTGGAGCTTTAATGTTCTGCAGTCACTGTCCTGAAATCCCCTTTTATTTCTTTTTTTTTTTTCTTTTTGAGATGGATTTTCGTTCTTGTTGCCCAGGCTGGAATGCAATGGTGTGATCTCCACTCACTGTAACCCCTGCCTCCCGAGTTCAAGTGATTCTCCTCCCTCAGCCTCCTGAGTAGCTGGGATTACAGGCATGCGCCACCACGCCCGGCTAGTTTTGTGTTTTTAGTAGAGACGGGGTTTCTTCATGTTGGTCAGGCTGGTCTTGAACTCCTGACCTCAGGTGATCGGCCCGTGGTCGGCCTCCCAAAGTGCTGGGATTACAGGCGTGAGCCACCGCACCTGGCCGTCCTGAAATCTTAATTCTGTTTTGTGAGGTCTGATGGATCAATGGAGCGTCTATAGGGCTTGGAGCCTCTGCTCAGGCACAGTCCTGTCTCCTAGCCTCCCTGCCTCCCTGGCACAGATTATCTGCTGCCTACTCCTGTGCTCCCTGGAGCCCCAGTGCCAGGCCTCCCCATCTCTGTCACGGTCCTGAGATGCTGCAGCACTGTGCCCCCAGCAGGAGCCTGGGCATGGGCACATGTGCCACTCAGCATCTTCATGGTATCAGTTGTCCCTGCCCTGTAAGGGTATTTGGTGGGCAACTTGGGAGGGGTAAGTGTCCCTCCCAGCCTTGCTCAGGTACCCAGCACATACCCAGAGGCCACAATACCCTGGAGGTCACCCATTTGCCTTGGCTTGGGGTGGCGGGCCTGTGGGAAGGAGAGATGCCAGGCTGGACCTGCTGGCCCCATTCCAGGGCACAGTATGTGGGTCTCACAGCAGAGGCATGCCCAGGCACAGCCCACTGGGAGCTAGGCCTCCACTCTGAGGCCCACAGGCCAGGCCCTGACACCAGCAAGGGTCTGCCCAGCCCCAGGCGTGTCCCCAGCAATGTGAAATAGCAAATAAAAACCACCTGAGAAGTCAGGAGAGAGATTCAGGGAGAAAGAAATAGCTTTATACGATAGTACCTTTAATGGTACTCTTTTCTCTGCTCTTTAAGCAAGGAGCTGGCATTTTCTTTTTCTTTTTTGAGACAGGGTCTATCAGCCAGGCTGGAGTGCAGTGACATGATCTCAGCTCACTGCAGCCTCAACCTCCCAGACTTAAGCGACCCTTCCACCGCAGTCTCATGAGTAGCTGGGACCACAGGCATGCACCACCACGCCTGGCTAACTTTTTGTATTTTTTGTAGAGATGGAGTCTCACCATGTTGCCCAGGCTGGTCTTGAATTCCTGAGCTCAAGTGATCTGTCTGTCTTGGCCTCCCAAAGTGCAGGATTACAGGTGTGAACCATTGTGTCTGGCGAGGGCCCACTTTTTTTTTTTGTGCACTGGAGGAATTTTGAGAGAGAGAGATGGCTGGACTGGAGTCATCATCTGGCAAATTTGCTGGAACGGTTCTCAAATTCACTCCCTTTCCAGCCCCAATGAGACTGCAGGAATTCCAGAGGATCCTCCCTTTCTCAGTGACCCCAGAGGTCACAGGGCAAAGACCCTTTGGCAGGCAGAATCGTAGGTTTTCTTGGTCCCATGGCCTCAGGGGAGGCGTATAGCATCCTAGACCAAACACAGCTCAGAGAGAAAAACACTCCTTTAGAACTTAGATGCTCCCAGATATAATAACTTCCAAAGTCCCCTCGCTCTCTGTTTGCTAGCGTTAACATCTTCCAACACAACCCTGGAGACCTAGCAATCAAATGGAAGAGAAATAGTCTTTCTTGATCCTGTTGCTGCCAAAGGGACCCTGACTAGGCATTGGTGAACCTAGAGTAAGTCTTAGAAATCCTTAAATCCAAATTATGTACCACGCAGGGAAAAATGCCACCTTCCATCTTTCCTGGGAGAACCATGTTTATGGTGAGCAAGACCCAGGAATGGGTTGAACAAAGTTATTCCAACCTGCCCAGCTGGGAGGGAGCGTGGGAGAAGTCACAGATGGCAGGCCACAAGCAGCCACCCCACCCTTGAGGGCCGACACTCAGGCAGTGACTGTGGCGACTAATTATACAGACACAGAGGCCAGAGCGCTTATTAGGCACCTCAGTGCGCCAGGCCTCACACTGCGTGCATCACACGTGTTATCTCATTTGATCTCACGAGAGCCTGTGGGATGATCATCACCCACCTTTATACCCAAGAATGTGAGGCTCAGAGAGGGGACGTCATTGGCTCAGAGGTCTCAGCAAGATTGCAGTGGAGCTGGGACTGGACCCCAGCTGCCTGCCTTAAACTGGGGTGAAGCGGGCGTTGGGCCTGCAGATGGGTCCGGGCAACCCTCTCCTTTCCCTTGGTCAAGGCTTGAGGCCCTGTGCGAACCTTGGGCTTGGGTTTGAATCACAAGCCTCCACATATCCTACCTGTGTGACCCTGGGCAAGTCTTCTGACCTCTCTGAGCCTCAGTTTTCTCATCTGTAAAGTGGAGATCATAATGCATACCTTGTGAGGGTCACCATGAGGGTTAAATGAGATGCCGAACGTGGGCACTGCCCTCGGGGCCTGCTCATGGTAAGCGCTTACTGAGTGGCAGCCATGAGGACTGTGTGCCATTGACTCTAGCCTCTCCTTCCCTGTCCAGTCTCATCTCCATGGGCACCCCATCAGGCTGAGAAAATCTGGGCCCCTGGGAAGTCCCCATTTCATGCAGTCACTCCTGGAGGGCAGGGTTGGGGCCTGATGGTGTCCGAATCCCGGGACTGGCTGGTTCGCTGCTCAGTGAAACTATAAAACCTGACTTTCTGATGGTGGGTGGGTGGGCAGCCACTGACCCAGCTCCCGGCTAAGCCAAAGCAGGAGGAGTCCTCATGCAGTGCCCTCGGGCGGTTGTAAATTTCCAGTGAAAGGCGTTACCACTTCCGGTGAACTCAAATAAAGGTCTAAAGTTCATCCCACTATGGGAACCAGACCCTCCCACTCCTTACACACCCAGATGTGCACAGTGGCCAAGACAAGCTCAGATAGGTGGGCCCACCCAAGGCCCGGGAAAGTCAGAGACTGCTGACTCAGCAAGACCAGTAGCTGTGAACTTGGCTCCTGCCTGTCCGCTTCCCTAAACAGGGGGTCCTCATGTTGGTGCTGTCCCTGTCCTTCCCTTTCATCTCTCTCCTTCACAGATGATGAGCGGGTCAAGACCATCTCCATCAACCAGGTGCTCTCCAATAAAGACCTCATCAACTACAATAAGTTTGTTCAGGTATAAGGGCTGTGGTGTACCTGTGGGCTGTGACTTGGGAGCAGGCAGGCCTGGAGGCAAGGATGGGATACTGACATCTAAGGCTCACCGTTCATGAAAGCTCAGGTTAGAACAGGCCCAGATAGAGGGGTCCCCACACCCTCCTTTGACCCAGGAGAAATGAGGGGAGCGAGGCATGTGTATGGGAAGAAGACAGGCGTTCCAGGCAGAGGGAACAGCACAGGCGATGGCCCTGAGGTGGAACGAACAGGCCTGGAGTATTTTAGGACAAGCCAGGAGGCTGATGTGGAGCCAGAAGAGGCCAGGTCACATCACGTGAGGCCTTGTAGGGCATCACTGGAACTTTGGCTGTGACTCTGAGTGAGATTTGAGGCCATTAGGGGATATGAGCAGAGGACAGACCAGTCTGACTTATGCTTTAAAAGATCTCTTGGCCGGGCGCGGTGGCTCATGCCTGTAATGTCAGCACTTTGGAAGGCCGAGGCAGGCAGATCACAAGGTCAGGAGTTTGAGACCAGCCAGTCTGAGACCAGCCTGGCCAACATGGCGAAACCCCTTCTTTACTAAAACTACGAAAATTAGCCAGGTGTGGTGGCGTGCGCTTGTAATCCTAGCTACTCAGAAGGTTAAGGCAGGAGAATTACTTGAACCTGGGAGGCAGAGACTGCAGTGAGCCAAGATTGCGCCACTGCACTCCAGCCTGGGCAACAGAGCAAGACTCCATCTCGGAAAAAAAAAAATCTCTCTGTTGCTGTGTTGAAAACATATATTCTGTGGAGGTAAGGGGTGACAGTAGATTCCAACGGGAAATACATGGCACCTGGAGCTGTATAACTGCAGAAGAGGTTGATAAAGGACATATTTACAAAGGTACAGGCAGGCTCAAGGAAACTAGCAAAGGACTGTTCAGTATCCCAGGCTAGGATGAGCAGGAAGTGTTACCACCCCTACACCTGAAGGAATGAGGGAAGGGAACTGTTCCTGGAACCTGGAGAGGCCACCAGGATAAGAGGCTACGAGACAGGAGATGTGACAGCCAACCCACAGTGAACTGGAGGGAGGGAGCTGCAGGGACAAATACCTCAGCTGTATTCTCCTCCTTCTTTGCCCCCGTTGGCTCAGCCCAATCAGGAGCCAGAGGGCACTGGAGTCCTTGATTCCTAGGGATCAGCCTCCCCGTGCACAGAGCAGAGATGGGCATACAGTGTTCCTGAAGGGCAAACAGAATTTCCCACATAGGGACTGCATGAGTCGAAATCCTCCAAGAATGTCAAGATGGGGTTAAACATGTCAGGGTTTTATTAGTGAAAATGTCTGTGTGAGGAAATAGACTGGGAGCCAGAGAAGACTGGGAGACCCCGAGTGAAAGAGAGAAGGAAGGTGAGGTGCACGCACCCTATACTGCATACAGCCTGGGGAATCTTCAGCAAAGCTGTGGGGGATCCCACCAGCCACAGTCGCCCACCAGAGGAGTCCCTCGTCTCTCAGAAATGGGTCTGCCTGAGTGCACTATCACTCTCAGCCATTAGTTAGGAGCAGTCAGTGAGGTGTGACCTTAAACCCAGGAAGGGCTTCAGAGCTGAGCAGCAAGCACCCTTGGTCAGTTACACTCCCAAGTTGGAGGTGTGCAAGAGGAGTTATCATGGCTGCCACGTGGGGCAAGGGCAGAGACCCCATAGGAAGCCATCGCGGTCCACCAGGCTGGAGTGGGTGGCCTTCAGACCAGGTGGGAAGGGGGCAGATTGGGAACAGATAGCAAAGGTAGCACCCACAGGACTTGCTAATGAATTGGATTTGGAGGAGGGGACAGGAGACATCAAGAATAACAGCAAGACTTGTGGCCCTGACAGCTGGGTGAACAGCAGTGACACGTACTAAGCTGAAGAACCCTGGGGGAAGAAGCAGGGTAGTGGGGTAGAAATTAAGCATTTCTCTTTGGACGCATCATATTTGATGAGCCTGTTAGACACCCACGTGAAGATGCTAAGTAGGCAGCTACACTCACATGTCTGAGCTTAGGAAAGAGATGGGCTTTATAAAGAGGTTGGGATTAGCCGGGCATGGTGCTGGGTGCCTGTAATCCCAGCTACTCAGGAGGCTGAGGCGGGAGAATCACTTGAGCCCAGGAGGCAGAGGTTGCAGTGAGCCGAGATTGTGCCAGTGCACCCTGGCCTGGGTGACAGAGCGAGACCCTGTCTCAAAAAACAAAGAGGTGGGGAGATGCACATTTGGGAGTTGTCACTGTATAGAGGTGTTTTAAACCATGAGACAGGCCGGGGGCTGTGGCACATGCCTCTAATCCTAGCACTTTAGGAGGCTGAGACAGGCAGATCACCTGAGGCCAGGAGTTTGAGACCAACCTGGCCAATGTGGTGAAAGCCTGTCTCTACTAAAAATACAAAAATTAGCTGGGTGTGTTATGGTGGGCACCTGTAATCCCAGCTACTTGGAAGTCTGAGGCAGTAGAATTGCTTGAACCCAAGAGGCGGAGGTTGCAGTGAGCTGAGATCACACCACTGCACTCCAGCCTGGGAGACAGAGCAAGACTCCATCTGAAAACAAACAAACAAACAACAACAACAATAACAAAACATGAGACAGAGTGAGATCCTCTAAGGCATGAGGGATTTGAAGAAGAGGGTCAAGGACGGAGCACTCTGAAACACTCATTTTTAACCTTATGGGGTAGAACTGTGAGGGGTGGACACGGGATAGGTATATTTTGACAAAGAGGCATGCAGATAAGGTCTGTGTGGACAATTGATCTATGGGCACTTGGGTATCCTGCCTCTCCTCAACTAGACATGATGCCTTGAGCGCCCCCAAAACACACTGGCAAGGTGTCCCCAACTCTAGCCCTCCCCTGCCCCAGAGCTGCATCGACTGGAACCGTGAGGTGCTGAAGAGGGAGCTGGGCCTGTCAGAGTGTGACATCATCGACATCCCGCAGCTCTTCAAGACCGAGAGGAAAAAAGCAATGGCCTTCTTCCCTGACTTGGTGAGGCCACCACCCATGACTCCAGACTATGTCAATTCAGGCTGCAAGCCTCTAAGCCCTAGAGGGGAAAATTGTTTGGTCACAGTCATATTTAGGATTGTGGTGGCCAGTGGGGATGGCAGGGAGAATCAGGGGTCCTATGGTGCTCCTCAGAAGGGCTTCTAGCTGGCTGACCACCATGGTCCCTGTGGAATGCTTGCTGGCCAAGCCCTGGCCCAAGGGGCATCAGGGAAGGGGACCACTTGACATTTGTGGAGTGAATGAATGATTGCATGAGGTCGCGTGTGCAAAGCACATGGCATCAGCTGGGAACCCCGATGCTCATTCTGCTCTCTTCCTCCCAGCTTGCAGCTGTTCATCCATCCCACAGGTATTTAGGGTTTCCTGTGGCAGATGCAGAGATGATTAAGAATGCCCCCTGCTCTCAAGGGACTTTCAGTCTAATCTGTTGAGAGGGAAATTCTTCCCCTCTCTGAGGACATGTCCAATGATCTGTTTTGTAGGATAAGGCGATGTGGCAGTTTGGAGGTTAGACAAAGCACTTCCAGCCTAAGAGGTAGAACTGGAGAACCAAGAGGCTTCATGGAAGAAGTGGCCTTTGACTGAGCCTTGAGGGCTTTGCCTCTGATGCTTTGCCTCTGATGCTTCTAAATCTTTTTTTTTTTTTTTTTTTTGAGCTGGAGTCTTCCTCTGTCGCTCAGGCTGGAGTGCAATGGCGCGATCTTGCTCACTGCAACCTCCGCCTCCAGGGTTCAAGCAATTCTCCTACCTCAGCCTCCCGAGTAGCTGGGATTACAGGCGTGCACCACCACACCTGGCTAATTTCTGCATTTTTATTAGAGATGGGGTTTTGCCATGTTGGCCAGGCTGGTCTTGAACGCCTGACCTCCAATGACCCACCCGCCTCAGCCTCCCAACGTGCTGGGATTACAGGCAGGAGCCACCGTGCCCGGCCTGCTTCTAAATCTTGAGCTTGCATTTGAAACACCTGGATAGGTGGGGCCCCACCCCATGGTCCTGATTCAGCAGGTCTAAGGCAGGGCCCGAGGCACTGCTGCCTCGCTAACAAGCGCCCAGATGGTGCTGATGCTGCGTTTTAGAGGAACACAGTTTGAGCAGCACTGCTACAGGCCACCCAGCTCCCCTCCCCACACCTTCCCACCTCCATCCCCTAGAAGAACTCAATTTGCCCATTGTCAGAGCCTTGTGGGGAACCTGTCCACACCACTGTTGCTTCATGCCTCCCTTTTTCCTTCCCCTTTTCAGGCAACTTTTTGCCCTCCACTCGCAAAGCCTCTTGCCACTCCCCTTCCTTCCTGTTCGAGGTTATCTTGTAATTATATATGTGCCCCAAGAAGCTTGTGCAATGATTCAGGTTCTTGTGTTCACAAGAGAGAGTCCTACTCAAGCCAGCTTCAGCCAGAGGGAGTCTTAATATAAGGACACCAGAAACCTGAGGGCAGGATAGCTGCAGCAGAGCCTGGAATCCTCTCTGTTTCTGTGTCTACATCATTCATTCTCTCTTTTTCTCTCACCCTCTCCACCTCCTACTTCCCCTCCCTCTTCTTCCAGCTTGGCTTCCTTTGCTTCTCTGTTCCTGGGGACAAAGATGAGTATGGCCATGCACAGAGACACTGACACGGGCAGAGACGACTAAACTCTCCCATTGTCAGTTTCAAATTCCTGGGAGCGGGACTCTGATTGGTCCATCTTGGACCAGCTGTCTTCCCTGGCCCAATCAGCTATGGCCTAGAAGGTTGGGATTCTGTAGCACAAACATGGCAGCTGCCACAATCCACAATTCCAAATTCACATTAGGGCAGTTTCCAGAGGACGTTGCCAGAGTGAGCTCTGTAGATGCTCCCAAAGGTACCTGGCTAAAGTGTTCTTCCCAGCCCCTTTAGCCAGTTACCCTCTCATTGCACAGGAAAGGGTGAGCAGCTATTGATAAGACTGGCTAAAACACAAATCCAGGTCCTGCAGATAGAGGTGTGAGGTGGGAGCCCAGTGATGAAGTTCTGTCTCCCCTTCGGACTGCAGGTGAATATGCTGGTGCTGGGGAAGCACCTGGGCATCCCCAAGCCCTTCGGGCCCATCATTAATGGCCGCTGCTGCCTGGAGGAGCAGGTGCGATCCCTGCTGGAGCCGCTAGGCCTCCACTGCACCTTCATTGATGACTTCACTCCATACCACATGCTGCATGGGGAGGTGCACTGTGGCACCAATGTGCGCAGAAAGCCCTTCTCCTTCAAGTGGTGGAACATGGTGCCCTGAGACAGCTCCCACCCACCATCCTGTCCCCCTGGGGCGGGCACTGGCCCAGGTGGTGGAGACAGAGACAGGCCCCTGAACGATAAGCACCAAGAGACCCCAAGGCTCCAGATGGAACACTGAGGGTGACCGTCCCTCTCAGAAGCTTTTTCCCTGGAAGTGTCCGTGCCTCACCTGCAACCCATGTGGTTCTCAGACTTGAATCTTCTTGGCCCCACAAAAAGAAGGACCTCATTTCTTACAGCCTCTCCTATGATTCAACACAACCCATGGAGATGTCCCCTCCTCACTCTGAAATCATCCATTTGGGGACAAATCCACATTGGGGTCTAGAAACATCCATGTATCTCATCAGCCATCTTGTCCTGTTTATCCTAACAGAGGAAGGATCCATGATTCTGCTTTGGTCCAATTGCTTCCTCTCTGCAGAGGAACAACCCTAAAACCAGATCACTCCACACAGGACAGGCAGGAGAGATTCTTCCTAAAGCCTCCCCCATAAAAAGGGAGCTGTGGATCCACTTAGATCAGGGCGGGACCATCTTTTACCCTGCCAAGTTCCTGCCCAGATGTTGACCCTCACCCAGCATGAGCTGTCACATAGTATGAGCTTTTAGATGCGTGTGGAAGCAATGAGAATTGTCCCTTAGCCTTATAAACTCCCCGTCATCTGACATGCAGAAATCCAGCTTTGTCCAGAATCCTCCTGGAATTTCTTAGAGATGAAATTATCTGGGGGATTGTTGGGTACTGGGAAGACTGGGTACAAGGGTGAAAAATATCTCCCATAATACACATGGTTGACTATGGTGATCCACCTTGTGATGGTTAATATTAGGTGTCTGGAGAAGGATGTTTCATTGGCCCTGGGACCTCTCTCTGCAGGAGGAGAGAACCCTGCCTCTCCTCTGGAATGGTCCCAGGCTCTCTATTGGCCTTGGTCAGCGTTTCCACATAGCTGCAGAAGAGGGGGTTAAAGGGGCTGGGTCCACCAAGACAGCTCACAGCGGGAAAACTCTGGGAATGAACCACTGAATTCAGGGGATGGCGGTTGGGGGGGGGGCGGTTCTCGAGATGTGTGCCAGCTACATGTGTATTCTGTATGGGTCCAGCTGCGTTTCCATCACTCGCTAATAAATCAACAGAAACACAAATGGCTTGGCTCTCATGTTGAGCCTTCTTTGAGCTTAGAATGAGACAGCAAAGAAAGAGGACTTTCTTGCAGCTGAAGCATTTGCTTTCTTGACCCCCAAGAATTTGGGGCTGACATCCCAAATTTTGATAAGACTCAGATTGCCTTGTCTTGGCCAGAAGATGGGTTAGGGCTGCCATGGACAGTTGTGATGATATGGACACATAAAAGCAAGCCTGGGGGTAAAATGCTAGGCTACCAGGATGAGTGAGCATGGCCGGGCTGTGGCCGGAGGTTGCACTGTGGAAGGAGGGGCAGTGGGGAGCATGTGGAAGCCTTTGCGTGTCCTTAGCAGCATCCTCCTTCCGCCTGCAAGAGGCTGCAGGAAGCCTTACTTCAGAGCACTCGGGCACTGTCCCTCTGCCCTCCACCCTCCCAACCCCCTTATTCTCCCTCAAGGTGCAAAACACAGAAACACACTCAAGCTCACCCCGGGCTGGGTGGCTAGAGCTGTGTAGGTTTCTCCAGTGCTGCCTCCTTGCCATAGATTACTTAGGTTCTCTGAACAGATTCCCGGTGTCCCCTCACATGCCCGGATTTTGACAAAATAAGCTCCCTCCCCCATTTCCCCCAGCAGGGGAAGCTGAGACAGATGAAGAGGCTGAGAACATCTTATTTTCCAAAAGGGTTTGGGGAGGGAAATGTGACTCTCTAGAAGGCAAATGCCTAAAATTCGGAGAAGAGGGATGAGTTTCCAACAGGCTTTTCTTACCCCCAAGACTAGACACAGGACTCTGGATGAACCCAGCATAAAGCCCTGGAAACTTCTTGCCTCTCAAAGTTGCTCCCTGTGCTCTAGGTTGGTGTGGGTGGGGCAACTGAGCAGTGAAAAACCTAACCCAAAGGCGGACGAGAAGCAAAACAGTTGAACACGGCATCCACCTGTCCGCACAGCAAAGGACAGGGTCAGTGCATTACTTTTCGAAGGCTGCTATAACAAATTACCATAAACGAAGTGGCTGAAAACAACACAAATGTATTATCTTATGGTTCTGGAGGTCAGAAGTCTGACACGGTGTCATGCTGGACCTCTACTGACCTCAGTAGAAGCTGGGCATGGTGGTACATGCCTGTAGGCCTAGCTATTCGGAGGTTGAGGAAGGAAAATTGCTTGAGACTAGGAGTTTGAGGTTACAGTGAGCGAAAATCACACCACTGCACTCCAACCTGAGTGACAGAGTGAGACTCTATCTCAAAAAAAAAAAAAAAGATAGGGATGGCACCATGTTTGAGAGACCAAAGAAGAGACGTGGAGCCAGTGACCAAGACAAAGTTTATTGAGGGGACTTATGTACAGGGCAATCCGGTGGTGGTGGGCTGGATAGGAGAACCACCTCTGCTTGTAAAAAGCATGCAGTTGGCCAGGCACAGTGACTCACGCCTATAATCCCAGCAGTTTGGGAGGCCAAGGCGAGTGGATCACGAGGTCAGGAGTTCGAGACCAGCCTGGCCAAGATGGTGAAACCCCGTCTCTACTAAAAATACAAAAATTAGCCAGGTGCAGTGGAGGGCACCTGTAATTCCAGCTACCCGGGAGGCTGAGGCAGGAGAATTGCTTGAACCCGGGAGGTGGATGTTGCAGTGAGCCGATATGGTGCCACTGTACTCTAGCCTGGGCGACAGAGCAAGACACCATCTCAAAAAAAAAAAAAGGAAAGCAAAGCATGCAGTTTGTATAGCATTTTCACTGAGCACTCTCACCCTAACAACCTCCTCCTGGCAATCTTCATTTCACCCATAACAAAGGTCCTCAATTCCCATACAGCCTGCATTCTATGAGATAAGCGGTGGGTACCAATGTTCCTCATACAAAAGAAATGAATCTCTGGTTTGGGCACTTTCCATAGCTGGGAATCCCAAATGCACATTCGTCATAGACTGTAAGGTCATTCTCAGGGTATGCTCCAGTTAAGCTATTGCTGGCAGTGTGTCTGCCATACACATGGCTCTCACTGATCTAAAGTCAACATCTTGGAAGCGCTGGTTCCTTCTGGGCTCTAGGGAAGAATCCTTTTTCTTGCCTTTTCCAACTCCTAGAGGCTGCCTACACCCCTCAGTTGCTGGGCTTTTCCTCCATCTTCAAAGCCAGCAGCGTAGTAACATTTTTGTATCTTCCTCTGACGGATTCTTCTGCTTCTTTCTTCTACTTGTAAGGACGCTTGCGATGCCATTGGGCTCATCTGGATAAGCAAGGTTCACCCACCATCTCTAGGTCAGCTGATGAGTGAACTTCATTCCATCTGCAACCTTCATTCCCTTTTACTAAGAAGGTCATATACTCAGGAGTTCTGCAGATTCAAAAGTGGAAATCTTTGGAATTTTTCTGCTGATTCAAAAGTGGAATTTTTCTGCTGACGACAGGCAACCAGGCCCCGACTGCCCTTTCTGGCCTCCAAGAGTGAGACCATACCCGGTCCCCTCTGAAATCCACAGAGGCAGCAGCAGAAAGATGCAGTCAATGAGCCCTCACTCTGGGACTGGTGTTCAGTTCTGGACCCTCAGCTGGGCTGAGATCTGGGATCCCGTGGGTGCAGGCTGGGTGGCTCCAAAAAGTACTGGAAGCTGCCTCTACCAGGCCTGGGGTCAGGGATCACCTCCACTGGCCACTGCCTTCCCAGACAGCTGCCCATGCCACACTTCCTGCTCCCTTCCAGGGCCTGGTTCTCAGGCCTGGAAATCCCAGGGAGACTGGGTTGAGGCTTGGGTTCTTGTGGGGAAACTTCCCCTTCACCCTATTGTGGTTCCTCTAACACCGTGGACAACCTTGACCAGGCCTGAGGATAAGGGAAGACAACCCAACTGGCTCACCTACTCCCAGCTGGCTGCCTGGAACCCCTCGGAGTTGGACCATTAGTTGCTGAACTTGTACTCTGTAGCTGAGCACTTAACCTGTGTGAGCCTCAGTTTCCCCCTCCATAAAATGGGCAAAATAACTGCCTGCCTCATAGAGCTTGCATGGGGATGAAGTAGGGTAACTCACAAGACACACTTAGTGTTAACAGCACAGTGCATGGTGCATAGTAAGTGCTCAGTAAATGCAGTAAATGATGACCGTTGTTACATAACATCCCCTAGCCCTTCCTCAAGCATCTGCTGTGTAGAACACTCCTAATCCCTGCACTTTAATAGATGTCAAAGACCCTCTGAGACCCAGAGGCGAGATGAGGGAGGTACAGAAGGGACAGCTGTCCTGGCTATTCTCAGATCATACGCTGCTTGTCTCAGCTGTGTGGGAATGGCCCAGGTGGAGGCTCCTGCCCAGACAAGAAGCCAACAAGAAAGCCTGTCTTTCTTATGGGGATTTGCAGCTCTGGGCGGCCCTGACTCATGCTTTATTCAAATTTGGAATAAGTAGCTGCAGGGCTTCGGCAGGCATTGCCCAACCCTGTGGCCTCCTGCGGCTTCCAGCAGCCCAGGAAAGAGGGCCCTGGGTGAGGATGGCTGGAAAGGAATTCTGGATGGCTGGACAGAATCTGTGGGACCTGTCACTTCCTACAAAGTCACTGTCATCCCAAGTCCCCTCCAGCATAATGACAGTGAGTGCAAGCATTGTGCCAGCAGGTACTGAATGCTCCCCGAGCACCATCTGATATATTCCTCACAGCATGCCAGCAGGCAGCTATTATTATTGCTCTCACTTTATAGACAGGTTCAGCCACATAAAAGAGCTTGCTCTGGTCACAGAGTTATTAACACTAGACACGTGACCTCTGTACCCTGGGTTCTTAACCAGTCACACCAGTGGTTCTCAACCCATCTACACATTAGAATCACTTGGAAGGCTATTAAAAGCTAGCAGGGCCAGGCCCCCACCATCAGAAATTCTGTCTGGACATTGGGATGCTACACAAAGTAACTCGGTGACTCAGGTGTGTAGCCAGGACACGGCAACACTTTGGGAGGCCAGGCGGGCGGATCACCAGAGGTCAGGAGTTTGAGACCAGCCTGGCCAACATGCCAAAACCCCGTCTTTACTAAAAATACAAAAATTAGCCAGGCATGGTGGAAATTGCCTGTAGTCCCAGCTATGCGGGAGGCTGAGGCAGGAGAATCACTTGAAACCGGGAGGTGGAGGTTGCAGTGAGCAGAGATCGTGCCATTGCACTCCAGCCTGGGTGACAAGAGTGAAACTGCCTCAAAAAAAAATAAAATAAAATAAAATAAAGAAAAAAGAAAAAGAAAAAAAGAAGTGGCCAGGGAGGCCTTCAAGGGAGGTGGCATCTCAGGCTGGGTGTGAAGGATGGGAAGGAGCCAGGGAGGAGAGGGTAGC
This sequence comes from Trachypithecus francoisi, assembly GCF_009764315.1. NCBI lineage: Eukaryota > Metazoa > Chordata > Mammalia > Primates > Cercopithecidae > Trachypithecus > Trachypithecus francoisi. The sequence goes on along the minus strand of NW_022681457.1, from coordinate 107,680,363 downwards.
TCGTGCTATGCCCTGAATGGGGACTGGCTCCATGTGTTCCGGATGCTGGCCGAAGGCCTGTGGGTTGGGGTGTGTGGGCTCAAGGGGCATGACATTGGATAGCATGAATGGAGGGCAGGTCCCTGTCTCTGGGGTCTGGGAGGCCCCAGCGATGAGCATGGCTGCTATCTGATGCAGTGGAAGCCCTCTAAGCAGGGTGTGACATGAGGTGCTCTGCATTTTTTAAAGCAACAGTCCCCAGCGTTTTTGGCACCAGGGACCGCTTTTATGGAAGACAATTTTCCACGGACATAGGGAAGGTGGGGATGGTTATGGTTTCAGGATGAAACTGTTCCACCTCAGATCATCAGGCATTAGATTCTCATAAGGAGCATGCAACCTAGATCCCTTGCATGCGCAGTTCACAAGTGGCTCGGGGTCCTAGAGAATCTAATGGCGTCCCGATCTAACAGGAGGCGGTAACGCCCGCTTGCCTGCTGCTCACCTGCTGTGAGCAGTTCTTAACAGGCCTCAGACGGGTACCAGTCTGCAGCCCTGTTTTTTTGGTTTGTTGTTGTTGTTGTTGTTGTTTTGAGACGAGTTTTGCTCTTGTTGCCCAGGCTAGAGTGCAATGGCACGATCTCGGCTCACCACAACATCCACCTCCTGGTTTCAAGCGATTCTCCTGCCTCAGCCTCCCAAGTAGCTAGGATTACAGGCATGCACCACCACGCCTGGCTAATTTTGTATTTTTAGTAGTGATGGGGTTTCTCCATGTTGGTCAGGCTGGTCTTGAACTCCCGACCTCAAGTGATCCACCCGCCTCAGCCTCCCAAAGCACTGGGATTACAGGTGTGAGCTACTGCGCTCAGCCTACCCTGTTTCAAAGAATGCTCTGGGCTGGGCGAGGTGGCTCAGGCCTGTACTCCCAACACTTTGGGAGGTGGAGGAGGGCAGATCACCTGATGTCAGGAGTTGGAGATCAGCCTGGACGATATGGCCCATCTTTACTAAAAATACAAAAATTTGGCCGGGCGTGGTGGCTCACGCCTGTAATCCCAGCACTTTGGGAGGCCGAGACGGGTGGATCACAAGGTCAGGAGATCGAGACCATCCTGGCTAACGTGGTGAAACCCCGTCTCTACTAAAAATACAAAAAATTAGCTGGGCATAGTGGTGGGCGCCTGTAGTCCCAGCTACTTGGGAGGCTGAGGCAAGAGAATGGTGTGAACCCAGGAGGCAGAGCTTGCAGTGAGCCGAGATCGCGCCACTGCACTCCAGCCTGGGCAACAGAGTAAGACTCTGTCTCAAAAAACAAAACAAAACAAAAAAACCAGAAAACCTGTGTACTCTCAGCATCTTCTCTTTTAAAAAGGGAACATTCCAAACCCCTCTGCAACCCTATGGGGGCGCTTCCTACTTCCTCCTATACCCGGGATTCTCACTCATCTGAAATTTGCGTTTATCATTCCTTTGCTCCTCTTTATAATTTCCCCATGTGAGTATCCCTGAACTGCATACTGTTTAGTTTTGCCTGTTGTTGGAAACTTTTTCATAGGGCCATGTTAATGTTGGTGTTCTGTGCTTCTCTTCTTTCATTCAGCACTGTATTGGTGAGTTTCATTCATGTTGTATGTCACCATAATTCATTCCTTATTGCTACAAAGCATTCCATTTTATGAATTAAATGTATTATATTACTATTATTTTGAGACAAGTTCTGGCTCTGTCACCCAGGCTGGATTGCAGTGGCATGATCTCAGCTCACTGCAACCTCCAGCTCCTGGGCTTAAGTCATCCCCCTATCTCAGCTTCCTGAGTAACTGGGATTACAGGCGTGTGCCACCATACCTAATTTTTGTATTTTTTGTGGAGACGGGGTTTCACCATGTTACCCAAGCTGGTCTCAAACTCCTGAGCTCAAGCAATCCACCTGCCTTGGCCTCCCAAAGTGCTGGGATTACAGGCGTGAGCCACTGACCGGCCAGATGAATGGAATTTATTATATACAATTTATTCATACTTTTTTGTCAACAGACACGTGGGTCGTTTCCATTTTTTTGTTATAATAGTCAATGCTGCTGTCAACATTCTTAGGGATGTTCCTGGCGTGCGCATTCACGAATCTTTCTAGAATATATATCTAGATGGTTTCTGGCTTTACGAACAAGGAGAATGGTAGAGCCATGGGGAAAGAAGGGAAAGGATCAGTCTGGAGGAAACAATCACTCACTCAGGTAGGCTAGCTGCTCTAACAAATAGACTAAAACATGTATAACTGCTCAGTCGCAATATATGTTTATTTCTTGCTCGCGTTGACCCTTTAAGGCTGGTCAAGTCTGAATGGTAAGTATGCATGTGTATCAGGGTGGGGTGGGGGATCTCTGCTCCACACAGGCACTCAGGCTAATAGAGGCCCTGCTGTTTTCCAAATGTGACTTCCAAGATCACCCTGGATGTTGACCTTGAGCCAGCAGAAAGGAGAAGAGAAAAGACGGAGAAAGCAAACCTGCTTCTTAATCACATCGGGCCAGAAGAGACACACATGACTTCCACTTACAGTCCACCAGCAAGAACAACTCAGTGGCCATATCTGGATGCAAGGGGCTCTGGGTAACGTGGTCCTCGCCTGGGCAGCTGCCTCTCAGAGTCAAATCCATGCTGTAGAAGAGGGAGAAGGAGTTCTTTGCTGACTCAGAAGAGAAAAAGAATGGGCCAGGGGAAAAAATAAATCTCTCCCCAAGGGAGGCATCCCAGGTCTGAACCTTCAGTTTGTAGCTCCAGTTTTATTGCTGCTCACTTCGTGGTATCCTATCCTTAGGGATTGAGAGTCAGCCTTCCTCTCCTAGCTGTGGCCATACAGAGCTGGACTTAGCCCCTGTAGGTTCCTCTCTGCCTGCCCTCTCACCCCACTCCCAGCACATTCATCCTGCAGTCCTGTGCTTCAACCACTGATCAACAGCCACAGCAAGTAGTTTCCTGGAGAGAGACGAATGAGTCAGTATAAGCAGAAAAAAAGGGCCCATCAAGGGTGACTGATGAAGGTGTTTGGAGAAATGTCTCTTTCCATCTTTCCTGTTTCCCTGTCAGTGGGAATGAAGCAATGGAGATGCCAATGTGGAAGCAGGGTGAGGCTGATTGCCAGCCTGTACCTGCCCACTGCCCACAAATGAGAGCTTCGCAGATGGGAGGTGGAACTGGAAGCCGACTCTCAAGTACACTCCCATTAATTCATTAGATGTTTATTGAGCATGGACTGTGTGCCCAGACAGTAAGTGGCAATGGCTGCAGCATAGTTGAAAGCATGGATTCTGAGGCCAGACTGCCAGGGTGTGCTTCTTGGCTTTGCCACTTGTCAGCTGTGTGACATTGGGGAGGTTACTTAACCTCTCTGAACTTTGCTTTCCTTGTCAGTAAGATGGGGCTAGTAGTGGTACGTATCTTGGGGAGCCATTGTGAACAGTGTTAAGAGGTGGTCCAGGGAGGAGCTCGGCCTCGTGCTTGGCAGTCAACAAACAGCAGCTCTCTGTCAGGGAGGGATATAACTTGAAGCAGCTTGTCCAAGTAAACGAAAAAGACAGGTGTGCTTGGCTCTGAAGACTCGGTTTTTCTGCACTGCCACCCAAGGAGTCTCTTACCCACTTTTTCCTGGTGACAAATATGTTTTTAGAAAGTTACAACTGGACACTTAAAAAGTCTGGCTATAGGCTGGGTGTGGTGGCTTATGCCTATAATCCCAGCACTTGGGAAGGCTGAGGCAGGCGGATCACAAGGTCAAGAGATTGACACCATCCTGGCCAACATGGTGAAACCCCAACTCTACTAAAAATATAAAAATTGGCTGGGCGTGGTGGCAGGAGCCTGTAGTCCCAGCTACTCGGAAGGCTGAGGCAGGAAAACTGCTTGAACCCGGGAGGCAGAGGTTGCAGTGAGCCGATATCACGTCACTGCACTCCAGCCTGGGCGACAGAGTGAGACTCCATCTAAAAAACCCCCAAAAAGCCTGACTACAGCAAAGCTTTGATAACAAAGCAGGTATGTGTATCCCCCATTTGCCCACCATGATGGGCCAGTGGCCACTCCCCCAGGACTCACAGATGAGTCAAGCAGTGGGCAAGTTTTTTTGAGGCTTGGGGCAAGAAAAGGGCTGGGATCCCTGTTCCCCCAAGTGCATCCCCCCAATTCTGGGCCCCAGGCCTGGGTCTCCTGGCTCACAGCATTTCATTGTTACGTTGGTGGTGAGGATTTGAGATGGTTCCTGATAGGATGTCAGGGGGCAAGGGTCACCGTCCGTGTTCCTGGAAAGGAATGCACACTCAGAAACCCAGGCTGAACATTGCTGGCGTGGGCGCTTGGTGGATGTGTGTGTCCTGAACCAGCAGATGGAAAGAAACCACCGCTCAGCTGGCTCTCTGAAGCAATGCTGTCTTTCAAGAACTGGAAGCCAGCACTAAAGCTAGCTCCGTAGTTTCTTTTCTGAACCCTTCTTGGGTCTTTAAATAAGTCTTGGCATTCTGAGAAACTGCATCTCAATGCCAATTATCTTAACCCAAAACATCTCAATCACAGAAATTATAGCTGCCTCGGGCAGTTTCCAGTCTCCAGCAAGCAGGGACCTGAGCAGGGCTGGGCAGGGCATCGTTCAGAAGTAAGTGTTTATGTGAGTAATGCTCCCCAAGAGGCTACTGGACAGCTCAATCAGCATATTTACCTACTGTTTTTTTTTTTTTTAATTCCCTTGACACATTCCTCTAGGGATTTGAGGTGACTTATATTAAGAGTACGTTCAACAAGCTGATGATTACTTTTTTTTTTTTTTAATTAAGACACCAAGACCAGGCGCGGTGGCTTATGCCTGCAAGCCCAGCACTTTGGAAGGCTAAGGCAGGTGGATCAGTTAAGGTCAGGAGTTTGAGACCAGACTGGTCAACATGGTGAAACCCCATTCTACTAAAAATACAAAAATTAGCCAGGCATGGTGGTGGGTGCCTGTAATCCCAGCTACTCAGTAGGCTGAGGCAGGAGAATCACTTGAACCCAGGAAATGGAGATTGCAGTAAGCCAAGATGGTACCATTGCACTCCAGCCTGGGCACTGGAGTGAGACTCTTTCTCGAAATAATAACAACAACAATAATAATACACCAAAACAAAAAAAAAATCCAGAAAATGAAACCCACAGGAAAGGACAAATATATGACTATAAGAAGCAAACTATAATTAGGATCGGAGCTTCCCAGCAGCCCATGCAAGAAGGGAACCAGAGTCAATCACCTAATTCTCATTATCAGAAGGAAGACAGCATGCCAAAATGATTCCCATCATACATGGACCTTTATAAAGGAACATGGAGTGGTCAGTGTGCTCAACCACCTTGCAAGAGCAAATTCTACATTTGCTCTTAGCCAAAAGGCCAAGAAGCAGTTGCAAGACCAAATTCGATGGGAGATTTCTTATGGCTGAGCCTCCATTTGCTTATCTGTAAAATGGGAATAATGCTTACCTTCATGGGTTGTTTGAGGACTAGAGCAGTACCTGGCAGACAGTAAGAACCTAACAAATGTTTACTTCTTCATTTTCTATCCCCGGCAAGCTTAGTGCCTTCTTCATCCTCTCCAGGGTAGCTACTTAATCCTCACACCTATTTTACATGGGCACAATTTTCTCTACTATGTATCCAGCTCAGCAGCAGATTCTGGGGATACAGAAGTGGGTGAGCAGATATGGAGTCTGCCTTTAGGAAGCTCACAGGTTAGTAGAGAAGCAGAGCAAATGGACAGTAGCAACATGGTATGATAAGTACAATTGTAAAACCATAATAATAACTGTAATAGCTTCTATTTTTTAGCATGTAACCTGAGTTTGTTACTGTGCTTGACAAGAACAGAATAAGAAAGAAAACCTATAGACATAACAATAAACCCATAAATGCAAAAATTCTAAACAAAACTATTAGCAAACTCAATTCAAAAATCATCAGATTATACAATACCAGATCAGAATAAATTGATCCCAGGAATGAAAGGTGCATCTTAGAAAATCAATTCAACAGGTTAATAGATCAAAGAAAAAATTTACATGATCATCTCAACAAATCAGAAAAAAAGTTAATACAATGATCATTTATGATTTTTAAACAAAACTTAAGCTAAGAGTGAAAAGAAACTTCTTTAACCCCATAAAGAATAGCTATGGGCTGGGCATGCTAGCTCACTCCTGTAATCCCAGCAATTTGGGAGGTTGAGGTGGGCGGGTCATTTGAGGTCAGGAGTTTAAGACCAGCCCGGGCAACATGGTGAAACCCCATCTCTACTAAAAATACAAAAATCAGTGGGGCATGATGGCGCGTGCCTGTAATCCCAGCTACTCAGGAGGCTGAGACAGGAAGATTGCTTGAACTCAAGAGGCAGAAGTTGCAGTGAGCCGAGATCACGCCACTGCACTGCAGCCTGGGTGACATAGCAAGATTCTATCTCAAAAAAAAAAAAAAAAGCTACAATGGTGATTCTCAACGTGTGGTCCCCAGACCAGCATTAGCCTTATCAGCATTACCAGGGAGCGTGTCCAAAATGGAAGTCCTCAGGCCCACCCAGACCTTCTGAATCAGAAACTCTGGAGGCTGGGGGAGCAGCAGGTCTGTGTTTCAATAAAGCCCTTCAGGTAATTCTAGTGCCACTGAAGTTTGAGAACTACTGATCTATAAGAAACTCACATCAAAAATTATTCTTAATGATAAAGTATTGAAACCATTCCTTCTAGGATCAGAATAAGAATACCCATTATCATAACTGTTCATCAGCATTGAACAGAAGGTTCTTGCCATTGAGTTATAAGATTAGAAAGGAATTATCATATATGCAGAAAATCCAAAAGAATCTACAAAGCAGAAGAATTCATAAGAAGGTTTAGCGAGGCTGTCACTATAAAACCAATATACTGATGGGTGCAGCACACCAACATGGCATAAGTATACATATGTAACAAATCTGCATGTTATGCACATGTACCCTAGAACTTAAAGTATAATAAAAACAAACAAACAAACAAACAAAAAAAAAAACAACAAAAAAAAAACCAATATACAAAATTCAATTGTATTTTTTTTTATTGTGGGACAGGGTCTTGTTTTGTCGCCTAGGCTGGAATGTAATGGCTCAGTCACAATATACTGCAGCCTCGACCTCCTGGGCTCAAGCAGTTCCCCCACCTAAGTCTCCCAAGTAGCTGGGACTACAGGTGTGTGACCCCATGCCTGGCTAATGTTTTTTTTTTTTTTTTTTTTTTTGTAGAGACAGGATCTCGCATGTTGCCCCAGCTGATTGCAAACTCCTGGCCTCAAGCAATCCTCCCGCTTTGGCCTCCCACAGTACTGGGATTACAGGTATGAGTCACCACACCTGGCCCAACTACATTTCTATATACTAAAAAGAAATAGAAAATGGCATATTTGAAATATACCATTTATAATAGCATCAAAAAGTAAAAAACAGCATATCTAACAAAAGATGTGCAAAAACCTTATGGAGCATACTATACAACTGTATTGAAAAAACATTAGCGGAGATCTAATTAATGGAGAGAGACACCATGTTCATAGATTGAAAGGCTCAATATTAAAAAGATGTCAATTCCCTGCAAGACCTACACATCAGTGTAAATCCAATCAGAATCTCTACAGGGTGTATGTATGTGTATGTGCACATGTGAGAGGGGAGGGGAGGGGACGGGAGGGGGGCAGGGAGAGGCGAGGCGGGGCAAGGCGGGGCGAGGCACTGGACGGGAAGGGGAGGGACTGGACAGGAAGGGAAGGACATTTATAAGGTGATTCTAAAATTTATATAGAAGTGCAAAGAGCCAAGAATAACTAAGTCACCCTTGAAGATGAAAAGATAAGAGAACTTGCTCTACCAGACATCAAGACTTATTATAAAGCCACAGTTATTAAGACAATATGGAACTTATGCAGAGACAAATAGACCAATTACACAAAAGAGAGGGCAAGACATTTTATTATTGAATGATAGAAGTTGTTTATTAATCCTATATACTCATCAATCATCATTTGCATGTGTAACAAATACATTTTCTCCTAGTTTGTGGTTTATATTTCTACTCTGTTAACCAGAGTTATGTCTACTCTTTCAAAAATCAGAAGCTCTTACTTTTATTAATTATATTACATGCATTAATAATATATTAAAATAGTTAAATTTATCATTCTTTCCTTTTTATCATTTTGTTCTTTGTGAACCAGTATCTAAGACGTACAAACAATGCTCCTACCATTCAACAAACATGAGAAAAAGAAGATAAACAATCCAACAGAAAAGGTATTCAACCTTATTAGTTATCAGGGAAATTCAAATTAAAACCTCAGTGGCACAGTTTCATTCTGTGGGTTTCATTACATGCTCACCACTTAGGAAAAAAATAAATATACAAAATAGAACTGGTGGCAAGGATGTGGAGGAGCTAGACCCCTCACAACTGCTGATGGGAATGAAATTGGTACCAGCCCTGAAAACCAGCTTGTGCTACTCATTGAAGTTGAAAATGCCTACACCCAATGCGAGAAATTCGACTCCTAGGTAATACTTAGAGAAACCCTTGTTCTGCCTCAGGAGACATGAATATCCACAGCAACATTGGTCATGTTATCCAAAAACTAAAAACAGTGCCCATCACCAGTAGAACAAATAACTAAATAGTGGTCTATTCATACAACGGAATATTAGAGAGTGGTAAAGATGAACAATTTATGACTCACACATCTGTGGCTGACAGCCACTGTTACTGCTTGAGACCATCACCAGACTGAATGAAGAAGGGATGAACGTAAAAATGAAAACTTAAGGCTGGGCTCGGTGGCTCATGCCTGTAATCCCAGCACTTTGGGAGGCCGAGAAGGGCGGATCACGAGGTCAGGAGATGGAGACCATCCTGGCTAACACAGTGAAACCCCGTCTCTACTAAAAAAAAATACAAAAAACTAGCCGGGCGAGGTGGCGGGTGCCTGTAGTCCCAGCTACTTGGGAGGCTGAGGCAGGAGAATGGCGTAAACCCGGGAGGTGGAGCTTGCAGTGAGCTGAGATCTGGCCACTGCACTCCAGCCTGGGCGACAGAGCGAGACTCCGTCTCAAAAAAAAAAAAAAAGAAAGAAAAGAAAACTTAAGACAAAAGAAACTATTTTAAAGGAAGGGGAACCAGGCAGGAAGAAGAGAGCTCCCTGCTTCTAGTGAGCAAGGCAGCCCCCAAGCTTCCACAGCCCTTCTCATTTGCTGGGTAGAAAGAGCAGGGAGGAGGAGGCAACAATTGGTCAGCTGCTTAATTGATCACAGGTTCACATTATTACTAACAAGCTTCAATTACACCTTATAACAAGAAACACTTGTGCCTGGGTCGTGACTGCCCTTGACAGTCCTTCTGGGTGGCAGACGCAGTTTGTCAGTTTGCCAACATTCTGCTTTCATGAGCACAGCTTGCTGTTTACTCATATAGCCTCCAGTGGTATACTGAGTTGATCATGACCCTTACTCCTTCAGCCTCCAACATACATAAACGTGAGAATTTCACAAACACCATGTTGAGTGAAAGAAGCAAGTCACAAAGGAATAAAGTATGCTTTCATTCACATAAAGACAAAAACAGGCAAAACTAAACAGTAACCAATGCACTTGACCCACAATGTCAGCACTTTGGGAGGCCAACGCGGGAGGGTCACTTGAAGCAGGAGTTTGAGGCCAGTGTGGGCAACATAGTGGGAACCTGTCTCTACAAAGAATAAAATAAAATAGGCCGGGCACGGTGGCTCAAGCCTGTAATCCCAGCACTTTGGGAGGCCGAGACGGGCGGATCACAAGGTCAGGAGATCGAGACCATCCTGGCTAACACAGTGAAACCCCGTCTCTACTAAAAAAAATACAAAAAACTAGCCGGGCGAGGTGGCGGGCGCTGTAGTCCCAGCTACTTGGGAGGCTGAGGCAGGAGAATGGCGTAAACCGGGAGGCGGAGCTTGCAGTGAGCTGAGATCCGGCCACTGCACTCCAGCCTGGGCAACAGAGCGAGACTCGTCTCAACCAAAAAAAAAAAAAAAAAAAAGAATAAAATAAAATAAATTAGCAGTCATGATGATGTGTGCCTGTAGTCCCAGCTACTCAAGAGGCTGAGTTGGGAGGATGAGTCCAGGAGTGCAAGGCTGCAGTGAGCCGTGATTGCACTACTACTGCCCTCCAGCCTGGGCAACAGAGAAAGACCCTGTCTCTAAAACAACAATAAAGTATAAACCATAAATGCAAGGGAATGATGATCACAAAAGTCAGCGTAACTGTTAGTTCTGGGGGTGGGAAGATGTAGTCAGGGAGATGTCCCCAAAGGTGGCTCACTCCTGTAATCCCAGCACTTTGGGAGGCAGAGGCGGGCGGATTATGAGGTCAGGAGATAGAGACCATCCTGGCTAACATGGTGAAACCCTGTCTCTACTAAAAAATGCAAAAAAAAAAAAAAAAAAAACAAAAAAAAAAAAAACAGCCAGGTGTGGTGGCGAGCACCTGTAGTCCCAGCTACTCGGGAGGCTGAGGCAGGAGAATGGCGTGAACCCAGGAGGCAGAGCTTGCAGTGAGCTGAGATCACACCACTGCACTCCAGCCTGGGTGACAGAGGAAGACTACGTCCCAAAAAAAAAAAAAAGCGTACTGAAGACTTTCTATTTCTTAACCTTGGTGGTGGTTACTTGGTATTCAGTTTAGTATTATCCCATAAATGCACATATGTTTACACACTCCTCCAGATGTATATTTTGCAATTTTAGAAGCTGCACACAGATACAAAGGCAATCATGAATGCATATGTATGTGAAATTAATCCAGTTACTCCACACTGTTCACACTGACGGGACAAAGAGGAGGTCTGGCCTCCAGCAGGCAGATTGCAGAGGACTGAGTAACCCACGGTGGGGGCACTGGGGGTGGGCTGGCAGGGGGCCAGCTGCTGGAAGCTTAGGGAAGAGCAGGGTGTTGCACAGTGGCGGACCACACCAGGATGCCATCACTGAGCCGCCTCTCTGGAAAAGTCCCTGGGCACATGTGGGTGGGTGGCAGCTGTGTCAATGAAGTCTTGCCTATTTCCTGGGGAGCACAGGTGCATGGGCGTGGGGGAAAGAGGAAGGACCAGTCGCCAGAGGAAGATTCAAGTCAAGAATCTTAAACTTGGGTCCCCAGGTGGGGTCCATGGGTCCATAAATCCGTCCAACTGTACACTGAAAATTCCATGTGTCTTTCAGGAGAGTGTGTTCCCAGCTGTCTTCTGCTGCCAGAAGGAGTGTTAACCCTCCTCTAGCCTGTAGAAGATGCCATGTGTGCCCACCCACTCCTCCTACAACCCCTCCTTCAGCTCAAAGAGACCTGGACTCCAAGTGCCAGCACCTGCACTGTTTGCCTGAGGCCTTCTCTGACCACTGGAGCCTGTTGACCAAAGGGCCAGGGAACTAATACCACCTGGAGCAGCCCTCAGCCAATTGCAGAAGGGAGTGGGAGTATAAATGCCCCAGCTCCCTTGCTCCTTGGGCTAACTCTGAGGCATGGGCTTCACCCTACTTCTAGCACTCCTCAGGCGGGGTGATCTTCAGTTACCCACAGGTGGTAATCAGCTCATTAACAGACCCTTTATTCACTTCTTTCCTTCCCTGACTCATTTTCCCACTCTACCTGTGTATCCTGCACCTCCCAAATAAGCCACTTGCACACAAATCCTAGTCTCAGAATCGCCTTCTGGGGGAGCCCAAACTAAGAACCTCCCAGAAGATGAAGAACGCTAACTGAAGTCAGAAGAGGAAGCCCCTGCCTTCATTCTGCATCCACTTGCCTGTAGCTTAAGGCAAGTTACAGCTTCTACCTGAGCCTCATTTTCCCCACATGCAAAAAAAGGAAAGCAAAGGGCATCTTGTCTGCTTCCTTTAAATGTTCAAAAGGTTAAATCACCCCATAGGATTAGGAACCCTGCCTTAACCTATGTGTTTGGTGCTGGTTAATTTTTTTGTGTCAACTTGGCCAGACCACCAGCTCACAGATGTTTGGTCAAACACCAGTCTGGATGTCGCTGTGAAGGTGTGTTTTGGTTGAGATTCACATTTAAATCAATAGACTTCTAGTAAAGCAGATGACTTTCGTTTGTGGTGGGCCTCCTCCAATTGGCTGAAAGCCTCCAGAGAAAAAAGACTGACACCCCCGCAAGGAAGAGGGAGTTGGAGTTCTATGCCTGTTGGCTTGAGCTGCAGTATCAGCTCTTCCCTGGTCTCCAGCCTGCTGGCCTACTTAACAGATTTTGGATTTGCCAGCCTCTACAATCATGTGAGCTGAGCCAATTCCTTGAATTCTCTCTCTCCCCCACTCCATGTATACAAACATACAGATATAGATGTATCTACATCTATATCTGTACATCTATATGTTCCATTGGTTCTGTTTCTGTGTGTCCCCAGTGCCTAGGACAGAGAGGTGCTCAGCAGAGGGGTGCTTAGCAGGTGTCTATTGAATGAATCTAAACCAGAAGATCAGAGGGTCTGGGATCTTTTATCTCCCCCTGTATTTGGCCAGCAAAACCTGTGGTTAAGGCTTTGCAATCAGCTAGATCTGGGTTCAAGTCCTGATTTCTTTTGCTAACAGTTGTACAATCTTGGTTGAGTCATTCCTCTTCTCTGAGCCTGTTTCCTTGCCTACAAAATGGGGTCAATAATGACTTCCTCATGGGGTTGAAATAAGAATTACGTGAGGCCGAGTGCGGTGGCTCACGCCTGTAATCTCAGCACTCTGGGAGGCCAAGGTGGGCGGATCACCTGAGGTCAGGAGTTCGAGACCAGCCTGGCCAACATGACAAAACCTGTCTTTACTAAAAATACAAAAGTTAGCCAGGCGTGGTGGTGTGTGCCTGTAATCCCAGCTACCCAGGAGGCTGAGGCAGGAGAATCGCTGGAACCCAGGAGGCGGAGGCTGCAGTGAGCCGAGATCACACCACTGCACTCCAGCTTGGGCGACAGAGCGAGACTCCATCTCTTAAAAAAGAAAAAAGAATGACATGAGATGGTGCATGTCAGCAGCTCAGCCTGAAGCCTGCAGAGGGCTCAGCACACCATAGTCAATGTCACTGGCTGGGAACACGAACATTAGGACCTACCATTCTCTGCATAAAGGTACCTGAGGAAATATTATTTGGGGGCAGCATTTGGGGAATCAGAACATTCCAGAAAAATTGAGGCCTGAATTTCTTGAGACCTGGAAAGAGGGCCTGGCACATGAGTGTCAAAGAAATTGAATGGAGGAGGGGTGCACAAATAGTATGTTACAGCCATTTGAGGGCCTGATTAGTGAAAAATAGGATGAGAGCACTAACGTAAGAGGAGATATAGCAACCTCATGCCTAACTCTTCTCCATCATGGCTTCTGGGTCCCAGACTATAGGACCAAGAGGCATGTTCATTCTAAACCATTCTAAAGGCAGCTGACGACGCCTGGGCAACTCTGCTTAGCAAGAAGGAAAGCTTGGTGACGTCTGGGGCACCTGGGAAGAGAAGAACTAACCACCAACTAAACAGGCAGCTCTGCCAACACCCTTGGGACTGCATGATCCAGCCCTACCTCATGACTTCTGCTGGGTGTGAATCACAGAACAAATAAATTTTGGAAAAGAGAATCACTCAAGCCTGACAGAGGAGAATGTGAGGCGTCAGAGTTATTTTAAACCAGCCCAAGGCACAAGTTTTATGGCAATGTTACGTGAACACAGTTCCAGGTTCAACCTTCAATTTGCTGTTGGAAGGATACAATCACAGTCCTACCCAGAAAAAGTAAAGTGATGAATTTGTGAGGTTGCAAACTGCAGCGCTCCAGTTTCCCAGCTTTGAACCATCTCCCACTTCTAGCCCCTCACCACTGCTCCAGCCCTGCCAACATCTCTCCTGACCAATATTGCTCTAATATAACAAGAGTAACTACAACATCAACAACTTGATAACAAATACCAGGAACATTTGTTAATCTCATTAGGCAGTAAATGAACATAAAATACCACAATCAAAATAGCAGAAACAGAAACAAAAGAGAAAGTTTCTGGACAGGCCAGGGTGAAGTGAGCAGCCCTGAGTGTTAAATATAGAGGTGGGGTTTGATATCATCCTTTGGAAAAGAGTTTCAAATATCAGGAGTTCAATCTCTAGGAAAACAAACAAAGAAGTAACTCTAATCAGACACAAATATTTATTAGGGATTCTTTTTTTTTTGAGACGGAGTCTCGCTCTGCCGCCCAGGCTGGAGTGCTGTGGCCGGATCTCAGCTCACTGCAAGCTCCGCCTCCCGGGTTCACGCCATTCTGCTGCTTCAGCCTCCCAAGTAGCTGGGACTACAGGCCCCCACCACCTCGCCTGGCTAATTTTTTTGTATTTTTTAGTAGAGACGGGGTTTCACTGTGTTAGCCAGGATGGTCTTGATCTCCTGACCTCGTGATCCGACCGTCTCGGCCTCCCAAAGTGCTGGGATTACAGGCTTGAGCCACCGCACCCGGCCTAGGGATTCTTAATAGCAAAAAATCAGAATCGAGCTGGTCAAAATGTTAGAAACCTGTGGGAATGAGTAGGAAAATTGCGGTACCTCCATTTGATGCAATATATGAAACCTCTGAGGTCTTTATGGTAGTGTGACAAATACCTTTTATGTTAAGTGAAAAAATATGACTACAAAAGAAAATCATCCATGAAATGACAAAGAGCTAAACAAGAAAGTAGAAGTGGTCTAAGTGATGGTGGTTGTAGTAATCATTACTTATGGAAATTGATTAGATTAGGCATGATTTGCTTTGACTGCATCTTTTAAGTTTTTAAAGTATGGAAGAAGAGGGAAGGTCAAGTGTGGTGGTTCATGCCTGTAATCCCAGCACTTCGGGAGGTCTGGGCGGGCAGATCACTTGAGGTTAGGAGTTCAAGACCATCCTGGCCAACATAGTGAAACCCCATCTCTACTAAAAATACAAAAATTAGCCAGGTGTGGAAGCGGAGGTTGCAGTGAGTCGAAATCTCACCATTGCACTCCAGCCAGGGTGACAGTGCGAGACTCCATCTCAAAAAAAAAAAAAAGTAGCCAAGACATGGAAATAACCTAAGTGTCTATCAACAGATGATTGGATAAAGAAAATGTGATACACACACACGACACACACACCCAGAGGAATATTATTCAGCCTTTGAAAAAAGAAGAAAACCTTGCCATTTGAGACAACATGGATGAAACTGGAAGGACATTATCCAGGTGAAATAAGCTAGGCACATAAAAACACATTTTTTGTGTGTGTGTGTGCACATTCTCACTTATAACTGGCATCTTTAAAAAGTTGAACTCAGCAACAGAGACGAGAATGGTGGTTACCGGGGATGGGGGTAGGAGAAGATGGGAGATGTTAGTCAAAAGATAAAACTTTCCATTACAAGATGAAAAAATTCTGGAAAGCTAATATATAGCATGGTGACTATGGTTAATAATAATGTATCTTATACTTGAAATTTGTTAAGAGATTAGATCTCAGGTATTCACACACACACACTAACACACGTAACTATGTGAGGTGATGGATATGTCATCTTGATTGTAATAATTATTTCACAATGTGTGTGTATAACAAAACATACACTTTATTTATTTATTCATTTTTTCTGAGGTGGAGTCTTACTCTGTCTCCCAGGCTGGAGTGCAGTGGTGCGATCTCGGCTCACTACAACCTCCACCTCCCAGGTTCAAGGGATTCTCCTTCCTCCTCCCTCCTGAGTAGCTGGGATTACAAGTGCATGCCACCACACCGGGCTAATTTTTGTATTTTTAGTAGAGATGGGGTTTCACCATGTTGGCCAGGTTGGTCTCAAACTCCTGACCTCAGTTGATCCACCCACCTCAGCTTCCCAAAGTGCTGGGATTACAGGTGTGAGCCGCCTTGCACGGCCTCATACACTTTAAATGTATATAATTTTTATTTGCCAATCATACCTCAAGAAAGCTGGAAAAAATAAATCAGTATTGCTACTATTAATAATAGTTTTGAAACACTAATTGCTGGCTTGCACCTGTAATCCCAGCACCTGTTTGTTTGTTTGAGCACCAGTAAACAGCATGGGCTCCCAGAGCTCGGGGCCTTGCAGCCTCCACACTCGCGATGGCCCCTGGTCCCACTTTCTCTCTCAAACTGTCTTTTTCTCATTACTCTGACTCTGGGGGACTTCATCGCCCCCACAACCTGGTATTGGGTCTGATCACCCCAAACGTTCCTGGCACCCAACATGGGACGACAAAGACCCCGGTGGAGGAATGCCCGAGTGTGTGAAAGCAGAGGATACATTATCAAAGGACTCCGAGGACGTCTAAAAGAACCTCCCCGGGAAAGCTGAGCGCTTGGAAGAACCAGGGTAACAATGAGACAAAGTGAAAGCAGACATTCTGCTTATTTAAGTTTTTTAAAGCATTTGTTATGAAGTAGGGGAGTAAAAGTACTCAAGAGTTTGCTATCACTTTTTTAGTATGGTAAAGCAGTTTTGCCCATGGTTCCTGAAACAGGGGACTATAGAGTTGGATGAATGGGTGAGAATTGGAAGAGATTTTAAAAGGGCATATAAAGATGGAGCAGTGACAGGTGCCGCGGGGGGGAGGGGGGGTGCTGCTGGGGTGACGATGGTTGGGGGAGAGGGAGCCCAAGGCCACCCTCCCGGGCGCGGGGAGGGCAGAGGGGACCAGGATCCCGTCCCTTCGCTGCGGGGCCTTCTGCCGCGGCCATCCCATGGCCCCACGGCAGCCCCCAGGCTGGCCCAAGGCCGCAGGCCTCTCCAGCCGCTGCTGCTGACACGTCGGAGCGGCCCCGCGAGCTCGGGAGGCTCAGGGAGGCAGCCTCCAGCTCCAGTGCCGGGCTGCAGGAGCAGGCGGGGTGGCGAAGGGCCCAAAGCCGCCGCGCCGTGGGAGAGACCCACGCAGCTGAGCGCCCACGAGTACTCCCAGCAAGTGCACAAGTGGCTGTGGCAGTCCTGCTGCGGCTAACTCACCTGGCGCAGCAGCCTGGCTGCCTTCCCCGCCTATTGCAGCCTCCAACGGCCCTCCCAGATTTTCCCTTCGGGCGGTGCTGCAGTCCCTCGGGCCTCGGGGTCTGACCCGGGGACGGCTGCTGGCATCAGCACCCCTGCTCCAGTTGCCGACCTGAGACCCCAGGCTCCTCAGGTGCAGGCGTAGGTCCGAGCCACTCCAGTGAGGAAGGTAGGATGTGCAGCCCCTTTGCGAAGCCCAAGTGAGACCGGGCAACAGGCAGGCAGAGAATATGTTATTCCATCCTTGACCCACAGATTTATGGCAGAGATGGTGGATTTCTTTATTCTCTTTTTGTAAAAGCAACCATTGTCTTAAGCATTATGCGCCTCAGTGGGATAAAGGATATCTCTTAAGTTTGCTATGCATTATATAATAGAAAAAACAGATGAAGACATCAATGGAAAACTTGCAGAAAATTATGGTTGTGTCTCTTATATACAGATTATTGGTTTGTTTTTATGAGATAATTTGCATTTGGGGAGCAGTTGGAGCTACCCCAGGGAAGTTCCTGGTGGGGCTTCAAGTTGTGACATGTGATAGATACATCAGTGCTTATTGCACTAAGTCGGGTTTCAGTGATTCCTTCCTCAAATGTCAGCATTACAACGTCCACTATACGAGCTATGATCAAAAATTTTTTGATTGCTTCTTTTTTTGCTGCTTTCATCACACTGCTGTTTTTTTTTCAACATAATCGAACAGCCTATGACATTGTAGCAGGAACCATTGTGGTAAAAAGAAATGGGGTCAGATGATGCTCCCACAAAGGCCTGATTGCCACATGCTATAAATGACAAGATTAAATTATGTATCAAGGCCATCAGTATCCCTGGGTTACACTAATTGATGATTTAGAAATTAAAGCAGTCACTCCAGCGTGATGCAGGTCACTACTCTGAAAGTATTGATTTTACTTGAATGCCAGAGAACTTTTCCAGAAGAAAAACCTATTAAATTCAAGTGTTCAAATTTTTAGATCAAAAAGGCAAGTGATGGCTGAGCACGGTGGCTCAAGCCTGTAATCCCAGCACTTTGGGAGGCCGAGACGGGCAGATCACGAGGTCAGGAGATTGAGACCATCCTGGCTAACTTGGTGAAACCCCGTCTCTACTAAAAAATAGAAAAATCTAGCCAGGCGAGGTGGCGGGCGCCTGTAGTCCCAGCTACTCGGGAGGCTGAGGCAGGAGAATGGTGGGAACCCGGAGGCGGAGCTTGCAGTGAGCTGAGATCCGCCACTGCACTCCAGCCTGGGCGACAGAGCGAGACTCCGTCTCAAAAAAAAAAAAAAAAAAAAAGGCAAGTGATTTTATAAACAATGGACAATATATACTTAAGATCTACAGCACTTTCTTAAGGTCTAAGAATTTGCTGAAAGCATTTTCAGCTTTGAAATCTCCAAATGAAACTTTAAAATTTATTTTGGTTTATCCCAAAATAATGGAAAATGTCCAGTTGTGTTTTGTAAGCATCTATGTAACTCATCTTTTAGTTCATACTTCCTGGGGAGCCACCAAAGAAGGTCTCCATGGCAGTTAGGGGACCCTTACCCTCAGGAACAGTGGGTCTATTACTTGGAAGGTCTAGTCTAAATTTGAAGGATGTTACTGTACATATGGGAATAATTGACTCTGGTTATACTGGAAAGATTCAATTAGTTATTAATTCCTTGACTCCAGTGTTCTGCCTCGAAGAAAGAATTGCTCAGTTGTTGCTGTTGCCTTACATAAAACTAGGAAGCAGCACAGTGAAAAGAACAGGAGCCTTTGGTAATACTAATCCAGCAGGAAAAGCTGTGTATTGGGTTAATCAAGTGTCTGACAAAAGACCTATTTGCACAGTAACTATTCAGGGAAAAGATTTTGAAGGACTAGTAGATACTGGAGCTGATGTCTCTATTATTGCTATAAATCAATGGCCCCGGCACTGGCTTAAGCAAAAGGCATCCGTTGGTATTGTTGGTGTAGGCGCTGCCTCAGAAGTTTTTGAGTTTCTTGATTTTACTATGTCAAGGACTGGATGGTCAGGAAGGGACATTTCAGCCTATCATTACATCTAATCCTGTCAATTTATGGGATAGAGACTTAACTGCAACAATGGGATGCTGAAATATCTATTCCTATGGATCAATATAGTAATAATAGTAGACAAATGATGAGAAATATGGGACATTGCCCGGGTAAAGGACTAGGAAAAGATAAAAATGGCCAATCAGAACCTTTAGAATTACAAGGGCAAACAGATCGGACCGGATTGGGGTGTCATTTTTAGGAGCGGCCATTGTTGAGCGTCCAGCTCCTGTTCCTCTTGTTTGGCTAACTGCCCAACTGGTTTGGGTACAGCAATGGCTGCTGAAAAAGGAAAATAAAAAGGCTGGACAAGATATACACATACAAAAAGCTGGAAAACAGGAAAGATAATGTTATGGGGAAGAGGATTTGCTTGTGTCTCTCCAGGTGACAATCAGGTAGGTGCCTGTGTGGGTGCCCACCAAACATCTGAAGATCTATCATGAGCCACAGTATCTAGCAGACCCACCTGTACAGTGCAAATTGAAGGTTTAAGGATTGCTTTTAAGCCTCAATTTGCTTTCTCTGTGCCTTCTGTTAGAAGGGGCCTGCTTCTTGTGATAAGTTTAACCCCGAGGTAATTAACCAAAGAGGCCGAAGCTGAGTTACAAATGCTTCAGCAATGGCATGTCTCCTGGCTACAGCCACAAAAGTTTTTGGTTCGTTTCGGTAGATTTACTAACGTGGGGGTGAGGGTATGCTTGTGTTTTTGCAGGAGATAAACCATGTAGGCGCCCTCAAGATGTGTACAACCATGGAACAGGAGACCGGAAGGGGCCATGGATCCCAACCATAGATCGGGTTCCCTCAGTACGAGCCATGCTGAGAAACTGCTGGAGCGCCAAGGTTTTACCTATAGATGCTTCATGGACCAATGCCTTCTGACTGAATGCCTCTCTACCCTGAATACAAGGGACACTAATAGGTAGGCAAGAGTATCATCACCCCTATTCAGCATGAAGAAGTTACAGAAGATAGACCTTCAACCTTCTGCAAGCCCTAGGATTAAGGGTCCTCTTGTAAAAGGGAAAGGGGAGATACGTGGGAAGCATTCAAACCAGAGCGACTCCATTTTGAATAAGGGCTAAGAAAAATGAAGCTGGATCACCAACCGGCAATTAAGGGCTGTACAGCCTTCAATTGCCTTAATTAATTTAAAAAAGACCACCTTATACTAGTAATAATGATAGCTGTGGTGGTTTTTACAAAACAGAAGGAGGGCATGTTGGGAGAAAAGCTGTGTTGGGAGAGAAGCTGAGGCAAGTCTTGCTTGTCTGCTAGACTTGCTGGCTCCTTGCTTCTAGCACTCCCATTATCTCAAGCAGCCATATGTTTCTCATTGACTTGATACACTGTTTCCTTTCAACCCCCACATCCTCACCACCTATTTGAGCACCAATAAATGTCGTGGGTTCCCAGAGCTGGGGGGCCTACACAGCCTCCACACTCGGAACAGCCCCCTGGTCCCACTTTCTCTCTCAAAACTGTCTTTTTCGGCCGGGTGCAGTGGCTCACGCCTGTAATCCCAGCACTTTGGGAGGCCAAGACGGTGGATCATGAGGTCAGGAGATCAAGACTACCCTGGCTAACACGGTGAAAC
This sequence comes from Trachypithecus francoisi, assembly GCF_009764315.1. Classification (NCBI taxonomy): domain Eukaryota; kingdom Metazoa; phylum Chordata; class Mammalia; order Primates; family Cercopithecidae; genus Trachypithecus; species Trachypithecus francoisi. The sequence continues at coordinate 107,659,617 of NW_022681457.1, read as the reverse complement.
CTCATCTCTACCAAAAATACAAAAAAAATTAGCCAGGCATGGTGGCAGGCGCCTGTAGTCCGGCCACACAGGAGGCTGAGGCAGGAGAATGGAGAGAACCCGGGAGGCGGAGCTTGTAGTGAGTGGAGATGGCGCCACTACACTCCAGCCTGGGTGACAGAGCAAGACACTCTCTCAAAAAAAAAAAAAAAAAAACTGGCTTTTTCTCATTCCTTTGACTCTGCCAGACTTCATCACTCCCACGACCTGGTGTTGGGTGTGATCACTCCAACACGTGGCTTAGTGCTGTCTTTGTGATAGTGAGTGAGTTCTCATGAGATCTGGTCATTTAAAAGTGTGTGGCACCTCCCCAGGCTCCCTCTCTTGCTCCTGCTTTCGTCATGTGAAGTGTGTCTGCTCTTAGATTGACCTTCCACCATGACTGAAAGCTCCCTGAGGCTTCACTAGAAGCCAAGCAGATACCAGCACCGTGTTTCCTGTAAAGCCTGCAGAACCATGAGCCAATGAAACTTCTTTCCTTTATAAATTACCCAGTCTCAGGTATTTCTTTGCAGCAAGGCAGGAAGAGCCTAATATACTACCCAATTTTAAGATTTATCATACAGCTACAGTAATCAAGATAGTGTCATTGTTGGAGGAACAGGCATAGATCAATGGAACTGAATATAGAACCTGGAAATAGCCCCACACATGTATGCCCAACAGGTACAATTTTTGACAAAGATGCAAAAGCAATTCAATTACAATATGTTGAAAAAGTCTTTTCAACAGATGATGCTGGAGCAAGGAATGTATCTTAAAATAGTGTCATAAATTCAGTAAAATACAGTATTTCTTGTTTACCTACTCTGTGCCAGGCCCTGTCCTAAGCACTAGGGAGATAGTGAGCAAAGCAAAGGCCATGCTCTCATGTCACTCACATTCTCATGGTCATGGTCCTCAGGAGAAATCCTGGGTGCCAGAGAAGACACGTTAGCACCTGGTGTCAAGGGTTGGGTAGGAGCCAGTTCCAGAAAGGGAATGCAGAGATATTTGCCTTCATCTGACTGGTCCCCTTCCTTTTCTCAAAGGTGGCAGCGTGGAAGGTTGCAGGCTTTCGATGCAGATAGATTTGGGCTCCATCTCCTGTCTATGCCCCTAATGTGCTGCTCATTTGTCAATGACTGACAGTGTATTGTTCACATGAATGGGCTCCAGTGCAGGGCCTGGCACATGCTAAGAGTCATGATTTTGCCCTTGTGTGCCCATGAATCCTTCCAGAACCTAGGAGGATTCTGCAAGGGAGAGAGAGGAGAGATGCTGGGGGCAGGGAAGAGCTGTGTGAACAGAGAGGAGAAAAGACTGTCCCTGCAATATACACAGCAGGCAGGGGGCTCTGGGATGAACACTTCGCAGGAGAAGGGATTTTGTATTTTTTATTTTGAGATGGAGTCTTGCTCTGTTGGCCAGGCTGGAGTGCAATGGAACGATCTCAGCTCACTGCAACCTCTGTCTCCTGGGTTCAAGTGATTCTCCTGCCTCAGCCTCCTGAGTAGCTGGGATTGCAGGTGCCCGCCACCATGCCCAGCTAATTTTTGTATTTTTAATAGAGATGGGGTTTCACTATGTTGGTCAGGCTGGTCTCGAACTCCTGACTTCAGGTGATCCACAGGAGGAGGGATTTTCTAGTTTCAGTCAGTCTGGATGATCTAGACTTGCTCCAGTGTTCAGCTGAAAGTCATGAATTCAGAGAAGCCGAGAGACCAGGGTTCTTTGTGTTGGAAAGGACTTCAGAACTCATCAGCCAAATGACCTGGCCTGGGGATGGCTGTGCAGCCCTCAGAGTGGACAAGGATGCAGGGGCTCGGGAGTCAGGCTGTGCAAAATTAAATGCAAGTATCACCACTCTGTGTAACTCTGAGTGGTTACCTAACTCCTCTGAGACTCGGTTTCCTTATCGGGACAATGGGGAGAGATGTTAAGGTTGCTGTGAGGATTAATGATGATGCATGTCAGGGCCTGGCATAGGTCAGGGATACACCAGGGCATAGCATGTTGGATAAAGCCAAATTTGAAACCCTCCTAGAGGCCGTGTGACCTTGAACCTGGTACTTTTTTGTAGAGATGAGATTGTACCTGTTGCCCCACTTAATGGTGAGAATTAGAAATAATAAGAGCCCAAGGACCTGGTGACAGGTAAACACATAGCAGGCGTTAATAGATGGTGGTCTGTTATCACCCTGTGTGCTTCTACATTTATGTTAAAGCCTAAGTTAGCTTCTAAGCGAGGGCTGGACACTTAGGAGGCATTTGATAAATATTTGTTGAATGAACAGCTGAGTGCTGGGAATGAACTGTACTTATGAATGAATAATGCAAAAGAGCTAGGCCATCTGCTGCAAGAAATACACTGCACTATACCCAGACTCAGAGCCACTGGGAGAGTCCCTGACCCTAATTCTTTTCCCCAAAATGATGTCATTGCAATCACCTGGAGCAGGCTAGCCAGCCAGTCTCTGGGACGGGAGCTCAGGTGGCCCCAGCCATCTGGGCCCCAAATGCCTAGAGGGTATTGGACAACTCCCAGAACACCTTTGCTTCCTCTATGTGAGTTGGGCTGGTGATTCTGCCTTTCAACAGGAAGAGAGGCCTCTTCCTCCCAGGTTTCTGGCCTGGGTTCTGAGCCAGTCACCATGTGCAAGAGAGTTCACTCCCTAACCCCAAAGGTCCCCTTTGGGCTCTGAAAGGGTTAATGCCATCGGCAAAAGAAACAGCCAGGCCAGGTTCTCAGGGATCTTCACAGGATCCTGTCTGAGTCAAGTACTGGGCTGCGTGCTGGGAACACAAACAGCCATGGTGTTAAGCCACCAGTGTTGAGTGACAAGTCTAGGCACTGGCCTTACTCTCAGGCTAGTTGGGAGACGGGCATTTAAACACAAGATGTGGCAAATCTTAGAAAAAGAATGAAGCGTCCTGCTAAAAAACTAAAGAGGGGCAAAGATGAATCTACAACATCCATGCAAATAACCACAGACACGGGCACAAGGGATGCATGGCTACGTGGTTTATGACACTGAAAACTTGCAAACAGCCCCCATGTCCATCAGTAGGGGAGCAGCCATGTCAGGATGCAGCCGGAGCTGCAGGCACAGGTGGGGCATGCACCAGCCCCATGTCTGTGGGCCTCTTATTCCACTGCCCTCAGCTCCTGCCCACAGCCCTGCCTATCACAGAGTCCTTGTTCTGCTGTGAGTGACCCAGTGTGTTTCTACAAAGAGGCTTTGCTTCCAAAGTGCAGCCGTTTTCCCTGAGTGTGAGTGTGTGTGTGTATGCATGTGTGTGTGTTATAAACCTAGTTTTGTGTTGCTCCCTGTGTAATTGCAAATAATGTGTAATCTCTTTTGCTTCTCCTCTCTCTCATCACTCCCCTGGGTCTCCGGTGGAGGACCCCAGGGCTCATCCCTCGGCCTTCTGTCTTCCCCATCCACACCTATTCCCTAGGGGAGCTGGAGATGTTGACATCTCACAGTTGGATGCTTTCCAGCCTGGTCCTGTCTCTTAAGCTCCAGAATCATGTGTTCAAGCGTCCTACAGGGCATCATCACACCAAATCACACTTGGCAAAGCCAGGACCAAACTCCTGATCTCCACTGTGCCCACCCCTACCCCTCCCTCAGCCTTCCCTGCCCAGCTGCGAGCAGCCCCATCCCTCCAGAGCCTCAGGCTCCAAACTGCGCTGCGGCCTCCATCCCTCTTTCTTTCTTAACACCCCTCATCCAGTCCATCTGCAACTCCTGTTGGCTGCATCGCATCACAAAATGTCCAGAACCTGACCCATCCTCCCCTCCTCCACTGCAACCACCCTGGCCTGAACCCCACCGTCTGTCACCGGCCTGTCTGCAGTGGCCACTTCACAGGTCTCCTGGCCTCTTCGCGAATCCCCTACAGTCTGTTCTTACATCACAGCCAGAGTGATCACGTTCAAGCAAGTCGGTTAGCGGTCCTCCTCCTCTGCTCAAAATGACTCCAGGCTCCCCACGTTACTTGGAGCAGAGGCCAAAGTTCTTAGGATGCCTGAAAGGCCCTTATGATCACACCCCCGCCCCGGGCTGCTCTCCCCTTCCCTCACTGCATTTCAGCCACACTGGCCTCTTTACTCTTTCTTGAACCCGCCAGGCATGTCCCTGCCTCAGGGCCTTTGCACCGACTACACTGGCTATTCTCTTGACCTGGAACATTCTCCCTCCAGTTTTCCACATTGGCACTCAAGTCTTGGCTCAAATGTCACCTTCTCTGGCCACCCTACTTGAAATTGCAATTAGCCCCTTGCCCTGTTTTCCTAGTGGCCCTTATCCTGTCATTTTTCGTTTTTCTACCCCACGATAGAATTCACTTACTGCATTTATTGCTTACTGGCTGTCTCTCTCCCAACAAAAACAAACAAAAGGCTCTATGAAGGCAGGATTTTTGTCCGTTTTGTTCACAGCATATCCACATTGCCTGGAACAGTGTCTGGCCATCAGCAGGCACTCAATAAGTATTTGTTGAATTAACAAAACTGCTTTGGGGCTTGTCCTCTGTGGCTCATTCACAGCAAATTTAAACCCCAAACTGCTGAAGAAAATAAGAAAGCAAACAAGAAACAGAAGAAAACAACCTCAGGAGACCTAAGACTTGGGGTAGAGGCCAGCCCTCTCACTGATGTGCTGCATGACCGTGGGCAGGTCCCACCCCTTTCTGTGCCTCAGTCTCCCCTTCTGCAGAACAAGGACTGGATTGGGTGTTCTCTAAGGACCCTCCCAACTCTAACAATGGACAGCTCCCTCCTGCCACTTTCCAGTAGAAACTCAAACTAGTTCTAATCACGCGGTCAGCCAGAGAAATCGGGTGTATTAAGACTTACTGTGTGCAGGCAGTCACGTAATGCGTCAGAACGTCAGACCTGGCCACGTCATCATCTGCTGGTACAGAAGATAAGCTTTGAGCCTAGAGAAGGTGGTCTGAACTCAGATCCCCACTGTGGGGCTTGTGAGACCTTGGGGGTCTCACTCAATCTCTCTAAGTCTTTGTGGCCCATCTACACACGGGCATCCTGATAGGACCCACTCCACGGGGATGTTGACATGGGGCAGGATTTGAACTAAAGCCTGCTTGATTCCACAGCCTGGCTCTGAATTAATGAGGCAAATTCTTTGCTTCAAAGCCAAAGCAAGCAAACAGAAATGAACACAAAATATCCAACCTGCCGAACGCTCTATGTTCACGCCAGACCCCCATGCATGCATCCTCTGAGTGTTCCTTGTTGGGACCCATCTGCCACCCGCCAATTGCCTTATTAAAGGTAGCGCCTGGTACCAACGGCCCAGGTGCAACCATAGCTCTGTGGCCGCATGGGCGTCCCCCTGGCAGGCGTGGCCCACAGCTGCACTGTCTGGTCTGACAGCCAGAGGCCCTGGCAAGAGGCAGGTATCCTGGAGCATGCAGAGAACGTCAACTTCCACCCCAGGAAGCTCATCTCCTCCCAGCTCTACTGCATGCTAGCTCTGGTACTTTGGGCAAGAGCTAGTCACTTTTACTCTCTGAGCCTCAATTTTCCTTCTGTAAAATGGATTGTAATAATAAGCCCATCTATATCTTGTCTTGTAGCGAGATGTAGCTGTGATACAGTCTAGAAAGCACGTGTCATACAGACAGGCAGCTAATGAATGTCACACTCTGGAACTGGACACCTTTGTTTCCAATTCTGGCCCTACCATTCTCGAGCCGTGGAACCTCCGTTTTCTCCTCTGTAAAATGGGTACAATAATGGCACCAACCTCAGGGGGCTACTATGAGGGTGAAATAAGGGGATAATGGTACTACCTAGTTCACAAGTTTGTCTTAATGAGCTATTCCATGTGGTGCAGGAAAACATGCCTGGCGTAGAGAAAATACCAAGAATGTGAGCTGTCATGTGGGTGGCCCAGGTGGAGAGACTTGTCCCAAGCCTGGTTGGTCTTTGAACGTTTAGCCTGGCCTATGATCGCTTACCTAAAATCTCCCTGCTTTTCCCACCTTCTCCTTTCTGATGCCCCTGTTTGACATAGGTGAGACTGGATAGATCAAGGTGTTCAGGGCCTCCAGGCAGGGATGGGGCTATGGGCACGTAGGACTGGGACCCAACCCCTCAGCCCCACTCTCCACCCCACGCTTTCTGAGCCATCCATCCTTCTCAGGAAACTGACAGAGCCACCCTGCCACTGGGACCAGCATGGACACCCACCTAGAGGTCCAAGGGGCAGCCCCAGCGCAGAGGAGATTTTGAGAGCCCACACCCCTGACCTGAGTGGGGAGGGGTTGAGCCTCTGGGCCACAGACCGCAGGTGCTGACTCATGGCCTCTGCTGGGTGGTATAAAGGAACCAGCCCAGGGGCTTCCTACAGCCAGAGGGACGAGCTAAGCAGGCAATGGCCCAGGGGACATTGATCCGTGTGACCCCAGAGCAGCCCACACATGCCGTGTGTGTGCTGGGCACCTTGACTCAGCTTGACGTCTGCAGGTGAGAGGGGCACCTTCTGGGGTTGGGGGGGCAGGTCAGGAGATGCTGGATGAGCCAGTTCTACTGACACAGAGCATGTGTTTGGGCCAGGCTCCAGGCTCCAGCCTCTGCAGCCACTGCCAGGGGAGCAGCTGGAGAGAGAAGATCCCAGCAGCCGTGGGCAGTGCCAGTCTCATGGCTGTGGGTTTTTTGCCATGTACAAGTGCAAATTCCCCAGGACCACACCACAGATAAATTATTGTGGGGCAAACTAGGCCAGCCATCTTCCTGTCTTCATCGAGGCAACAGAAACTTACAGAGGGTCTGTGATTTGCTCAAGGTCACACAGCAAGTGTGCCCTGGAAGTAAGTTTAGCCCCTGGGCCTCCTGGTTCACAGCACAGTACATCTCTTAGCTAAGCGTCTCCGTGGGTGTGTAATAGTGTGGGTGGGGATGGTGAAACAGAGCTCTTTGGCGTGGCAGAGACTGAGGTAGGAAGCCTGGACCTGCTGCTGGCTAGCTGAGAGGCCTTGGGCAACTGAGCTTCAGTGTCCTCATCTGTGAAATGGGGATAATACTCACATCATGGGCTGGTTATAGGAATTCAATGTGAAAAAATGTGCAAATGTTGGTTGAGTACTTAGCACAGTGGTGGGCCCATCCCTGGTAGTTTTTATTCACTCATTTAACAAACGCTGTTTGCCATATGCCCTGTGGCTGGGTCTGGGTTAAACGAGAGAGTGGAGGAACGCTCTCAGGGAGTGTGCAGGGTCATTGTTGTTATTGTAGAACAGGAATTAAAAGAAATTTTAAAATGTGTAAGCAGAAACTCAGCTCTGTGTTAAAACAAACAAACAAACAAACAAAAAACAATTTTCCCTGAAAAAAAAAAAAAAAAGAGCTGGAGTCCCTTGAAAATTAACTGCCTGGTTTTTTTGTGTGTGTGTGGCTAGTGAGCCTTGTTGCTCCTCCTTTCCCAGGCATCGTGAAGACCCGTTTCTCTAGCTGTGCAGCTGCAAGGCCACTAGACAGATATACTCAAGCCATAAAACATGTTTTTCCTTAAAAAGTAAAAACTAATATAATGCATGTCTCAATTAAATAACTGTCTTTATTTCTTTCCCCCTGCACAGATCTCCCCCCACCCTGTGAAATGCTTAAAATATAACTTAACTCTTTGTTCAGGGCTCGGTCTTTTTAAATGTGAATCCGACTTAGCTAGTGCACCTAAATAATAAATCCTCCTCAACCCCTCGGTCTCTCTGATTCCTGAATTATCCTGCAACAATTGCTGTTGTCAGGAATAGGAGTGGTTGCCCCGGCTTCCCCATCCCAGGCTGGGCATCGGTGGCCCTAGAATGGTGCCCAGAGGAGTGTCAGGGACATTTCTCTGAAAGCGTCACTTGCTGCCTGAGCCCCAGCTGCCACATAACAGCAGTAAATGTCAGATGGTCTCCCAGGGCCACATGGGGGAGGCAGGAGACCAAGAAGTTGGGGAGAAAAGGAAAAAGAAAATCTCCTGACATCGTTTGAGGCAACCGCAACTCCTCTGAGGATGAGTGTGGAGGAAATGAGAGGGCCTCTCCCAGCATGCGCAGGCTAACCCTCTACCCAGCGTCCAGGAGTAGTGATCAAGATCACAGGTGCTTCCTCTGGCCCTGGAGAGGTGCGTGGACAGCTGGTCAGGGTTGGGCAGAGAGGAAGGCACTGCTCATTTCTCCCAGAAATGATGGGGACTCTGGAGTTCACAGGTACCTCAAAATCCTTCTTTTCTCCTCCTTCAGCCACACATTGAGTCCTGTCACTCTATCCCCCTGAACATCTCACATAACAATGGCTAATCTTTACATCACACTTCCTACATTCAACTCATTCAACGGCCTTGGGAGGCAGTTAATATTGTTATTCCCATTTTATAGAAGAGGAAACGGAGGCTCCAAGAAGTCAAGTAACCCACCTCAAGCCACACAGCTAGTAAGCAGGGGAGACAGGACTCAACCCAGGCAGCATGACTCTAGGACCCTCCTCTCTCCCCGTGGGTCCCCAGTCCAGCCCTTCCTGTCGCTTCTTATCTGTTCCTAACATAGCCCCAGACAGTGCCTCCCTCCCATCTCCTGAGCAGCCATCAGCCTCTTCCTGAACCACATAGGTGGGACGGCCACTCCCCCCTCACCTCCACCCACATATGCATACCTCCATACCTTTGCTCAAGCCCTTCTTTCTGTCCCCAAAGTCAGGAACCCGGGAGGCAGAGGTTGCAGTGAGCCAAGATTCGGCTACTGCACTCCAGCCTGGGCGACAGAGTGAGACTCTGTCTCAAAAGCAAGAGGCACAAACACCTACTTGCGGGTCACATAAATTAAAGGTGGCAAGCCGGGTGCGGTGGCGCGTGCCTGTAATCACAGCACTTTGAGAGGCCAAGGTGGGCAGATCACTTGAGGCCAGAATTTCGAGACCAGCCTGGCCAACATGGGGAAACCCCGTCTCTACTAAAAATACAAAAAAATTAGGAACCATGCCATGAGGCACAGGACAGAATAAATAAAGCATTATGATGGCCAGGCACAGTGGCTCACGCCTGCAATCCCAGCACTTTCGGAGGCAGAGGAGGGCGGATCACAAGGTCAGGAGATCAAGACTATCCTGGCCAACATGGGGAAACCCTGTCTCGCCTAAAATTACAGAAATTAGCCGGGCATGGTGGTGCGCAGCTGTAGTCCCAGCTACTTGGGAGGCTGAGACAGGAGAATCGCTTGAACCCAGGAGGCAGAGGCTGCAGTGAGCTGAGATCATGCCACTGAACTCCAGCCTGGGCGACAGAGACTCTGTCTCAAAAAAAAAAAAAAAAATTAGATGGGAGTAGTGGCACATGCCTGTAATCCCAGCTACTTAGGAGACTGAGGCATAAGAGTGCTTGAACCTGGGAGGTGGAGGTTGCAGTGAGGGAAGATTGCACCACTGCACTCCAGCAAGGGCAACAGAGTGAGACTCTGTCTCAAAAAAAAAAAAAAAAAAGTTAAAGGTGGCAAAGCCAGGACTGTCTGACCCTAAACCCACCCTGCTTCCCAGCACACCCTGCCTCCAAATGCTGTGGAGTGGACCCCCCTGGGCACTGCTCCCTGTGGGCAGAGCTTATTCAGCTTCCAAAGGATTTGGTAAAGGCCTAGAAGGAGTGGGGGTCCAGGAGGTGCCAACTGCAAAGGGCAGTGGGCATTCAGAAGCTGCCATCCATGGTCTCTCTTCTTCCTCCCAGGGTCTCCTTCTGAATAGGAGACCACTTGATATGACAGTGGGGAGCCTGGGCAAGTCTGTTTGTAGCTCTGAGCCTCGGTTTACCCATCTGCAAAATGGGAAAATGAACACCCCTTGCTGGGTTATGGCAAAGATTAAATTATATAATGTACACCAAGTGTCTGGCAGAGGGTCCCCTTTCCAATGCAAATCAAAGAAAATGACTAAGGTACATGTCAATCCTTTTCAGAGGTTTTTTCCAAGGTTGGAAAAGAATACAGAAACAGAAAAAATCTGTGGTCTGTGCTTTTTCCTAAATGGGTCTGAGGACTTCAATATTTAAAGGGAAAAGAGTGGGTATTGGGCCGGGTGTGGTAGCTCATGCCTGTAATCCCAGTACTTTGGGAGGCCGAGGAGGGCGGATCACCTGAGGTCAAGAGTTTGAGACCAACCTGGACAACATGGTGAAACCGCATCTCTACTAAAAATACAAAAAATAGCCGGGCGTGGTGGCGGGCCCCTGTAATCCCAGCCACTTGGGAGGCTGAGGCGAGAGAATCACTTGAACCCGGGAGGCAGAGGTTACAGTGAGCTGAGATCGCGCCATTGTACTCCAACCTGGGCAACAAGAGCGAAACTCCGTCTCAAAAAAAAAACAAAAAACAAAGAGTGGGTATTGGGGGAAAAAGGAAGAAAGAGAAAAAAGATGGGTAGATAAGAGGCAAGTGGTTGCGTTCTTTTGAGTCTTTCATCGGATTTCACTGAATACGTTCTCCGTGTGAGGCGGGGAGAGGACTAGTCACTTATGCCTTGGGCTCAGTGAATCTATATTGTCACATAAGATAAGCACAGCAAAGGAAGAAATCAAATATGCATTTGTTGCAGGTGAGCAGAGGTATGACTTTGATTTCTGTCCTTTGTTCCATGCCTGTGAAGATAAGCTATTCACCGACATTGTGAGGGTAATTCAACAGAACTGGTTCAGGGGAAAGATCTCAGGCTCACAAGGAATTTCTTTGTGGGCAAATTGTAAGGGAGGTATGTAGCCTTTTTTTTTTTTTTTTTTAAATCTTTGTAGCTATCTCATTTAGCAACAAAATGGGACTGGGCGCAGTGGCTCACACCTGTAATCCCAACACTTTGGGAGGCTGAGGTCAGCGGATCACAAGGTCAGCAGATTGAGACCATCCTGGCCAACATGGTGAAACCCTGTTTCTACTAAAAATACAAAAATTAGCTGGGTGTAGTGGCATGTGCCTGTAGTCCCAGCTACTCGGGAGGGTGAGGCAGGAGAATCGCTTCAACCAGGGAGGTGGAGGTTGCAGTGAACAGAAATCTCGCCACTGCACTCCAGCCTGGGCGACAGAGCGAGACTCTGTCTCAAAATAATAAATAAATAAATAAAAATAAAAAGTAAGAAAGAAAATGGGGCCGAGTGTGTTGGCTCATGCCTGTAATCCCAGCACTTTGGAAAGCCCAAGTGGGCGGATCACTTGAGGTCAGGAGTTCGAGACCAGCCTGGGCAACATGGTGAAACCCCATCTCTACTAAAAATATAGCCAGGCGTGGTGGAGTGTGCCTGTAATCCTAGCTACTCGGGAGGCTGAGGCACAGGAATTCCTTGAACCCTGGAGGCGGAGGCTGCAGTGAGCTGAGACAATGCCACTGCACTCCAGCCTGGTGACAGCGCGAGACCCTGTCTCAAAAAAAAAAAAAAAAAAAGGAAAAGAAAAAGAAAGAAAGAAAGAAAAATAAAATGGGAGGCAGGTTTGCATGATCCACTTCCCAGCTTGACTTTTCCCTTTGGCTTAGTGAGTTTGGGGTCCTGAGATTTATTTTCCTTTGACAGCAGTGAGGACTGCATGAGTCTCTGTGTGTGAGGGTGGCAGACACTGAGTGCCACCCTCATGGGGGTGGTTGGTCAGGAGATGGCAGATGCTGGAGTTGGAGGAATGATGTCGCTGTCTGGGGCTCAAGCTCCCAGTGCTGGCTGTACGGAGGGTATTGGAAGTTACAAGAAGATTCAGCTCTGGATGGTCTTACGATAACACACATGGGTCACATGCATGACGGCATGCACACACCTGGTGTGAACCCCAGATGGTTATGAAAGTTCCTTGTTTAGGAGCTGAGAACATCTGGAACACAGCCAGAGGAAGCACACAGATCTTAGAGTCAAATCCCAGTGGCTCAGTTCCCAGCTGGCCCTTACCTCTCTGAGCCTCAGTTTCCCCATCTAGCAGACAGAGTGGTTATAAAGGTGCCAGACCCACCATTTGTGCCAGACCCACCTGTTTGTTCCCCTCTTGAGGAAGTCACGTGGGACAGAGGGGGCTGAGGCGGACCTAGACCCTCAGTCCACCTGCTGTGCGCCCCTCGGTCTCCATTGTCTTTTGAGCCCCTTATTCATTTTCTTGGTGGGCCAGACACACGGCATGTCCCTCTCCTGTCCCCATCCTCTGACCACAGTGCCCAGGCAGTTGGAAGTCCTGGCTTATCACTGAGGCTTTCAGAGAATGAAGAAAAACAACAGTACACAGAACCAAGAGAATGAGCCTCTGGGCTTTGGCAGAGAAACAAGAGCCTTGGTTAACTTTTGGTTTGGCCAGGTAGGTGTATCATAAATGGAGGCACCTGAGCAGAAAGGCACCAGTGCCACGGGGGCATCTCCTGCCTGGGAACTGCCCACTGCACTCCAGCCTGGGTGACAGAGCAAGACTCTGTCTCAAAAATAAATAAATAAATAAATAAAATAACATCCCCAGCCAGTAACACCCACTCCCTGTCTCCCCGGCCCTGCCCCCAGCTTCTGCCTGTGGCTGCATTTCAGCCGGGCATTCAGCAGAAGCTGTGGGACTGCATGACTGGGGCAGAGCCTCAGTGTGCTCATCTGTAAAATGGGAAGAGGGATGCCTGCCTCACAGTAGCAGGACCTCATAGTGCTGCTGTGAATGTTCAGCTAATGAGACAATGGGTGTAGAACGCCAGGCTCACAGTAGCTCTCAACAAATACCAGCATATGCATTCTCTCCAGCCTCAGTTTCTTCTTCATTCGTAGAAGGGGAACTCCAATAGTACCTGTGTCACAGAGTTGTCATGGAGATGCCTGTAGAGACAGGGTTTAGCCATGTTGCCCAGGCTGGTCTCAAACTTCTGGACTCAAGCAATCCACCTGCCTCAGCTTCCCAAAGTGCTAGGGTTACAGGCATGAGCCACCATGCCTGGCTCTGTGTATGGCTTTTCTGCATAAGAAAGTAGCAATAACAATGCATGCCACAGACATAATGCTTTTTTTTGAGACGGAGTCTCGCTCTTGTCACCTAGGCTGGAGTTCTATGTTGAGACCTTGGCTCACTGCAATCTCCACCTCCCAGGTTCAAGCGATTCTCCTGCCTCAGCCTCCTGAGTAGCTGGGATTACAGACACCCGCGACCACACCTGGCTAATTTTTTTGTAATTTTAGTAGAGACAGGGTTTCACCATGTTGGCCAGGCTGGTCTCTAACTCCTGACCTCAGGTAATCCACCCTCCTCGGCCTCCCAAAGTGCTGGGATTATAGGCATGAGCCACCGTGCCTGGCCATCATAATGCTTTATTTATTCTATCCTGTGCATCATGGCATGGTTCCCTCAGATTCCACTCAGAAATCAGGGTAATTCAACAAACTTGTATTAGCATCTTCTTTGGCAGTGGTTCTCACACTTGAGTGTGTATCAAAAGCATCTGGAGAGTGTGTTAAAACAGATTGCCGCTGGGCACTGTGACTTACGCCTGTAATGTCAGCACTTTGGGAGGCTAAGGCAGGAGGATCACTTGAGGCCAGGAGTTCGAGACCAGCCTGGGCAACATACTGAGACTCTCATCTCTATAAAAATTTTTTAAATTAGCCAGATGTGGTAGTGTGTGCCTGTAGTCCCAGCTACTAAGGAGGCTGAGGCAGGAGGATTACTTGAGCCCAGGAGTTCAAGTCTGCCGTGAGCTATGATTGTGCCTCTGTACTCCAGCAAGAACCCCTCTCTGAAAAACCAAAACAAACAAAAAACATGGCCGGGCGCGGTGGCTCAAGCCTGTAATCCCAGCACTTTGGGAGGCCAAGACGGACGGATCACAAGGTCAGGAGATCGAGACCATCCTGGCTAACACGGTGAAACCCCGTCTCTACTAAAAAATACAAAAAACTAGCTGGGCGAGGTGGCGGGTGCCTGTAGTCCCAGCTACTCGGGAGGCTGAGGCAGGAGAATGGCGTGAACCCGGGAGGCGGAACTTGCAGTGAGCTGAGATCTGACCACTGCACTCCAGCCTGGGTGACAGAGCAAGACTCCGTCTCAAAAAAACAAACAAACAAACAAAAAAACACCACACATTTCTGGGCCCCACTCCTAGAGTTTCCAACTCAGTAGGTCTGAGCAGAGCCCAAGAATCTGCATTTTTAACATTCCCCAGTGAGGCAGATGCTGCTGTTTCGAAGATCACACTTTGGGAAGCATTGGTCTTTAGGAAGTGCTGGATGCTGGGCACAGCAGGGTGGCACCAATGCAGAGAAAGAGGCAGTCATGATGTGGTAGGAATGGCACCAGGCTGGGCTGCAAGAGGACCCAGACCTGCCATTATCAGCCGGCACCCAGACACGTCACTTTGCCTCTCTGAACCTGTTTTCTCATCTGTAAAAGAATAACAATGGCTCACTCATAGGATGATTGTGAAAACAAAGGTTAATGGCCACACAGAGAAAGGTGACTAGCTTGTCATCTGCTGCAGGTATGTGAACGCCAACTCAGGCAACAGTGTCAGGATGGGAGAAGGTGCCAAGACCGAAATGTCACTGAGGATGACAGAAATTCTAAATGTCAAACTCCCATATGGAGGCGGGGAGAATAACCTGACGCTGAATGTGACTGAATGTGTTGATCAGACTTCCCGTGACTTTGAGCTGTAAATAAACATTTTTATATTTTCACCTTTTGCCGTTCATATGCACACAAGGCAAAAATTGGTATGCTTATTTTTTTTTCTTTTTCTTTTTTCTTTTTTTTTTTGAGACATAGTCTCGCTCTATCACCCAGGCTGGAGTGCAGTGGCACGATCTCGGCTCACTGCAAGCTCCGCCTCCCGGGTTCATGCCGTTCTCCTGCCTCAGCCTCCTGAGTGGCTGGGACTGCAGGTGCCTACCACAATGTCTGGCTAATTTTTTGTATTTTTAGTAGAGACGGGGTTTCATGGTGTTAGCCAGGATGGTCTCGATCTCCTGACCTCATGATCCGCCCGCCTCAGCCTCCCAAAGTGCTGGGATTACAGGCGTGAGCCACCGCGCCCAGACTTTTTTTTTCTTTTCTGTGGAGACAGGGTCTCGCTATTTTGCCCAGGCTGGTCGAAAGCAGTCCTCCCACCTCAGCCTCCCAAAATGCTGGGATTACAGGTGTGAGCCATCGTGCCTGGCCAGCACACTAACTTTTTAAAAAATCTACTACCACATGCCCCTTGCTTTTTCTTTTTTCTTATGAAGATGCTGATTTTGGTTCAAGTGTTTTTTTGATGGCCTGCCACTTTTCCAGACCTCAGCCATCATATCACACTCAAGAGTACAGGGTTTTACCTAGGATCAAGAGAGAGACAAACAGAGGCGTGGCGTGGTGGCTCATGTCTGCAATCCCAGCACTTTGGGAGGCCAAGATGGGAGGATCCCTTGAGCCCAGGAGTTGGAGACCAGCCTGGAGATAAGGAGACTCCATCTCTACAAGCAATAATTTTTTAAAAATTAGCCAGGGGTGATAGCATGTACCTGTGGTCCCAGCTACTCAGCTACTCAGGAGGCTGAGGTGGAAGGGTCACTTCAGCCTGGGAGGCTGAACTGCAGTGAGCTGTGATTGTGCCACTGCACTCTAGCCTGGATGAGAGAATGAGATCCCATCTCTTAAGAAAAGAGAGAGAGAGACATTCAAAGACAGAGGGTGTATTAGTTTCCTGTTTGTTAAAAGAAACACAAGACAAATTAAATTTAACAGTTTAGTGGAGCAAATAACAATTTGTGAATCAGGCAGCCCCCTCTACCCAAACCAGAATAGTTTCAGAAAGACTCAGGAGCTGCCACATGGTTGAACAATATTTATGAACAGAAAAAGGAAACTGACTCACAGAACACAGAAGCGAGGCTCAGAAACAGCTGGATTGACGACAGCTTGGCATCTGCCTCATTTGAACATGGTTTGAACAGTTGGCTGCCTGAGATCGGCCAAAACAGTAGTTGGTATAAAAGTAGGTCACGGGTTGTTTATACCTCCAGTTAGGTTATAGCTTACTATGTACAAAGAAACCTTTCAGCCGAACTTAAAATACACAAAGAGGCAGCTGTGGGGTAAACTTAATATAACACATTGCTGCTGTAACAAATCACCACAAACTTAGTGACTTCAAACAGCACAAATGTATTACCTTCCAGTTTGCAAGATCAGATGTCCAAAAAATGAATCTCACTTGGCTAAAATCAAGGTGTCGGCAGGGCTGCATTCCTTCTGGAGGCTCCAGAGGAGAACTCATTCCTTGCATCTTCTAGAGGGGCCCACATTCCTTGGCTTGTGGCCCCTTCCAGCAACAGCATCACTCTGATCTCTGCTGCCTATCACCACAGTTTCCCTGAATCAGACCCTCCTGCCTCCTTCTCATAAAGAACTTTGTTTTACCAGAAAGTGGTCCCAATCCAGACCCCAAGACAGGGTTCTTGGATTTTGCCCAAGAAAGAATTCAAGGTGATCCATAAAGTGAAAGCAAGTTTATTAAGAAAGCAAAGGAATAAAAGAATGGCTACTCCATAGGCAGGGCAGTCCCAAAGGCTGCTGGTTGCCCATTTTTATGGTTATTTCTTGATTATATGTTAAACAAGGGGTGGATTATTCATGAGTTTTTGGGGTAAAGGGTGGGCAATTCCCTGAACTGAGGGTTCCTCCCCCTTTTAGACCATATAGGGTAACTTCCAGGCATGCTAATGTATTACAATTAGTGTATAATGAGCAGTGAGGACAACCAGAGGTCACTCTTGTCATCATCTTGGTTTTGATGCGGTTTGACCGGCTTCTTTACTGCCAACTGTTTTATCAGCAAGGTCTTTATGACCTGTATCTTGTGGTCTTTATGACCTCCTATCATACTGTAACTTAGAATGCCTAACTTACTGGGAATACAGCCCAGCAGATCTCAGCCTTATTTTACGCAGCCCCTATTCAAGATGGAGTTGCTCTGGTTCAAATGCCTCTGACACTTGTGGTTACATTGGGCCCATCTGGCTAATCTAGCATAATCTCCCCATCTCAAGATCATTAACTTAATCACATTTGCAAGTCTCCTTTTCTGTGTAAGGCAACATATTCACAGGTTTGGGGGCCTAGTCATCTTTGTGGTCATCTTTGGGAGACCATTGTTCTGCCTACCACAGAGGGTTGATCTCATTTTAAGGAAGAAATCCCTTTTGGTTGGAGTGATAAAGGGAGGATTCATTGGCAGAGGACCCACTGAGATGGGCCTTCCGGGCTGGATTGGATTCTGCAAGAAGGATGTGGGAGGGGAGAGCCCTCCAAATGAGGGACAGGTGATACGCAAAGCCTGGGAGATGGGAAAGTAGGGGGCAGGTGCAGGGAACTGTGGGCCATTCAGTCTGACCATAGCACAGGGAGAGCAGCCCGGGGGACCACTAGGGGCCAGGCCAGGGCCTACCCCCACTCTCTTTACGAAGCAGAGATCCAATATGCCTAACCCTGAGTTTGGGAAAGTGACTTCACCTCTCCGTGCCTCAGCTTCCTCATCTGTAAAATGAACAGTACCCGCCTTACAGGCTGGTGGTGAGAACCGAATTAGTTAATGTGTGGAAAGAATGTGAACAGTGCCTGGAGCAGAGTAAATTGCCTGTAAGTAACTGCTTTCATTTAAGAATATGAAATTGATCCCAGCACTTTGGGAGGCCGAGGTGGGAGGATCACGAGGTCAGGAGATCAAGACCATCCTGGCTAACGTGGTAAAACCCCATCTCTACTAAAAATACAAAAATTAGCCGGGTGTGGTTGCGGGCACTTGTAGTCCCAGCTACTCGGGAGGCTAAGGCAGGAGAATGGCGTGAACCCAGGAGGCGGAGCTTGCAGTGAGCCGAGATGGAGCCACTGCACTCCAGCCTGGGCGACACAGCAAGACTCCGTCTCAAAAAAAAAAAAAAAAAGAATGTGAAATTGACTTCATGAGGGTAGAATGAGAGCCCAAGCCAAGGTGGGCAGGAGATGGAATGAAATCTCCTCTTCTGTCTACTTCAGACCTCTTAGGTTCTTCAAAGGTTATGTCAAATTCTATCTCCTGAAGGATCAACATCAGAATGTTAGTGATTGCCTTGTAAATCAATGAAAATGACCAAGACAAGTCTCAATCATTTTAGGAGGTTTATTTGCCAAAGTTAAGGACACGTGTATGGGAGGCAGGTCTTTGCCCTTCTCTAAAGATGATTTTGAGGCCTTGGATATTTAAAGGAGAAAAGGTGGATACTGGAAGAAGAGGAAGAAATGTTTTTAATGTGTGGGTGGATAAGAGACAAACAGTTGCATCCTTTTGAGTCTTTGATCAGCCTGTCACTGAAAACACAATTTTCTTGTGAGGCAACATAGAGGAATAGTCACTTATGTGTTCATCTAGCTCAGTGAATCTGCATTTTTACATAAGATAACATAAACATAGTGGAGAGGGAGCACTTAGATATGCATTTGTCTCAGGGGAGCAGAGGGATGACTTTGAGTTCTGTCCTTTGTCCTGTACCTGTAAAGATAAGCTATCAGCCAGGGGTGGTGGCTCACACCTGTAATCCCAACACTTTGGGAGGCCAAGGTGGGTGGATCACCTGAGGTCAGGAGTTTGAGACCAGCCTGACCAATATGGAACCCTATCTCTACTAAAAATACAAAAAATTAACTGGGCGTGGTGGCATGCACCTGTAATCCCAGCTACTTGGGAAGCTGAGACAGGGGAATTGCTTGAACCTGGGAGGTGGACGTTGCAGTGAGCTGAGATCGTGCCACTGCACTCCAGCCTGGGCGACAGAGTGAGACTCCATCTCAAAAAAAAAAAAAAAAAAAAAAGAGAAGAAAAACAAAGATGAGCTATAAATTTACATTGTTGCTAGGGAGAAATTCAGCAGAACTATTTTAGGGTAAAGATCTTTGGGGCCCACAAGGAATTTCCTTATGGGCCAATTGTGAGGGAAGTATGTAGATTTTTATCTTTATAGTTATTTTATTTATGAACCATGAGAGGCAGGTTTGAGGGACCCAGTTCCCAGGACTCTTCCCTTTGGTTTAGTGAGTTTGTGGTCCCAAGATTTTGTATTTTCCTTTCACAGTCTCTAAGTGGTAAGATTCATTTTCTTCTAGGCAATTTATGTCTTCTTCCTCCCTCCCTCCCTTCCTTCTTTCCTTCTTCTTTCTCTTTTTCTCTCCTTCTCCCCTTCTTCCCCTCCCACTCCTTCTTTCTTCCGGTATACTGTATTAGCTATCTATGCTGTGTAACAAATTGTCCCAAAACTTAGTGGCTCAAAATGATAACATTTATTATATCCTAATTTCTGCACGTCAGCAATCCAGTATGGCTTAGCTGGCTTCTCTGCTCCAAGGTTTCTCATAATCAAGGTATTGGTAGAGCCATAGTCATGCTAAGGCTCGACCAGGGAAGGTGCCACTTCCAAGCGCACTCATATGGCTGTTGGTAGGATTCAGGGCCTTGTAGGGTGTTGGAACCTCAGTTCCTCCATGGCTGTTGGC
Organism: Trachypithecus francoisi; assembly: GCF_009764315.1. NCBI lineage: Eukaryota > Metazoa > Chordata > Mammalia > Primates > Cercopithecidae > Trachypithecus > Trachypithecus francoisi. The sequence goes on along the minus strand of NW_022681457.1, from coordinate 107,640,108 downwards.
TGGAAGCCTCCCTCAGTTTCCTGACATGTTGGCCTCTCCATGCCACAAAATGGCAGCTTGCTTCATCAAGGTGAGCAAGCTAAGAAGGCAAGAGACAGGCAGAGAGAGAGACAGAGAGAGAGAATTCTATTGTAACCTTATGACAGAAGTGATATTCCAGCACTCTTACCATTTTCCATTGGTTAGAAGGAAGTCAGTAGGTCCAGCCCATACTCAAGGGGAGAGAATTACATAAGGGCATGAACAGCAGAGATGGGAATTATTGGGGACCATCTGAAAAATACTTTTCCTGTATTTTCCTAATTCTTTATAATGAATACATATAACTCTTAATATAAAGACAAATATTCAATACAAAGATAAAAATAGAAAATGTAATCCCAGGCCAGGTACTGTGACTCATGCCTGTAATCCCAGCACTTTGGGAGGCCAAGGTGGTGGATCACTTGAGTCTAGGGGTTCAAGACAGGCATGAGCCACAGTGCCTGGCCTATTTTTTTTTTTTTTTTTTTTTTATGACAGGTTCTCACTCTGTTGCCCAGGATGGAGTGCAGATGTTGTGGAGTGCAGAATCATGGCTCACTGCATCCTTGACCTCCTGGACTCAAGTGATCGTCCTTCTTCAGCATTTTGAGTATCCATGACTACAGGCACAAGCCACCATGCCCGCTAATTATTTTATTTTTTGTAGAGACAGGATCTCCCTATGTTGCCCAGGCTGGTCTCAAACTCCTGGGTGCAAACAATCCTCCTGCCTTGGCCTCCCAAAGAGCTGAGATTATAGTTATGAGCCACCATGCTTGGCCAAATACTTTTAAAAGTATAGGCCAGGCACATAAAAGTTTAGGCCAGGCACAGTGGCTCATTTGGAAGCCACTTTGGAAGACTGAGGCAGAAGGATCGCTTGAGGTCAGGAGTTTGAGACCAGCCTGGGTAACATAGCAAGACTCTGTATCTACAAAAAACTTTGAAAAGTAGCTGGGTGTGGTGGCATTCACCTGTAGTCCCTGCCACTTGGGAGGCTGAGACAGGAGGACCACTTGAGCACAGGAGGTCAAAGCTGCAGTGAGCTGTGATCACATCACTGTACTCTACCCTGGGTGACAGAGGGAGACCCAGTCTCAAAGAAAAAATAAATAAATACGTTTAAAAAATCTAGAGTTAAACAATATCTTAATTCCCCTTTTAATCAGGGACCTCAAAATACTTCACCTCTCTCATCCTCCTGCCAAATTATGCTCTGCCTTTTTTATCCCACAGTTTTTATGACTTTTTTGTATACAATGTTGGTTTAGATTTACTAAAATATTTACCATTTTATTTGTTCACCATTCTTTCTTGCACTTCAGACCGTTCTTACGACATCAGATGCCTCCTTCCTAAACTATGCCTTTAGAAATCGCCTTGGTGAAAGTCGGATTTTAAAATATCCGTTTTTGTTCATCCGAAAATATCTTTATTAAGATATTTTTTGGACAAGTGCACAATTCAAGGTTAACAGTTACAATTGACCCTTGAATAACATTGCGGATAGGACTGCTGACCCCCAATGGAGTTGAAAATCTGCATATAACTTTGACTCTCCAAAAATTAACTACTAATAGACTACTGTTGGTGGGAGGCTTACCAGTAACAAACAGGTGATTGACAGATATTTTGTATGTTACATGTATTATACACTGTGGTCTTACCACAAAGTAAGTGAAAGAAAAGAAAATCATAAGGAAGAGAAAAGATATTTACTGTTTATTATGTGGAAGTGGATCATCATAAGGGTCTTCAGCCTCGTCTTCATGTTGAGTAGGCTGAGGGGGAAGAGGGGTTGGTCTTGCTGTCTCCGGGGTGGCAGAGGAGGAAGGAAATCAGAGTAGAAGTGGACCCACACAGTTCAAACCTGTGCTGTTCAAGGGTGAACTATTTCCCAAAATACTATAAAGAGATGACACAACTGTTTTTTGGATATCACTGTTGTTGACAAGTCTGCTTCCAATCGAATTGTTATCTCCTCCTAGATAATCTGACTTTCCTTTCTGAATGCCTTTAAGATCCTCTCTTCGTCTTTGATATTCTTCACTTTGACTACTGTGTACGTGCATGTGCGTGTGTTTATGTGCATGTGGAGAAGGCTAATCCTTGGAGATCTACCTTATTTCTCATGAGCTCAGTAATGCTTTAAAACATATATTTTATCCACGATCCTGTTGCTTCTTAAGAGGAAGGTCCTTCAGAGTACCTGGTCTGCCACAATTCCAGAAGCAGAAGTCTATGATGCTTTGTACGTGCACAATCCTGCGTATGCACAGTGGCGTGGTGGAAACCTCTGGGTGCACACACCCCTCCATGCCTACATCCGTGTGTGGGAGCCCTTAGTGTGCACATCCCTCTGCTAGTTTTCTAGCTGAAATGCAAATCCTTCAGGTCAGGGGATTCGCTTTCTGTCACTCTCATTCCCTCCTGACAACCTTACAGTACTTACTCCCCACGGTCAGAGTAAGCACTGGCTGCTATCTGGTTTTTATACCTACTGGGAAAAGGAGTGTTAGTCAGGGTTCTCCAGAGGGACAGAATAATACAGTGTGTGTGTGTGTGTGTGTGTGTGTGTGTGTGTGTGTGTGTGTGTGTGTGTGTGAGAGAGAGAGAGAGAGAGAGAGAGTTTATTAGGGAGAACTGGCTCATACGATCACAAGGCAAAGTCCCACGATCTACAAGCTGGGGAAGAGAGAAGCTGGCAGTGATTCAGTCTGAATTTGAAAGCCTCAAACCAAGGAAGCTGACAATGCAGCCCTCAGTCTGTGGCCAAAGGCTCCAGAGCCCCTGGCAAGCCACTGGTGCAAGTGCCAGAGTCCAAAGGCCAATGAACCTGGAGTCTAGTGTCTAAGGGCAGGAGGAGCGGGAGGAAGCATCCAGCACGGGAGAAAGAAGGCAGCCAGAAGCCCCAGCGAGAAAGCTGATCCCACCTCTTCCACCTGCTTTTGTTGTAGCCATGCTGGCACTGAGGGTGGGTCTTCCTCTCCCTGTCCACTGATTCAAATGCCAACCTCCTCCAGCAACACCCTCACAGATATACCCAGAAACAATACTTTGCATCCTTCAGTCCAGTCAAGCGGACACCTAATATTAACCATCACAAGGAGAAATGCTGGGAGAGCCGTGGCTGGCCCAGCCCCTCCTCACTGCATCCTCTGCTTCCCCATCTGTCTTATCCACAGCTCTGCCCCTGAGGACTGCACGTCCTTCAGCGTCAACGCCTCTCCAGGGGTGATCGTGGATATTGCCCACAGCCCTCCAGCCAAGAAGAAGTCCACAGCTTCCTCCACATGGTCCCTGGACCCTGGGGTAGAGGTGACCCTGACGATGAAAGCGGCCAGTGGCAGCACAGGCGACCAGAAGGTGAGTGTCATAGCTGTGGGGTGGCAGTGTGGATGGATTTCAGCAAGGCAGCCACTCGCACTCTGTCCTGCCGTAATCCACAGCACCAACCTGGCAGAGCCTCTTTCCCCGTGGAAAAGCTTGTGATGGCTTCTTCCAGCCATAGTGTCCACAGGAACAATAATGTATGGCTGCCGGGGGTTCGTGGAGGTCAGGGTTTAGATTAAACTCTATTCAGCAAAACTTTCGTCAGTATCTAGCACGTGCCAGACACTGCTAGACACTGCCAGGCACTGGGAATCCAGAAATGAATAAGACAGCTGAGGGTGCAGTCCTCATGGGCTCATATAATCTATGAGTGGTGGCATCAGAGAATCTACTGGTAAACAAACAATTGCAAATGATGCTAAGTTCTATGGAGGCCACAGACAGGTAGCCCCATGGAACGCTGGTCCATGCTCCTGAATCGGTTTCCTGTGTCTGGTATAGAAAATCACCATGGTGGCCGGGCACAGTGGCTCATACCTGCAATCCCAGCACTTTGGGAGGCCGAGACAGGTGGATCACCTGAGGTCAGGAGTTTGAGACCAGCCTGGCCAACCTGGTGAAGCCTCATCTCTACTAAAAATACAAAAATTAGCTGGGCATAGTGGCGAGTGCCTGTAATCCCAGCTACTTGGGAGGCTGAGGCAGGAGAATCGCTTGAACCCGGGATGGGGAGGTTGCAGTGAGCCAAGATCGCGCCACTTCACTCCAGCCTGGGTGAAAGAGCGAAACTCCATCTCAAAAAAAAGAAAAGAAAGAAAATCACCATGGTTTGCTTAAAACAACAGAAATGTATCCTGTCACTGTTCTGGGGTTCAGAAGTCTGAGGTCAAGGTGCCAGCAGGGCCAGATTTTTCTGGAGGCTCCAGGAGAGAGTAATTGTTTGCCTCTTCCAGCTCCTGGGGGCTGTCTGACTTGTGGCTGTATCATTCCAGTCTACTTCCATGGTCACACTGCCTTTGCCCCTTCTCTGTGGAATCCCCCTCTGTCTCTCTCATAAGGGCACTTGCCATGGGATTTAGGGCCCAACTGGAGAGTCCAGGGTGATCTCCTTATCTCTAGATCCCCCCCCTTTTTTTTTTCTTTTTTTTTTATTGAGACAGAGTCTTGCTGTGTTGCCCAGGCTGGAGTGCAGGGGCGCAATCTCGGCTCCTGGGTTCAAACAATTCTCCTGCCTCAGCCTCCAAAGTACCTGGGACTATAGGCACCCGTCACCACACCCAGCTAATTTTTGTATTTTTTTTTTAGTAGAGACAGGGTTTCACCATGTTGGTCAGGCTGGTCTCAAACTCCTGACCTCAAGTGATCCGCTCACCTTGGCCTCCCAAAGTGCTGGGATTACAGGCATGAGCCACCGCCTCTGTTCTCAAGATCCTTAACTTACAACTGCAAAGACTTTTTTTCCAAATGAAATCACATCCACAAGTTCCAGGGATTAGGATATGGATGTATCTTTTTGGGGGACCACCATTCCACCTACCACACCCCCTTTGCCTGTAGATGGGCTCAACAGGACCCTCTGGGGTTCTCACAAATCTCTGAGCCAACAGCCACTTGTTCCCAGCAGAACCAGCCAAGCAGGCTTCTCCCTGGGGGAACACAGAGCTTGACTATCCAGGCAGGCGGGGGAGGGGGTGGTCAAGGAAGGCTTCCTGAAAGAAGCAGCAAGCTGAAGGATGACACGAACTACCCACCTCAGAGCAGGAGACAGGAGAGAGCTTGATGCAGAGGGGCAGCCTGTGTGCACTCTCTGGATGAGAAAAGGGTGAGACATGTTGGGGAAACTGAGGAAGTTCTATATGGCAAGAAAGGAAGACGGAGAGGGAGGTGAGGAGGGAGTCAGTTTGAAGAGTTTGGTATCAGGGACCTCATTTTTTGTGAACAACAGGAAGCCAACAAAAAGTTTTCAGCCAGTGGATAGCAAGACAGCATTTGTAATTTAGAAAGATGCCACTGACTGCGGCCTAGCAAGTAGACAGGAACTAGGGAGTGGATGGGAGGCAGGGATACCTGACAGAAGGCTGACACCATGGTCCAGGCAGAGGCAGTGATGGCCGTGGCATTTTCCTGGATTTCACTGTCTACAGGGCAGATCTGAACACCTCAGTGTGTCCCCTCAGGAGCTCCTCTTCCTCTGGTGGCAGCTCTTTGGCTCTGCTTTGGGAAACTTCCCACCGCCATTTTGCTTGGATGTGTCAACCCACATGCTCCACTGTCCTCTGGTCAATCTGAGGTGTTCTCCTAGGATTTCTGAACCTTGGGCACAGGGGATTGGTGTTTTTTCACTTCTTCCTGAAGAGACCTCCACCCACTCAAAGCTCCTGCTCCCCAGATCCCCCAGGACCCGGCCTTTCCAGGGTCTGGTTCTTCAGGTCTTTCCTTGATCCCTTCTGCTTGCCAGAGTCAGTTCTGTGGCTTATGATCAGCTCTCTCCTTCTAGTGCTTCTTCTGCCCCATCTCCAGCTGCTGGGCCCCTACTCCCTTTCCAAGATCTACCTCAAAGCGCACTCCTTCACAAACCACCCTGCCAGGCAGAGTGTCTCCATTGCTGGGCCTCCATAGGATGCTCTTCTGTAGCACCAGTCATTCAAGCTTTTTGCTTTCCCTCCATTCCCATTGGATGGGGCCACTCCTTACAGGCTATGGCCCATCTTTGTCTCCCCAGTGCCCTACCCTGAGCTGGCACATAGCAGGGGTCCAGTGGGTGTTTGTTGAATGACTAAGAGAAGTCATTAGTGATCTGCTCTCCCATAGGTTCAGATTTCATACCATGGACCCAAGACTCCACCAGTCAAAGCTCTACTCTATCTCACCGGTGTGGGTAAGTGACAACCAGGATCCTAGATTGCCGTCTCATCCCCTTCCCACCTCCTAATCCCTGCAGGATGTCTCTGTAGGAGAAACTACATCTGGAGCTTATTTTAGACTGAGCAGAGAAAAAGCACGGTTTCCAGCCAGTCAGACATCTGGGAGTTCAGAAATATTCCATCCCTAGTCAGTGAACCACAAAGAAATACAACGTGGGAGTGGTGATGTGGGGAACTTTAATTACATCTTAACATTTTACTTCTCAAGGTAGGAAATAGGTACATGGATTTTCAATATATGCATCTCCATTCCTTTTTTTTTTGAGACAGAGTCTTACTCTGTCACCCAGGCTGGAGTGCAGTGGTGCAATCTCGGCTCACTGCAACTTGCCCCTCCTGGGTTCAAGCGATCCTCCCGCCTCAACGTCCCTAGTAGCTGGGACTACAGGTGCACAACACCATGCCCGACTAATTTTTGTGTTTTCAGTAGTAATGGGGTTTCACCATGTTGGCCAGGATGGTCTCAAACTCCTGACCTCAGGTGATCTGTCCTCCTTGCTCTCCCAAAGTGCTGAGATTACAGGCGTGAACCACTGAGCCCAGCCCTCTATTCCTTTTTGATATCTCAAATATCTGTAACAAAAAGTAGATGATGACACTGTCTTATACAATAATCTAGACAGTGTTCCTCAAATTCCATTATTTATATCTCATCTTCACCATTTCTGCCATATCAATGATCCACCTGTACTCATATTTATGTAATGTTCTTCTTTAAATAAAATCCATTCTTTAACTTGACCTCATTTTGAACAATAATATCATGATTAGTATCATTATGAGTATTAAATATGTAAGTAACAGCCAGACATGGTGGCTCACACCTGCAATCCCAGCACTTTGGAAGGCGGAGGCGGGAGGATCGCTTGAGCCCAGGAGTTTGAGACCAGCCTGGGCAACATAGTGAGATCCTGTCTCTACAAAAAATTTTAGAAAATTAGCTGAGCATGGTGGCATGTGCCTGTAGTACCAGCTACCAGCAATGTGTGAGGATTGCTTGAGCCTAGAAGGTCAAGACTGCAGTGAGCCATGATTGTGCCACTGCACTCCAGCCTGGGTGACAAGAGTGAGACCCAGTTTCAAAAACTAAATATATATATATATACACACACATATATGTATAAAATATAGCATATAGAATCTTTAGGTTTCACTTCATTAATGCATTTCATTCATTAATACATATTTAAATAATACTAATACAGCACTTACTCAATTGCCAGGCATTGTGCTAAGACTTTACATTTAATCCTTACAGCAGTCCAGTGAAATTGGTATTATTACTATCCCATTTTACAGATGAGGAAACTGAGGCACAGAGTTAAACAGACTTGTCCAAGGTCACCCAATTAGTTAGTAAAGGTGTCGGGAAGTCCAGACCACAAAAGGACAGTGCTTCCCTGGCCCTAAGACGTGGCTAGGAATATGTTTAGAAGGTCATCTGGGTCGGTCTCACGTGGGACAAGGGTCACCATATCATGCTGTGGGGCACACAGATCTATTTTATTGGAATGACCTTGCGGTCATATATTCGGATGAAGGAGGAAGGATTTACAAACAAATGTTTGCTTTCTCAGCCAAGCCATTTGGACAGAGTGGGGGCATGTTCAGGGTTGCAATTTGTCCCCAGATAGAGTTACAACACATGTCATGAAGAGCCGGTGGGGCTGGTGTCACCACTGGGTCCCCCATCCCAAGGTCACTGAAGGCTGGGGCCACAGTCTTTTGAGAGCCTGGCAGGGTGTGCCTGCAGAGGTTTCACATCGAACCTCTCTTTGCGGTGGCTGGGAATTCCTTCCAAAATCCCTGGGGGTGGCCAGACGCGCAGGGTCTGGTGGACACCACAGTTGTGGCCCCACTGAAGGGGAACAGGTATGGTCAGAGGCCCCAACTCTGCTGTCCGAACTGTAGCCAGACTTACTGGGGGCCATGCGGGAGGGATGCTTTGAACCTGTGTCTCCTCTGAAGGACAGGAAGAGGGGCTCCCGCTATGGGTGCACACAGTCCCCTGGGGAAAGGACCTGCCCACTGGGGGCCAGGCTGGGTGCCCCAACCCCGGACCCTCACCAACCCTCTCCTCTTACTTGGTGGAATTTCAGAAATCTCCCTGTGCGCAGACATCACCCGCACCGGCAAAGTGAAGCCAACCAGAGCTGTGGAAGACAAGGTACCGCTCACCCAAACGCTCCTTTACTAGTTCTACTGGATTCTCCCCGGGCGCCCCCTTGTGGTGATGGGGTAAATGCTGGTCTGTCTCACGCATCCCATGTTAACTGTTAAAATTAAAAAGGCGGAGGGAAGAAAATTAGCATCCCCATTAATATTTTGGTTTATGTATTTCCCATCTATTTTACAAAATCTGATTTTCACCAATTGTGGGTTCAGAAAATGTGTTATCCTACAAACTAGAAACACTACTGAGTCACCCAGTTAACACACAGCAGAGAGGAAATTCGTGGGCAAGTCTCCATTCTGGCTCAAAAACTCCCTATTCCATGTTCTATGACTGATGGGAGAGATTTCTGCAGAGCTGCCTACATGGGGCAATAACAGAGAAAGGAAGAAATGGCGGGGGAGAGGTGGGAAGGAGCCAGGTGGGGAGAGGGAAGGTGTGTTGTGGAAAGACAAGATGGGGGTATGTGCAGAAGGGACAGGAGAATGCTGTCTTAAACCAGAGTCTTCAGGTAAACCTGAAACCCCAGAGCTGCCTGCACCATTTGATGCTGGTGTGCACTGGGGGCTGTGACCAGTAAAAAGATGAAGATCCTTTGTGGGGTCAGCAAGAATGGGAAGAAAAATTACAACTCTGGGAGTAGAACCTGTCCCTGCATCCGTCCCGAAATGCAGTCATTTCCCACGGGCAAACGCTCTCCCGTGAAGGGAGGCGCCATCGCTATTAGATCCCTATAGGGTGGGGCTGCTTAATGGGCTTTAATCTTTGGACAGATATTAACTGGCTTCTAAGAATAGTACCACACTTTGCTGAATGAGTAATTAAGAGTTCACATAATAGTAACTATTTAGATTACAATCTTGACATACATATTTAGCTGCATTTGGTTTGTCAAGCTCAACATTTTATTTATTTATTTATTTATTTATTTTTGACATGGAGTCACGCTCTGTCTCCCAGGCTGGACTGCAGTGGCACAATCTTGGTTCACTGCGACTTCCGCCTCCCGGGTTCAAGCAATTCTCCTACCTCAGCTTCCCAAGTAGCTGAGATTATAAGTGCGTGCCTCCACGCCCAGCTAATTTTCGTATTTTTAGTAGAGACAGGGTTTCACCATGTTGGCCAGGCTGGTCTTGAACTCCTGACCTCAGGTGATCTGCCTGCCTTGGCCTCCCAAAGTGCTGGGATTACAGGTGTGAGCCACCCCGCCTGGCTAACATGTCTTGAAAGCTATTAAAATTCATGTGACTGTCTTGGCCTCCTTTTTTTAAATGGATGAATTGTGTTTTGGGTGAATTTAGTTGTGACTTTTGCAGTAAAAGGCAAAAATCCACTCTTGAGATCAAAGAATTAATTGATATGGGAGCAAGATGTATAAACTGCACTGGGCTAAAGAGGTGATGGGGGCCGGGCGCGGTGGCTCACGCCTGTAATCCCAGCACTTTGGGAGGCCGAGGTGGGTGGATCATGAGGTCAAGAGATTGAGACCATCCTGGCCAACATGGTGAAACCCTGTCTTTACTAAAAATACAAAAATTAGTCGGGCATGGTGGCATGCGCCTGTAGTCCCGGCTACTCAGGAGGCTGAGGCAAGAGAATCGCTTGAACCCGGGAGGTGAAGGTTGCAGTGAGCTGAGATCATACCACTGCACTCCAGCTTGGCGACGGAGTGAGACTCCGTCTCAAAAAAAAAAAAGAGGTGGTGAGAAGTTGCTATGCCTCTTGCGAGAGTTGGAGGGCTCTACGCTAGTTTCTAAGCATGACTATTCTCTGCTGGTGTCCAGAGGACCTGGACCTGGGGCCCTTGTGGACAGGGTGCCATCCTGCTGGTGAACTGTGACAGAGACAATCCTGAATCTTCTGCCATGGACTGTGAGGATGACGAAGTGCTTGACAGCAAAGGTAAAGAGCATTTGCTAGCTAACGGGAAGGGCTTTTTACAAAGCCCTTTTGCCCATGAGGCCTGAACCTGGTGATGGCCCTCTGAAATAAGGGTTATTGAAAGCGTGTTCTTGTTGGCACATCCGTTTTATAGGTGAAGCAATGGGCAAAGGTCCTTGCGGGGGGCAAGTGACCTCTCCAAGCTCACACAGCGGTCAGGGAAGAGCTGAGGCCAGTTCTGTCTCCTGATGCCTCCTACTGGCCCCAGTTTCCATGCCTCACCCCACTGCCCAACCTAAACCCTCTTAGGTCAAACCTGGAGCCTGAAATCATTCGAAAGGAAAGCTTCTCATTCCCAGATTCACATCAGAGCAGCCCCTGAGACCTCTGCCATAGGCCGGGCACCACTCTGAGCACTTTGGAATGATTAACTCGTTTGATCTTCCCACACAAAGCTTTATAGATGGGAAAACCAAGGCACTGGGGAACTTAAGCAATTTGCCCAAGGTCACAGCACTGATATGCAGCAGACTTGGGGTTTGAACACCAGACGTCCCAACACCGGAGCGGGTTTAGGGGCATGAGGATGGTGGGGGATGCAGGACCTCTGCAGGCAAACCTCTGGGCTGCTGAGGGTGGATCTGGGGTTGAAGTGAGGATACAGTATCCACCTGTGCTAGAGGAAGGTGCTGAGGGGCTCGGGCTGGCAGGCCTTCCTGGGGAGCTCTTAGAAAAACATAGAAATGGATGTATTTTCAAGTTGCATATAGTTGGCCTGGCCTGATGCCAGGGGATAGTCTCTGTACAGTACCTGGCATGCAGTAATAATCACAACAGCTACCCTTTGTGGGCACTCCTGGGGTGCCAGGAGCTGGTATAAGCACTGTGTATCACCTCACTTTATCTTCACGACAGCTCTGTGCTGGGTACAACTCTTGCCCCTGTCTTAGTGATGAGGAAACAGAGGCAGAGAGAGCTGAAATCACTTTCCTACGCCCACACAGATCCCAGATTCAAACCAAATTGACCCCAAAGCCTTTAAGCCCTTGGCTATCAGTCAGTCCCCTCGGAAGGCATCTCTTGACTCTCCCCACCCTCTACCCCTTCTTGGCTATTGCTCAAGCTGGTTCACAAACTTCACTTCTCCCTCAGGACCAGCACAGAAACCTTTCACTCGTTCATTGCACAAATCTCAGCTGAGCTCCTGCCACGTGCTGGTCACTGTTCTAGGGAGTTCTCGGCTTTCTAGGTTCAAGATTCAGGGAACATTGCAAGGAACAAAATATTAATAAATGTAGTCCCCGCTTTGCTGAGGTTACATCCTCAGCTCATCCTAATGGGAGGAGACCAAAACCTTAATGAGTTCTCATTCCAAAATGAAAACCATCATTAAAATACTCAAAATAGCATAAAGAAAAGAAAACCAGGCAACATGGTAAAGGGAGGTCTCGGGGAGCGGTGGGGTGCGAGGCTCCACCAGGAGGTGGCTATGGGAAACCAGCAGTGGTCTCAGGGGCCTGTGACTCAGGCAATGCCCTTCTCATCCCAGACCTGAAGGACATGTCCCCGATGACCCTGAGCACGAAGACCCCCCCGGACTTCTTCACTAAGCATGCACTGGTGCTCCACGTGGCCAGGTCTGAGATGGATAAAGTGAGGGTCTTTCAGGCCACACGTAAGTCATCCCCATCTGTGTTCCCTCCCTGCCCTGGCCAATGGGGCACAACTCCGTCACACAGCTGTGTGGCAGATAAATCCTGAGCACCTACTATGTGCTGAGTTCTAAGAACAGCAGACACAGCAGTAGGCAAGACAGACATCTCATCTATTACCTTCTAGATGGAGGACAGGGACAAAATGACTCGTTATTGCTCCCTGCTTCTCTCTCTCTCTCTCTCTCTCACACACACACACACACATGCATACACACACCACTCCTGGTTATAGACTTTGAGTGCAAGCTGATGGCATGTGGCATGTGATCATTTGTTCTGCAACATCCTGCTAATCAGAGACGTCAGGAACTTCTCGGTGGCCCACGAGCACCTGTAACTAAGTAGGTGCCAGGCTTGGTCCTAGGCATGAGGCACAGAGCCATGACTGTGACTAAGTCCCTGCCTTCACGTTGCTTTCATCTTAGTGGCTGGGAGAACTATAGGTAAAATAATTACATAAAACACCTAGTGTGTCCAACGCTGTGACATGCTATGTAGAAGAATGCGGCAGGGAAGGAGACGTGGAGTGAGGAGTGGAAGTGGGGATGTGTGGAGAGAGGGTGGCCAGGGAAGGTGTCCCCCATGAGGTGCCATTTGAGCAGAGGGAGGTACAGAAACAGCCAGGCAGACACCTAGGGGAAGGGTGTTCTAGGCAGAGGGAACAGCAAGTGCGTGGACCCTGCCTGAGGTGAGATCGTGCCTGTGGTTTGGAGGAATGCAGGGAGGCCAGTGCAGCTGGGGTGGAATGTGCAAGGGTTAAAGTGGTGGATGAGGGTGGAAGAGACAGGGCAGAGGGGAAGGGTGAGGTCAGGTAGGCGTATATTGACTTTGGCTTCTGGATGGAAGGAGATGGAGAAGGCCATGGGAGGGGTTTTTTTGCAGGGCCTGACAATCATTCTGATCCTGATCATTCTGTCTCATCTAGTCCATGCTTTTTTTTTTTTTTTTTTTTTTTTTTTTTTTTTTTTTAGAGAGTCTCACTCTGTTGCCCAGGCTAGAATGCAGTGGTGCTATCTTGGCTCACTGCAGCCTCCACCTCCTGGGTTCCAGCAATTCTCCTGCCTCGGCCTCCCCAGTAGCTGAGGTTACAAGCATGTGCCACCACATCCAGCTAATTTTTGTATTTTTAGTAGAGACGGGATTTCACCAGGCTGGCCAGACTGGTCTTGAACTCCTGACCTCAAATGATCCACTTGCCTCAGCCTCCCCAAGCACTAGGATTATAGGCACCACACCCAGACTCTGTTTCTTTTTCTTTTTTCTTTTTTTTTTTTTTGAGACAGAGTCTCTCTCTGTCGCCAGGCTGGAATACAGTGGCGCTATCTCGACTCACTGCAACCTCCACCTCCCAGGTTCAAGCAATTCTCCTGCCTCAGCCTCCGAGTAGCTGGGATTACAGGCTTGCATCACCACTTCCAGCTAATTTTTGTATTTTTAGTAGAGACGGGATTTCACCAGGCTGGCCAGACTGGTCTTGAACTCCTGACCTCAAATGATCCACTTGCCTCAGCCTCCCCAAGCACTAGGATTATAGGCACCACACCCAGACTCTGTTTCTTTTTCTTTTTTCTTTTTTTTTTTTTTTGAGACAGAGTCTCTCTCTGTCGCCAGGCTGGAATACAGTGGCGCTATCTCGACTCACTGCAACCTCCACCTCCCAGGTTCAAGCAATTCTCCTGCCTCAGCCTCCCGAGTAGCTGGGATTACAGGCTTGCATCACCACTTCCAGCTAATTTTTGTATTTTTAGTAGAGACAGGGTTTCACCATGTTGGCCAGGCTGGTCTCGATCTCCTGACCTTGTGATCCTCCTGCCTCGGCCTCCCAAAGTACTGGGATTACAGGCATGAACAACCGCACCCGGCCTGTTTCATTCTTAAAGTGATTAAACTGACATTGATTTGCTGACAGGTTGACTAATTGCCTCCACCCAGGCATCACCTCCTCCAGGAAGTCCTCAGGGATTTCCTCTATCACAGCTGTCTGCTATTTTTATGATCTCTGCTCCTCCCTACTCACCCATAAGAACTGTGCACTCTCTGGGGGTAAGGATAGGAGGACAGTGACTCTGTCTCCCTGGTCCCCTGTTGTGTCCTTGTCCCCTGCTGACATCTGGCTAGAGCAGATGCTCAGGAATTAGTGAAGGAATGGTGTATACTGGACTTCCTGTAAAGTTTGGAATGGCTCAGGCATCCCTGACACACCCTTCCGGGACTTCAGCCAGGGAGCAGTGTCCCAGCTGAGACTTTGGTCCTTTTCTCCTAAGGGGACTGACCAGATTTGGCTGCAAGGGGTTCTCTGATGGTGGCACGTGGTGACCGTGGGAAAGGCTTCTGGGGAGCACCGGGGAGAGGAGGAAAGGTCTTCAGAAGTGGGGACGCAGACCCGAGTCTCCCCTGCCTCTCTCCTAGGGGGCAGACTGTCCTCCAGGTGCAGGGTAGTCCTGGGTCCCAAGCAGCCCTCTCACTACCTGATGGTCCCAGGCGGAAAACACAACATGGACTTCTACGTGGAGGCCCTTGCTTTCCCGGACACCAACTTCCCAGGGCTCATTACCCTCACCGTCTCCATGTTGGACACGTCCAGCCTGGTAGGCCGAGAAGGCAGCCCTGCATAGGGGGCCTGGACTTCCGGGCAGTGGTGTGGCTGGGGAAGAGGGTACAGAGCGCAGCTGGGCAGGGGGACTCCAAACAACTACCAGAAGTGGTAGGTGCTGGGCCCTGGTGGCGGTGACAGCCCCTGCCTCCCCACCCCGCACCCCCTGCAGGAGCTCCCCGCGGCCGTGGTGTTCCAAGACAGCGTGGTCTTCCGCGTGGCGCCCTGGATCATGACCCCTAACACCCAGCCCCCGCAGGAGGTGTACGTGTGCAGGTGAGAGGCCCGGGGGTGCTGGAGTGGGCCCAGACACCTCGGGAGGAGCCCTGGGCCAGCAACAAAGAGCCTGGGTTCCATCCGCAGCACTCACCGTGTGATGGGAAAACAGTTGCGCCTCCCTGCCCACTTGAGAGCTTGCCGCTTCTTGGGGGCTCTAAAAAGGCAGGGAGGTTCCTCACTGTTGTTGTCACTGCCTTAGTCCTGCCTTGATGCAGCTAAGGCTACGTTAGCTCCCAGGGGCCTGTAGAGTGTGGCCCATGGACCTTGTGCACCAGAAACTCCTGGAAACTCATTTAAAGTGCACCTTTCTGGACTGGGCACAGTGGCTCATGCCTGTAACCCCAGCAATTTGGGAGGCCAAGGCAGGTGGATCACTTGAGGTCAGAAGTTTGAGACCAGCCTAGCCAACATAGTGAAACCCTGTCTCTACTAAAAAATACAACTGGTCGGGCATGGTGGCACATGCCTGTAATCCCAGCTACTCAGGAGGCCAAGGCACGAGAATTGCTGGAACCCTGGAAGCGGAGGTTGCGGTGAACTGAAATTGCACCACTGCACTCCAGCCTGGGCAACAGAGCGAGACTCCATCTCAGAAATGAAATAACCAGCCTGGCCAACATGGTGAAACCTCGTCTCTACTAAAAATACAAAAAAATTAGCTGGGTGTGGTGGCAGGCACCTGTAATCCCAGCTACTCGGGAGGCTGAAGCAGGAGAATCACTTGAACCCAGGAGGCCGAAGTCGCAGTGAGCCAAGATCACACCATTGCACTCTAGTCTGGGTGACAGAGCAAGACTCTGTCTCGAGAAAAATAAAACTAATAAAAATAAAAAATTAAATTAAATTAAATTAAAATTAAATAAAATGCACCTTTCTGGCTGCCTGTGAGCTGCTGGGTCTTATCCCTGGGGAAGGGCCAATCTGCGTTTTGGGGAGGTCCAGGCAATCTTCCTGCAGTCTGAGAGCTCCTGACAAGTGTGCTGAGGTCTCAGAAGACCCTCTCCTCCCCTCTTCTGATTGCTTCAGGGGCAGAAGAGTAGGAGGGTAACCTGGTGGACAGGACACAGACCGGAATCCAGTGAGGACTGTATTCCAGTCCCAGCACTGTTCCAGGTGGTGTGACCTCGAACTGTGAACTCATATTCTGTCTTCTCCCAGATTGACATGGTTTGACTCTGTGTCCCCACCCAAATCTCATTTTGAATTGTACTCCCATAATTCCCACGTGTTCTGGGAGGGACCTGGTGGGAGATAATTTGAATCATGGAGGTGGTTCCATCCATACTGTTCTCATGGTAGTAAATAAGTTTCATGAGATCTGATGGTTTTATCAGGGGTTTCCGCTTTTGCATCTTCCTCATTTTCTCTTGCCACCACCATGTAAAAAGTGCCTTTCACCTCCCGCCATGATGTCTCCAGCCACATGGGAGTGTAAGTCCAATTAAACCTCTTTTCCTTCCTAGTCTCAGGTATGTTTTTATCAGCGGTGTGAAAATGGACTAATACAGTAAATTGCTACCAGTAGAGGGGGGCCTTTCTGAAAAGATACCCAAAATGTGGAAGCAACTTTGGAACTGGGTAACAGACAGAGGTTGGAACAGTTTGGAGGGCTCAGAAGAAGACAGGAAAATGTGGGAAAGTTTGGAACTTTCTAAAGACTTGTTGAATGGCTTTGACAAAAATACTAATGATATGAACGATGAAATCCAGACTGAGATGGTCTCAGATGGAGATGAGGAACTTGTTGGGAACTGGAGCAAAGGTGACTCTTGTTATGTTTTGCAAAGAGACTAGTGGCATTTTGTTCCTGCCCTAGAGATTTGTGGAACTTTGAACTTGAGAGAGATGATTTAGGGTATCTGGCAGAAGAAATTTCTAAGCAGCAAGCCATTCAAGATGTGACTTGGGTGCTGTTAAAGGCATCCAGTTTTAAAAGGGAAGCAAAGCATAAAGTTCAGAAAAGTTGCAGCCTGACAATGCAATAGAAAAGAAAATCTCATTTTCTGAGGATAAATTCAAGCCAACTGCAGAAATTTGCATAAGTAACAAGGAGCTTAATGTTAAGCCCCAAGGCAATGGGGAAAATGTCTCTAGGGCATGTCAGAGGTCTTCACAGCAGCGCCTCCCATCACAGGCCCAGAGGCCTAAGAGAAAATGGTTTTATGGGCCAGGCACAGGGTCCCCATGCTATGTGCAGCCTAGGGACTTGGTGCTTTGCATCCCAGCTGCTCTAGCCATGACTAAAAGGGGCCAACATAGAGCTCAGGCCGTGGCTTCAGAGGGTGCAAGCCCCAAGCCTTGGCAGCTTCCACATGGTGTTGAGCCTGCAAGTGCACAGAAGTCAAGAATTGGGGTTTGGAAACCTCTGCTTTGATTTCTGAAGATGTATGGAAATGCCTGGATGCCCTGGCAGAAGTTTGCTGCAGGGGTGGGGTTCTCATGGAGAACCTCTGCTATGGCAATGCAGAAGGGAAATGTTGGGTTGGAGTCCCCACACAGAGTCCCTGCTGGGATACCACGTAATGGAGCTGTGAGAAGAGGGCCACTATCCTCAAGACCCCAGAAGGGTAGATCCACTGACAGCATGCACCATGTGGCTAGAAAAGTCACAGACACTCAACACTAGCCTGTGAAACCAGCCTCCCAGGAGGGAGGTTATACCCTGCAAAGCCACAGGAGCAGAGCTGTCCAAGACCATGAGAACCCACCTCTTGTGTCAGCATGAACTTGATGTGAGACCTGGAGTCAAAGATCATTTTAGAGCTTTAAAATTTGGCTGCCCTGCTGGATTTTGGACTTGCATTGGCCCTGTAACCCCCTTGTTGTGATCAATTTCTCCCATTTGGAATGGCTGTATTTACCCAACACCTGTATCCCCATTGTATCTAGGAAGTAACTAGCTTGCTTTTGATTTTATAGCTCATAGATGGAAGGGACTTGCTCTGTCTCAGATGAGACTTTGGATTGTGAACTTTTGGGTTAATGCTGAAATGAGTTAAGACTCTGGGGGACTGTTGGGAAGGCATGATTGGTTTTGAAATGTGAGAACATGATATTTGGAGGGGGCAGGGGCAGGATGATATGGTTTGGCTCTGTGTCCCCACCCAAATCTCATCTTGAAATGTACTCCCATAATTCCCACGTGTTGTGGGAGGGACCCAGTGGGAGATAATTTGAATCATGGAGGCAGTTTCTCCCATACTGTTCTCATGATAATGAATAAGTCTCATGAGATCTGATGGTTTTATCAGGGGTTTCTGCTTTTGCTTCTTCCTCATTTTCTCTTGCCACCACCATGTAAGAAGTGCCTTTCACTTCCCGCCATGTCCTCCCTAGCCATGTGGAACTGTAAGTCTAATTAAACCTCTTTTTCTTCCCAGTCTCAGGTATGTCTTTATCAGCAGTATGAAAACGGACTAATACATGGGTGGAAGGGGTACCCACTAGTTCCTGCCTCATAGCTTGTTAGACGGATTCTGTGAGCTAATGCCTACTAAGAACAGATGGACCGGACAT
The DNA here is from genome assembly GCF_009764315.1 of Trachypithecus francoisi. Taxonomy (NCBI): domain Eukaryota; kingdom Metazoa; phylum Chordata; class Mammalia; order Primates; family Cercopithecidae; genus Trachypithecus; species Trachypithecus francoisi. The sequence continues at coordinate 107,621,670 of NW_022681457.1, read as the reverse complement.
GCCAGGAGCCTCTGTTCAGGCCACTGGTGACCCCTGAGCACCTGTGTGTCCCTCCCCATCCTTCCAGGCCGAGCTTCAAAATCCAGAGCACTAAGGAGCTGTTTTTCTGCTCTCTCTAGTATTTTTGAAAATGAGGACTTCCTGAAGTCAGTGACTACTCTGGCCATGAAAGCCAAGTGTACGCTGACCATCTGCCCTGAGGAGGAGAACATGGATGACCAGTGGATGCAGGTATGTGCCCTGTGGGGCAGGCAGGGTGAATGTCCCTAAGGGCCAAGAGACACTTGGGGTACCCCGGCTCCTGGGGTTCAGCCTGGTGCCTCACTGGCCACCCTTCCTTAGATGGACAGGGAGGTAGGAACCTGAGAGGTCTTGGGTCGGGAGGCTCGAGCAAGTGATTTGTCTGACGTTTGCTGTGGGCCACTGCAGTCACCAAGATGAAAGCTACCTTCCTGCTTGAAAACACTAGGGTGGCCTCAGGAAGTGACTTGAAGCTCAGGAGATTGATGCTCAACCAACCCCTCAAGTGGTCCTCCCTCCAGGCTGTCCATCTTGGGCTCAGCTACCAAACCAGGTCACTGTTAAGCCCCAAGCCAATGGGGAAAATGTCTCCAGGGCATGTCAGAGGTGTTCATGGCAACCCCTCCCGTCACAGGCCTAGAGGCCTAGGAGAAAATGGTTTCATGGGCCAGGCCCAGGGTCCCCATGCTACGTGCAGCCTAGGGACTTAGTGCCCTACATCCCAGTTGCTCCAGCCGTGGCTAAAAGGGGCCAATGTAGAGCTCAGGCCGTGGCTTCAGAGGAAGCGCTCTAGCACTTTCCATGGCTCCCACCTCCTCCTGCTCAGTCTGTTTCCAGGGCCCTCTCAGTCTGCCTGGCTTCCTTCCCTGAGGCCAGCCTGCCACTGTGCCTAGAAACACCCGATTACCATTCTCTGTTTCCGTGCCACTCCCCCATCATGCCAGGAGTACCCCAAGGACTGAGACTAGGCCTCATCCAGTCCAGCACCCTAATGCCTGGCACTGGGCAGTGCCAGTGGGCATTTGGTGGGTGGCACTGACCCTCCCCAGCACTGCCTTGCTTTGCCTTGGGACCCTGCCCTTCCATGCCACACCCCTGTGGTGCTGCCTTTTGGACCCACCTCCCCATTCCCATCACCCATCTGCAATTCATACCCGTGAATCCCAGCACGAATTCCTCGTCCATAAATCTCCCCCATCACCCCCAGCAGGAATTCAACCCTCTTTCTTTTCACCCCCCACACAACATCCTCTCTTCCTTTCTTGCCATTCCATCTTTTTTTTTTTTTTTTTTTTTGAGATGGAGTTTCGCTCTCATTGCCCAGGCTAGAGTGCAATGGCGCAATCTCAGCTCACCACAACCTCTGCCTCCCGGGTTCAAATGATTTTCCTGCCTCAGCCTACCGAGTAGCTGGGATTACGGGCATGGGCCACCACGCCTGGCTAATTTTGTATTTTAATGGAGATGGCATTTCTCCTTGTTGGTCAGGCTGGTCTCGAACTCCTGACCTCAGGTGATCCACCCATCTCAGCCTCCCAGAGTGCTGGGCTTACAGGCGTGACTTACTGCACCTGGCCACCATTCCATTTTTTTGATACCAGGTTGACTTGTGTGAAATTGCTGATAGGCGCCATTTTTGATTTGCAAGAGTGGAACTTTTGTCTGGTTCATCCTAATAGTAACTTATAGTAGTGATTATGTCCAATATCACATCTGCCTGCTAGAATACAAGCCTGCGGAGGCAGAATTTGCAGCAGATTCATTTCTAAAACCTCCCCGTGCTCCTCCTGCCCACTGCAGTGGCCCAGGCTGGGTCTTATCCGCCTTCCTTTGGGGAGGAGGCCAGGAGCCCTGGCACCAAGAGGCCTTCTCTGGCCCATCCTAGCTGCATCGGGAGCCCCTCCTCCGTGTCCCCACAGACCCCTCAACCCCTCACCCCCTCATTACCTCCTAACCCTGGTGCCCACTGCCTGGCTCCCGGTTTTCTCACCTTGAGGAGGGGTCTGAGTTTTGCTCACCAGGGGTCACCAGCACCAGCCCAGGCACCACCAGGAGTGGGAGGGAAGGGCGCTCCTGCAGGCTCATGGCCTCTCATGCACTGGGCAAATATGGGGCAATAAGCTCCGCTTTCTGAGCCCCTTCTCTGAGATCAAACATCTCATGGGAATGTGCCCCTGACTGCAAGGGTAAGAGTGCATGGATGGTTTCATGCCCCCATCCTGGCGTTGGGTACCAAGACCCAGGTCGCATGCACAACAGCCTCCTCTCCACTCACTCCCACAGGATGAAATGGAGATCGGCTACATCCAAGCCCCACACAAAACGCTGCCGGTGGTGTTTGACTCTCCAAGGAACAGAGGCCTGAAGGAGTTTCCCGTCAAACGCGTGATGGTACCTGCCTGGGGTGGGGAGGGGGCACAGCTGCCAAAACCCTCTTGTCTTGAGACTCCCTCCTTTTAGCCTGGCTTCCCCGCCTGCGTCTGTGGCTGAGTAACCCAGGACAAGCAGGTGGAATTCCTGCCAAAGTGGGCTCGTGTAGGTGGGGCTTGTTATTTTTGTTATTACTGAGATAAGATCTGGCTCTTCATTTCCCAAAGCCCTTGTCACCTGTGAGCTCAGCTTGGTCTCCAGGGAACCCTGCTGAGGAGGTGGCTCAGGCTTGGACCTCCCTGTGCTCTTAAAGAAGCTCTTGCTGCACGGCGGAGGTGAGGCCAGGGCTGGAATCTTTCCCAACGTCCAGCTGGAGGCTCTGTCTTATGGGTGGGGTTTGGCCTTCAGGGGCTCCATCTGGGATGTGGGGGATTTTGGGATCAGTGTATCAGCGGTCATTTCCTGGGTGTGACTCTACCAGCCAGAGGCTGTCCATGTGGGGGTGGGAAGTGACATATTGCTGACTCATGCTTGACTAGCCTGGCAGGTTGATGCAAACTCAGCACAGAATAATAATAATAATAGTTGCATTTATTGAGCATGAGTCATGTGTTAGCCAGTGCTGCATTCTTTACCTGCACTGACTCATTTAATTTGATAAACTTTTATGGAGCTGCTATCAATAGGCCCATTTTATAGAAGAAGAAACTGAGGCTCAGAGTGGAGAAGTTGGAATTCAAACCCGGCCAGTCCGGCTTGGTGAGCATGCTCTTCCCCGCCCTGCCTCCCTCTCCCTGCTTTCCCAGGAAGACTCCAGGCCTGCGCTCTGAGCCCTGGCAGCCCTTGGCTCAAGGTGCCCAGGGAAAACGACGGAAGGAGTGTGGGGGCCAAGGTTTGCTAGGACAAATGGCTTCCCGACAAGCATCTGTACTGTGCCCCAAGGGAAGGGAGAGTGGCCCTGCCCACACAGAAGGCTTCAGAATGAAACTTCAGTCAAACTCAACAACTTGCCCCGAGGCTTGCTTCCTCCTGGCCAAGCTGTGTGCCGAGCAGTGGAGATGCAGAGATGCTGTTGGATTCACAGTGTGTACTCAGCCATGGGGTCGAGTTCATCCTGTTTCAGCAGCGCTGGGGCAAACCAGCCAGCTGCTACCGTGACTTTGCCCTCTTTCCACTGCTTTCAGTCCTGCCTGGTTCAGTGGCTGTGTCTCTTACGTTGATGCTCCAAGTATAACAAAGGTCAGATTTTCTGATGCCATGAGTCCTGCTGGACAGACAGACGGACACCTCGGCACCGTTGTCATCCCCTTTCCCACAGACAACTTTGGATGAAGGCAGGCGGCACTGGTCCCTCAGCTAAGCACATCTGCATATTCTGACTCAGATCACTCAGAATGAGGCCGGGCGCGGTGGCTCACACCTGTAATCCCAGTACTTTGGGAGGCCAAGGAGGGCGGATCACCTGAGGTCAGAAGTTCAAGACCAGCCTGGCCAACATGGCGAAATCCCATCTCTAAAAATCTCTACAAATACAAAAATTAGCTGGGCATGGTGGCGTGTGCCTGTAATCCCATCTACTCAAGAGACTGAGGCAGGAGAATCCCTTGAACCCAGGAGGCAGAGGTTGCAGTGAGCCAAGATTGCACCATTACACTCCAGCCTGGGTGACAGAGCAAGACTGTGTCTAAAGAAAAAACAAAAACAAAAAAACCACCCAAATCACTCAGAATGAAAAGAATTGGAGAAAAAATCACACTCGGCACCAGGCTTTGGCCCCACCTGCCTCTCCACCATTGTGGGCCACTCTCGCTGTCCCTTACCCAGCCCCCCCTCCACTGGCCTCCGTCCTATTCTTCAAACTTGCCTAACGTTTCCCCACCTCATGGCCTTTGCATATGCCATTCCCTCTGCCTGCAACGCTGTTCGCTGTCCACGGGGCTGGCTGCTTCTCAGCCTTCAGGTTTCAGCTTCGATTCCCTACTCAGTGAGGCCTTCCCTGATGCTGAAGGAGGGATCGCTACTCCCACCCCAACTCTTAGCCTTCTCCACTACAGCCCCCTGTTGACTTCAGTGTATTTTGTTAAAATCATGGACTCCTTCATCTATTTTTTGTTGCCCACGCTGCTGGGCCTGAGGCTGTTATGCCTTACGCTGTCCATTGGTCAGCTTGCACGAAGCTTCACACAGTGGTGGTTCTTCCCGTAAGCATCGTCAGTCAATTTTCTATCACTGCCGTCAATGGGAAACCAGCAGCATTTCCTACAGATAGAAGGCAACTGTGAAGTTAAACAAACTGAAAGAAGATCCTGCTACCAAAGCCAGCTCATTACAAGTGACTGCAGCATCTCTGAGCTGGAGGTCAGCTCTCTGGTTGTTAAAATGAGAGATGAGCAGGTGTCAAGGATGTGTTTGCATCACTGAAACTTGAATTTTTGAGGAAGCCAGAAAAGACGAGAGGAAAATGAGAAGGGCAACAGCTTTCCAGCGTTGTGTGTGCCTCAGGCTGCATCACCTGGCACGCGTGAGCATCCCCTGCACAGCCTACTCTTGGGGGGCCACTTCTGCGGCCAGGGCAGTGATGTGGATGAATTTACATTCATTCATCACTGTTTGAACACATACTCAGCCAGGACTTGTTCTGGGCACTTGGGATATGACAGGGAGCAACGCCAAGGTCCCTGACCTCACGGAGGGGACATTCTGGCCCAGAGAGACAGACAGCAGACAATGAATGGAACAAAGCAGTTATACAGTTCCTTAGAAGGTGATGTCAAGAGCTGCAGGTGCTGGGTGTGGTGGCTTATGCCTGTAATCCTAGCACTTTGGAAGGCCAAGGTGTGAGAACTGTTTGAGCCCAGGAGTTTGAGACCAGACTGGGCAACATAAGCAGACCTTTTCCCTACAAAAAAAAAAAAAAAAAAAAAATTGTTTTAATTAGCTAGGCATGGTAACGCATGCCTGTAGTCCCAAGTACTAGAGAGGCTGAGGCGGGAGGATCACTTGAGCCCAGGAGTCATGATTGCACCACTGCACTCCAGTCTGGGTGACAGATGAGACCTTGTCTCAGAGGGAAAAAAAAAAAAGAAAGAGCTGCAGGAAAAGACAGAGTAGAGCGGAATGGAGGGGCTCACAGGTACCAGCATGGTAGGGAAGGTGGATTAGGTTACATTCTTAAAGCCGAGTCTGGTGGCTCATTCCAGTAATCCCAGCACTTTGGGAGGCCAAGGCTGGTGGATTACTTGAGCCTAGGAGTTTGAGACCAGCCTAGGCACCATAGTGAAACCCTGTCTCTACAAAAAAAAAAAAAAAATTAAGTAAAAATAAGCCTCGGGCATGGTGGTACATGCCTATAGTTCCAGCTACTTAGGAGGCTGAGGTGGGAGGATCCTTGAACCCTGAAGGGTGAGGCTGCAGTGAGCCATGATCACACCACTGCATTCCAGCGTGGGCAATAGGAGTGAGACCTGGTCTCAAAAAAAAAAAAAAAAAAAAATGCATTCTTAAATAGGATGGTCAGGGTGGGCTTCACAGAGAAGCTGACCTTACAGCAAACGCTTGAGGGAGGTGAGCGAGTTGGCCATGTGAATGGGTGTCTGGGTGGAGAGTGTTGTAGGCAGTGAAATAGCCAGTGCAAAGGCCCTGGGGCAGGAGCCTCACTTGAGTGTTCAAGAACAGCAAAAGGGCCTGGAGGGGTGGAGCAGAGCAACCAGAAGAGCGAGAGGAGAGGTGGTCAGAGAGGAGGTAGGAGGTGGTAGGAGAGGCGGTCAGGGAGGAGATAGGAGGTGGTAGAAGAGGTGGTCAGGGAGGAGATAGGAGGTGATGGGAGGTGGTAGGAGGGGTGGTCAGGGAGGTAATGGGAGGTGGTAGGAGAGGCTGTGGTCAGATAGGTGATGGGAGGCCATAGGAGAGGTAGTCAGGGAGGTGATGGGAGGTGGGAGGAGAGGCGTTCAGGGAGGAGATGGGAGGCGGTAGGGGAAGTGCTCAGGGAGGTGATGGGAGGTGGGAGAAGAGGCAGTCAGGGAGGAGACAGGAGGTGATGGGAGGTGGGAGAAGAGGCAGTCAGGGAGGAGATAGGAGGTGATGGGAGGTGGTAGGAGAGACTGTGGTCAGAGAGGTGATGGGAGGCCGTAGGAGAGGCAGTCAGGGAGGAGATGAGAGGTTGTAGGAGGGGTGGTCAGGGAGGTGATGGGAGGTGGTAGGAGAGGCTGTGGTCAGAGGTGATGGGGAAGGGACGGGATGACAGGATGGGATTGGGTTTGTTGGCTACTGGTAAGGCCATTGTTTAGAAACTGAGAATCATCACAGGGTCTTAAACAGAGGAGGATTATGATCTGGTTTGTTAGAAAAGAGAACAAGCCCTGCTACGTGTTGTGTAAAGAGAGCAGAGGCAAAGGGGAGGGGAGTGGGCAGGTGAAGGATGCTGGGAGTGCAGACAGGGCGTGGCTGGAGGAGGCGAGAAGCTGTAAGATTCCAGCTATGTCTAGAAGGCGGAGCCAGCAGAACATTCTGACCCCCACTATGAGAGAGGCAAGCCAAAGGCGACAGCAAGACTGTGACCTCTGTGGGTGGCAGGCACCATCCCCTGGAAGGGGAGGACTGTGGGAGGAGGAACAGGTTGATGGAAAATGAGGAGGTGGGAAGAGGGGGCCCAAAGTTCTGTTCAGGGTAAGTGGGAGATAATTGGTCAACATCCAAATGGGAAGTCAGGTGAGCCCCAGTACACGTCTGATGTTTGGGAGGGAAGGGATACCCAGAGATGCGAACACGAGGGTTGTCGGCTCAGGAATGGAATTCCATGAGACTCGGCAGGACCACTGAAGGGGCAAGTGAGGTTGGAGGTGAACCAGGATCCCCCAGAGTCCTGAAAGCTCAGTGCAGACAGTGTGCTGAGAACGCAGGCATAACTGGCTGATTCAGGGGCTTCTGAGGGGGAAGGTGAGGGCCAGGCATTGCCCTTGGGGTTTGGCTGTGTGTTCATGGAGACCTGGACAAGGAAAGCTTTGATGGGCGGGGGAAGGTGGGTTGGTCTGGGTTTTAGAGAGGAGTGGAGAGAGGAACTGGAAGTGTGGTTTTTAAATTTGTGGAATCAGGCTGGGTGCAGTAGCTCACACCTATAATCCCAACACTCTGGGAGCCGAGGCAGGAAGATTGAGCCCAAGAGTTTGAGACCAGCCTGGGCAACATAGTGATACCCCATCTCTACAGGAAAAAAACAACTTTAAAAATTAGCCAGGTTGTGATGGCATGCACCTGTGGTCCCAGCTACTCGGGCGGCTGAGGCGGGAGGATCGTTTGAGCCCAGGAGGTCAAAACTGCAGTGAAGAAGTAAATTTGGAGATCACAGACCTTCTTGAGATCCACTCATCTTCCCAGAAACTCATACCTGGGCACACAATTTGGAGTCTACTCTCAGGAAGTTCATGGCCCCCATGAAGCCTCAGGGAATGGACCATCTATGTGTAGAAGGCTAGATGTACCCTCTCCTGGGAGGCGGAGAAGATGGGCGGTGGACTGAATAATGGCCCCGTACATCCTAATCCCCCCGAATCTGATGTTTCCTTATATGGTAAAAGGGACTTTGCTGAACGTGATTATGTTAAGGATCTTGCGATGGGGTGATTATCCTGGTTTATCCTGGAATGGGGAAGGGCCTGTGATGATGGAAGCAGAGACTAGAGATCTTTGAAGATGGAAGGAGGGGCTGCCAGCTAAGGCGGCTATTAGAAGCTGAATAAGACAAGGAAATATAATAGATTTTTCCTCAGGGCCTCCAGGAGGAACCAGCTCTGCCATCCCTGGACTTAAGCCCAGTGAAACTGATTTCACGCTTCTGGCCTCCAGAACTTTAAGAGAATAAATGTGGTTGGGCATAGTGGCTCATGCCTGTAATCCTAGCACTTTGGGAGGTTGAGGCAGGCAGATCACTTGAGGTCAGGAATCTGAGACTCGCCTGGCCAACATGGTGAAACCCCATCTCTACTTAAAAAAAAAAAAAAAAAGATGGGGGAGGGATAGCACTAGGGGATATATCTAATGTAAATGACGAGTTAATGGGTACAGCACGCCAGCATGGCACATGTATCCATGTGTAACAAACCTGCACGTTGTGCACATGTACCCTAGAACTTAAAGTATAATAAAAAACTATATTTATATATACAGAAATTAGCTGGGTATGGTGGGGCATGCCTGTAGTCTCCACTACTCAGGAGGCTGAGGAGTATTGCTTGAACCCAGAGGCAGAGGTTGTAGTGAGCTGAGATGGCGCCACTGCACTCCAGCCTGGGCAACAGAGTGAGACTCTGTCTTAAGGTGGGGAAAAAATGATGTTTTGCAGATTCATTTTATGCCAAAGTTAAAGTTTCCCAAGCAGCTGGCATGCGTTAGCTAGTCCCTTTTCTTGTCCACTGAATGAACTCAACATTCCTTTAACATTCCACACGTGATAACAGCACCTGCTATGTACCAGCTGCAGACGGTACTGAGTTACTTCCTGTGCCCAAGTTCATCTCTAAACTTGGACCCCCGCACCCTTCACCAGGGACCTCATTCCTCTAACTCTTGGCACTCCCTTCTCGTATCTCAGGGTCCAGATTTTGGCTACGTAACTCGAGGGCCCCAAACAGGGGGTGTCAGTGGGCTGGACTCCTTTGGGAACCTGGAAGTGAGCCCCCCGGTCACAGTCAGGGGCAAGGAATACCCGCTGGGCAGGATTCTCTTCGGGGACAGCTGTTATCCCAGGTAAGGAGGGGAGTAACAGGAGGGGGCGGCCAGGACCCAGGGAGGCTGTGGAAAAGCAGAGGCCAGAGTAGAAGCCTCGCTTACCTGCTTCCGACCCTAGAGGGCCCAACAGGCTTGAGGGAGTATGAGGGGAATCCAAGTGCAGGGTGAGGAATGCAGGCTTTGGAGCCCATAGACCCAAGTTCAATTCCAGCTCTGCCACTTACCCTCTTTCAGTCAGTGAATATTTACTGAGCATCCAGAATGTTCTGGGAGCTGGGAATGCAGCCGTGGACATGAAAGACAAGGCCTTACCACTACTCTAGTGGGGAAATAGATGATAGAAAAGTAGACAAGATAATTTCAAATAGTGACAAAAACAAAAGAGAGGGGCACAGGAGGAAGAGGAATAGTTAGGGTGACCAGGGAGGGCCTCTTTGGGGAAGGGACTTTTGAACTGAGGCCTAATGACAGAAGGGACAGGGCCATCTGGAGACCTGGGACAGAGAGTTCCAGGCAGATGAAAGTGCATGTGCAAAGGCCCTGAGGCAGGAATGAGCTCCTGTGTGCAAGGCCAGGATGGCTAGAACCAATTGAACAAGAAGAAGAGGCTGGGCACAGTGGCTCACGTCTCTAATCCCAGCGCTTCGGGAGGCTGAGGTGGGTGGATCACCTGAGGTCAGGAGTTCGAGACCAGCGTGACTAACATGAGGAAACCCTGTCTCTACCAAAAATACAAAAATTAGCTGGGTGTGGTGGCACATGCCTGTAATCTCAGCTACTCGGGAGGCTGAGGCAGGAGAATCACTTGATCCCAGGAGGCAGAGGTTGCAGTGAGCCGAGATTGCACCAGCCTCGGCAACAGAGGAAGACTCTGTCTCAAAAAAAAAAAAAAAAAAAAAAAAGAGCAAGGCAATGGAACACTAATGTTTTTTTTAAGAGAAAACTGAGGCTCAAACAGGTGAAGGAATGTCCCCAAAGCCACACGGCTAACAAGAGATCAGCAACTTAGGTCAGTCTGGCTCTAAACCCCATGTGTACCCAGAACACCAGCATCTCGTCTAATTCAAGAGGCAGTGCTTTCTGAGGCTAAGCTTTGTCCTACTTACCTTAGTGACTCTGTGCCTCAGTTTCCCCCAATGAAACTAGAATGACAATTCCTTAATTTCTCAAATGTTAGGGGATAAAATAAAGGCATTCCAGCCTCCTGCATCCTTTTCTCAGCTCAAGGAGAACCCTGACCTTTTTGCCAGGCCCCTTGTCCTTCAGAGACTTCCGTGTAGTCCTTGCTGCCAATAATACCCCTTTAACCCTGCCATGATAGCAGTGAGAGCCGGGAGATGCACCAGGCCCTGCAGGACTTCCTCAGTGCCCAGCAGGTGCAGGCTCCTGTGAAGCTCTATTCTGACTGGCTGACCGTGGGCCACGTGGATGAGTTCCTGAGCTTTGTGCCTGCACCCGACAGGAAGGTACAGTCTTGGGGGCTGCCTCAGGAAGCCATGCCTCCTTCCTGAGTAGACCCTCTGCCTGGGGTGGGAGCAACTTTACTTGTCTGAGTCTATTTTTCCTTCACCCTTAGGATGGGAGTAGAGGAGGTGGCCAGCTTGGGTCCAAGTCCATACTCCTTCCACCCTCGGCAGATCCACCCTCCTTGGGAGCCCCAGGGGCAAAGCTGACTTCTAACCCCAGTGTTTCTGCCTCCAGGGCTTCCGGCTCCTCCTGGCCAGCCCCAGGTCCTGCTACAAACTGTTCCAGGAGCAGCAGAATGAGGGCCACGGGGATGCCCTGCTGTTCCAAGGGATCAAGAGTAAGTTCTCCCATCCATGCACCTTCCTGCTTCCCGTGGTCTGCTGTTGCCTGGAGGGAATCATCCAGGCGACAGGGTAGCATCTGAGCACCTACTGTGTGCCAGGAACTGTGCCAAACACTGGGGAGACTGCATGAACAGGGCAGAGCAGCTCACTACCCTCTGGGCTCATAGGCCAGGGGAAGTGAGTCAACAGAACAGCTCCCACACAGGGGCTTTGAGGGGTGTCTGAGCGGACGGAGCTCAGGGAAGCCTTCTTAGAGGAGGCAAAGGCCAAGTAGGAGCATGCAAGTAGGACTTGGCTGGGCAAACGGGGCAGGGAAATGACAGGAAGAGAGATACCACAGGCAGAGGGACAGGGCATGTGAAGGCTCAGAGGCGGGAGAAAGCGTGATGTGTGTGAGGACCTGGGGGAGGTTCGGTCTGGCTGGAGCACAGATGAAATATTACTCTTTCAGCAGAGCTCACAGACACGGGCCAGGCCCACAGGCTGAAGAGCCTCTGTGGCTGAGAGCTCCACCTCAGGTCTCAGTATGTTGTGTGGCATCAGGTGAGGGCGGACCTGTTTCTTCCTCTCTCAATGGGATCTCTTTGGAGACAAGAGAATTTAGCATTAATGCAAGACAAAATATTTTAGTGAACAAGTTTCAGTGGTTCAACTTTTTAATAATTATAAGTAAACCTGTTAAATTTTTCTGGATGTTCTTTTTTTTGAGACAAAGTTTTCCTCTGTTTTCCAGGCTGGAGTGCAGTGGCGCAATCTCAGCTCTCTGCAGCCTCCACCTCCTGGGTTCAAGTGATTCTCCTGCCCCAGCCTCCCAAGGAGCTGGGATTACAGGCGTGCACCACCATGCTCGGCTAATTTTTGTATTTTTAGTAGAGATAGGGTTTTGTCAGACTGGCCAGGTTGGTCCTGAACTCCTGACTTGGTGATCCGCCCACCTTGGCCTCCCAAAGTGCTGGGATTATAGGCATGAGCCACCAAGTCTGGCTTAAAACAAGGAAATTTCTTATTGACAGCAACTAAATGGTATTTGTAGCATTTTTATCACACAGTAGATTCCATCCATTCACTATACTTTTCTGAGCTGTCTGTCCTGCATGCAAATAGGTATTTTTAATGTTGTCTGTTTTCTGTGCTGTTCCTATAAGTGTGCTATCAAAATACATTAAACTAGGCCAGGCGCAGTGGCTCACGCCTGTAATCCCAGCAGTTTGGGAAGCTGAGGCGGGTGGATCACTTGAGGTCAGGAGTTCGAGACCAACCTGGCCAACATGGTGAAACCTTGTCTCTACTAAAATTATAAAAGTTAGCTAGGCACAGTGGTGCGTGCCTGTAATCCCAGCTGCTGGGGAGGCTGAGGCAGGAGAATCGCTTGAACCTGGGAGGTGGAGGTTGTAGTGAGCCAAGATCGTGCCATTGCACTCCAGCCTGGGTGACAGAGCAAGGTTCTCTCTCAAATAAATTAATTAATTAAATTAAACTATAAAAATATATTTTAAAAATAGAATTTAAATGAGGTGAGAACATTTTTAATGAGAACTTATACTGCTAAAATATTGTATTAAAGGCATTTGACTCACAGATGCTCATAGCAAACCTGTATTGTAAGTATTATTACTGCCTCCATTTTATAGGTGAGAATACTGAGTCCTCCTGGCACTGGCTGGGAAGAGGGAAATCGACCTCTGAATTCATTTGCCTGTTTTTTTCTTTTTTTCTTTTCCTTTTTCTCTTTTTTTTTTTCTTTTTCTCCATGACAGAAAAAAACCATCAGAAAATAAAGAACATTCTGTCAAACACAACATTGAGAGAACATAATTCATTTGTGGAGGTAGGAGCCTGGGTGCCCACACCCCAGCAGACCTGGCGCCCCACCCTTCCCGCCCCCCACTCCCCACCCCCAGCTACTTTCCCAGTGATTAGAGGCACATCGCAGGAGTCTCCCTCAGCATCTCAGGATGTGCTGGAAGACAGAGACACAGAAGCAGGGGCGAGGCAGAGACTGGGAGAGGCTGAGGGAGCAGAGGAAGCAGGAGGCCCCAGGGCCCCCCGAGAGTACTGACCAGAGGCCCCTCTGTGCAGGGGGCCCTGGCAGCTGCCTCACTGCCTTCCTGACACTGTCCCAGGTCCTTCCCTCGGCCAGGGGGCCTGAGTTCCACACTGTGCCCCACCAACCCCACCGCCAGCAGTCCCCCACTCACTGCCCCTGCCCCTCCCCTCAGAGATGCATCGACTGGAACCGTGAGCTGCTGAAGCAGGAGCTGGGCCTGGCTGAGAGTGACATCATCGACATTCCGCAGCTCTTCAAGCTCAAACAGTTCTCCAAGGCGGAAGCCTTTTTTCCCAACATGGTGAGGAGGTGGCGGCTTTAAAACTCCAGGGGGTAGCATGGAGGTAGCTCAGCCCAAGAGGCCAGCGGGGCACCCGGGCGGTCCCAGAGGGCTTGGCTCCTCACTGTAACCACTTGTGGTTTTGTCCTGAGTGGTACAAGGTCAGACGTGACCAGGTCTGTGCACGTTGGTGTCTTTCCACGAGGTCTGGCTTCTACTGATGCTATTTCCATCATAAAATCCACAAGCCACACAGAGTTCCCCGGGGAGCAGTTCTCAGGTAGGGAGAACCCTGGGCATGCAGGCTCAAGCCACTCCACAAGTCAGTCAGTACTGCAAACCACACATAGTAGTGTACTTAATCAACATAGAAATATTATAGACGAAACATTCCACATCAAACAAAGCAATATTTAACATCAAGAGAGAAAGGAATAGGAAAAGGGGTCAATGAGCCAGTCCAAGGACAGTGATGTGGACAAGGAGAGGGTCCTAGGCTGATCTAAATGGACATCAATGTCTTGCAAGGAAGAGTGTAATTTTGGCAGAGCCTTCAACAGCTGGTGCCAGGTGCTAATCACTAGTGACAGCAAGACAGTGTCTGTTAAGACAGTCACCTTGAGGCCGGGCGTGGTGGTTCACACTTGTAATCCTAGCACTTTCGTAGGCCAAAGTGGGTGGATCACTTGAGGTCAGGAGTTTGAGTCCAGCCTGGCTAACATGGTGACACCCCATCTTTACTAAAAATACAAAAATTAGCCAGGTGTGGTGGCAGGAGCCTGTAATCCTGACTACTTGGGAGGCTGAGGCAGGAGAATCACTTGAACTCGGGAGACAGAGGTTGCAGTGAGCCAAGATTGCACTATTGCACTCCAGCCTGGGCGACAGAGTGAGACTCCATCTCGGAAAAAAAAAAAAAAAGACAGTCATCTTGAGCTAGTGAAGACCTGATCTTTTTATAGCTGGAGTCCTCTGGTGTGGACTGATAGTAATAGAGTGTGCCTGCTTATGTCCCTGCCTGGTTGGGTGCAGTCTCTGTTGATTAGGCAAACATCTGGTTCCTATTAGCATGGTGCCTTTTGAAATGTAAGATGGAGTCTTTTTCTAAGATGGAGTCACTTATGCCAAGGGTGCGCTATACAGGCTTACATGGCCCTGTACCACTTCCAGAGCACCTTCTGGTATCTCACAACAATTCCGGGAGTCAGAGTCTATCGCCGCCTCTGCCAGGGCTCTGACTTCAGACCCCACACCATAACCACCATGCTGCCTTCCCACCTAGCAGCTTCCCTGGGGCTTGGGGGTGGTGCGGGGGATGGAGGGACGGATGGGGAGTCAAGCAACAAACAAGACGCCCACAGGTCGCCTTATGCACCATAACAGGGACACATGTGGGGGCACCACCTCAGACTAGGGGGTCCGGGAAGGCGCCTATGAGGAGGTGGGGCTGGCACTGCCTAGGCTGAGTGGGATTCACCTTCGGAGGCTGCCCTTGAGGGTGTCCCACCTTTGTCTTGAGCGTTCACTGTGGCCCCCGAGTGCTGTCTTCATATCATCCACTGTGTTTTTGCCATTCCTTGGCCCCATTCCTCCCTCTCTTCAGAGCACACCCGAGGCCCAGGCAGAGACTTCACCCAGTTCTACTGGGGAACCCCAGCCACCCCCTTCTTCTGGAGCTGGGGGTTACGGTTCAGGGAGGAGCCAGCAGGCCCTACCACAGTGGTTTTCAAACTGCGTTCCCTAGGGCCCTTGAGTTTGAAGGCAATGTCTCAAATCCAGTGGTTCAGATTTTCTGTTTCTGCATGGACATTCTGCAGAAGACTGTGTGTAGATAAAGGGTCCCTTGGGCAAAAGAATTTAAACTATTGACCCCAAACATTTTGTTTCCCTCCAGTTTAGCCAAGCCAGGCTTCCCAGTGCAGGAATGAAAGTGGATGCTCATGGCTACGGTAGTCAGTAGTGCTGAGAGCTGACTGTGCACCTTCACTGTTCAAGGTCCCCAGAGGGAGCCTGAGCATGAGACCTCTCTCCTGGGAGCTGGCTGTGGGAGGCAGGGAAGAGGGAGTGGAACAGGCAAAGAGATGAACAGTGCGAGGCACTTAGCACACACAGGCTGTGTCTAGGCTGTTGCAAAGAATGAGACGCCTCCTTGAGGACCCATGGAAAATGGCTGTGCACCTACTATGTGCCAGCACAATGCTGTGCCTACGTGTTCTTACGTAATTGTCATTGCAATGGAAATGTGTGTTGGGCTCATTTTGCTGATGAGGCTCAGAAGGGTAATGTGACTTACCTAAGGCTACACAGCTATTGAATAGCAGAGTTGGGATTCAAACCCACATAGGCCTACAGCCAAAATCCTCACCTTTCCTCCTCACCGGGCCGCCTGCCAATCTAATGGAGGAAGCAGAGTCATTTACATACATTATTTACATATGGAAAGTGCCATAACAGAGGCAGTCATTTATCCATCCAGTCAACAGATATTTATCGAGTGCCTACTATGTGCAAGGCACAGTGCTGGGAGTTACGGGAACACAGAGCAGGAGTGACTGCCAGAGCTCAGGGATTTATGAGCAATTTCACAGAAGTGCTGCCACTTGAGCTGGGCCCTGAGTAATAGAAAGAGTTTACCAGAAGGGGGCAGGTAGGGGAGGAGAGTGTAGTGTTAAGAGCATGGGCAGCATCAGAAAGAATGAAATCAGCCAGGAGGGGTGGCTCATACCTGTCATCCCCGCACTTTGGGAGGCTTCGGCGGGAGGATTGCTTAAGTCCTGGAGTTCAAGACCAGCCTGAGCAACATGGAGAAACTCTGTCTCTACAGAAAATAGAAAAATTAGCCAGGCATGGTGGCATGTGCTGAGGCAGGAGGATTGCTTGAGCCCAGGAGATGGACATTGCAGTGAGCTGAGATCGCACCACTGAACTCTAGCCTGCGTGACAGAGTGAGACCCTCTGTCTCACTCGAAAAACAAAAAAAAAAAAATGAAATCATGTCCTTTGCAGCAACATGATGGAGCTGGAGGCATTATCCTAAGTGAACTAAAACAGAAAATCAAATACTGCATGTTCTCACATGTAGGTAGAAACTAAACAGTGGTGCGCATAGACACAGAGATGGAAATAATAGGCACTGAGGATCACCAAAATGGAGAGAATGAGAGCGAGGTGAGGGCTGGAAACTTACCTCTCGGGTACGATGTTCACTATTTGCATAATGGATACACTAGAAGCCCTGTGCCCACCAGTAAGCAATATACCCGTGCAACAAATATGCATATGTACCCCCGAATCTGCATTTTTTTAATTTAAAATAAATAAGAGTATGGAACTTGGAGTCTAACAGCTGTAGTCCTAGAATAGCTGGGTGGCCTTAGGCAAACCATTTTCCACATCTGGGTCTCAGTTTCCTCATTTGTAAAGTGGGGATATTATTTTTATTTTGTTTTATTTTTTGAGACAGAATCTTACTCTGTCACCCAGGCTGGAGTGCATTGGAATGATCTTGGCTCACTGAAACCTCCACCTCCTGGGTTCAAGTGATTCCCCTGCCTCAGCCTCCTGAGTAGCTGGGATTATAGGCGCACCTGGCTAATTTTTGTATTTTTAGTAGAGATGGGGTTTCACCATGTTGGCCAAGCTGGTCTCGAACACCTGACCTCAGGTGATCCACTCGCCTCGGCCTCCCAAAGTGCTGGGATTACAGGTGTGAGCCACCACACCTGGCAATTTTTATTTTTGAGATAGAGTCTCGCTCTGTTGCCCAAGCTGCCAGGCTGGAGTGCAGTGGCACAATCACAGCTCACTGCAGCCTTGACCTCCTGGGCTCAAGTGATCCTCCTGCCTCAGCCACCAAAGTAGCTGGGACCACAGGCATGCACCCCCATGCCCAGCTAATTTTTAAAAATACTTTTTGTAGAGATGGGGTCTCGCCATGTTGCCCAGGCTGGTCTCAAACTCTTAGGCTCAAACGATCCTCCTGCCTCAGCCTCCCAAAGTGCTGGAACTACAGGTCTGAGCCACTATGCCTGGAGGGGCTGTTATTTCCAAAGGTCAGAGAAGGGAGGGGCTGCTCAGATTGCACTGCAGGCTGCCTGCTGCTGCCTGTGACCTGAGCCCTCATTTCTCTCCAGGTGAACATGCTGGTGCTGGGGAAGCACCTGGGCATCCCCAAGCCCTTCGGGCCCATCATCAACGGCCGCTGCTGCCTAGAGGAGAAGGTGTGTTCCCTGCTGGAGCCTCTGGGCCTCCACTGCACTTTCATCAATGACTTCTACACCTACCACATCAGGCATGGGGAGGTGCACTGCGGCACCAATGTGCGCAGAAAGCCCTTCTCCTTCAAGTGGTGGAACATGGTGCCCTGAGCCCATCTTCCCTGGCGTCCTCTCCCTCCCGGCCAGATGTCGCTGGGTCCTCTGCAGTGTGGCAAGCAAGAGCTCTTGTGGATATTGTGGCTCTCTGGGGGCAGCCAGCCCTCCCAGCGTGGCTTGCTTTCTTCTTCTATGTCCCAGTTTCCCACTCTGAAGACCCCAAGATGGTCCTAGCATTGCACTTAGATCAGTTCTGCTCTAAGAAGCTGCAATAAAGTTTTTTTAAGTCACTTTGTACATGAGGTCAAGATGTTGTTGGTGTCATTCATTCATTCACTCATTTGTCATGGTTGAATTGACTGTTACAAAACAAACTGAAAAGTGTTAACAGGCTGCGCTGAAGGCCACGTTATTGTGTGTGTGTTTTGCTCCCAGACATGTATTTGGGCTATAAAATTTTGCATGATCCTAGTTCATTCTGAGTTTCCCACAGGACCTGTCCAAGAAAAGGAGGAGGGAGCAGAGGAGGGGTCAACCCCACTGGGGGTCTGGGCATATCCCTCTTTAAATTCACCTACAACTGGGCATTCACCTACATACTGACAGTGATGGATTTTTGTGGAATGGAGTAATTCATCTCCTCGGTGTTCTTTTTGTATATTGCCTTTTATGGCTTTGACATAAAGACAGATTCCTCTGTAGAAAATAAAACTTGATGGCTTGAGATAATTAAAATTGAGACCAGATATTGGCTTGAAAGTGTCCGAGATGTTCAGAGAACACCCAGGGATCTTGTTATTTTCATGTATGTCATGGAGAACATATGATGGTGGAAAAGATGAATATCAAAAACCTTTGCCTTCACACTTTCTGATTTCAAAACATACTACAAGCTATAGTCATCAAAACAGTACGGCATGGTCATAAAGACAAATAGACCTATGGAATAGAATAGAAAGCCTGGAAGTAAATCCTCGAGTATAACATTTCTCCAAAGATGATGTTCAAATGGCCAACAAGCACATGAAGAGATGCTTACCATCACTAACCATCAGAGAAATGCAAATCAAAGCCACAGTGACCTCGCACCCATTAGAATGGCTACTATCAAAAAAAAGTGTTGGTGAGGATATTGAGAAATTGGAACTCTTGTGCACTATTGGTGGGATTGTAAAATGAAATGATGCAACTGCTATGGAAAAAAGTATAGAGATTCCTAAAAATAATTAGAAATACAACTGGTATATGATCCAGCAATCCCACTTCTGGGTAGATATCTGAAAGCAGGCCGGGCGCGGTGGCTCAAGCCTGTAATCCCAGCACTTTGGGAGGCCGAGACGGGCGGATCACGAGGTCAGGAGATCGAGACCATCCTGGCTAATACGGTGAAACCCTGTCTCTACTTAAAAATATAAAAAACTAGCCGGGCGACAAGGCGGGCACCTGTAGTCCCAGCTACTTGGGAGGCTGAGGCAGGAGAATGGCATAAACCGGGAGGCGGAGCTTGCAGTGAGCTGAGATCCGGCCACTGCACTCCAGCCTGGGTGGCAGAGCAAGACTCCGTCTCAAAAAAAAAAAAAAAAAAAAAAAGATATCTGAAAGCAAGATCTCCTTTTTTCTTTTTTTTTTTTTTTTTTTTAAGATGGGGGGTTTTACCATGTTGCCCAGGCTGGTCTCAAACTCCTAGGCTCAAGCAATCTGCCCACCCTGGCTAGGGAATATTATTCAGCCTTAAAAAGGAAGGAAGGAAGGCCAGGCACGGTGGCTCACACCTGTAACCCCAGCATTTGGGGAGGCCAAGGTGGGCAAATCATTTGAGCCCAGGAATTTGAGATCAGCCTGGGCAACACAGCAAAACCTTATCTCTACAAAAAAATACAAAAAAAAAAAAATAGTTGGGCATGGTGGTGCTCACCTATAGTTCTACCTACTTGAGAGTCAGACGTGGGAGGATCACCTGAGCCTAGGGAGGTTGAGGCTGCAGTGAGCTGTGATTGTACCACTGCACTCCAGCCTGGGTGACAGAATGAGGGAGACCTAGTCTCGAAAATAAGGAAGGAAATCTTGTCAGTGTTACAACATGAATATGCTTTGAGCACATTATGCTATAGGAAATAGCCAGTTACAAAAAGAGAAATCCTGTATGATTCCACTTACATGAGTTATTTAGAAAAATTCACAGGAACAGAAAGGAGAGGCTGGGCCAGGTGACTCACACCTGTAAGCCCAGCACTTTGTGAATCTGAGGCAGGTGGATCACTTGAGGCCAGGAGTTTGAGACCAGCCTTGTCAAGATAGTGAAACCCCATCTCTACCAAAAATATGAAAAATTAGCCGGGTGTAGGGTGCACATGCCTGTAATCTCAGCTACTCAGGAGGCTAAGACACATGAATCTCTTGAGCCTGGGAGGTGGAGGTTGCAGTGAGCCAAGATCACCCCACTACATTCCAGCCTGGGCAATAAAGGAAGACAGTCTGAAAAAAAAAAAAAAAAAAGGTAGAATGGTGGTTGCCAGGTACTGGAGGAGCAAGAAGAAGGGAGTTGTTGAATGGGTATAGAGTTTCAGATTTGCAAGATGAGAAAGTTCTGGAGATCTGTTTCACAACAACGTAAATATACTTAACACTGTTGAACTGTACACTTAAAAGTGGTTAAAATGGGCCAGGTGCAGTGGCTCACGCCTGTAATCCCAGCACTTTGGGAGGCCAAGGCAGTCAGATCACCAGAGGTCAGGAGTTCGAGACCAGGCTGGCCAACATGGTGAAACCCTGTCTCTACTAAAAGTACAAAAATTAGCTGGGCGTGGTGGCGCTTGCCTGTAGTCCCAGCTACTCAGGAGGCTGAGGCACGAGAATCACTTGAACCCAGGAGGTGGAGGTTGCAGTGAGCCAATATTGTGCCACTGCACTCCAGCCTGGGCAGAGTGAGACGCTGCCTCTAAATAAATAAATAAATAAATACTGTATATATATATATTTTTTTGAAAAGCCTCTGCCCTGCCCACTAAGGAGAAGGGGATCCATAAAACCTGGGTCAAAACACGCTGCTCTGAAGAAAATCAGCTGTTCTCCCAGCCCCAGATGTGCTGGAGCAAAGGACGTGAGTGTTTCTGTGGACCAGAAGGGGGCCAGGGATGGAGGAAGCTGGTATGAGTTCAGCCCCAAACCTGGCAGATAGGGCTGCCTGGAGCAGCAAACAGGACTTAGCAGATAAAACTGACGATTTTGCTGGATTGCTAGGGCTGGGGAAGGATCAGAGACAAGCTGGTGGATAAAGCATCCCTGGCATCAGGGGACATGGAGATGCACATATGTTACCCCAGCCACGTGTGGGTTGCAGGTGGGAGGTGTCTCTGGAGGAGAGAAAGTGCTACCAGCCCCTAGAGCACACAGCCATCCCCTGGTCGTGCCCATCAAACAAAACTTCCCTGTTCCTTTAGCCTTGCTGCCACCTCTCCCTTCCCCAGAGACCACATAGGCGTTTCCTGAAGCTGCTGTTACAGATCATCATGAACTAAATGACTTAAAACAACAGAGATGGACCCTCTCTCAGTTCCAGAGACCAGGAGATCAAAATCAGTCTCGCTGGGCTGAAATTCGGGTATCAGCAGGACCATCCCAGCTCCAAAGGCTTTAGGAGGAGAATTTCTCTTCTAGCTTCTGCCAGCATTCCTCAGCTAGTGGCTGCCTCACGCCAATCTCTGCCTCCCTGGTCACATGGCTTTTTCTTCTGTGTGTGTCAAATCTCCCTCTGCCTCTCCCTTATGATGACACTTGTGATGATATTTGGAGCCCATCCAGATAGTCCGGGACAATCTCCCCATCCCAAGATCTTCATTCACCTCTGCAAACAAAGACTCTTTCCTTTTTTTCTTTTTCTTTTTCAGATGGAGTTTTGCTCTTGTTGCTCAGGCTGGAGTGAAGTGGCACGATCTTGGCTCACCGCAACCTCTGCCTCCCGGGTCCAAGCGATTCTCCTGCCTCAGCTTCCTGAGTAGCTGAGATTACAGGTGCCTGCCACCACGCCCAGCTAATTTTGTATTTTTAGTAGAGACGGGGTTTCTCTGTGTTAGTCACGCTGATCTCGAACCCCCAACCTCAGGTGATCCGCCCACCTCGGCCTCCCAAAGTGCTGAGATGACAGGCGTGAGCCACCGCGCCCGGCCACACAGACTGTTTCTGCGTGAAATAACTTACAGGTTCCGGGGATTAGGACCTGATATCTCTTGGGTGCCATTATTCCACCTACTGCAGGTTGGAAATCACCACGTGCCAGCTGCAGCCGGCAGAATAGGAAAGAAAGAAGCCAGGCTCCTCCTTTCCACAGCTCTAAGCCTTGCACCTGCATTTAGCCCTCATAGAAAAGGGTGAAGATTCCCCTTTATTAAACCGAGTCTTTTGTGTAGGAGTCGACTTTCCAACTCCTGAATTGAGACTGTTTTATGTCTGCTTCCTGGCAACAGATTCTTAGATGGAAACAGATTCTTAGAGGATGTTTCAGGAAGCACACCTGGGAGGGAGTGCAGGCGGTTTATCGGGGAGGATGTTTCAGGACGCGCACCTGGGAGGGAGTGCAGGAGGTTTATCGGGGAGGATGTTTCAGGACGCGCACCTGGGAAGGAGTGCAGGCGGTTTATCGGGGAGGGTGTTTCAGGACGCGCACCTGGGAGGGAGTGCAGGAGGTTTATCGGGGAGGGTGTTTCAGGACGCGCACCTGGGAGGGAGTGTGGGGCTCAGAGAGAGACACTGAACTGGGAAGCAGTTGCCTCAAGGCTTTAGGCAATGCATGGGGTATCTTGGGGGCTGGGGAAGGGCCTCAGAGTTGTCCTGCATTCAGACAAGACAACCTGGCCTTTGTTCCTCCACACTGGATGTGGCTGTCCCCAGAAGGGTTCTAGGCCAGGTGCTAGGCCGCTCCTAAGCACAGAAGTCAATTCCAGAAGAGAGACTTAGGACACTTGCAGCAGCTGGGGGTGTGAGTGCCTCACCATAAAGCGGGCCACTCTGATGTCTCTTGGGTGCCATTAGTCCACTGACTGTAGGTTGGAAATCACCACGTGCCAGCTGCAGCCGGCACCCACACCACAGCACCCGCCACAGGGACCTCAAGTGACCATGGGACTTCTGTTGGCTTAAGCGTGATGAGCAAACCTGAGTTGCCGAGAGAGAACTCCCTGCACGGAATAAGCATGTGAGGAGTGCGGGAGTCAATACAAAGTTACTTTATGATCATGTAACCCAAGCAGGTCCAGCCAATGCCACTTGGAGAGCTCCAGCCCAATAACTAGGTAGAAAGTGACTTTATTTACCAAAACTGGCAATGGGGGAGTGGTTGGATTCACATCAAAAGCAGCCACTTCAACTTTCTGGAGTGAAGGCAAGAGTTTAAGAAGGGAAATTTTGGCTGGGTGCAGTGACTCATGCCTGTAATCCCAGCACTTTGGGAGGCCAAAGCGGGTGGATCACCTGAGGTCAGGAGTTTGAGACCAGCCTGACCAACATGGTGAAACCCCATCTCTACTAAAAATACAAAAATTAGCTGGACATGGTGGTGGACGCCTGTAATCCCAGCTACTTGGGAGGTGAGGCAGGAGAATTGCTTGAACCTGGAAGACCGGTGGCAGTGAGCCAAGATCGTGCCACTGCACTCCAGTGTAGGGGACAGAGTGAGACTCTGTCTCAAAAAAAGAAAAGAAAATTTGGTACAGGAGGCATGCAGGAATTGTGAGGAGTACAAGGTCTGTGTCTTCTTCCCCTAAAGCACGGGCTGACGTCATTTCAGCTATGTGCTGAGTTGTTGGCTAGCTGCCTGGAGGTAATCGCTTGAATTTTGCAGCTGGATCTCCAGGCTTGGTCTGTCTCAAGATTAGCCCCTGGACTTTCTTTTATTGTTATTATTACTATTATTATTATCATTTAGAGACAGGGTTTCATGATGTTGCCCAGGCTGGTCTCAAACTCCTGGGCTCAAGGAATCCTTCCGTCTCAGCCTCCCAAAGCTCTGGGATTACAGGCATGAGCTACCACACCTGGCCTGGAACTTCTAAGTAAGCACGTAATTAGATATTAGCATACAGTTAGAGAAACGTGAAGGGGCTTTATGGCGGGAAAGGGAGGGACGTAGAGTCTATTTTAAGGTTAAGGGAAAAGGCTTCTGCAGTTTGCTTTAAGGTTACATCTTGAGACTAAAGAGAAGGGGAAAAAGTTGTAAAATGCATTTGAAGTTAAGCTGCTCAGGTACAATCACAAACCCCTCGGTTCAGTGGCGACATCCCTGGAAGCCCATTGGGTTATTATCTTTTTTTTTTTTTTTCCTTTTTTGAGATAGAATCTTGCTCTGTCGGCCAGGCTGGAGTACAGTGGCATTATCTCGGCTCACTGCAACCTCCGTCTCCCCAGCTCAAGCGATTCTCCTGCCTCAGCCTCCTGAGTAGCTGGGATTACAGGCATGTGACACCACACCCGGCTAATTTTTGTATTTTTAGTAGAGATGGGGTTTCACCATGTTGGCCAGCCTGATCTCAAACTCCTGACCTCAGGTGATCCACCCACGTTGGCCTCCCAAAGTGCTGGGATTGCAGGCCTGAGCCACTGTGTCCGGCCCGGTTATTATCTTTTTAGGGGGAGGACAAGGAAGTCATTTAGTCATTTGCTCCACAATAATTTGTTGAGCATCTACTATGTCCGGGGCTGTTTTGCAGGTGCTGGGGATTCAGTGGTGACTAGGAAGCCCCTGGAGGGGAGCAGGACGTGCTCTGGGTCTGAGTCCCTTTCATCTCTGTCCACTAGGCTAGGTGAGGAACCTTCCTCACTGTGCCCAAACAGAGCCCTGGCACAAGGCAGGGCTGCCCCAGGGTGGAGAAGGTCCGAGCTTCCAGCCTGCCCTCCTCCAGACCCCAGAGCCTGGACTGGGCCTCAGCCACCCCTCCCCAGTCAACCCGTCTTCTACCTCCAGCTGCCTCTGGCCGCTTGTGTGTGAGGGTGGGTGAATCCTTTGGGATGAGCCTCACCAGAGCCTCTGCACTCTGAGTGCCTCCTGCCTAATTTTGCCACTTTCAATCCAACCAGAGGGGTGTTTTGGGTCTTGCTGACCAAGCCCCTGCCTCCAAGAGCAACTAAAACAGAGTCATCCTTGAGAGTTGTGTTGAATGCTTAAAACCTCCAGGGAGGGGATTTTTTACTGCAACTTGCAAATTTCACCAGCCTGGCTGACCAAGCAGTCTTCACTCAGTACCTCAGCTCCATCTCCTGTGCTGGGTACACCCGGGTGACTCTCACAGCTTTGCGTATCAGAGCAAAGGCTGAAAACACATGTTTATATTACAGTACAACCCTATGTAAAATACACAGCCATACAAAGGGTTGAAGGCTGCTTTTTACGTACTGATACGAAGAACTTCTCTCCAGTATAACTATGAAGTGAAAGAGGCAAGGTGTGGAATACTGGGTGGCATATACTACCGTTTATATAAGAAGGAGGTAGTAGGAGGACAGAAGAAAAGAGTAAAAGAGCCCCGGACATAGTAGGTGTTCAACAAATTCTTGTGGAGCAAATGACTAAATGACCTCCTTGTCCTTCCTCAAAAAAGATAACCCAATGGGCTTCCAGGGGCATCTCCACTAAACTGAAAAGTTTGTAATCGTAACCAAGCAGCTTAATTTTGAATGCATTTTATAACTTTTCTCTTTAGTCTTGAGATGTAACCTTGAAGGAACTTGCAGAAGCCTTTTTCCCTTAACCTTAAAATAGACTCCACGTCCTTCCCTTTCTCACAGTAAAACCCCTTCAAATTTATCTAACTGTATGCTAGTATTTGAGGAGGAAGAGAAGAAGAAAAGGATACACACACATGTTTACTTGGTCATGCATAACATTTATTTGGAAAGACAAGAAACGGATAACAGTCACTACCTCCACCTACAGGTGGGTAAGGGACAGGGCAGGAGGGAGACTCTGAACTTGGAACCATGTGCATGTGGTACCTATCAAGAGTAAGAATGACCCAGCCTGGGCAACATAACAAGACCCCCATCTCTGCCGAAAAATGTAAAACCATTAGCTGGGAGTGGTGATGCAGATCTGTAGTCCAGCTACTCAGGAGGCTGAGGTGGGAGGACCACTTGAGCCTGGGAGGTCAAGGCTGCAGTGAGCCATGATCACGCCACTTCACTCCAGCCTGGGTGATGGAGTGAGACCCTGTCTCAAAAAAAAAAAAAAAGAGCTCAATCGAAGCTTAAGACATGAAATGAACCCAATTTTAAAGTAAGTTATATAAGTTTCTTGTGCCAGAGCAAGAGTTCCTATTTCTTTGCTATGTGGGCTCGGCTGAGATGGGTAGCAGCTGGTGACCCTGGCTTGATGTATTCATTCCACCAACACTTGCTGTGCCCCCACCCCCGTGACACAGCTGTAAGCAAGGAGCTCACCTTAATCACTGGGGGTTGGGCTGCAGGTTCCTGGACCACACCCTAGACCTTCTGGGACCAGGAATTTGCAATGTTAA
The DNA here is from genome assembly GCF_009764315.1 of Trachypithecus francoisi. NCBI lineage: Eukaryota > Metazoa > Chordata > Mammalia > Primates > Cercopithecidae > Trachypithecus > Trachypithecus francoisi. Next base: position 107,595,601 of record NW_022681457.1, on the reverse strand, counting down.
CAAGCACCCTTGATAATTTTTGAAACCACCAGAGGGTTAATAACCACCTAGTCTGGGCAGGCACTGTGGCTCACGCCTGTAATCTCAGCACTTTAGCCGGTAGGAGGATTGCTTGGATCGAGAAGTTCGAGACCAGCCTGGGCAACATGGCGAAATCCGGTCTCTACAAAAAATACAAAACTCAGCCGGACATGGCGGTGCACACCTGTAGTCCCAGCTACTTGGGAGGCTGAGATAGGGAGGATCACTGGAGCCAGGGAGGTTGAGGCTGCAGTGAGCTGTGATTGCGCCACTGCACTCTAGCATGGGTGATAGAGACCCTGTCTCAAAAACAAAACCACCCGTCCAGCACTTTGCCGAACTCCTTCATCAGTTTCCAGGAGACACACACCCTAGAACTGAGACCCCAGAGCCTGGGCATGCTGCCACACACTGCCATCCTGACCACTCCCATCAGCTGCTCCCAACTGCCCTCTGCAGGTATTTGCCCTGACAGCTTCCAGCTGAGTCCTCCAGCAACATGGCCAAGTCGACCACTCCAAGGCACCGACTTCCCAGAGCCCCTCCTCTTCCCAGCTGAAGGTCAGAGATGCCTAAGCAGCTGGCCTCAGACTCCCCTGGCCTGCAGCTCTACAGGCACGAGCTGCCTGATAAATTGGTGATGAAGGGGTTCTGATGCCACCTGCTCCCCCGAGTCTCAGTCACCAGGAAGCTCTGAGAGGGAAAATCAGTGCCATCTGGGCAGCTGCTGACCCCTCCCCCTCTTAACAAGGGGGTGGGCTGCACAGGCCTGGACTGCATAACAGGGGAGGGCAGGGTGAGCCCTGGGGCATCTGAGACTGCTGTGCCGAGTGAGGGCTGTGGTGCAGGCCTGAGGATGGTCAGCGTGGAGGGCCGAGCCATGTCCTTCCAGAGTATCGTCCGCCTGTCCCTGGACAGCCCTGCCCATGCCGTTTGTGTGTTGGGCACAGAAATCTGCTTGGATCTCAGCGGGTGAGATGCTGGGAGCTCTGCCAGAGCTGGCAGACAGAAGCAGGCAGGCCTGGGACCCAGTCCCCTTGATCTGGGAGTCGGGGGTTACTTCTGTAGCCTCACCGTCCTGCCCCATCTTGGGAAGCCTTGGGTCTCTAGCCGGGGCTCCCAGTTCTGACCACTGCAGGATTCTGACTTAAATCCTGCCTCTGCCCTGTAGCAGCTGCCGTGGACTCTTAGTGAGGCAAGCGCCTTGGCCTCTGTCCCCCTGTCTGTGAAACCGTGGGGAGGCTCATCCACAGGGGGCTGTGAGGAGTAGGCCAGGGAGACTGCTAGATGCTGGAGCCTGCAGGTGGAGGTGACTGATAGCAGGGTCACAATACAACCTCCTGAGTCCCTTGCCCTGATCTTTTTCCTTAGGGGCATCCTTTGTGGCTCCTCCCTTTTTGGGAGTTGGGTGCTTATTACTAAGATGTAGCTGTGGTCACTTCTGCAGTGTTGGTAGCGGGGTGGGGTTTGGGCTGGAGCTTGTCAGAGCAAACACAGGGGTCCTTTGGGAGGGGGTGGTAGGAATAAGGACCCCAGAACACTCTGCCTCAACACCCAAAGGAGGAGGAGGATTTGGGAGCCGTCCCCTCCCCCATGCCAGTCATCTCCTAGGCTGAGAAGGTGAGTGTGCCCTGACATGTGTCTCTTACCTGGCAAACCAGATGTGCCCCCCAGCAGTGCGAGTGCTTCACCATCCATGGCTCTGGGAGGGTCTTGATTGATGTGGCCAACACAGTGATTTCTGAGGAGGAGGACGCCACCATCTGGTGGCCCCTGTCTGATCCCACGTACGCCACAGTGAAGATGGTATCACCCAGCCCTTCTGTGGATGGGGATAAGGTAAGCCTCAGGGGAAGAGGTGAGGGGCATCTTCCAAGGATGGGAGCTAACACAGCAACTGGGGCTCCCTCCTGGCTGCAGACATGACTCGAGCCTGTGAAACACATTGTTTTGCATGTCTGATCTTATCCAGTGTCTGCAACAGACCAGTGGGGTGGGCACGCCATGACCCCATTTTACAGAGAAACGGAGGCACCTGGAGAAGGTGCTCTGCCAAGTCAGCAATGGGCAGAACTGGGATTCAAGCTGGGCAAGTTCGTCTCAGTCATGCCAGCCCCTGACGGTGATGCTGGGCTGGCTTCAGACCTAGCCGCGCCACAGTCTGGCTTCAAGGTGTTAGCAGCGTTAACTCAGACAGGCTTTTGGTGAAGGCAGCTCTTCTGGATGTGGAGACTTTAAAGAGATGCAATAGCTAAGGTGTCCTAAATGCATGCTACATACCAGAGAGCTTGGATCGTGTTCCGGAGTGTGGGCCTCTACCATGGCTTTATTTTATTTTTATTTTTATTTATTTATTTATTTATTTTAGAGAGCCTCACTCTCGTTGTCCAGGCTGGGGTGCAATGGCACCATCTCAGCTCACTGCAACCTCTGCTTCCCAGGTTCAAGCGATTCTCCTGCCTCAGCTTCCCGAGTAGCTGGGACTACAGGCGCCCACCACCACGCCGGGCTAATTTTGTATTTTTAGTAGAGACGGGGTTTCTTTCACTATGTTTGCCAGGTTGGTCTCGAACTCCTGACTTCAAGTGACCTACCTGCCTCCACCTCCCAAAGTGCTGGGATTACAGGCATGCGCCACTGCGCCTGGCCCACCATCACTTCACATATGAAGAAACTGAGACAGAGTGCCGTGTCTAAACCTAAGTAGCCTACCTAGAGTGGGATAGACCCAGGATTTGAGCTTGAGCCAAGCGTGTACTCTCTCCCCTGGGTAAGCTGTCTCCCTAACGGGGTGCCTACGGTGGGGAGGTTTCCCTCCACCTCGTACACAAGAGGGCAGCAGTGGTCTCCTGTGGTAGAAGCAGGTGGCTCATTCAGGGCAGGAGTGTTCCACCTTGGTTGCAGGTGAGAACCACGGGAACCTGATAACATCAATACCCAGGCCACACCCCCTCTACCAATTAAAGTGGAAGCGCAGGGCTAGGACCCTGGCCTCCGGTTTAAAGCTCTCCAGGTGCCCCCAATGCGGGGCTGGGGATGAGAACCATGATGGAGCAGTTCAGGACTGGAAGAGCTCTTCCTCCCTCCCCCTACACCCTGCAGGATCTACTGGAGATGTCTGCTGCAGAGTAGGGTACACACCCACCTGTGCTGTGTGCCCAGGGCAGGCAATTCCCCGAGAGGCAAGTAGTGGACTTAGATAGCAACTGAGCATCTCTGGCCGGGTGTGGTGGCTCACGCCTGTAATCCCAGCACTTTGGAAGCCTGAGATGGGCAGATCACCTGAGGTCGGGAGTTTGAGACCAGCCTGGCCAACATGGCAAAACCCTGTCTCTACTAAAAATACAAAAATTAGCCGGGTGTGGTGGCAGGTGCCTGCGATCTCAGGTTCTCAGGAGGCTGAGGCTGGAGAATCGCTTGAACCCAGGAGGTGGAGGTTGTAAGCTGAGATTGTCCTACTGCATTCCGGCCTGGGCAACAAGAACAAAACTCCATTGCAAAGAAAGGTACCTCAGATAAGAACGGAGGCCACAATAGGTCCCAGTGGAACTCCAGACTACCTGAGAACCATTCTCTGCCCAGGGCTTGGCCTCCAGCACCCTCAGGAGTGGCTAACAAAGAACCTTGACCTTGGAGGACTAAAGCTTCTATTTAAGGACGGGGTGGATCTCTCACATGCTCTGGTCAATGGTTGGGTCTCTGGTTCATGACCAAGACCTTGTGGTCAGGGCCAGTGGCTGGAGTGCAGGTCTCTTTCTAAAAGCATAAAGTAGAGGCTGGTGTGGGACACAGGAAAGACTGAGTCCCAATGCTGCTTCCCCACCTGGGTGTCCTTAGCAGCTTAAGCCACCAGAGACCTGTTTCCCCACTGTGCACCTTATGGAGTAGTGGATGGGACCTGGGAGGGTGGATTTAGCAGGGAGAATATATAGTTTGGTTTCAAACTTGGGCTCTAGAGTCAGGCAGCCTGGATCTTAAATCCCTTTGAGTGGTATGAGGTAAGTCCCTTGATCCCACTGCCATCAGGGATACAGCTCTCACCTGGACAGGTGGTTGCAAGCCTGGCTCTCCACAAGGTTGGGGTTGGGGGTCATGGCAGGTTCTAAGTCCTCGGGGGACTGACTCAGCCCTAAGTGCAGGGCTGTGGCCCCCGTACCAGCTCATGGTGAGACTTCAGAAGCCGTAACACCAAGACCAAGGTTGCAGGCCTAGACTCAGCACATTGCCTGGGGCTCCGTTCCTGGTCCCTCCAACACTGCCTATAGATTCAAAATGCTGTCTCCACAGGTCTCGATCGCATACTATGGGCCCAATGAGGATGCCCCCGTGGGCACAGCTGTGGTGTACCTCACTGGCGTTGGTGAGTGTTGCTTCAACTGGGAGCCCGGGGCCCAGCCCACCGCTGGGGTGGGGGAAGGGGTGGGATTGCAAGAGGAGCCAAAAAGGATTCTCTCTGTAACAAGATGCCTCCTGTGGGCCCCAGAAACTCCTGAACAAACTCTTAAATGGATTCATTTGAGATACCCACTCACATGCCCTCCTTGACGTTCAGTCGCTGCTCCATCTTCATGCATTGCCGACCTAATTCTGAGAATAGAACAGCCAGAACTTCCGTGTCGCTGCCATCTACCCACCTACGCCTGTCTGGTGCCTACCTTCTTCCTTTGTTACAGTTGACGTGTCTGGTCCAAAGTTAATCTTTCTTACTAGATCCTTTCTTCTCATTCAAGAACACTCCTTTGTCAATTCTTACCAATGTAAGAAGCTGTCACCCTTCCCTGTTCTCTAGATCACCCCCATCAACTCAGGAACAAGCTCTATAACATCTTTTTCTTTTTTTTTTTTTTTTTTTTTTTTTTTGAGATGAAGTCTTATTGTCACTCAGGCTGGAGTACAGGATCATGCAACCTATGCCTCCCAGGTTCAAGTGATTCTCCTACCTCGGCCTCCGGATTAGCTGGGACTATAGGCGTATGCCACCATTCCTGGCTAATTTTTATATTTTTAGTAGAGACAGGTTTTCACCATGTTGGCCAGGCTGGTCTCGAACTCCTGACCTCATGATCCACCTGCCTCGGTCTCTCCAAGTGCTGAGATTATCAGGTGTGAGCCACTGTGCCTGGCCATATCTCTTAAACCTGATTCTAGGGTTTATGGGTGGTTTTGTTTTGTTTTAAGATGGAGTCTTGTTCTGTTGCCCAGGTTGGAGTGCAGTGGTACGATCTTGGTTCACTGCAACCTCTGCCTCCTGGGTCCATGCCATTCTCCTGCCTCAGCCTCCCAGAGTAGCTGGGACTACAGATGCCCACCACCATGCCCAGCTAATTTTTTTACTTTTAGTGGAGATGGGGTTTCACCATGTTAACCAGGATGGGACTCTACCTTGTGATCCGCCCGCCTCAGCCTCCCAGAGTGCTGGGATTACAGGCGTGAGCCACTGCGCCCGGCCTAGGTTGTCTTTTAAAGTCTGTTCTCCCACCTCTGTTCCTGAGGAGCCATCTGTGTCCTCAATTTCTCTAGAATCTTCTCAAATTAGATACCTACCACCAACGGCGTTCTTGTAGAACTCTAACATCTACAACAGTAAGTTTTTAGTTTGTGTGGGTTTTTTTTGTTTTTTGTTCTTTTTCTTTTTTCTTTTTTCTTTTTTTTTGGTCTTGTTTTGTTTTTGAGACAGAGTCTCACTCTATAGCCTAAGCTGAACTGGAGTGAAGAGATATGATCATGGCTCATTGCAGCCTCAAATGATCCTCCCACCTCAGCCTCTCCAGTAGCCTGGACCATAGGTGTTACATCACCATACCTGTTTAATTTTTTATGCAGACATAGGTTTCCCTATGTTGCCCAGACTCTTCCCACCTCAATCTCCAGAGTAGCTGGGACTACAGGCACGCACCACCATGCCCAGCTGATTTTCTTTTTTTTTATTTTTTTTTTATTTTTTCCCCCTTAGAGAGGCTTTTACCATATTGCCCAACCTGGTCTCGAACTCCTGACCTCAAGTGATCCTCCCGCCTCAGCCTCCCAAAGTGCTGGAGTTACAGGCGTGAGCCACGTACCTGCTGGTCATCCCTTCTTAACACACTTTAATGCTTCAGGGATGTTCAACTTATTTTTCCTCCTGCCTGTTCCTTCTCAGAATACTTTGGAGCTCAGAGGAGCTCTTCCTGGTCTTTTGTCCCCCTGCTTTCAATCAGTGAAGTGTCTCGAGCTCAGGAGGCTGGTCACATGGCTCTAATGTTACCTATGGACAGGCTGCTCCCACAAACCCGACTTGGATATTGCCTAACCAGCATGATCGCTTGGGTATCTGACAGATGTCTGAAATGCAAATGGATTCTCTCTACTCCTGAAAACTTGTTTTTCTAGTAGTCCCTCCATCACAGTAGTAGGTAGCTCCATCCTTCTAGTGTAAACCTTGGCATCACCTGACTCTTCTTACCCCACAGCAGTCTGAATCTTGTGAGTGTTACCTGATGTTTCGCCAGAATCCAGCAACTCATACTTCCAGTGTGCTCACCCTGGCTCAAGCCCCCATCCTTTCACCTGGGTTCACAGCCCAGACCTCCCAGTGGGGTTCATGCTGGCACCCTTGCTCTTCTGACTAGACCTCTAGCCTTGATCCAGCAGCCAGAGTGGCACATCTTTAAGTGGAATATTGGATAACACCTTCCAACTGCTTCCATGTTGCTTGGATTAAAGCCAAAGTCACTGCCCACAAAACTACACAAGTAAACCTGGGCTGCCTCTGTCTTTACCACCTGCGAATCTTCCCCCTGCGTCATCCTGCTCATTCTGCTCTGGGTGCTGTTGGTCACTCTGATCCTTGGCCTTGCCACTTGGGGCTTCCTATTTCCTCTAATGGGTCTTACCCTAGATGTTAACCCAGATTTTCTTGCCTCTTTCAGATCTCTTTTCAAATGTCAACTTAGGCTTCCTTGATCATCTAAAACTGAAATACCCCCACTCCATTCCTTCTCCCATATCCCTCAGTGATTATTGCCATCAAACATGATAGATCTGCTTGCCCCTCCCCTAGTGCACACATTCGTGCTCATGTAAGCTCTAAAGAGACGAGGTCTCCATCTTGCACGCTGCTAGATCCCTAGGACCTGGGGCAGCCCAGTTCGCAGTGGGCATCTGGTCCCTGAGCATCTGCTGGCCAGGTGCTGATGACGTAACAGGAAACAAGTCCTACATTTGTGGCCCTGATGTTCCAGTTAGGAATCGGCATGTCAAATAAGAGCTGTGAACAAAAGACCACACTAGAGTCACGTGGTTGTCCCTTGTGTGGTGGAAGGGATGGGAGCTGGTATGCTAAGGCAGAGGGGCAGTCCCTATGACAGTACCTGGGCAAAAACCTAGATTCTTAAGTGTGTTTTTGTTTTGTGGTGGGGAGGGGAGGAGAGGGGTTGTTTTTGGTTTTTTTGTTTTGTTTTGAGAATGGAGCCTCACTCTGTCACTCAGGCTGGAGTGCAGTGGTGCGATCTCTGCTCACTGCAATCTCCACCTCCTGGGTTCAAGCGATTATCCTGCCTCAGCCTCCTGAGTGGCTGGAACTACAGGTACCTGCCACCATAGCTGGCTAATTCTTGTATTTTTGGTAGAGACAAGGTTTTGTCATGTTGGTCATTCTGGTCTTGAACTCCTGACCTCAGGTGATCTGCCTGCCTTGGCCTCCCAAAGTGCTGGGGTTACAGGCATGAGCCACTATGCCCAGTTAATCCTTAAGTTTTAAAGGGGCTTAGAATTGTCATGTATTGAAATTTTATTTTTCTTTTTTTAGACAGAATCTTGCTCTGTCACCCAGGCTAAAATGCAGTGGTGTGATCTCAGTTCACTGCAACCTCCACCTCCCAAGCTCAAGTGACACTCCTGCCTCAGCCTCCCAAGAGGCTGGGACTACAGATGACCTCCACGATGCCTAGCTAATTTTTGTATCTTGGGTAGAGATGAGGTTTCACCATGTTGCCCAGGCTGGTCTCGAACTCCTGACCTCAAGTGATCCATTCACCTCAGCCTCCCAAAGCGTTGGGATTACAGGAGTGAGCCACTGTGCCCAGCCATATTAAGCCTTTCCTACGTCTTGGAGCATAAAGTTTTCCAGAAGGCTAGAGAGGTAGACTTTGCAAATAAGAATCACTTGGGTAGAGGCCGAAAGGCATGAGATGGCATGAGGACCATGATGGGCTTGTTTTGTGAGTTCCCGGGAGGTTTGGGGTAGACATGTGACTACTGGACCTCTCCAGGCTTGCTGATGTGAAGTGTGAAGCTGTCACCTTTGAGGATGGTTTCTGCTTCTAAACTGATAGCATGCCGGAAAGGCTGGATACCCTGATGTCAGCCTTGGGCAGCCCCGCAGGAGATAACCTGTAACTTTGAGGTTCCATCTGGCAGGTCTAGGTGGCTGGGACACCCTTTTCTTCTTTTTCAGAGGTCTCTCTAGAGGTAGACATCTACCGCAGTGGGCAAGTTGAGATGTCAAGTGACAAACAGGCTAAGGTGAGTCTGCGAGCAAAAGGGGGCGGGGAAGGGACCCCTGTAAGCCAAATCTGCCCACAGGCTCACTTGATCTGACCTTCCTAGTATCTAGCCAAATTGCTGTAACATTGCTGATGGATTAAATATGGGGGGCGGGGAAACAGTCATGGTACAAGTCAGAGCTGATTAAATTCTTTTTCTTTTGTGAGGTTTTTGTTTTTTGTTTTTTGTTTTTGATGGAATCTCCCTCTGTCACGCTGACTGGAGTACAGTGGCATGATCTTAGCTCACTGCAACCTCTGCCTCCCAGGTTCAAGCAATTCTCCTGCCTCAGCCTCCCAGTAACTGGGGTTATAAGCGTGTGCTACCACACCCGGCTAATTTTTCTTTCTCTTTTTCTTTTTTTTTGAGAGAGTCTCACTCTGTTGCCCAGGCTGGAGTGCAGTGGCACAATCTCGGCTCATTGCAAGCTCCATCTCCCAGGTTCACGCCATTCTGCCTCAGCCTCCCAAGTAGCTGGGACTACAGGTGCCTGCCACCACGCCTGGCTAATTTTTTTTTTTGTATTTTTAGTAGAGACGGGGTTTCAGTGTTAGCCAGGATGGTCTCAAACTCCTGACCTCCAGTGGTCCGCCTGCCTCAGCCTCCCAAAGTACTGGGATCAGAACTGATTAAACCTCTACCTCACTAAAACAAAACTAGAATGTCTGGCAACTCTAGGCTCATGCCCTACCCTGGTTGTGGAGTCTCCTAGACGAGAGGATTAGCTGCTGCTGCCAGGTGGTACATCTCTTTTCCAGTTTGCCTCGTCCCTGATTCTCTGACCCTGAAATATGAGGTAGGTAACTGGTAACCCCGAACCTAGCTTTCCCTTTCTCTTAGCCTCCTTACCTGATGTTACCTTCCTGTGCCTACAGATTCTTGACCTCACTGGTCCTGTTCCACAGGTCCCTGTGACCCTGGAGAAAGGCTTAGCTGGGCCTTTCTGCTATGAGGTGGCATCTGAGAAGCAGAGGATTTACTTGGCTCCTTCCTAAGCCAACATTCCTATCTCATTTGCAGAAAAAATGGATCTGGGGTCCCAGCGGTTGGGGTGCCATCCTGCTTGTGAACTGCAACCCTGCTGATGTGGGCCAGCAGCCTGAGGACAAGAAAACCAAGAAAGTGATCTTTTCAGAGGGTAGGACCTCAGACTGTCTCTGCGTTTCCTTCTTGGTCTCAGCTTTTGCTGCCCTGCTTCTCAGCAAATACAGATTCCAGACTACTTTTCTCCATCCCCGCTCCCTCCCACCACCCCACACACCCTCTTGCCCAGTCCCCATGCCTGAGCTGATCAAATCTTTTGTCCTGGGTTGTAGATGTGTAATTGGGAAGAGAGGTCACATGGTGCCATGCAAAGAGCCTGGGTGGTTACAAACTTATTTCCTAGCTGTGAACTTGAGCACACTAGCTTCCCCTGATCTTGTTTCCCTATTTGTAAAATGGGGATGATACAGTTGCCCTCCCAACTGTATCACTGGCTGACAAGACTAAACGAAGACAACAGGGGTATATGCCCTGCTTTCTAAAAAGCCTCTCGTAGTCTGAGCCGGGAACTTTAGACTGTCTTGGGGAAAAATTGTCTTGGGGCCGGGTGCGATGGCTCACGCTGTAATCCCAGCACTTTGGGAGGCCAAGGCGGGCGGATCACGAGGTCAGGAGATCAAGACCATCCTGGCTAATACGGTGAAACCCCCGCCTCCACTAAAAATGCAAAAAATTAGCCAGGCGTGGCAGCGGGTACCTGTAGTCCCAGCTACTTGGGAAGCTGAGGCAGGAGAATGGCATGAGCCTGGGAGGCTAAGCAGGCAGTGAGCCGAGATTGCGCCACTGCACTCCAGCCTGGGTGACAGAGCAAGAGTCCATCTCAAAAAAAAGAAAAATTGTCTTGGATCCTGACTTGTGGTTGGGACCAGGGTTCTGGGTCTTAGCTGTAGAATGGAATGTCTTGGTTCTTACTGAGGCTGGAGGTGAACCCTCACTGAACTGATCGAGGTAGGCCCTATTCTGTTTGTGGGGACCATGGGATAAGTGCCATCCTCCCTCAAAAGGAGGCCCTGGGGTTTGCAGCTTGCCTGTAACCACCCAGAACAAGCAGTGAAGTGATAATGCTTCAGGCCTGGGCCCTAGCAAAAGGCAGGGGGTCCTTGGTGCTCTGTTCAAACTCCCAGCCCCTCTCTACTGCTCCTCCCTCCACCCCCAGAGTGCTGGCCTCCAGACATTCCTTAACTTTTGCTTTGTCTTTTGCCCAGAAATAAAGAATCTGTCCCAGATGACACTGAGTGTCCAAGGCCCCAGTTGTATCTTAAAGAAATATCGGCTAGTCCTCCATACCTCCAAGGAAGAGTCGAAGAAGGCGAGAGTCTACTGGCCCCAAAGTGAGTGTTCTTGTGCCAGCTCCAGCTTTGCTCTCGACATGCCAGGCAAGTTGTACCCACACCTCCTCCCAGCAAGGTCCCCGGCAGAAGCCTGCTGGAGACCTAGAGCTGCAGATGAGAGGCTACTGTGGCTGTACTTGTGTGTCTAGGATTCTCTGGCTGCCACCTTCACCATAGGCTAAGTCTGTACACATGGGTGAGTTATTGCACCTCTAAGCCACTTTCTCCACTTGTAAAATGAGGGTAGCTGTGCCTTCCCTGCAGGCTGGAAGAGGAGAGAGACATATTAGCTTGAAACAGTAGCTATTGCCTTACACAGATTAGATCACAGCTCCCAATGACTCTTCTCAGGAGAATCCATCTTCACTCTAAACCAAGATCCACTATATTAAATTCCCAGAAATCCGAGGCTAAAACCTAGAGTGGCGGCCATGGTAGCACCTGCATCCCAGCAACCACGCCGTCCACCACCCATCTTCAGCCCTCTCGTTGGGAGGCAGGTAGCACACCCTATTCTACAGATGGAGGACTGGTTAGGAGGTAGACATGCCCAACTCCAGCAAGAGCTTTGTGTGTCTTTTGACTTCCCTAAACTGACTCAGTACTTAGCGTACCTCTAAATCTCTCAATCAGAGCTAGCTCTCTGCTTCTGGAGGGACATGCCAGCATGCTTTTTTGGGTTTTGTTTTGTTTTTCCCCTTTGAGACAGGGTCTAGCTCAGTCACCCAGGCTGGAGTGCAGTAGTGTGATTACAGCTCACTGTAGACTTAGCTTCCTGGACTCAAGCAGTCTTCCCACCTAAGCTTCCCAAGTAGCTGCTATGACAGGTGTGTGCCACCACAACTGGCAATTCATTTTTCTTGTAGAGATGGGGTCTCACTTTGCCCAGACGAGTTTCAAACTCCTGGATGCAAACAATCCTCCTGCCTTGGCCTCCCAAAGTGCTGGGATTACAGGGGCGAGCTACTGCACCCAGCCCAACCTGCTACCTTCTCCTATAAACCATGCTTAGCTTCAGCTGGGCAATGCAGAGAGCCCTGTGGTCTATACTGTGCCCGTTGTCAGAGGGCACCATCTCTGTTGCCAGCATTGGAGACTGTGTTTCTGCCACTTCCTGGCCTACACTCTGGGGCCTTGGCTTCATCTCCTACTCCATCTCTTCGGCAGTCCATAGGTCACAGCTGGATTTCAAAGTAGCCTGGGATTAGCCAGAAAAGGTAGCCCAGCTTGGACGTGGCCATCTTACATGTGAGCTGGAGTGAGCCTAAGAAACCAGAGGTCTAGGTCTAGTTCAGACCACAAGGGCCACTCTGGCCCTGGGAAGCCTACCAATGCTGAAGTAGGTGGATTAGGCCAGGCGGGCCTTGGAGTCCGACAGTTAATGTAGCCTGCTAAGGATACCATACTTCATCATGTGGATCATAGCGAACTACTGGTTTCTTTATTGACAAAGCTTATTCAGGCTGGGCGTGGTGGCTCATGCCTGTAATCTCAACACTTTGGGAGGCTGAGGCAGACAGATCACCTGAGGTCAGGAGTTCAAGAACAGCCTGGACAACATGGAGAAACCCTGTCTCTACTAAAAATACAAAAATTAGCTGGGCATGGTAGCGGGCATGCCCACCAGTTACTCAGGAGGTTGAGGCAGGAGAATTGCTTGAACCCGAAAGGCAGAGGTTGTAGTCAGTCGAGATCACGCCACTGTACTCCAGCCTGAGTGAGACTCAAAAAAATAATTTAAAAAAAAAAAAGCTTATTCAATAATCTAGGGGGCTGGGCACAGGGCTCATGCCTATAATCCCAACACTTCGGGAGGCCAAGGCGGGCAGGTCACCTGAGGTCAGTTCGAGACCAGCCTGGCCAACATGGCAAAACCCCATCTCTACTAAAAACTACAAAAATGAGCTGGGCATTGTGATGTATGCCTGTAATCCCAGCTACTCAGGAGGCCAAGGTAGGAGTGAACCCAGGAGGCAGAGGCTACAGTGAACCAACATTGCACCACTGCACTCCAGGCTGGGTGACAGAGTACAACTGTCTCAAAAAAACAAAAAAACTTATTCAACAATCTAGGGTAGGGCAACACAGCATGTTATGTTTTAACAGGCCCTCCAGGTGACTCAAACATGCTAAAGCTTGAACCACAAAAAAAGCAAGAGTCTGAAAAGTTTGCAGAGGAATAGAAAGCCAGAATACAGGGTTCTAGAAACAGGCCGGGTGTGGTGGCTCACACTTGTAATCCCAGCACTTTGGGAGACCAAGGCAGGAGGATTACTTGGGCACAGGAGTTCAAGACCAGCCTTGGCAACACAGACCCTGTGTCTCTAAGATAAAAGATGATTTTTATAAAGAATCCTGGCCAGGTGTGGTGGCTCATGCCTGTAATCCCAGCACTTTGAGTAGGCCAAGATTGGTATATCACTTGAGGTAAGGAGTTTGAGACCAGCCTGGCCAACATGGTAAACCATCTGCTAAAAATACCAAAATTAGCTGGGTGTGGTGGCGCTAGCTTATAATCCTAGCTACTCTTATAATCCTAGCTACTCTTGTAATCCTAGCTACTCTTGTAATCCTAGCTACTCTTGTAATCCTAGCTACTCTTGTAATCCTAGCTACTTGGGAGACTGAGTGGGGAGGATCATGTGAACCCAGAGGCAGGGGCTGCAGTGAGCTGACATTGCACCACTGCACTCCAGCCTGGGCGAAGTAAGGCAGTGGCCAACCCTGGCAAATGCTGTTGATAGACTAAGATGCCTAAGTCACAATCCTCAGAATGGCGGTCATTAGTAACTCTGATAAGAACGGTGAAAAGTCAGGTTGAAATGGGTAGGCACAGTAAATCTAGGCCACGGAAAGAATCCTCGGTAAAGGGAGACTTGTGGTGGTAATTATGGGGGCTGGCATGCAGTCGAGCGTGTCTGAAGCTGGTAGTACACGGGCAGATGTGTAGCTGGAACTGATCCAACAGGGGTAGGGAAATGGATCCTAGGGAAAGATCTGAGAAGTTTGCAGAGGGATAGAAAGCCAGAAGACAAGGTTCTAAACAGGCTGGATGTGGTGGCTCACACCTGTAATCCCAGCACTTTGGGAGGCCAAGGCAGGAGGATCACCTTTTAGGACTATGGAATACAGGCGAGTCTGTGGACAGGAATGAGACAATAGTGTTTGAGTAGTGTTGGTGGCTTGCCTAAGGTCTGGTCATAGCCTGAAATGAGGTCTTTGGGTGTGATGGTTTTCTCCAGCTCCTCAGGTGCAAGAATGAGTTTTAAAGACCTGGTGTGACCAGAATGGAGGTTTTCCAGGAAAACAAACTAGAAAAGGGTGTGGGAATGGAGTGGACAGTGTGCATAAGAGAGGATGTAGTGATGGGTTTTTGAGCTCTGAGAAGGGTCAAAGGGAAGTGAGGATGAAAGGTGGGGATCGGTAGGAGGATCTGGGGCTGAGACTGGGGACTCACTGGGGTGGGAGCATAGGTGAGTTAAACAGATCGGAAGGCATTGAGTCTGTGTTATGACCATTGTAATAGATGTCTAAGGTGGTACAGAACCCAGGTTCATTGAAATAAGGTTGAAGAGAGATCAAAATGTCTGAATGTTCTAGTCCATTGTCAGATACCAGTGACACAACAGCAGTGGAGGCAAGTGGTGCTAGAACAATCCACGAAGGATGGAGAGGATGACATCGTCCCCAAAAGAAAGGGGTAGCTGGTGTTATCTGATAGTCAGCACTTCATAGGAACTGGAATTCTTGAGGAATAGAGAAATGGCCTGGAAGTGCCAGTGAAGAACCAAGAAGGGTACCTGCCTTCCTGTAGGTCCAGCAGTACATAGCAGGTAGGAAAAAGCTCAGCTCGAATCATCAGTATTTGCTCTGTGCCCTGAGGATCCAGCTCTGGAAGAATAAACCATGTTACCTGCTCTCAGAGCCTGCTACGAAAGATGAACAGATAGCCAAGGACCCAGCAGAAGCTGGAGGGAGCCCTTTAAGATGCCCTCAGTGTGGGTAGGGAGAGTTTGAGGTAGCTAAGGCCTCCTGGGCAGCTCTGTGAGGACTGAGGGCAGGAAGGGCCTTCCAGGCAGAGGCAATTGTTGTGTGTGCCTGGGTCGCAGGGCTTCATGGCCTCCCTCATGCTTCTTTTTAATGGGGACAACAAATGCCTGCCTTGAAGGGTCCTGAGGATGTGAGGCCACGAGCCGGAAACACCTACCACAGCTACTAGCAAAGATAGTAAAGCCCACAGCGAAATGTTAGCTACGCTTCAGCTTCACAGCAAACTATAAGAAGGTCCCCGAGAGGGTCAACCACAGGACAGCCAGCCAGTAGCGGCTTGTGGCAAACAGACTGTGACCCTCTCGCCCTTACTGCCTGGTGGTGAATCACCCTTGGGTGGAATGGCCACAGGGAGCCCAGGTCCCCAGAACAGGAGCAGGCCCTAGGTGTGGAGAAGTTCTTGGGCTGGGTGCCATGGGCCGGCTGATGCTACAGCAGGTCAAGAGGGCTGTGTCTGCATTAGGAAGCTGCAGGGGTTCCTGGGGGAAGATTGCCTTGTCTGGTCTTGCCCCATGAGGCCTGGCTCAGGGCTGGTGAAGCCTCTAGGTAGATGAGAAGCAGGAAACCAGCACAGGAATGGTCCCGGTGGGCCCAGTTCCCTCACAGCCAGCAGCAGGACTGAGGCTGGGCCTGTAACCAGCATCCCCAGGGCCTCCAAGAAGGGGCTGCAGGAGAACTGCAGAGTCCATCAAGAAGGCTGCTGGGGTCTGGACCCAGGGCAGTGCCTGACCGGCAGCAGCCATGACCACAGCTGCAGCCATCTGCTGGCACATTGAAAGAGCTAAAGATGGAGGCAGCTGGCAGTGCTGTGGAGAAGGTCTGAGGATGCTACAGTTCCTGGATCTCTTGGGGTTCTGGTGGCTAAGGTAAATCTAGCTTAGGATTCCCTGAAATAAGTCACCTGGAATCTTAAGCAGAAACAGCCATCAGGCCTACAGCTGCCACATCGGGAACAGATAAAGAGGACAGGCCAGGAAAGAGGAGGTTCTAGTGACCCAGGTGGGAGAAGCTTGGGTCAGGGTAATTTCTGGCCTAGAAAATGGACAGACTTGGGCTGGATGCAGTGGCTTATGCCTGTAATCCCAGCACTTCGGGAGGCTGAGGCAGGTGGATTGCCTGAGCTCAGGAGTTGGAGACCGGCCTGGGCAACATGGTGGTAAAACCCCATCTCTACTAAAAATACAAAAAACTAGCCGGGCATGGTGGTGCACACCTATAGTCACCTTCTCAGGAGGCTGAGGCACAAGAATCGCTTGAACCCGGGAGATGGAGGTTGAAGTGAGCCGAGATAGCGCTGCTGCACTCTAGCCTGCTCAACAGAGCAGGACTCCATCTCAAAAAAAAAAAAAAAACCAAACCTTAGGATCTAGTTAGCAAATGACAACTACCACGTGTGATCAACTTCCTTCTGATCTCTTCTGTGTATGGTTTTGTATTTAATGACCTAAAACTAAGAGTCTTAACATGTATAATCATAAGAACACATGGTTTCTGGCCGGGCGCGGTGGCTCAAGCCTGTAATCCCAGCACTTTGGGAGGCCGAGACGGGCGGATCACGAGGTCAGGAGATCGAGACCATCCTGGCTAACACGGTGAAACCCCGTCTTTACTAAAAGAAATACAAAAAACTAGCCGGGTGAGGTGGCCAGCGCCTGTAGTCCCAGCTACTCGGGAGGCTGAGGCAGGAGAATGGCGTAAACCCGAGAGGCGGAGCTTGCAGTGAGCTGAGATCCGGCCACTGCACTCCAGCCTGGGCAACAGAGCGAGACTGTCTCAAAAAAAAAAAAAAAAAAACACCACGTGGTTTCTTCAGAAATCTTGATGGAGGCATAATCCATCTAATAAATGGTTCTCACTGACCTTTCTAGCATCGGTAAGTGTCTGATCTTTTTCAGATGAGGCTGCCGAGCTCAGCCTGGGAGAGTTTCTCACCTTTAGGACTTTATGAGATTATCACAGGAGTTGGATTCATGGCTCAAAATTCAGAACCACTTACCCTGAGGCTTCATAGCAGGCAGGAGGCATGAAGGCATGCCTTCATCACCTAAGCTCCAACTCCTGGTATGTGATAGGTCTTCAAGGAACATTGGTAGAGAACTGGCCGTTGCTTGTATCCAAACATCTGGTTGTCTACCAAGCCCTGAATGCTAGAAACAGGGACAGCCAAGCCAGTTCAGCTCCAGCCCTAGCCCTCCTGGAACTCACAGCCTTGCCTCTGATACGAGGAATAAGCTGGTACCTTGACCATCAAATGTGGTGACTGGCACCAGGTTACTTCAGTGGCTGGTCCATCCCTTCTTTCTCTCCTAGAAGATAACTCCAGTACCTTTGAGTTGGTGCTGGGGCCTGGCCAGCACGCCTATACCTTGGCCCTCCTTGGGAACCATTTGAAAGAGACCTTCTACGTTGAAGCTATAGCGTTCCCATCCGCCGAATTCTCGGGCCTCATCTCCTACTCTGCGTCCCTGGTGGAGGAGTCTCAAGACCCGGTATGTCCCCACAATAGATGGGTCCTTGGACTAGGATGCTCCGGTGGGGGAAAAGGCATCTCCCACAGTTGGGCAGAGCTCGAGCTTTGCTGGGGGAGAGCGGCAGAAGGCAGGTGGGGCCCAGCTGGGGGCCGGGCTGAATGGCCAGAACCCTGAGGGTTAGAGGGGAGGGAGTAAATGTGGAAGCAGGTTGCTAACAGGACCTCGTCTTGTTGCAGTCAATTCCAGAGACTCTGCTGTACAAAGACACAGTGGTGTTCCGGGTGGCTCCCTGCGTCTTCATTCCCTGCACTCATGTGCCTCTGGAGGTTTACCTGTGCAGGTGAGAGACCCTCAGGCTGACTGTGCCAGGTGGTTCTCATAACTGGCACCCTCTTTCTGTATGAGGGTGGGGTGGGGTGGGATTAGGACCTCTCACCAGGAGAGTTGAAACACTTCTGTCTGAGCTGTCTGGACCTGCCCCAAGACAGTCCAATACATGCCTGAATATTCCCAAAGCTGGGCATGGAACAGTGAATGAGACAGTCCCCCAGTTATGTTAGGGTCAAACGGCATGGTTTTAAACGGTACCAAGTGCTCTAAAGCAGGGTGAAGAATGGAGAGGTCAGGATGAGAACCTGTCCCAGGGATGATGAGACTCCTATGGAGCCAGAGAACAGGTGTGAGCCCAGGAAGGGGAGGTGTGGGGATGGGTGAAAGGAGTCAGACCTGTGGGCCCTGAGTGTTAGGATGAGGTATCTGGGGCCATACATATTCTAAATACAGTGGTGAAAGCTTTGTCACCTGGATACCTGTAGGAAGATGGTTCTCTACTAAAAGTACAAAAACAATTAGCCAGGCATGGTAGTGCACCCCAGTAATCCCAGCTGCTTGGAAGGCTGAGGCAGGAGAATCTCTTGAACCCAGAAGGTGGAGGTTGCAGTGAGCCGAGATTATACCCCCGTACTCCAGCTTGGGTGACAGAGTAAGATTCCATCTCAAAAAAAAAAAAAAAAAAAAAGACTTCTACCCCTCTTCCAGGCTCAGTGGGTGTAGAAGCCAGACAGCTCTTCCAGGGGAAGGCTGCTGGGGAGTGTGGTCCTCAGAGGAATACCAGGTTTCAGGATGAGAGAAGGTAAAATCTCAGAAGGTCTGATGGAATTCTGATGGCAGATACAAAAGACATAAAGCAAAGAGATTTGGTATCTCGAGTATTTGAAGACAGGGGTTTCTCATTCACAGAGGATATCTACTTGTTCAAGGAAACCCAAGTCTTCCATACAGTGTGGTATTCAGGCATGGTTTGACCCAGGAGAGCTGCATATGACCTGCAAGACTGGGTCTACACTCCCTTCCGCCAATAAGCCTCAGACTGTTCTAGACCTTGTCAGGCTGGTAGCTCCCTGTGGCTTTGCATAGACCCAAGAAATAGGTTCTTTGGAGCACATAGACCCAAGAAATAGGTTCTTTGGAGCAGTAGCATAGATACTATGAATGTGCTATGCCAGCAGTTACATTGCTGTATTCTATTAGTAGCAACATGAGCTTTGGACCTGAAGCTGGACTAGAGTCCCAATTTTGGTATTTCCCAATACTAGGGCCTTGCTGACCTCCAACTTTTGAGGACCCGTTCATTTCAGATAAGTGTTTTGTTTTTTGTTTTTATTTATTTATTTATTTATTTATTTATTTATTTTTATTTATTTATTTTTTTTTGAGACAGAGTCTCGCTCTGTCGCCCAAACTGGAGTGCAGTGGCCAGATCTCAGCTCACTGCAAGCTCTGCCTTTCGGGTTCATGCCATTCTCCTGCCTCAGCCTCCCGAGTAGCTGGGACTATAGGTGCCCGCCACCTCGCCCGGCTAGGTTTTTTTTTTTTTTTTTTTTTTTGTATTTTTTAGTAGAGACGGGGTTTCACCGGGTTAGCCAGGATGGTCTCGATCTTCTGACCTTGTGATCCGCCCGTCTCGGCCTCCCAAAGTGCTGGGATTACAGGCTTGACCCACTGCGCCCGGCTTTATTTTTTATTTTTGAGATAGTCTTGCTCTGTTGCCCAGACTGGAGTGCAGTGGTATGATCTTGACTCACTGCAGCCTCCGCCTCCCGGGTTCCAGCAATTCTCCTGCCTCAGCCTCCCAAGTAGCTATGGGATTACAGGCACGTGCCACCACACCCAGCTAATTTCTGTGTTTCTAGTAGAGATGGGGTTTCACCATGTTGGCCAGGCTGGTCTCAAACTCCCAATCTCAGGTGATCCGCCCGCCTTGGCCTCCCAAACTGGTAGGACTACAGGCGTGAGCCACCACACACGGCCAGATGAGTGGTCTTAACATCAGCCTCACTCACTGCTGTTTTCCTTTCGAGGAAGGGATGTCCACAGTAGATCTGTGAGCCTGATGCTGTGCACGATGCCTTGAAGATTCCAGGGCTCAAGACCCACCCCATGCCACACATACAAAAATGACAACTTTCTTGGCCATCTCAAGGGTGGGGTACCCAGCTTCATGGCTTCTCAGGACAAAAATATAGCCCCCTTGGGTAGAGAGTCAGCTAATACCTTTGGATAGGCTGAGGCAGGAGAGACCGGGGGAGTCCCCAAATTCCCTGGGATAGAAGGGTACTTGCAGGCTGGGCACAGTGACTCACACCTATAATCTCAGGACTTTGGGACGCCGAGGTGGGTGGATCACCTGAGGTCAGGAGTTTGAGACCAGCCTGGCCAACGTGGTGAAACCCCATCTCTACTAGAAATATAAAAATTAGCCAGGCATGGTGGCGGGGGCCTATAGTCCCAGCTACTGGGCAGCGGATAGGAGGCGCTGAGGCAGGAGATTCGCTTGAATCCAGGAGGCAGAGGTTGCAGTGAGTCAGGAGTGAGTCAGCCACTGCACTCCAGCCTGGGTGACAGAACGAGACTGTCTCAAAAAAGGAAGGGTATGTGCAGAATCTGACCGAAGGTTATAAACAGCAGGCCTTGGCTACCAGGGAAGGGGCTGCCACTGGCACTACCCAACCTGGCTCTGGGCAAAGCTGAGTGGCATTGGACAAGATGGGCTCTGAGCTTCTGGCTTGTGCTGAGGTCAAGGGATGGCTGCTTTGTTGACCTCACGGGCAGGGATGTAACCTCCTGGTGAGAAGGAGGTGTTCTCCCTCTGCTGGCACAGGGAGGTTATAACTTTACAGTAAGGGAGCTGTGAAAGTCTTCCCAGAACTGGCTTCTCTCCCACGACAGAGAGCTGCAGCTGCAGGGTTTTGTGGACACAGTGACGGAGCTGAGTGAGAAGAGCAACAGCCAGGTGGCATCTGTCTATGAGGACCCCAACCGCCTGGGCCGGTGGCTCCAGGTAACACCCCACCTGGGAAGCCCCCTGTGGGGGAGGGAGGGGTGAGGGGACTCAGCATTTGCCACCTAAGAGGAACTTCACAGACTTCTGGCTAACCTTAAAGACAGAAGTCTTGATAGAGGTGGCCCTGTTCTTAGGACTTCAGTGGAGGCTCAGATGAGGATTTGCCTGAGTCATGTCCACTAAGGAATAGAGTTGAGTCTAACCTCCTTCCCACTCCAGAATGGACATGTGTTCAAGACCACAGAACCCTAACCCCCAGGCCCCAGAAGGCTCTGACGCCTTTGGCTAAGGCTGTGAGAGCTGGGCCACTGCCCTGGGGTCCCGCCTGACTCTGGCACAGCACCAAATCTAAAGCCCCGGTCAGCCTTCAGTTCTAGAGCTCTGTCCTCTGCAGATGAGTGATCGTCACGTGCTAGGCGCACTATCCTGAGCACCAGAGATAAATTGGAACATATGCTGTCCCATGTTAGCAAGGATAGAACTTTAAAGTGCTATGAAAGTTAGAGAATGAGATGATACCGTGAGTCATTAGACCAAATGAGGCAGTTCAAGAATAGTCGGGAAAATCTACAAATGAAACTTAAGGAAACAAGGAGCTGGCCATGCAGAGATTGGGGTAGAAGTGGCCAGGATTAAAAGTAGGAGTCCCTGGCCAGGTGTGGTGGCTCACGCCTGTAATCCCAACACTTTGGGAGGCTGAGGCAGGCAGATCACTTGAGGTCAGGAGTTTAAAAACAGCATGGAAAACATGGCAAAATACTGTCTCTACTAAAAATACAAAAATCAGCCGAACGTGGTGGCACGCGCCTGTAGTCGCACCCACTCGGGTCGCTGAGGCAGGAGAATCGCTTGAACCCAGGAGGTGGAGGTTGCAGTACGCCCAGATCACACCACTGGCACTCCAGCCTGGATGACAGACTGTCTCCAAAAACAAAAAAGTAGGGGTGTGATTGGAGGTCTTGAGGGCTGGTGCAGCCAATCACAGTGAACAAAGGTGAGCGTTACCACCTGGTTAAGGTACCTTTTCAGCTAAAGGCAAACAAGAGACACTCAAAAAGCATGAATCAGGAATGAAAGGTTACAGTTTAGGTTTTCAAAAGACCCCTCTGGCTAAGATACAGGGAACAAATCTTAAGAGTGGGCAAGAATAGAAGGAAAACTGGAAGGTGTTGCAGTGGGCGTAGGGTGGAGACACGGTGGTTTCCTGAGTGGCACCAGTGCAGAGTTGACTCAGAATGTAAGCCAGTAAGGCTTGTTAATGGATTCTTTATAGAAGAAGAAAGGAAGAATCTGGATGCTCAAGTCTCTGTCGCCCAAGTTAGAGTGCAGTGGCACGATCTCAGCTCCACTGCAGCCTCTACCTCCTCCTGAGTAGCCGGGATTACAGGCATGAGCCACCATGCCTGGCTAACTTTTTGGGGTTTTTTTTTTTTAAGTAGATGAGGGTCTCACCATGTTGCCCAGGCTGGTCTTGAATTCCTAGGCTCAAGTGATCCACCCACCTTGGCCTCCCAAAGTGCTGGGATTACAGGCATGAGCCACTATGCCTGGCCATGGATGTTCAAGTCTTAAACCTGAAGAGTAGAGGGGAAAGGGATCAAAGAGCCTTCAAGAAAGGGCAATATCTGAGCTGAGTGTTGAGGGTTGAGCACGAGTTGGCAGGAAGGAAGGGGGGTTCTTACCGTACCTTTTCCCTAAATGGGGCCCAGGGAGATGTGTGACTGGCAAACGATCTGTCTTCCTCTCCATTCCAGGATGAGATGGCCTTCTGCTACACCCAGGCGCCCCACAAGACAACATCCTTGATCCTCGACACGCCTCAGGCCACCGATCTTGATGAGTTCCCCATGAAGTACTCATTGGTGTGGAACTTGGTTTGGCTAATCTGAGCTCAGTCCAATCTCTCAGGCCTGGGGCCTGCCTAGAAATGATGGGGCACCAAGTGAGGGAGAGGACCCAGGTGGCCTCTGGGGGGGAGGGGATGTGGAAGTCTACCTGAGAGCCTGGATTTAGGGATAACACTGGGGTCCAAAGCCATCCCCTACTAACACCCCTTCCCCACTGGGTCTCTCCCCAGAGTCCTGGTATTGGCTACATGATCCAGGACACTGAGGACCATAAAGTGGCCAGCATGGATTCCATTGGGAACCTGATGGTGTCCCCACCTGTCAAGGTCCAAGAGAAAGAGTACCCCCTGGGCAGAGTCCTCATTGGCAGCAGCTTTTACCCCAGGTGAGCCACCGGCCAGACGCCTTCAGATGAAAAGAAGGGACCATGGTCGTTCCCCTGGCCCCGCCTGCTTCCTATAGCACCTCGGCCAGTCACGCACTGTAGAACATTTCTCAGAAGGACATTTGAGCTTTTGATTCATGTGGAGACTAAAGATTAGAATAAACTGTTTATTCTTTGATTCCAGGGTTTAAACTGAAACAAGTGGAATTTGGTCCACCAGGATGTCATTTCCAAGAGATATGTGGCTGGATTTCTTGGTGGCCATAAATCCAAAATGATACTTGTGTCCGGGCTTGCCTGTCTAGAACACTAGGCTCTGTTCTGAGTGGGGTCAGAGTAAGGGATTCATAATCAATTCATCCGCTATGGACCGGCCTCTTTCACACAACGGTCACAGAGGCCAGCTCCCTGGAGGCAGCATGACACCAAGTGACAGGTGACCAGTCTGGGCCACTATGGCTCAAAAGCTGTTCTTTCCATCTTCCTTCTAGCGCAGAGGGCCGGGCCATGAGTAAGACCCTCCGAGACTTCCTCTATGCCCAGCAGGTCCAAGCGCCAGTGGAGCTCTACTCGGATTGGCTAATGTCGGGCCACGTGGATGAGTTCATGTGCTTCATCCCCACAGATGACAAGAATGAGGGCAAAAAGGTCTGTATTGGGGTCTGCAGAAGGGACATCTGACCATGTCCCCATGCCTTCTGTTGGGGACTCTTAGAAGATTCTGGAGAAAAAGCTGGCTTTTTCTTGGTTTTTGTTTTTGTTTTTTGAGTCTCGCTCTGTCACCCAGGCTGGAGTGCAGTGGCACTATCTCCACTCACTGCAACCTCCACCCCAGGTTAAAGTGATTCTCGTGCCTCAGCCTCCTGAGTAGCTGGGATTACAGGCACATGCCACCACACCTGGCTAACTCTTGTATTTTTAGTAGAGATGGGATTTCACCATGTTGGCCAGGCTGGTCTCGAACTCCTGACCTCAGGTGATCTGCCTGCCTCGGCCTCCAGAGTGCTGGGATTACAGGTATAAGCCATCATGTCCAGCGGAGAAAGCTGGCTTCTGACCCAAGTTCTGTTTCCCAGGGCTTCCAGCTGCTCCTGGCCAGTCCCAGCGCCTGCTATAAACTGTTCCGAGAGAAACAGAAGGAAGGCTATGGCGATGCTCTTCTGTTTGACGAGCTTAGAGCAGATCAGCTCTTGTCTAATGGTAAGGAAACTCCCTTTCCACAGAACAGAACTGGGGTCCTCCTCCTTTTTCCGGGGGCCCTTTCTACATAGCCATTCTGTCACGCTTGGCAGAAAGGATGCCAGGGAAGCACAAAAGCTGTTGGAATTGTATTAGAATGTTGCGTTTCTGGGCTACTCTAGTGGTACTACAACAACACAAGTAGACCAGATGTTCCGGGATGGCCTAGAGGCTTTTAGGATGTATTTGAAAGGGACTCACTTAGGTGGCCCCAAGTGGGGGGAAAACGGGTATTAACAATGCTAGTGCCTGGATTTACTCAGGGCACGTTGGATTAAGTACTTAGGGATTGGGACTTTGTGGGTCTCCTGGTTACATTAAGGAAACACACAGGTGGACAAGCAGAGGTGGTGTGGCTGGTGCCATTGTACTTCTGATCTAAAAGCTGTGGGAGTGGGCTGGGCATGGTGGCTCACACCTATAACCACAGCACTTTGGGAGGCCAAGGCGGGCAGATCACCTGAGGCCAGAAGTTCCAGATCAGCCTGGCCCACATGATGAAAGCCTGTCTCTGCTAAAAATGTGAAAATTAACAGGGCATGGTGGCGCATGCCTGTAATCTCAGTTATTCGGGAGGCTGAGGCAGGGGAATTGCTTTGACCTGGGAGGTGAAAGTTCCAGTGAGCTGAGATCATGCCATTGCACTTCAGCCTGGGCCACAGAGCAAGACTCCGTCTCAAAAAATAATAAAGGCTGTATGAACCCAGAAAGGGGCTTTGGGGGTATTAGGTTTTTCTAGACCCTCAATACCCAAAGTGTGATCTGAGGGCCCGGTGCACCTGGGAGCTTGTTAGAAATACAGGATTTCCACCCTGCTCCAAACCTCCTTGGATACTTAGCCTTTGGGCTGGGGCCCGGGAACTCCTGGTCATAGAAGCACCATGGAAGGTGACATCTGCTGAACACGAACCACATGACAAAGACTGTCAGCTCAGAGTTGGCAAATGAATTGGGCATTCCTGTCCCAAAGATGAGGCCATTGAGGAATAAAAGTAACATAACCTGATGAAGGCCACAGGCAGAAAGTGCCAGGTTGTATTGGCATAAGGGGAGTAGGGGCTGAAGTCATCCTAACAAGTTCCAGGCTGTATCCCTCAGCCTGGCACAGGCTATTCCCTCATGCTGGGGACAGACTGGCCAGTGGCAGTAAGTCCTGCCTGGACTTTCTGGTGTAGACCCTGGTCAGTCCCCAGAAGGAAGATATTGGACCTGAGGGTGTGGTCCCTGGAGATAGGCCAGTCCTCTCCTCTCGCCATGGTCACTGGCTCAGGAACACACCCGGGTGGCTGGGCCTTACCTGAGTGTGCCCAGCTCTGGGCAGTGCTGCCATTCCCTGACTGCTTCTTCCTACAGGAAGGGAAGCGAAAACCATCGACCAACTTCTGGCTGATGAAAGCCTGAAGAAGCAGAATGAATACGTGGAGGTAGGACCAGCGCGAGGGGGGCCGTCCCCGAGAAAGGGCTGGTGCCGAAGGTCCTGCAGGAAGGTTCCCACCCACCCCTCCTGAGGGGTGAAGGGTTGGGGGCGCAGCTGCCTGCCACCCTTTCTTTCCAGGTCTTGATACAGGCCCAGGTCTGGGGCTAGAGCTTGCCATATATATGCCAGGGTAGGGAGACTAGAGAAGTAAGGAGTTAGGTCTCTGGAGCCAAACACAGCACGATGTACCTTTATGCTTGGAAAGAGGGCTGGAAGTGGTAACACGGCTTTCTATGGTGTCAGATGGCTGAGGACCCAGGGTGGCACAGGGACAGGGAGGAGCACCATGGCATGTCAGAACAGTTGACAGATACTGCTTGAAGATACTGTCAGGGAGTTTCTTTGCCAAGACTATGCAGCTGGGTCTTTTCCCCCAAGCTGGGAAAGCCCTGATTTATCCAGGTTCTTAGCTGAGAACCAACGATGGCCCCAGCCTTGTGCAAGACACCTCACTACAAACCCTGCAGATAGCCCTATAAAGTAAAACACCTCTTACATATGAGGAGAGTGAGGCACAGAGTAAAATCACTAGCCCAAGACAATCATGTGGGGGGTTGAGTCTGAACTCCCAAGTTCCTGTGTTGCTCATTATGCTACTCAAGCTGCCTAGGGTCCATTTGCTGGAAAATGACATAGCTCAGCAGCCTCCTTGAAGAGGCCAGCTCCTCACTTCTGAGAAGCTGAGTATCAGACTCAAACGAGGGCCTACTCAATGCTTTCTGGATGAAGTGGCCTGTCACAGCAGTCCTGAGAATGGTGTTCAGGGTCACCAACCTTCAGGGATCTTAGAAGTGAATCACTGGCTGTGAGAAGCAGAGTCTTCCCAACTTCTAGAAGGAGAAGCTTAGGCCCAGAGAAGGGTAATTTCTCGGCTGAGGTTGCATGGTCAGCAAAACTGCTTTGCTCACTGGGTCCTTACCATTCCCAGGAATGTTCCTAAGGAATGTTCTATGTCATGCACAGTGCATGAGTGCCCTGTTTTGCAAGAACAGCCCTTCTGGCATAGCAGGGTGGGTGCCAGCCAAGCATGGGGCTGAGACAGCATCTCCCAGCCCCTGGCGACAGCTTAGGGTGTGTTGGGGTGTGTCTGAAGCTTATTTCAAGACCTAGGGAGACAGGTGTGCTGGGTGTCTGAAGCCTATTTCAAGACCTAGGGGAGATGCTCAGGTATTGGGCTTAGCTGGTCTGGGTTGGGAAGTGCCCGACGCTGTCTAGCTGTGGGATCCTGGACTAAAGACTAGGCCTTTCCTGAGCCCCCCACTTCCCCAGGTGAAAAGGGAACTGCCCACTTAGGAAGGTTGGTATGATGTGTGAGGCTCCTGGCGCACAGTGAGTGATGGGGATGGCAGTGGTGTCAGGCCATGGCCTACCTTCAGTATGGAAGGAAACTGGTTTTAATTCGTGATGAGCTCTCCTGGCCCCTCCCACCCCACAGAAGTGCATTCACTTGAACCGTGACATCCTGAAGACAGAGCTGGGCCTGGTGGAACAGGACATCATCGAGATTCCTCAGCTGTTCTGCTTGGAGAAGCTGACTAACATCCCCTCTGACCAGCAGCCCAAGAGGCCCTTCGCGAGGCCATACTTCCCTGACCTGGTGAGGGACGACTGGGTATCCCTGGGTGGGGGAGGGTCCGTCCAGGCAACACTGGCTGCTGCCTCACTGTGCTGGACTGCAGAGATGAGGGAGGGACAGCAGATAACGGTGCCTATGAGGAAATGGGCAGGAGACCCCTTCTTCCCCATCTCGGTTAGGGACACGCCTCCCAGAGAGCAGGTGCACTGGGCCTGAAGGCTTGGAGGGTTCCCCAGGCAGTTACTATGGGCCAGGAGCTTTAGGAGCCTCAGTGAGCTGCACCCCTAGTCTAAAAGGATGAACCTGTGAGGCCCACTTCAGATGGGGTGCTATGTAACTCAGAGCTGAGGCTGCCATGCATCCGCCAGCAGTGAGGCCTTGGGCAAGCTGCCTCAGGGTAGGTCTTCCTGTCCACTATCCCCAGGGTCCAGAGCAGCCGTGTCCGATACATGGAGGTACATCAGCACTTAAAATAACGTTCTAGGCCGGGCGCGGTGGCTCACGCCTATAATCCCAACACTTTGGGAGGCTGAGGCAGGTGAATCACCTGAGGTCGGGAGTTCGAGATCAGCCTAACCAACAAGGAGAAACCCTGTCTCTACTAAAAATACAAAATTAGCTGGGTGTGGTGGCACATGCCTGTAATCCCAGCTACTTGGGAGACTGAGACAGGAGAATTGCTTGAACCCGGGAGGTGGAAGTTGCAGTGAACCTAAATCACGCCATTGCACTCCAGCCTGGGCAACAAGAACGAAACTCTGTCTCAAAAATAATATTCTGTTCAGCCTGGCTGGTCGTGGTGGCTCACCTGTAGTTCCAGCACACTGGGATGCTAAGGTGGGAAGATCACTTGAACTCAGGAGTTGGAGACCAGCTAGGGCAACATAGTAAGACCCTGCATCTTTTTTTTTTTTTTTAAAAGGCCGGGCGCGGTGGCTCATGCCTGTAATCCCAGCACTTTGGGAGGCCGAGACGGGCGGATCATGAGGTCAGGAGATCGAGACCACCCTGGCTAACACGGTGAAACCCCGTCTCTGCTAAAATACAAAAAAAATTAGCCGGGCGCGGTGGCAGGTGCCTGTAGTCCCAGCTACTCAGGAGGCTGAGGCAGGAGAATGGCGTGAACCCGGGAGGTGGAGTTTGCAGTGAGCCGAGATCGCGCCACTGCACTCCAGCCTGGGTGACAGAGCAAGACTCCGTCTCAAAAAAAAAAAAAAAAAAATAGCTGGGGCCAGGGTGCAGTAGCTCATGCCTGTAATCTCAGCACTTTGGGAGGCTGAGGAGGGCAGATCACTTTTGAAGTCTGGAGTTCAAGACCAGCCTGACCGACATGGTTGAAACCCCATCTCTAGTAAAAATACAAAACACTAGCTGGGTGCGGTGGTGCATGCCCATAATCCCAGCTAATCAGGCTGAGGCAGGAAGATCCCTTGAATCCAGGAGGGATGCAGTGAGCCGAGATTGCACCACTGGACTCCAGCCTGGGTGGGCAACAGAGCAAGACCGTCTCCACTCCCACCCCCCTGCCAAAAAAAAAAAGCTGGGTAGGGTGACCCATGCCTGTAGTCTCAGCCACTCAGGAGGCTGAGGCAGGACAATTTCTTGAGCCCAGGAGGTGAAGGCTGCAATGAGCCACTGTGCTCCAACCTGGGCAACAAACCAAGACCTTGTCTGATAAACCAAACCAAAAAAAAAATTCTGGGGCCAGGTGTGGTGGCTCACACCTGTAATCCCAGCACTTTGGGAGGCCCAGGTGGGAGGATCACCTGAGGTCAGGAGTTCGAGACCAGCCTGACTAACATGGAGAAACTCCGCCTCTACCAAAAATACAAAATTAGCCAGGTATGGTGGCGCATGCCTGTAATCCCAGCTACTCAGGAGACTGAGGCAGGAGAATCGCTTGAACCTTCCAGCAGAGGCTGCAGTGAGCCGAGACCATGCCACTGCACTCTAGCCTGGGCAACAAGAGCAAAACTGTTTATTTTTGTTTTTAAAAATTCTGTTCCTACTTACTCTAAACCAGAAGTCATAATCAAGAGTGGGGTTGTGAGTACAAGAGGTCCTGGCTTCAAGCCTATGCCAACTGTGGCTCACATCGGAACTTTCTCATGTAACAAGTGACCCATTTATATAGGTATCTAAAAGGAACGGAGGCATTTGAGTGCCCCAATTCTCTAAACACTTGCTAACCTCTTCCCTGGGTCCCAGGGACACAGGTCCTGCATGCCATTGGTGCCTTCTAACTTTATCAGCTCAGTGTGGTCCGGTAGGGGTGAGTAGTGGCAAGAAGATGCTTTGAGAAGGAGTTGAGATATGAAGGATGTGTAGCAGTCAACTGACAAAGTGGGGGTGGGGAGAGCGTTCCAGTGGAGGCAGCAGCCGTGTGTTGCATCCAGACCATAAGAGGCCAGAATAATCAAAACATAGAAACTGGAGAAGTTGACAATCCCAGTCCTTGGCCAGGCAGGATTTTGTCTTGCTATTGAGAAATAGCCATTGGAAGGCTAAGCAGAAGCGAGCTGGGTTTCACTGACCTGGAGGAGGCGGCTGCCTGCCTGCTACGCCTGGTCTGGCCTGACCACAGAGAAGGCAGGTGGAGGGCTGGCTTTCAGGCCTCTGATCCCTGTCCAGGCCTCACCCTTTCTTTCTGACAGCTGCGGATGATTGTGATGGGCAAGAACCTGGGGATCCCCAAGCCTTTTGGGCCCCAAATCAAAGGGACCTGCTGCCTGGAGGAAAAGATTTGCCGCTTGCTGGAGCCCCTGGGTTTCAAGTGCACCTTCATCAATGACTTTGACTGTTACCTGACGGAGGTCGGAGACATCTGTGCCTGTGCCAATGTCCGCCGGGTGCCCTTTGCCTTCAAGTGGTGGAAGATGGTACCTTAGACCTGGGCCCTGGAGCTGCCAGCTCTGCCCCAGCATGGATGGCCCACTGTCACCATGCAGCAGCACGATTCCTTGCCCAGTAGAGGCTGGAGAGTCCAGGCAACACAACCCTTTCTTCCCTATCCACCCTGACCCTCAGACCCAGTAGGATGGCAAATGCTGCCAGCTTGAACCCCTGTGGGGAAAAGATGGAAAAGTGTTCAGCCAAATGGCATTTACTAAATAGCCAATAAAGTGCTGGTGGGCATGAATGCATCTTGGCGGTGACCTCCTCGTTTGGGGAGGGGATGTGTGCCAGCTGAGGACAAGGCTGAGCTGAGCTGCCTATGGCCGTGCTGGCCTTCTTGTGTGGGGGGAAAGAGACTTGGCTACATGAGTTGCTGTCCTTCCCCTCATCTCTAAATTATGTCTATGGCAGGAAGTGGTTGGACTTATTCAAATGGACTTAGATTATCCAAATGCTGCTCTGGTTTAAGCAACTGGGACAAGCTGGGTCTAGAGTCCAGGGCCCAGGCTGGAGGAAGGTTGAGGGCCTCCCCTTGGGCCTGGTAGGACCTGGAGAGGGCAGGCCCGGGGTGGGGGTGGTGCAATGCCCGGTGGCAGCAAGTGGAAGCTGTGGTCTCCTTGGGTCTGTAGGTATGGCCTCAGAAGACACAGCAGGGGCGGACCTGGGTGACTCTCAGCCTGAAGTGCCCCTTCCCAAGGCCCAAAGCCGCGTATTCACATCTGACCATTCCTGTGTTAATGGCACAGGGATGCTGATAAGCTTTAACAGGCGCTATGGCTCCCGCCCTGCTCCTCCTGGGTGATGGCTCCTCTAGGACACTCTAACCCTCAGGGTAGGAGCTGAGAAGGAAGCCCTGTGTCCATGTCCCACAGGGAGTTGAAGGCAGAGCTGGGCCTCGAACTAGCCCCGGTCCCAGCACCCGGGGCTGTGGGCAGCAGGCAGGACCTAACCAGCCTCTGCCAGCTGCTGGGGCAGTGGAGAGGGTCATTCTAAGGCAGGCAGCCAAGAGGCAGAAGCCAGGGTTGGGGCAGCAGGGGCTGTTCACTGGATCAGACGTGGGTCTTTATCCAGGAGCTGCAACCTGCTGTGCCAACTACCCCAGGACATCTTACGACATCTCGTTAGCCTGTCCATGGTGGTGCAGTCTGTGGACTATACTAGAGACGTCTTGTCGTATTCATGGCTCTGACCCCTATACCAGCCTGGGACTGAAACAGACCAGGCCTTCAAATGAATCTTAAATATGGGGAGGGATGGATGAGCTCATCTGCATTTTCAGATAGTCTAGAAAAGCCAAAAGAAATAGGGGACTCTGGCCCCCAAGGGTGGTCCATCTAGAGACGGGGCTCCATCTCTAGGGAAAAAGGGGAGAGGGAAGCCCTAGGGCCAGAAGGGGGACAAAATGTCCACTCTTCCACTCCCACGAGCTTTTCCCAGGGAACTCACCCGCCTCTGCCAAGGGCTGCCTTAGGGTGGATGAATTTGTCCGTCCTCGGACCCCTAACTAGACCCTCACCCAGGGCTTTTCAGGTCAGCCCCGGGCCCTTCCCACCTCGCCTGCCTAAGGGTCCCGCAGGAGATCTTGGCAGCTTGACACACTTCTCTCCTTTTACCTCCCAGGCAGCACCGCCCTGATGGCACCTGGGGAGGTGCCCTCCCAGCCCTGGCTGTTAGCACACACCTGCAGCAGAGAGCTGGGTATACTTGGCTTGCACAATGTTATAAACGTTTCTAGGTAAGGCACTGACAATTTACTCAAAGTCTGGATTTCCGGCTCCTGCTGCCAAGTCTTTAGAACTGACCACACCGGGCCCGAGGCTGAAGATTCACTGGCCACACCCTCTAGACAAAGATGTGCTCCAAAAGGCCCCAGTCCCCATCCCTCCCCACTGTATCCCCTTGCAAAGGTCGGTGGTCATTTGGCACCATGCTTGCACTACTGCTCTAGGGAAGGAGAGGAAATGCTCCCTGTACTGGTCAAAGGTGAGAAAACAAGGTAAGCGGGCTCTGTGCTTCAGTTTCCTCACCAGCACAAGTGGGTAAGAGTTGTGCCTATCTCAAGGTTGTTCTGAAGGCTGGAGTTATTTACATAAAGCCCTAGAAAGACACGTGGCACCTCTCATTACTGAAGGCTGAGGGAATACATCTCTGTAGAAGTACAAAAGCCTCCATTGCCTGCATAGCAGACAGAGGACCAGGCGTGGTGGCTCACGCCTGTAATCCCAGCACTTTGGGAGGCTGAGGCAGATGGATCACTTGAGGCCAGGAGTTCAAGGTCAGCCTGGCCAGCAACCAACATGGGGGAAACTCCGTCTCTACTAAAAATGCAAAATTTAGTAGGGCGTTGTGGCATGCACCTGTAATCCCAGCTACTTGAAAGGCTGAGTTGGGAGAATCACTTGAACCCAGGAGGCGGAGGCTCCAAGATCATGCCACTGCACTCCAGCCTGGCCAACAAAGTAAGACTTCGTCTCAAAAAACAAAACAAAAAAAATCACAGGAAATGCCAGGAGAGGCGGGTGGTGGCGGGGTGGGGGGCAGTGCTAGGGACCCAGTGTGAGGGCAGCCAAGGGTTTTGGAGATTCCAGCCCTCCCATGTGCCTCCTAACCTGCAACAGGCCATCTTTTAGTTCTTTAAAGGCACGGAGTCCT
Source organism: Trachypithecus francoisi (assembly GCF_009764315.1). Taxonomy (NCBI): domain Eukaryota; kingdom Metazoa; phylum Chordata; class Mammalia; order Primates; family Cercopithecidae; genus Trachypithecus; species Trachypithecus francoisi. The sequence goes on along the minus strand of NW_022681457.1, from coordinate 107,562,747 downwards.
CTCCCCTCCAGGCTGCTTCAGTGCCCGGAATGGTCTTAGAAGGAGGCGACCCCCATTTCCCTTCCCCTAAGTGTTTAAGGGGCTCTTCCTGTCTCCCCTTCTCCCCTCCCTGCATCCCTGCCTGCTGAGTCCTCCCAGTCTGGAAAGTGGGCTCCACTGCTACCGTCTGGTGTTAACACCAGCTGGATGCCGAGACCCTCCAGCGTGGCCATCCCACGTGACCCTCCCGCAGGTCCCCATCCTTCAATGTGGGGCTGGGGCAAAGCAGGACTGGGTAGGAACAGGCAAGTCCCCTTCCCCGTTCGCCATCCTTCCAGCCCTTTCCGCTGTTCCCCGGGAGCCTAAGGAGCCTCTGAGTGGAGGACATTGGCCAGCAAGGCTGCTGGCTTGACGGGGCAGGACAGCAGCAGGAGGCAGCAGCTTTGCAGGTGAGAAAACCCCAGAGCCAAAGGCCAGGCGCGGTGGCTCACGCCTGTAATCCTAGCACTTCGGGAGGCTGAGGTAGGGGGGAAATCACCCGAGTTCAAGAGGTCGAGACCAGTCTGGTCAACATGGCAAAACCCCACCTTTACTAAAATAATTAGCCGGGTGTGGTAGCGTGAGCCTGTAATCCTAGCTAATCACAAGGCTGAAGCAGGAGAATTACTTGAACCCAGGAGGGGGAGGTTGCGGGGAGCCAAGACTGTGACACTGCACTCCGGCCTGGGGTACATCTTAAAAAACAAACTCCAGAGCCGCCTGTGGGGAGCCTGCCTTCTCTGCCCCTGACTTCAGGAGGCTTCTCCCATCCTCCAGCCACAGGCAGGAGAATTGCTTGAACCCAGGAGGCAGAAGTTGCAGTGAGCAGAGATCACACCACTGCACTCTAGCCTGGGTGACAGAGCAAGGCTCCGCCTCAAAAATACAAGGCCAGGCGCAGTGGCTCATGCCTGTAATCCCAGCAGTTTGGGAGGCCAAGGTGGGAGGATCACGAGGTCAGGAGGTCGAGACCAGCCTGGCCAACATGGTGAAACCCCGTCTCTACTAAAAATACAAAAATTAGCCAGGAGTGTGGTGGGCACCCGTAATCCCAGCTACTCAGGAGGCTGAGGCAGGAGAGTCACTTGAACCCAGGAGGCGGAGGTTGCAGTGAGCCGAGATTACGCCACCGTACTCCAGCCTGGGCGAAGGAGCAAAACTCTGTCTCAAAAAAAAACAATAAACAAGACTGCAGGAGTCAGGGGCGAGACACACAACACTCAATTTGCAGCACGTGCCCAATACATGACAGCCAGTGTGCCAGCCGGGACGCTGCTCCCAGCAGTGGCTTCCCTGCCCACAGGGGCTCTTCCAGGGCAGGAGCATCTGATGGGAAGCTCCAAACTGCCAAAGTGGGAGATGGGGAAAACACTGTGTTTTACATTTGGACTGTCCTGCAACAGTGCACACGCTGCTTCTGCAGCTAATAGGCCATGGGAGACGGTTTCCTCCTCTCCCAAACTGGGCCAATGCCTGCCAGGAGGGGCTGGTCTGGACACTATTCAGCCAGTAAACACAGGGCGGCCAGCACTTGAGGCTCCAGGGATCCCAGGTATCTCTGTGGCTTCAGGGAGCCAGTGTCCTGTGCAAGGGTCTTGTCTAGGAGTCTGTCCCATAGACTCAGCAGCCGCGTAAAGGCAGATGAATGCCTGCCAGGCTGGGAGAAGCGACGACCAGCCTCCTGGTGCCCTCTGGTGGGCAGTTGGCCACACTGCCTGCAAGGAGCAGCCCTGGCCTGAAGCCACGGCTGGGGCCTGACCACAGGACCCCCTGCTGAAGTGTGGGGACTGGGTGCACATGCGTATTGCTAGGCACATAGCACATGCAGTCATTGTTCTGGATGCCTCCCGTGACTTATTTTTCCCTCTCAAAGGCCCCGTGAAAATGGGAAGAACTCCTCTTCCGAACTGGACAACTGAGGAACAGACACGGTCCCTCTCCCCTAGCATTTTGGGGGGAGTTGGGGGATCCACTCACTTTAACCAGTGTGGTTTAAACCCGGAAGCTCCCCTGGGGCCACGTGTCTCCTGACACCACCTGCTGTGGGTGCCAGGGCTTAGGAGGTACACATACAAGGAGTTAAGAAAAACAGAGCTCCATTCCAACCGAAAAAGGAACGCAAAAAAGCCAGGACAGTAGACAATGATGTCGTTTATTTAAAATGTTTACTCCAAGAAATATATATATAAAAAAAAATAATAAGACAATTACAGCACTAAACCAGGCACCTTCAACCAAATCACAACCTCCTCTTTGATTCCCCTTCACGCTAAGCCTCTTTCAAATTCTTTTTCCTGAGCTGGAAGACCAGTCAGATGCCCGTAGGGTCAGCGCCAAGCACGTTCCCAGCCGGGCAACTGTGTACCTTTCTCTAGGAGTGCACGACACCCTTCCCCCCCCCAACTCCTTATTTCAAAGGAGTTAACCCATTAGGAAGCCCATTTTTCCATCGAAGCCGGAAGAAGTGCGGGACAAGGCAGTCTTCGCTTCGAAGGTCCTTTCCTGCTCCAGTCCCTGGGCTAGGGTTCTAGAAGAGGCTGGCTGCCGGCTTTATAGGAGGCCACCGAAGATCTAAGTCCAGCTCCGCCCAGGGCGGCTCCTGCAAAGGCTGGGACCTCGGGTGCTGCGTTCTCAACCCTCTCGGTGGCCACGACTCAAAGGAGAGACCTCAAAGGTGCCAGGAGCACAGGTGCCTGGGCTGCGTTCCAGGAAAGAGACCTGTCCAGGAAACGGATCAGGCTGTCTCATGGAAGCTTGAGTCAGAGATGGTGGTTCTGGGGTGATTTGGACAAATTAGGTTAGTTTAGCAAAGCTCTGAAGTGGCAGAAGCTTCTCCCCTGGACTACTGATTGAACACAGAACAAGAGATGCGCGTGGCGTCAGACTAAGTCTTAGAGAGATGCAGGCCAGTCTCCTCCCACAGGGCCTTGGGACTGGCGGGACAGACACTGCTACGTGCCCTCCAAGGGCAGGAGTCACGGTAAGGAGCGACTAGGGTGGAAAATAGGGAAAAAAGCAACAACTAGATCATTTTTGGCATTTTAACATGGAGACGGTGACAAGTGGTAACAATAGCAAAAGAGAAAAAAAAAAAAAAACTTGAAGAGACCAATATTTAACTTTCCCATCCACCCAAGTCTCACATTTAAGTTCTAGTCCCATCTCCCCGATAAGCACCACTGAACTAAATATCTATTTTAAAGCACCCAAACCAGTCCAGACCCTCTGGAAACCAAGAGCCCCAGCCGCAGCTGTCGCCTCTCTTGGGTCCAGGCGAGAGGAGGGTTCCGGGAAAGGCACCTCATAACTCACTCAGCGCAGTGCACACAGCAGCGAGCTCGGGCACGGGCACTTGACAGGGACGCAGGTGGCAGTCACAGCATCCGTGCTGACACGCGAGGAAGGGGACTCTTCGGTAATCCCAACTATTTGGTACCAGAGCCAAGCAAATGTGACTAAAGGGAGCTGGGTCAGCAGAACGGTACCCCGAGTCTCAGCAACAGGATGGCCCGCGCGAGGCAGGATCCAGGCGGGGGAGAAAAGGAGACCAAAGCACAAGGCGATCGAGGCTGGTACAGAAAGGGCTGATCCTTCTTGCAAGGACTGGAGAATGCACTTGACTGCTGGCTGATCAATCTCTAATTGGCGAGTGCACGTGACAAGGCTCAGCCCTGGCTCCACAGGGAGCCACGAAGCTAACTCAACTGATAGAAATGTTCCCACCTCTGCCCCACCCGCAAGTCCCCCATGGTTCCACCATCACCTGATTTTCATTTGGACTTCTTTAACAGCTAAAGTAGATATAAATGGCTAAACACAGATCCCCAATCCCCCACCAGGGGGGACACGGCCGATTCTCTAATGTCGCAGCCAGAAGGCTGTGGGCGTACAGGCAGCCAAGGGGAGAAACAGAATCAACGCCGGCCTAGGCCGATCTGCAAGTAAAAGCAGGAAAGGAGTGACCCGGATGCTTCCGAAGCATGCGAGCGTGATTTGGGATGGAGGCGGGCCGGCGACTTTGCCTAGCTGCTGCCGGTTCCTGTAAGGGACATTTTTTCCGAGTAAATGGTGATTCCTCTTCCATGTAGCATCCGCTTGGATCACGATGCTAATTATAACTGGAAAGGGGTGTTTTGGGGAGTGTATTCAGGAGAGGAAGAAAGAAAAAGCTTAAAAAAAAAAACCTAGATTGCTCAAAGTTTCTGCCTCTTTTGTAGGAATGGTAAGTCAACTATGAGCAAGTGTTTTAATTCGACATGAAGGGGAAAAGGGACTTTGGAAAGCATACAGAAAAAAGGTAGTTAACGTTGGATCATTATAAAACGGAACCTCAGGGAGTCTAAACAAAAATGCACCTTCGGTCAACTTTTGCCTTTTTAAATTCCTTGTTTGACTTCCCGTCCCAGTGCACATGGAAATGACAGCTGCCGCGAGAGGTGTGGAGTCGGAGAGTCTCCGGGAGAATCAGAGGGTTCGGGGGTTGTATTCTGGCAGTTTCTTGATCTTCTCTTTCTCAGTCTCACTTTCGTCTCTTGCTATCACCAAGGAGTGTGAGTAGCCCATGGCGACCTGGGGGACAAATCAGCATTGGGTGTGCCTGCAGCGCCTGGACTAATGAACGCGTTGAGGAGACTCTGGAAACTGGGCTGCCAAAGCGAATCAGCATGGAGAAAAACAGGGTGCCCTTGAAAACCGCAAAAAGCCCCTCTGCCCAAGACAGCTAGTTTCCATGTGACTGTCACCAACACTCTGCCAATCAGAGCCTTCCAGGCTGCCCTGAGACCCAGCTGGAAGGAAGCCCACTAGGCCACCTCTCGTCAGCAGGGACAGGTGGGGACATAGCTCCAGCTCCACTTCCATTCTCTCTGGCCCACGATCCTGCCTGAGTGAGGTGCACGACCCCTCTGTGTCTTGGCAGACAGGGCTGGCAGCCTGGCTGAGCCACAGGGGCCTCACTCCGCCATCTGACTCCTGCAGCCACACAGCCTCTGCTCCATGGACCTGCGGACCTGCCTCCAGCCCAGCGAATCTGAGTCCTGGGTGTGATGGAGACGCGAGCGATGTGCTTGCCCGAGAGTGATCTGCTGCAGCCAGTTGGTGGCACCTGTCATCAAGGGTGAGGACAGCCACCCTGCCTGGCCAGCGACCCTCTGCACTCTCTTCTGCAGATGACTGTTACCCCTCAGCAAACCTTAGCGTGAGGCACCAGGAAAGCCAGCTGAGGAGTTGTTAAACAAGACAACCCAAACAGACTGCGGCGATCAAAAGCGTGAGGAGTGACGTACCACTGGGTATGGACACGTCCCCGAGCTGGCACAGCCACCCCCGCTTACCTGCTCTGAGAAAATGCCATCCAGAGTCTTCACCTCCTGGGCTGCAGTGGAAGACTTGGGCTTGTGGTCCCCATAGCCCTGGTGAAGCAAACAAGATGTTTGCAATCGGGAATCCGTGTGGCTCAGTCCACAAGTGGGGAATCACGACAATGTTTCCCAGCCCCCACTAACCAGAAGCCAGTGATGATGCCCATTGGCCCGTGACCAAGCCCGGCCACCCTTGCACACAAGGGCCAGGTGGAATCATCCAAGTTTATCCACGAAAGCTGCTGCCAGCAGGCGACTAGTGCTTAACCTAGGGAAGACCAAGGTGCCCAACTCTAGCCTGTGGGACTTCTGTGCGCTCAAGTCCCTTCTGGGGAGTATGGCACTGGTGACAGGAGATGACACCACGAGTGCAGGAAGAACAGCAACTGCAGCCCTCTGGACCAAAGTCACCAAGAACACGGATGACCACATGCCCTTGATGCCTCTACCGTCCAGAGAGTGGAATAATCACCACCCAAAACAAAACAAAAGGGCTTAAGCATGACAGGGGGACTATTTATTAGCAATGGCACCAGGGAACCAGCTTCCCTCCCAGAGGTAGAAGGAACTGGACAAATTGGCATAGCTAAGGGGGAGTCTTGTGCAAAGGTGTGGAGCTGGGCAAATGAAAGGCTGACGGCCCCGGCTCAGCTGAAACAGAGGGTCCCACAGGGCAGGAGAGGCAGACCCTCCCTCCCCAGCCCAGGCCTGCTCTCGTGTCCCTGGTTTCATCTCCTGCCAGGCCCCACCCCGGCCTTCCCACACAGTAGACGTTCCCTCCAAGGTGCCAGGCCACCTTCTCACCCTTGAGAAGCTCCCCAGAAAGTCTCCCTTGCTCCCCTCGTTTCAAAATTTATATTTAGAAGGTCAAAGTCTATTTCTGATAGGCCCCAGAAAACATCCGTCCTCCGCTAAGAACAATCTGTAAAAACTGGGCCAGGTTCTGTCTCTTTCCTGTCAGTGTTTCAAATCGGGCCAGCAGAGCGTCTGAGCCAGACTGCAAGGGTGTGCAGAACCCCGAGAAAAAGGTGCATTCACCATCCATCCCTGCCACAGCTTGAGGGACCAAGGACCGCCCTTCCTTCCCCCTCCTCTCCAACAACCACATCAGCTTGCAACCGTGAGGTTACAGAAGAGGGAGGCAGACTGTATTTCTAACAAGAAATGAGGGACTAAAACTAAGACCACTAAGAGTTAATCAAGCGGAGAATCAAACCGTGACTAGCGCAGGCAGATCAGGATGCACTCCACAGCCAAGCGAGTCTTCCTAACAAAAACTCTAAGACCCACCTTGGCCGGGCGCAGTGGCTCACGCCTGTAATCCCATCACTTTGGTAGGTCGAGGCGAGTGGATCACCTAAGGTCAGGAGTTCGAGACCAGCCTGGCCAACATGGTGAAACCCCATCTCTACCAAAAATACAAAAATTAGCCAGGCGTGGTGGCAAACGCTTGCAGTCCCAGCTACTCAGGAGGCTAAAGCAGGAGAACTGAGAATCATTGAACCTGGCAGGCAGAGGTTGCAGTGAGCCAAGATCGTGCCACTGTACTCCTGGGTGACAGAGAAACTCCATCTCAAAAAAAAAAAAAAAGACTCATCTAGCACCAGGACCTAAGAATGAAAGACATTTGTTTAAGGAAGGCCACGTGTGTGAAATTGAGGGCCATGGGTTCTAACCTCATTGCTCAAGTAACTGGTATTAACAACAAAAACACAGGTTTAAACTCAGTTTGGAAAAATGAAGAATGTCCCCAAATCACCCAATACTGTGAGTTTCCCACTGACTTAGGCCTCCAGGGGAGAGGGAACAAACAGGCCCCTTTCCTACCATATCCCAACTGTGGTTTACAAAATGCAAGGGGAAACTGGATCTGAAAAGTCTCAATTTTCAGAGTTTACAAATGTGCAGAGATGACTCAGAATTATCTGACTAGCACAGAATTGTCCTTGAAAACTCATGGGACTCCATTGTGCTGCAGACCTTAATACAATAAGGGGAGGAGAATCCCAAATGTCTTTCTTCTCTGTGTTTTGGGAGACAGGTGGAGAGAACCCAAAGGCCAAGAGCCACCCTGACTGGCTCCACTTCCCCTGACCCGCACAGGTGACAGCTTACCAGTTCCCCAAAGGTCGGTGATGGGCCCCAGCTGATGGTGCTCTCGTCGGCGGCCACAATGATGCTGCTCTTCCTGCAAACAGGCAGGCTGTCACCACAGGCCCAGCAGCCCCAGCCCTGGACCCACCCAGCTACGGCTCCAAGGGCATGGGTGTGAGCTGCCGCTTTTCAGGTGGTGTACATATTCCAAGTAGCAAACACAACAACAGGGCCAACAGGCTTCTCCTGAACTCTAAAGATTGTTCTGTGCAGGCCACTCAACGTTTCAACAAAATGACAAAGCCCTTAGACAGGCCTAGGGGCCAAAGGCGAGGGACCTTGCTGTGCACCCCGCCCTAGGTCCTAGGGCTCTCAGGGGAGGTTGCTTTGGGAAGAGGAGACCAGATCAGGACGGAGTAAAAGCCTGTGGCAGAGGGAGCAGCCTTCATGCATAGTAATTTGGGCAGGGCTAGAGGCCTCAACAGATTAAAGCCACGCCCCTTATGCTGTTCCACCCACACCCGCCAGCTGACGAATCCAGCTCCTCAGCAAGAAGTGCTAGCTAACTCAACAGGAGTCCTGAAATGAACTACGAACCACTGCTGGCAAGACAATGTCGTCTTCCCAGTGTCAGAACAACTCCAGTCCTACTATGTTTCCAACTACGTATCATTTTCAACCTGCAACGTAGGAATACATCAAGCTCTGCTTGTGTATTTCTTTGAACAGAAACCTTCAAAATGACTTTCTTCCCACAAGACAGGGAACAGCCATCTGTTCTAGCAGCGAATGGGCCCTCTCCCCTCCTGGGCCCCCGGACTCCAGGATTCAGTGTGTCACATGGCCTGCTGAGGACAGCCCAACAGGCAGCAGAAACAGAGCCCCATCAGGGAAGGGCACCCCATGGGTGTGTCTGACACCCCCAAGAAAGGAAGAGACCTCATACCCACAGGAGGTGCTGCCACCTACCCACAAGCCAGGCTCCGGATTCTCCAGCCGCAGAGGTCCTGCACTGCTTTTGGGTACATGGTAGATTCACGGGAGGTGTTGGTGGCCCCCCAGAAAAACAGACCACCTGAGGGAAGACAAAACATGTTCCCAGCGTGACCAGACATCAAGAGCCGAGTCTCATCTTTAGCATTATCAGGGTGAAGAGTAAGAAGACAGGATGGCAAACACGTGTTCTGTCTAAAAGATAACTGGAGCCGGGCATGGTGGCGTGCCTGTGCAGTCCTAGCTACTCAGGACGCTAAGGTGGTAGGACGGCTTGAGCCCAGGAGGTCAAGACCAGCCTGGACAACACAACGAGCTCCTATCTCAAAAAAATAAAGAACAATGGGAGGTAAAGAGAACTGGGGTTTGTGGTCTAGGGACAGGACAATGGCTACACGGTTCCCCACCAGAGCACTGATAAGCCAGGGAGCAGCAGTCACTAACCCACTTCACTGACAGCAAAGGAGCAGGTATAACCAGCATAGATCTGGGAAGCTCCACGTCCAGGGAAGTCAAACAGCTTCACCAGGCGGGGGACCATCTCATCCTTCTGCTCTGCGTGGCCTAGTCGGCCATAGCCACCAAAGCCCCAGGAGAAGACTCGCTTCTGGGAGTCCAGGACCAGCTGCAAGGAAAGAAAACACAGGGTTGGAACAAACAGGCTTCCAATAGGTAACAAGAGGGGTTATCGTTTCTGCCCAGACAAACTGATGCCAATGCTAAGGGCATAGGAACAGCAGCATCAAGATCCCCTTCCAGCTGGGTGCGGTCACTCACGTCCAATCCCAACACTTTGGGAGGCCACGGCAGGTGGATCACTTGAGGTCAAGAGTTCGAGACCAGCCCGGCCAACATGGTGAAACCCAGTCTCTAACCACCAAAGAAATATCCTCTGCCTGCCTCCAAAAGAAAGATCCTCTACCTCCTGCCTCCAGCAGTGGGGGAGGAGGGAACAGGAGCAAGTGTAGCAAAATGGCATGCATTCAATAAACCCGGTTTGCTATTTTCTCTGCCAGGGACTCCATTTTCCAATCCTTTTTTGTTCTGTTTATTTATTTAAGCTATAAGTCTTAACCCTTTCCTTAGTCAGAAACAACAGGGCTATGTCTTCAGACAACAGGGCAACCGTCTGATTCCTATTACAACAGAGATTCCGCCAGGTGCAGTGGCTCATGCCTGTAATCCTAGCACTTTGGGAGGCCGAGGCGGGTAGATTGCCTGAACTCAGGAGTTCACGACTAGCCTGGGCAACATGGTGAAACCCGTCTCTACTAAAACACAAAAAATAAGCTGGGCAGGCTGGTGTGCACCTGTAATCCCAGCTACCCGGGAGGCTGAGACAGGAGAATCTCTTGAACCTGGGAGGCAGAGGTTGCAGTGAGCCGAGACTGTGTCACTGCACTCTAGCCTGGGTGACAGAGTGAGACTCCATCTCAAAAAAAAAACCAGATTCGACTGCAGAAAGAACAAAAGAGAAAAGGTCTACCTGTTCCTAGATTTTTCATTTCTTTTTCCCCCTTGAGAGGGTCTCATGCTCTGTCACCCAGGCTGGAATGCAGTGGCGTAATCTCGGCTCACCACAACCTCCACCTCCTGGGCTCAAGTGAATCTCCTACCTCAGCCTCCCAAGTAGCTAGGACTTGGGTGTGCACCACCATGCCCAGCTAATTTTTGTGTTTTTGTGGTAGAGATGGGGGTCTCACCATGTTGCCCAGGCTGGTCTCAAATGATCCGCCCACCTTGGTCTCCCAAAGTCCTCAGATTACAAACATGAACCCACTGCGCCCGGCCTGGATTCTTCTTTAGACTTCCCCCTTGCCCACAGGTACACAGAGGTAACCTGTACCTGGTCACTGATGAAATGAATTCAAAAGACACTTCAAGTGTTTCAGATCTATCTTCTTCAGTCTTGTCTTCCCATCTTCTGACATGCCAATTCAGTTCTTTCACGTTTCATGTCTAAACCATGTGAATCTATAACTTACTAAAAAGCTTGACCTATAAGGCCCTAAAGAAAAGCCAACTTTATTTCCTCGACTACATTAGACAAAACAAATCACAGTTTTTGGACTTGCACAAACTGAAATCTCCTACTCTAGTCCTAGCCCAATTCACTGGGCCTTCTTCATTGGGAAGAAGATTCCAAGGGAAGGAGCTGGTGGGCTGAGACCACTCAGTGGGGAGGACCAACTTGATCTCTGGACTCCCGGCCCAGGCTCTTTCAACAAAGCACAGAACAGAGACTCCCAGGCATTCTCAGAATGAAGAACCACAGGAAGGCCATTAAAATTAAGACACTCTAACACCTGCCAGGCACGGTGGCTCACACCTGTAATCCCAGCATTTTGGGAGGCCGAGGCAGGTGGATCACGAGGTCAGGAGTTTGAGACCACCCTGGCCATCATGGTGAAACCCCATCTCTACTAAAAATACAAAAATTAGCCAAGCATGGTGGCAGGCGCCTGTAATTCCAGCTACTCAGGAGGCTGAGGCAGGAGAATCGCTTGAAACCGGAAGGCAGAGGTTGCAGTGAGCCGAGATCCCGCCACTGCACTCCAGCCTAGGTGAAAAAGTGAAACTCCGTCTCAAAACAAACAAACAAAAAAGATACACAAACAAAAGATTGCACTGCGGTTTATCTAAAGTGACCTTTAAAGAAACAACCTAGGCCAGGCATGGTGGCTCACACCTGTAATCCCAGCACTCTGGGAGGCTGAGGCAGGCGGATCACCTGAGATCGGGAGTTTGAGACCAGCCTGACCAACATGGAGAAACCCCATCTCTACTAAAAAACACAAAATTAGCCGGGGCGTGATGGAGCACACCTGTAATCCCAGCTACTTGGGAGGCTGAGGCAAGAGAACTGCTCGAACCTGGGAGGCAGAAGTTGTGGTGAGCCGAGATTGCGCTCCAGCCTGGGCAACAAGAGTGAAACCATCTTAAAAAAAAAAAAAAAAAGGAACAACCTACTGATTAAAAACGACTCACATCCCCAGTATGGGACACCATCTATTGACCTGGAAATATGTCTGTGATGTTATGTTAGACAAAAGCCAAAAACAGAAAGTGCTTACCTTAAGGTGGAGGTGAGGACGGCAAAACATCTACTTGTTTAAGATGTGTCTATTTAAATCATGGGAGAAGTTAACATAGGAGAGCCAGTGACAGGGAACCCTGCCCTGGGACCAAGGACCCTTTGGCCAGGGTGCAAAGCCCTCTTAAAGAAGCAAGCAGATGTCTACCTGGAATCAGTTCCTAGCCAAAGCCAAGCGTCAGGAAACTTGAGCATAAAGACCCCTCTATCCCCGTCCGACTCTCAGGAAGTGAGAAAAGCCGAGGCTCACCGTGTGGTTAGCGCCACAGGCCACGTCTCGCACAACCACGTTTGGTACAGGCAGAATCTGTCCATCTTTCGTCTTCTCAATGAAGATGGCCACTCGCCGGGGAACTAGTTCGCAGTCATACTCTATCCGCTGTGCCCGGGCGATGAACTTCCCGTCTGAGTTGTGTCCTGTAGAGACCACAGAGCCGGTCATCAGTGGCAGCACAAGCACAAGAGACGTGTCACTGTGCCCACACGGAGTCTGTGGTGAGCCCCGACATCACCCCAATCTGGCCCTTCTGGGCCTTATACCAGCACACGATGGTCAACAAAGGCAGCGTTTCCAATCTCAGGCACAGCACAGTGAGTGGGTCAGTGAAATCAATTTTGTGAGCGTGGACCAGTTATTTTTTAAAAATAGAACAGAATGACAAAGAATACTCTACACATAATAATGCCACCATGTTATAACAATTCTAGGTAAGGTATTATAAGTTCAGATTGGGATGCAATAGAAAACTTATTTCTTACAATGGGTTGCAGTCAAAAAAGTTGAAGCTGCTGATCAAGGAATGGTCTATCAAGTAACATCTCTACTCGACTGGAGGGCCCACAAGGAGCCCCTGATGGGCCAAGAATAGACGGAAAAGCTCCACACACAATACCAGGCCTGTTTTATGAATTGCCAGTAACCCAAACATATGGTTATGGGTGGCTAAAACCTGCACTTCCCACACTCCGACTGACCCAGGGACTGGTTTGCAAGGACCCAGCTCAGCACACCACACCATAGGAGACCGGCTGCTCCAGTCCTGAGAACACGCCAGACACCCATGCTCCTGCAGCCACCCGCAGCAGCAGGGCTGCTGAGTAGTTTGTAGTTTTAAACTGCTCCTATTCCTACATTGTGATCATCAGTTTGGTCGGGCACAGTGGGTCACGCCTGTAATCCCAGCACGTTGGGAGGCCGAGGCGGGTGGATCATCTGAAGTGAGGTGTTCGAGACCAGCCTGGCCAACACAATGAAGTCCTCCTGTCTCTACTTAAACAAACACAAGGCTGGGCGTGGTGGCTCACGCCTATCATCCCAGCACTTTGGGAGGCTGAGGTGGACGGATCACGAGGTTAGGAGATTGAGACCATCTTGGCTAACCCCGTGAAACTGTCTCTACTAAAAATACAAAAATTAGCCGGGCGTGGTGGCGGGCGCCTGTAGTCCCAGCTACTCAGGAGGCTGAGGCAGGAGAATCGCTTGAAGCTGGGAGGCGGAGCTTGCAGTGAGCAAAGATCAGGCTACAGCACTCCAGCCCGGGTGTCACAGCAAGACTCTGTCTCCAAAAAACAAAACAAAAAAAATGGTTGTGTCAGTTTGTAAACTAGCCCCCCAGGTTCTGGCTAATCCCCCTCCATACGGCATGCTTATGTGCACCTCAGCCCTTACTGGTATGTGTGTTTTTGAGCACTGTGCTATTTAAATATAGTCAGCCCTCCATGGCCACAGGTTCAACCAACTGTGGTACAGAAACATCTGGGGGGGGGTGGTAAATAAGAAAAAAAAGATAATACAAATAATACAAGTAAGACCATACAGTAGAACTATTTACATGACATTTACATCACATTAGGTACTGAAGTAATCTAGAGAGGATTTTAAGGATATAGGTTACATGCAAATACGATGCCATTTTATGTAAGTTGCTTAAGCATCTCCAGATCTTGGTATCTATAGGGGGTACTAGAAGCAATCCCCCACGTAACCAAGGTGCAGCTGTACCCTGGAATCACAACTAAACTACGCACAGTAAAATTACTGGGCTTGTTTACAGGGCGTTGCTTTATAACGCTCATCTCATAAGCAGGTTCTATTATGACAACAGTTCTCTGTTGTTGACATAATCCGTTCCAGTGGAATGTCTGTCCATTTAAAAGTCTGAGGGTCTTGGCTGGGCGCAGTGGCTCATGCCTGTAATCCCAGCACTTTGGGAGGCTGAGGCGGGCGGATCATGAGATCAAGAGATCTAGACCATCCTGGCCAACATGGTGAAACCCCGTCTCTACTAAAAGTACAAAAATTAGCCAGGCATGTTGGCACATACCTGTAGTCCCAGCTACTTGTGAGGCTGAGGCAGGAGAGTCGCTTGAACCCAGGAGGCAGAGGGTGCAGTGACCTGAGATCATACCACTGCACTCCAGCCTGGCCACAGAGCGAGACTCCGTATCAAAAAAAAAAAAAAAAAAGTCTGAGGGTTCCCACTAAGAAATTCCCCCACCTTCTAGGATACGATGAATTTAAGGACATCATAGCAAATAGAATGCACTTCAGAATATGGATGCTACTTCTCTCACAAAAATGGTGTTTTTAAACACTTGCACTCTTCTGGACAAGGTTTCAGCAAGGCAGTCAACAAATGATTAGAGTCCCTTTATTTGCTATCGACACAGTGGATACTGAACACACACAATCCCCAGACAGTAGAGGAGGCACATTTGGGGACTGTTTTTTCCACCTCCTTTAAAAAGCTGTACACATCTGCTTTCTCCAGAAGTACAGAACAGAAACTACTCCAGAAAACATGGAACAGGGGGCTTCCCTGTCCTTCTAGAGGGGTGACAGCTCTTTAAAATAAAGTTAAACAGCATGGCCGGGCACAGTGGCTCATGCCTGTAATCCCAACACTTGGGGAGGCCGAGGCGGGTAGATCACTTGAGATCAAGAGTTTGAGACAAGCCTGGTCAACATGGTGAAACCCCGTCTCTACTAAAAATACAAAAAAGTTAGCTGGGTGTGGCGGCGGGTGCCTGTAGTCTCAACTACTCATGAGGCTGAGGCAGGAGAATCCCTTGAACCCGGGGAGGTGGAGGTTGCAGTGAACTGAGATCACACCACTGCACTCCAGCCTGGGCGACAGAGACAGACTTCATCTCTCTTATATTGGCATTGCCCAGTCCAGTAAGTGCACTGCAGAAAAGGGGGCACAAGGCATGAGTGAGTGTGGGTGAGACATGGCCACAGTCGGATTTAGGTTCTCATTCTAAGTGATCTACCTGGATCTGGACAACGAAACAAAAACCTGCCTTAAAACAAGTAATACACTGAGAATAAACGATTCTGTAGCTACAAATCAAGCCAATCCTGCAAGCTGAGTGTAACTGAGCACCTGAGAATTTGTACAAAGTACTTACATGGTGCCTGGCACACGCAGTCACTGCTCCATGAACGTGAGCCATTTTTAATCACCAACAGCATGTCACGCTTCCTGATGGAAAATCGACTTGCCAGGGTGCAGAGGGGAGGCCGAGGCAGCAGGAGCGCGCACGTGGCAGGAAGCGGACCGCTGCCGGGCACCGCAGCAGGGCCGTGGCCATGGAAACCGCTCTCCAACTGTCTCGGGCTCCGCCCGGGCAACCAACGCAAAATGTAAAATGTGCGTAAGGGGCTGTTCTCTCTTATTCACTTCTGACTTGAGGTATATTTAGTTTCACAAAGTCACTGTTCCCCGAGGCTAAGGCCAGTGGGCTCGGCACTATTTTTACCTTTTCCATCTGCCAGGCGCTGCGGCTGCAGGAGCAGGCGTGGCCAGCAGAGGGCGCCCGCGCCACACCTCGCGGAGGCCTCCCTAGAGAGGCTGGAGGCGGAGCCGCCAAGGGGAACCACACTTAGGGGTGGGACAAGAAGGAGAACGGAGACCACCAAGTCGCAAGACACTCCCCACACTGACTGAGAACTAATTCCTGAATTCTCCTTTTCTACCAGTTAGATCGAAGAAACAAGTTTCTGGACAACTAGACTCTGGCTAGGGATGACGCACGGGGAGGGGGTCCACCGGGGCTCCTCACGTGGCAACCTGAAATAATCGCCCAGGCCAGGGTTTCCAGAACAACCTTCATCCTGTGTAATTTTTTCATTTTCAATAAAGGCATAATCTTTAAATGTGAAATTGAATGAAGGTGGCCTGATTTTTTTTTTTAAACGTTGAAATCCTTTTATATAAATGAATTCCCAAATCACAAAAAAAGAAATCTTTTGTCACACTCCAGTCCCAACTTTTCCATTGAGGCAGTGTTGCAATACTCCACAATCCTGTGAATGAGGACGCGCTGTTCGGCTGCACGTGAGATCCACTTAATGGACAAAGGCTATTATCTGAGATCAATTACCCACATTTCTAACACGTGTGTGCAGCCGCACAGTGATCTCTGGTTCTGAATATACGTAGCTAGATTAGAGCTTTTAAAAAAATGTACTTCCATACCCAGCTGACCATATTCAGGGCACCCAAAGGAATAGAGGTTTCCTTTGCAGTCCATTATCATACTGAATTCAGCCCCACAGGCCATTTTGGTAATTGGCTGGCCGTTGTACATTATCTGAAAAGAAAAGAAAGGAGACTTTCATTTTTTTTTTAAAGACTGATAAAAAGCTTCTACCTCTCTGCATGTTGGTGGGAAACAATTACTAGGTTACAAAGGGAAGTTTAATAAACTCAGCAATTCTGAAGGCAAAAGCTGACGGCATTTCTAGAACACAAAGCTTAGAAGGTATGTAAAAAAGCACCCTCACGCCCCCCACCTTCCCAGCACTGAGCACAGTTCAAAGCCCAGCCACTGTCTCTTTTTAAGATCAATAAGACCAAGTCCCTCCCTTCCTTCATCACCTAAACCACTAATTAGGCACTTAGCATTCTTCTGCCATTAGCAGTAGTTTGTTTTTAAGGTATAAATCTCACCCCTCCAGCTCAAGTTTCTTAGAAAAAAAAAAGGCCGGGCACGGTGGCTCAAGCCTGTAATCCCAGCACTTTGGGAGGCCGAGATGGGCGGATCACAAGGTCAGGAGATCGAGACCATCCTGGCTAACACAGTGAAACCCCGTCTCTACTAAAAAAATACAAAAAACTAGCCGGACGAGGTGGCGGGCGCCTGTAGTCCCAGCTACTCGGGAAGCTGAGGCTGGAGAATGGCGTGAACCCGGGAGGCGGAGTTTGCAGTGAGCCGAGATCCGGCCACTGCACTCCAGCCTGGGCGACAGAGCGAGACTCCGCATCAAAAAAAAAAAAAAAGAAAAGAAAAGAAAAGAAAAAAAAAGACTGCTTATCTTTTATTTGTGTTCTAAGAACCTGGCTGGTGACTTTATACGAGGTCAAAACAAAGTATTTGCAGGCAAGTACAATTACATCCACACAACATGTCTCACTTTCCTTGGAACAGAACAGGCTTACGACAAGGCATTTCTAACACATTTCTCCATTTGGAAACAAAATGTTTTCAGGATGGTTTTCAACCTGACCACAGACTACGCCTGCCTTAAAAACTACAGCAAGGCTGTGCACAGTGGCTCACATCTGTAATCCCAGTACTTTGGGAGGCCGAGGTGGGCAGATCACCTGAGGTCAGGAGTTCCAGACCAGCCTGACCAACATGGAGAAACCCTGTCTCTACTAAAAATACAAAATTAGCCAGGGGTGGTGATGCATGCCTGTAATCCCAGCTACTCTGGAGGCTGAGGCAGAAGAAATCACTTGAACCTGGGAGGCGGAGGTTGCAGTGAGCAGAGACTGCATCATTGCACTCCAGCCTGGGCAACAAGAGCGAAACTCCGTTCTCAAAAAAAACAAAAACAAAATCAAAAACAAGAAAACCCTACAGCATATAACTAAACATCCAGGACCTCTTTTTACAAGGGGTGAATTAACTCAAACAACGGAGACCCCACCTCAGAAAATCAAACACAAAAGTAAAGAGAAACGAAAAGCCACAGAGCCAGAGCTGAGGAGGGGTCACCTGCGCGGGGCTGGGGACAGCGTCTGTCTGGTTGCCAAGGCCCAGCTGCCCCATCTTGTTTTCCCCAAAAGCAAACACGGAACCCGTTTCTGGAAGGAAAGAAAAATATCACAAAAGGGAAGATAATGGTGAATGTTTTGAACTACATTTAGAATCAAAAGCATCAAAATAATAAAAACAGCTCATTTGCCAGGCAGAAGGCAAGTGAGACTGCCCAAAAGCTGGCAGTGCAGACGCTTCACAGCAAAGTCATTTCACATCAGAAACTGGGTGTGCAGAGATACGCAGGGCAGCGTCTCCCACTCCCAGATGGGCCTCCTATGGCCACTGGGGAGGCTCCCAATGCCCTCAGAAGCCACTCCATACCCAGGTTCTCAGGGCCTCTTTCTGATCTTGACCAAGAGTT
This sequence comes from Trachypithecus francoisi, assembly GCF_009764315.1. NCBI lineage: Eukaryota > Metazoa > Chordata > Mammalia > Primates > Cercopithecidae > Trachypithecus > Trachypithecus francoisi. The sequence continues at coordinate 107,544,776 of NW_022681457.1, read as the reverse complement.
ACAAGGGTAACTCCACCCCTCCCCCCACGCCCCATCCCCAAGGCAGACCATTTGGCCTCTTGCCAAACTAAGAAACACCAGCAGCCACCTCCTTACCCGTCAAGGCCAAGGTGTGGTTCCGCCCACATGCTGCAGACACAATCACTTCGTGGCTGAGACCCTCAATGAGTCTGGGGGCTTCTACTCTCTTGGTGTCACCATGTCCCAGCTGCCCCTTCTCATTTCGACCTGCAGATCACATGAGAGAAAGTAGAAAAGAGAGAGGGTGGTCCAGGTGGCACCACCAGGCAAAGGCGAGTACCAACACACTCTCAAATGACGCCCATCTGTGTCTCCGGAAGGCACCTTCCAAATTCCCAGTAGCAGCCAAGATCCAAAGCAAAGACCGTCCCGGCCCTCCGCTCACTGGAATGGCACCTGCTGCAGCTCCCCCGACCTCCTTCCCTGGGGCAGCAGCGGGACCACCCGTGCGCACCTCCCACATCTCTGCTACAAAGAAGGAAACGAGAGAGGCTCAGTGTGGTACGGACACCAAGCATAGGCGGGCATGCTCACAGAAATGCGCTGTTCCCACTTGGAGTGCCTGCAAGACACCCACCCCGTCCCTACCCTCTGGGATGTGTTTTAAGACAGCACCCATTTTGACACCTAGCTCACCAGAGTTGAATCCCTCTGGTGCTCTGGGCATCCACTGAGGACCATTTGCTGTCTGCCCAAAATGTCTCCTCCTTTTTCTACCCTGTAAATGGTGCTCACGGAACAGTGCCAATCCCACCCCTAGGGATCGCCCCTCAAGGACTCTCAGCAACAGGAACCCTGGTGACAAAGCACAGATCCGCCCTGAACACAACACACCCAGCCCCCACCTCCAGGGCTGCTGCAGGTGCAACCAAGGCCCTGCACCTGTCAATTCCAGCGGAAGGCAGGCCCGAGGCCAACCCCTGCCCCCGAGTCCTCTGCAGCACCAAATTCAGCTCCAAAACAGACATGGAAGTTGGGTGGGCCAAAAGGAGGGCTGGGAGCCCCTACACCTCATCTACGTTCCAACACAGACTACCAAGTTCCGAAACAAAAATTCAACCGGCCCCTCTCAGATCCCTCCCGATAAGAGAAAAGCCGCACCTGTAACCTAACGTCTGGGGACACTGACGGAGATCTTACAGGCGTGAGAAGTCAGAGTGATTCTAGGGGGTTTTCCAACCTTCTCCAGTAATGAACTTTTCACCCTTAGGTCGTGATAAAGGCAGACAGCAGAGCCATTAAGATAAGTTCCAGCTGCCCTGGAGAAGGCTTGCAGGAGCAGCCTCTGACTACAGAAGGAATTACGACTAAGGGAAACCAGCCTCTGACTCGCTCTCTAAAGAACGGCAGGCTGAAGGGCCAACACTGGCACTCGAGCAGGAGACGCAGATACACCAGCTTCCAATGGGAGCTGCCCAAGTTCACGGTGAAAGGCAGGTGAATACAGAGCAACAAGCGCGAGGCTTAGTGGACCGAGTTGCCGCAGGATGGCCAGGGGGAGGGGGGCACAGACAGAGACCCCCCCATGAGCAATGCGTCAGCCACCCTCCCGTGATCCTCTACACTCACACCAGACGGTGCCCCTCTGCCTTCTGGAGTGGCAAGCAGTGGGCCTGTGATACCTCCAACCCCGTCCTCACGAACTGCACTGTCTGCTCGGGGATCACATGTCTCGACGGCGGGACATACATTGTTCCTGCCCACAGGTCAGAACCAAGGGCGCTTTTAGAGACACCAAGCAAGTGAAGCTCTGCGAGAGATCAGAACTAAGGTATTTTAGGTTTGGAACACGGACATAAAAGGCTGTGTTCAGTGTTGGAACACGAAGTAGGAGGGGTGCTCTGGGGGAAGCTACACACATCTGTGCCAACCGCGATGCCAACCTGGGGAAAACAAAACCTCGGGCAATGTCAGCATGCCATCAAGAGACTATAAGCATAAATTTGGGCCAGACACACTTTAGCTTTTTTCAACAGAAATTACAAAATTAGCCGTGTGCAGGGAAGACAACAGATGTTAATATATTTGGACTTTGGTATAGCAGCTCATGAAATCACAAAAAACAGTTCAAACAGCCCAAAATAAAAATGCAGTCATATGGACTAAAAGCTAGCCAGAGGACCAGCAACAAAGGGTGGGGACAAACGCCAATACACCCCGCTGGAGGCAGAGGCCAGGAGCCACCAAAAGGGCTGGGGATAACATGAGCCTTAGCCCACACCCTATGACTGGAATGATCTGGAAGAAGACACAGGCAGGAATGAGCCGGCCAGCTGCAGAGGACAGTGCCGTGGACAGAGGCTAACAGAAGAACTGGAATCCATCCCGAGTGCCCAGGTTGAGGAAAAACAGAAGGGAAAGGCAAACAAAACTCCAAAAAAGGAAACTGAGGTATCTGGGGAAATATCCTAAGCAGCAGACAACACGGACAGTGAGCGACCAAGCCTGCAGAGCAGACTTGCGCAGACCTCAGACACGAGGGCCAAGGCGGCAGGGACGCAGCATCCTATGACCTAAGGTGGCAGGTATAAAAGCCAGTGGCATTTCAAGTGGCAGGAACAGAGGTGTCATGTCATATCATGCCTCAAAGAGGAAGGAATGACAGCCTGCCTAACACATTCACATACCTCAGTATCAGAAAGATGAAGCTCCGGGCAGAAGATTCAAGAAAATATTGCTTCAACACAAGGAATCAAAGAAGTAGGGGCTGCGTACGGGCAAAAAATGTCAGGGGGAGGAAGGGGATCTGCATGTAGCGCGTAGACAAGAGACGAGCTGGGAATTAGGAAAAAAGACGTGGGCTGTGAACGAAGGAGCCCAGCCTTCTAAGACGCGAGTCTCTTTTCCAGGCAAACAGAAGAAAATGCTGTGTGAGGACAGCTGGTGACAGTGGCCCCCAGTGCCCAGCCCCCACGCGGTACTCACCCCAGCTCCACAGCTTCCCTTCCGTGGTGATGAGGAGGCTGTGTGCAGCACAGGAGCCCGAGACCACTGTCCGTACCCGGACCCCCGCCAGGCACCCATACCTATGGGGCCCCCACAAATTCTGACCGAGATTGCGGTAAGCAGCTGCAGAGAGAATGAGAATGCAGATCAGACACCTGGGGGTGGGTGGGGTGACCTCCAAAATGTCACTGGCCACCAAGAAGCCACTTCCTGAGGGTAACAGACACAGGTGTTCCTTGGGTGCCACCCTGACGTGGCTGTTGGGAGGTTGCACAAGGATTGGGTTTGCACTTCTAATCTCTGCGATGCCTCTGAAGGCCCAAAAAACACAATGCCCAGGAGCTGGCACAGGCCTGGCGTCACCTGCCACCTTTACACCCATTCGGCCCCAGCCCCTTCTATGGGTCCCACCTCTCACAGGCCTCAGCCCTACGTGCTCTGCCATTGAGCATGCCCACCCGCAAGTGCCTGGGACCTGGTGCAAGGCCTGTCCAGGAGGCAGGAATGCTGGCTTTCCACAGCCGTCAGCTGAGGAAGAAGCTGACCCAGGAAACTCTGCTCGCCCCGACAGTCACCTGCCCTCTTCCTCACTCCCTGCTGCCGCCCCGCCTCTCCTTTCCCAGGCTCTCCTGCCCTCCATCTCCAGCCTCCGCCCTGGGCCAGAAGGCTCTTTCTGAGGAGTGACCCAAGTGTCCTGTCTTCCAGTGTTCCCAGCAGGTCCATCAGGCCCCTCGTGGAGGGGCACTGCTCACACAGCATCCCTCCCACCTCCCCCTCCTTTCTCACCCATCCAGAGTGGCAGCCACTTCATGACTCCCCACCTCCACCCATATATTCGCTTCCCCTAGAATATCCTTCCCACCTCCGACTTATTCCTCAAAGCTCAAGTCAAGCACCAGTTCCCCTCCTTGGGGAAGCCCTCTAGGGCAACGTCCACTGAGAAATCTCCTTCCCTCAGGGTTCCCCTGCCCCAGCCCTGCTCAGCCCTGCTCAGCCCACCACAGCTCTCTTCCTGAGCTCCCCGGCCCTCCCACTCCATGAGAAGCCACCCAGGGCCAAAGCTGTAGGTTCCCTCCAGCCTAGACCCTCACAAATGCCTGGCACGCAGTGAGCGCCCAATGGGAGAGAAAAGAAACAGCGCCTTCCTCACAAACCCGCCTTCATACCCTATTAGTGGATGGGACAGGGCCAATTTCTTACTTAATTTTTTTAAGTAATTTTTTACTTTTTTTTTTTCGAGACGGAGTCTCACTCTGTTGCCCAGGCTGGAGTGCAGTGGCGTGATCTCGGTTCACTGCAACCTCCGCCTCCCAGGTTCAATCGATTCTCCTGCCTCAGCCTCCCGAGTAACTGGGATTAGAGGTGTGTGCCATCACACCCAGCTAATTTTTGTACATTTAGTAGAAAGGGTTTCACCATGTTGGCCAGACTGGTCTTTAACTCCCGATCTCAAGTGATCCACTCGACTCAGTCTTCCAAAGTGCTGGGATTACAGGCCTGAGCCACCATGCCCAGCAATCTTAATTTTTGAAATTGAGACGCTCAAGAATATTTCCAGGACTGTGATGATTATCCTGAAATGCTAGCCACTGCCAAATCGAGTGTGTAAGACTGATCCAATGTAGGAACTGATCAAAAGGCTACAATGTCTCTATCAGGCGCCTGGCTCCCTGGAAAGTATCCGTGAAGTCCGTTTGAGCCCCACCCTCCGCTCCCAGCAGAGGGCGCCACATGCTCCCTCATTCAGGTGCAGGGGCAAGTGGGTAAGACTCCTGGTCGCAGGGGGCAGGAGCCAGCCTATCCCACCTGGCACCTGAGGCAGCACACCTGCAGACACCTCCCCTGAAAGGAGGAAAAGGAACATCAACAATTTCCTGGGGAAAAAGCAAACCAAAAATAAAAGCCTCATGGTCTATATTAGAACTTAAGAAAAACCCAAGGAGGTAGCACCTAAATTAAGATTCAGGAACTGTATTAATACAAAACTCAGAAGGGAAAAAGAGAAACCCAAGGTCTCTTTGTCATGAAGACAAAATGACGGCATGACTGACGAGTATCATCATGACCCTGTGCCACGGCACAGGAGGCCAGGGGATGCCAGGCAAGGGTGTGGTGCCACACTTGACCTAGATTGGCCAAGGGGAGTCTCAGGTGGTCAGATGCTCCTGGACTTACCACAGCATCTTTCCCTGCAGTGCCCAGGATGCCATCAGCTCCTGAGGAGCAGGGTTGGGTTTCTTCTGGCCTCCCAAGGAAGGGCTGGAGGGACTGCAGGGACCAGGCGGGGGAGCAAGTGAAATTAAATGCCCTGCAGCAGTCCCAGGCTCTGTGGTCAGACTGAGAAGTCAATTCCCATGGCCTCCGGATCCCTGGGGTCTGGTCCTAATCACAGAGCTATGTGTGGATTGCTGTGCTATCTTGCAAAAAACAAGACATCCAGGGTGCTGGTTTTCACCAGATCTACAGCAACATGTATGTACGGGAGGCAATAGAGCTAACTAGACGGTGGGACTCCAACCCTGGCCCTGCCACTCACTTCCTTTGGTATTTACTGCCCTTCTCTGGGCTTCTGTATCTTCAATGTCAAGCGGGCTGCTCAGTCGAAGAACAGCTTTGAAAAATGACGCAATACGGGCACAGGACTGGCAGCAAGGCACCATCAGCACCTGGGCTTACGTGACTGCAGACCAGGAGGCCCTTCCCTGGGACACCAGCCACTGTGTGGATGTGGGCCCCTCCTGGCTTGAGCCTGAAGGCTGGGCATTTTCCAAACAAGACGTTGCTGCTACCTGCAACTTAAACCCATTTCTAACTCAGCTAGCCCCCTGGTGCTGCTGATTCATAAGCTGTTTTCGTGGAACAAGGTGATTTCCAACGGCCCTGTTTTAAGGTGCCAAGACGTGCCAGCATGCAAATATTTGTTCATGGGGCAAAGCAATGCTGGAAAGCACTTTGGGAGTCTTTCCAGATGAAATCAAGAAGCCATAAAAGTTGGCTACGTGCCAGATGGGCCATTTCCCTTAAGGTAAGGCACCAGTTTTCCAAAGGTAACGGGACAAAACATTTCTTCTTAAGGACCTCTCTGCTTTCCCCCGCTCCAAACTGTTCTGTCAAACCAGTTCCTACAACAATTTGGCAGCTTGCAAAGAAACATGGACTCTTCTGCAATGTCTGACATTTTGACATCTGACATTTGACAAATGTCTAGGACATTCTGACACCATCTCACAGAGCCAGTCTCTTCATTTTAATGAAAACAAGTGACGTGAGAGGGAAGATGGAAAAGGTGGCAGTGTTCATATTTCAGGATACTACTTATATTTTCCTGATTAATCTTAACGGAGTTAGTGAGTCACTGCAAAACTGTGCCTTTAAAAGACTAAGATCAGGGTTCAAATCCAGCTCTACCACTACAGTGGCTGTGTGGTCTCAGGCAAGTCACTTGGCCTCTCTGAAAATGCATGTGTAAAGGAAGGGAATACCTACCAGGCAGGTGGTCAACAGAACCTAGCACTTAAGAAGCATTCAATGGGTTTAAAGACACCATTCTCATACCTTGCTGCTTAGGCACTTCTTTTCGACCAATCAAGTCCCAGTTGGTTGCCCCAAAAATCAAAAGCTGCCCTTTGCACTTTGACCCTTCAAGTTTCTGCAGAGACAGAGAAAGGAAAAAAGAATTAGCGTGTAAGTCTGCACCTAGCTTCCCAAGGCCGTCCAACGACAGCACGAAATGAAAGAAAATCACTCACTTGTTAGCCCTTATGTCACCTGTGACCTCCACACGAACAGAGTCTCCCCACACTCCCCTCCCTCATCAGCAAGCGGCAATGCGGGCAACCCCAAACCTGCCCACAGCCGCTCACTTGATAAGCCCAGGCTCATTTTTATCCTTTGACTTCCCTTTAAAACAGCTTTTGCAAAACACTAAAAGAAATAACCCAAATACATGCCTCCTTTGCAAACTGATGTACAGAGGTATTTGCAGGAAGCCTGCCGGACACTCAGGGGCATTACATCTGGCTTGTCCTAGGGCCAAGTCTCCATTTCACATGGCAAGCACAGTCCGAGACCTCAAACCCACATCACTTCTGCTGCCCACTCTGCCAAGAGCCTTTCCATGGGGACTCAGGAAGAAAGGAGAGAACAAGGTTCGATTTCTCCACTGAAGGGAGACCAGGCAGAACAAAGTTTTGGTGAGTATGCGGGGGTCTGATGCAGGCGGCCTTTGATGGCACCCTCACGCCGGTCTCCATGAGCCTGGGGGCCAATGGTGAGTAACAGGACCTCCCAGAGACTGGGCTTCTGGAGGAACAAGCTGTCACAGCAGCCAGCATACTCCAATGTTCATCCTCAGTCTCTCGACACATAAAGTCATCAGGGCCACCAACTCTTATACTGTCAACGAAAACCTATGCCATTTAAAAAGGCCATTGTTCAATTCTGGGTGGCACTCATAATATTCTCAGCACTTTGCTTCCTTAAATGTCAATGTACTTTTTCGAGTAAGCTGTTAGTGGAAAACTCAATTCTGAACTCCCCACTCAGTCCACACTGGCAAGGGCAGCATTCATTACTATCACTTTCTGCTCTTACACATCATCTTTCCTGGATGTGAAAAGGAAAGAGATTTCCTTCCGTTTACAGAATTGTTCTTGGAAGGCTTCAGGAAAAAAGGCTGGCCAGGCGCAATGGCTCACGCCTGTAATCCCAGCACTTTGAAAGGCCAAGGCGGGCAGATTGCTTGAGCTTACAGACCAGCCTGGGCAACAAGGCGAAACCTGTCTCTAAAGAAAACACAAAAATGAGACGTGGTCACCGCTACTTAGGCCGAAGGCTCAGAGGTCGATCGAGACCATCTGACTCTTGAAAGAAAACTACAAAAATGAGAGCCTGTGTCCCAGACTCGACCAGGGTGCGTCCCAGGCTTGTGGATACAGACTAGCCTGGGTGAGAGACTCCGTCTCAGAAAACACAAAAATGAGACTGTGGGACTTGGGAGGCTCAGATGGAGGACTTGAGCTGAGGAGTGGAGACTGAGTGAGCGAATCACACCACTGCTCTCCAGCTTGGGTGACAAAGCCAGGCTCTGTCTCAAAAAAAAAAAAAAAAGGGGGCCAGGCACAGTGGCTCACCAGCACTTTGGGAGGCCAAGGCAGGTGAATCACAAGGTCAGGAGTTCAAGACCAGCCTGGTCAATATGGTGAAACCCCGTCTCTACTAAAAATACAAAAAAATTAGCCAGGCATGGTGGCGTGCGCCTGTAGTCCCAGCTACAGGAGGCTGAGGCAGAAGAATCACTTGAACCCCGGAGGTGGAGGTTGCAGTGAGCCGAGATCGTGCCACTGCACTCCCAATGTTGCTGCCCAGGCTGGAGTGCAATGGCGTGATCTTGGCTCGCTACAACCTCTGCTTACCAGGTTCAAGCGATTCTCTTGCCTCAGCCTCCCAAGTGGCTGGGATTACAGACAGACAGCTAATTTTTTGTATTTTTAGTAGAGACAGGGTTTCACCATGTTGGCCAGGCTGGTCTCCAACGCCTGACCGCAGGTGATCCACCCACCTTGGCCTCCCAAAGTGCCGATAAAACGCCAATAAAATAACGCCAATAAAAGTACCCAACCACGCCAATAAAAATGTATTTGTGGGCCAGGCATGGTGGCTCACACCTGTCATCCCAGCACTTTGGGAGGCCGAAGCAGGCAGATCACCTGAGGTCAGGAGTTCAAGTCCAACCATGGTGACAAAGCCAGTCCTGTCTCAAAAAAAAAAGAGAGAAAGAAAAAGGCCCAATCATTCTACCTCTACAGTGTGATCACCCCACCGGTAGGCTTTGGCAGTACGGCTCACGCATTTCTAAGATTACACATCTTCGCCAGGCGCGGTGGCTCATGCCTGTAATCTCAGCACTTTGGGAGGCTGAGGCAGGCGGATCACGAGGTCAGGAGTTCGAGACCATCCTGGTTAACACGGTGAAACCCTGTCTCTACTAAAATTACAAAAAATTAGCTGGGCATGGTGGCGGGCGCCTATAGTCCCAGCTACTCGGGAGGCTGAGGCAGGAGAATGGCCTGAACCCCAGAGGCGGAGCTTGCAGTGAGCCAAGATCACGCCACTGCACTCCAGCCTGGGCAACAGAGCGAGATTCCGTCTCAAAAAAAAAAGAAAGATTACACATCTTCACGCAGATGAATTCCATTTCATAAGAACCTTTACACAACCCAAACCTGATTAGGGCGTCCACCAAAATATAGGTTCCGTCACGCTTGCCCACCCCCCGACATTATGTAACAGGAGAAAGATGGTCAAGCTACAGGAATGCATCCTGCAGTTGTCACGAAAAGGGAAAGTGAGGCCAGCCACGGTGGCTCCTGTCCATCATCCCAGCACTTTGGGAGGCCAAGGTGGGTGGATCACCTGCGGTCAGGAGTTGGAGACCAGCCTGGCCAACATGGTGAAACCCTGTCTCTACTAAAAATACAAAAAATTAGCTGTCTGTCTGTAATCCCAGCCACTTGGGAGGCTGAGGCAAAAGAATCGCTTGAACCCAGGAGGCAGAGGTTGCAGCAAGCCAAGATCACGCCATTGCACTCCTGGGCAACAAGAACGAAACTCCGTCTCAAAAAAAGAAAAACAGGAGGTGGGGAGGGAAGTGAAACAACACGGAAAGGGAGAACAACTTTGCCACATTTAAATTATTTAGAAAATGACCTCAATCAGAGGGTGGCCCAGCCCCTGCAGCACCCACAACTCAAGTTACTTGAATTGGAGCCTAGTTTCCCGATTATCTCGCCTTCTTTGTTTAACTGGCAGGCCTGGCTGGAATATGCTACAGGTCTACAGTCAATGGGTTCTGTCAAAGTCCCTGTGGAAGGAGGGGCCTCTGAGTCCTCTGCCCAAGCCTACCAAGTTGGCATGGAGGGGGCAGTGGAGACCCCGGAATGGCACTAAGGCACTGGAGACCAAGCTCCCAGGCCAGAGAGCAGCCTAGAAAAGAGCCCTGGAATGCCAGCAACTGTGGACCAGGCAGGCGGAGGTTCATGGGCACCTGTGCTCAGCACGCACCATTGAAGTCAAACCACCCAACACTGAGATGCAATCACTGCAGCAAAACTTCACAGCGCTGGGCCACACCAGAACCCTCAGTTCTATCAGGCCAGAGGGCATGGTTCAGGGCAAGTTCAGACAGCCAGAGCTTAATCGCAGTGGCCTTGGCCTTGAGGAGGGAGTTTCCTGGGTGACCTGGACATTTGGTCAAGGGCTCATGAAGACAGACCCATCAGGCTAGCTAAGCATTTATACGCAAACCCAACCATGTCAATAAAAATATATTTGTGGGCCGGGCATGGTGGCTCTAGCCTGTAGTCCCAGCTACTCGGGAGGCTGAGGCTGAGGCAAGAGAATGGCGCGAACTCAGGAGGCGGGGCTTGCAGTGAGACTACATTGCGCTACTGCACTCTAGCCTGGGCGACAGAGCTAGACTCCGTCTCAAATAACAAAAAAAAATATAGATATACACACACACACACATATGCGTGTGTGTGTGAAAAACCCTGGTAAACTGTGTCTACTCCAGTGACAGTGGTCAGATTCCTATGAAGGACATTAACTGTTACTCACGTTTTTACGTCATGGACCCTATTTCTTTACACATTAGATGGAGGTTACTGTATTTCGTTATTATTTACATAACTGTTTGCTCTAAGCTGCTTTCTTTTATTCTCTATAACTTCTTTCCTCTGTCTTTAATTAACATTTAAATTGAGTAACAGAGAACTCCCAGCACCCCTTCTCACTTAAGGGGTGCTCCTCTTCGTCAGAGACTGGAAACGACCAATCGTGGGAGACACTCCGGTGCTTGGGGGCTCCCTGGGCGGGGGGGGGGGGGGGGGGGGGGGTGGATGGTACCAGTGGGTGTGTGGGTGTCTGAAGTTCCATGTTCCCTCCCAGGCTGAATTCAGCCTTCCCTGATGGGTCTACAGATGTTTTTTTGGTTGAACTCAGTGTCTGCTACACTGCTTGTGTATGAAGGTCACACAGCAGACAGCCTGGCAAATAGTCTCCCCAACAAGACCAGTGATTTTCATGTCACTTCACCTGGCTGCCTCTAGCAACCTGGTCACATAACCTGGGCAGAGACACATGGCCACGGACAGAAAAGGCACTGAGCTTCTTCAATCAACAAAATGGGATTTCTAGTCTGAAGCAATTTTTGAATTATGATCCAAATGCAAGGTGCATGAGTCAACCTTTTTTTTTTTTTTTGAGGCAGAGTCTCACTCTGTTGCCAGGGCTGGAGTGCAGTGGCCGGATCTCGGCTCACTGCAAGCTCCGCCTCCCGGGTTTACGGCATTCTCCTGCCTCAGCCTCCCGAGTAGCTGGGACTACAGGCGCCCGCCACTTCGCCTGGCTAGTTTTTGTATTTTTAGTAGAGACGGGGTTTCACCGTGTTAGCCAGGATGGTCTCGATCTCCTGACCTCGTGATCCGCCCGTCTCGGCCTCCCAAAGTGCTGGGATTACAGGCTTGAGCCACCGCGCCCGGCCAAGTCAACCTTTTAACACAGGTCCATTTAGAAGACCACTGCTCCCGGGGAGGTAAGACCCCTGGGAACAATGCCGGCAGCGACCAATTACCTAAGGGCCATCAACTGAAACAGACTTCCAGCTCGGCTTTCAGTTTTATTTATTTGGTCCTTTCAGATTCAACACATCTGTCTCAGGGCCCACAAAACCTTGGCAACTCAAGACTGGAAAAACTACAAAGGTCTGGGCAGTTTGCGACACTCACCTGTTTTCTAGGATTTGGCCAAGGCTGCTGCCTTTACTTGCTTTAGGAGATTATGACGTTTACAAAGAATTAGGACTGAATCTACCCTAGTGTGACACTGCACCATCAATATTTGGAGTTCCTGGCATGTAACTTCCCAAATCCTTGGAATCTCCAAAGCAAAGTCTTTTGTATGCTAATGACTGACACTGGCAGCCCGCAGGCAGTGGGAGCCTAGGGACTTTCAGCCCCACCCTCCAACCTCGGGAGGAAGGGAGGGGACTGAAGGTTAAAGTGTTGATCAATGGCTTAATCTACCATGCCTACATAATGAAGCCTCCATTAAAACCTGTAAGGACCAGGTCACAGAGCCTGTGTAGAGCTGAACATGTACCAGGTGGGTGGGCTGCAGAGGGCACGGAAGCACAGTGCCTCTTCCCCCACATCTAGCCTTACAGGTTATCTTTATTCATAGCCTTTGTAATATCCTTTATAATAAACTGGTGTTTCCCTGAGTTCTGTGAGCCATTTCAATAAAGTAATCGACCCCAAAGAGGGGGTAATGGGAACCCCAACTAGAGGCTGGTTGGTCAGAACCTACCAGGGCCTGGACTTGCCACTGGTGTCTGGAGTGAAGGGACAGTCTTGGGGGCTGAACCCTCAAGCTGAGGAAATCTACCTCCAGGTGCATAGTGTCATAGATAAGCTGGAGGACCCCCTGCCAGTGTGTGCTACAGAACTGATTACTTGCTTGATAGTAGGGGGAGACCTCCCTTTACGTCTAGTCATAGAAGTCTTGTGTTGGGAGGCCGGGCGCGGTGGCTCACGCCTGTAATCCCAGCACATCGGGAGGCCGAGGCAGGCGAATCACGAGGTCAGGAGTTCAAGACCAGCCTGGTCAACACGGTGAAATGCCGTCTCTACTAAAAATATAAAAATTACCCAAGCGCGGTGGCAGGTGCCTGTCATCCCAGCTACTCGGGAGGCTGAGGCAGGAGAATTGCTTGAACCCAGGAGGTGGAGGCTGCAGTGAGCTGAGATTGCACCACTGTACTCCAGCCTGGGAGACAGAGCAAGACTCCGTCTGGGGGTGGGGGTGGTGGTGGTAAGAAGTCTTGTGTTGGTTGTTGCGTGGTCAGAGAGCAGAGGAAAAAAGAAAAATGTGAGTTTCTTCCTAACACTTAGGCAATGACAATGCGTCTGCTATAAGAATGTTGTATAAAATGCACATATTTTACTCAAGGCAACTCTGCCCCTCAACAATGTAGGTATTTGGCTCATCTTCTGCAAGCAGCTTTGGGGTCACCTGCAGCTTTGGGGTCACCTGCAGCTTTGGAGTCACTGAAGGCAATATGGTTTTGGATGTATCCTGGGCGGCTGCTTTCACAAAGACCTCCTCCTAGCAACCCTGTGCAGGGGCAAGGTGTGCAAAATGCTCAGTAAAAAAGGTTCTTTCTGCATCAAGGACTGCTGTCTGCCTGTGGTAGCAGAGTCCCTAGGACTGCTCAACAGAGAGACAGAGACCAGAAACCTGGGGCCAGGGAGACTGGGCAGGAGGCCAACCCAGGACAAGGGGCAGAGGGCCGCCCTAGGCCTATGCAAAGGCAATGGGGCTGCATGGACCCAGCCCTGACCATGAACCAGACTCAGTAGATGCTAACAAAACTTAAACGTGGGGCACTTTGGGAGGCTGAGGTGGGTGGACCACCTGAGGTCGGGAGTTCGAGACCAGCCTGGCCAACAAGGTGAAACCCCGTCTTTACTAAAAATACAAAAAATTAGCCAGGTGTGGTGGTGGGCGTCTGTAATCCCAGCTACTCGGGAAGCTGAGACAGGAGCACTGCTTGAACCCAGGAGGTGGAGATTGCAGTGAGCTGAGATTGCGACATTGCACTCCAACCTGGGCAACAAGAGCTACATTCCAGCTCAAAAAAAACAAAAGCAAAACTTAAATGCAGCATGTGCACTTTCCATGAGGCATAAAGGGGTATCATTTGCTGAACCCTCAGCCTCCCAGGTGCTCTGACTCTAGAACAGCACCGACAGCCCAAAGGATGGGCATCATGGGCCTTCTTGGTTTTTAAGCGGATGGAGAAAGGAAGATGTAGCTTTTAGAGTCCTGCTTATACACATATGTAAAATAATAACGTATTTATGTGTATAAACAGGAACTTGAAAGCTGCAGTGGACTGCTGTTTACTCACATTAAGACTTACAAACGTGCAGCCCAACAAACGGCTCACGCCTGTCATCCCAGCACTTTGGGAGGAGGCTGAGGCAGGCAGATCACTTGAGGCCAGGAGTTCAAAACAGCCTGGCCAACATGGTAAAACCCAGTCTCTACAAAAAGTACAAAAATTATTCGGGTGTGGTGGCGCACACTTGTAATCCCAGCTACTTGAGAGGCTGATCAGCACACAAAAACCACTTGAACCTGAGAGGCGGAGGTTGCAGTGAGCTGAGACTGTGCCACTGCACTCCAGCCTGGGCCATAGAGGGAGACTCCGCCTCAAAAAAAAAGACGAGCAAATGTGCCATTTCCACTGACAAATCAGCTTCAAGCAGCACAGCTGGAGGCAGAGGTGGGCCAGGGAGAGCCAGTGTCATTCACACACTCCCTGTCACTACCTTCTTGGGTCAACCTGAGCATGGGGGGGATCTTTTACTCTGATGGCAAAACTCAGCGCTCCAACAGCCTGGAGCTGTACAGCTGACAACTGGAGTCTTGGAAGTCCAAACACAATCTTGCTTTTGGAAACTCACTCAAAATAGGATACAGGAGAGGCGGAAGCTCACCTGGCCTTTCTTTTTAGTTTTGTCCTAACATACTGTGTTGGGAGGGCAAATGTCTGCAGTCTGGCACAGCAGATTAGATGTCAAAGGAAAACAGTTCCTGCGTTCCAATTTCTCAATACTTTGGCCATTGTCTAAGTCTAGCCTGATCCAAGACCCTGGGCAGGACCTTTTGACAGCTTTTGACGGGCTCTCCTCCACTGCCTAACCGGTTAACCCTTTCACCCAGAGGGCAGTTTTACAAAGCATATTCCCATGTGCAATTTGCAGGGACATCAGGGGTTACAGCATTTGGAGATCCAGTTCCATCCATGACTCTGGACAAAGCCTTCAAATTCTGTGCCCCAGTTTCCCTATCTATAAAGCGGACGTACAAAATGTGTTATTAGACACTGCCTGCGCTTCTCTGGAGGAAAGCACTCTGCTGTTAACCCTTAAACACCCTTAGGAGATGGGCACTTATGGAAGGAAAAAAACCTCTCCGGGTGTCAGGCTCTAAACCCCAGGTGGACGTTCTTACTCTCTGGGGGTTATCTGAGAATCTGATGAAAACTTAGACCCTCTTCTGAAAAACATGTTCCACACCACACCAAACTTGCAGAAAGTTCTGGTGGGGGGGGGGATGATGTGGCGGCAGATGCCAGGTTCAGATCTCCGGCTCTGCAGGCTTTTTCGGGAACGTTAAGTTGAGTCAGCCACGACCTTAATTAAAATTTGAGAAAACAGAAGCCCGCCCAAGACCCTTGGAGATGCTTCATTCACTGGCGGGCTACAACAGAGCCCACCCCGAGCATCCTGCAGCTTCGGACCACCGACGGCAAACAAAGCCCGAGCACCGCTCAGCCGGGGGTCTTCCCCGACCTCGGGGGAGGACTCTGCGGAGCATGCGCCCTTGCACCCCGCCCCAGCGCCCGCCGCCCCCGCCTTCCCGGCGCGCGAGCCGGCGCAGGGCCGCACGGGGCATGCGCGGCGGCCGTCAGGCCCCGCCTCCCCCGGGCGCCGGAGCCGAGGCGGCGGGAACCTCAAAGCCCCGGTGCAAACGGCCGCTCCCCGCAGAGCGCCGGCCGCCCCCTCCCCGCGGCGCCCGGGCCCACCGCTGGCCACGGACGTGTGGCGCCGGCTGGCCGCCCCCTCTTCCAAGCCGGGCGAACTTACCGAGGTCCCCTTTCCCGGGGCGGGGGGGAGGGGCGCAAAGGGAGCCGTGGGGGCGGGGCCATGACCCCCTCGCGCGGGCTTCGGCCGCCCCTCCCCCGCCGCGGGCCCGGGCGCGCGCCCCAACCGCCAACCGCCCGCGCGGTGCCCGGGGTCGGGTAGGCCGCGGGCCGCGCGCCCCGGCCCGAGCCCTTTTGTTGCGCGGAGGCGGAGGCAATGATTCAGCCCGCGGCCTGCGCCGGCCCGGCAGCCAGGAGGGAGCGTGACGCCAGGCGGCCCCCGGCCAGAACGCGCGCCGTGCCGCGTCGCTGCCCCCGCCGGCCCCGGCCCTGCGTCCACCCGCCCGCCCTGCCCCTCACTCACGACGCGCTCCTTGGTGTGCTCGGGCTCGGTGATGACCACGGCCGCACCGCCCGCCTTGCCTGCCGTCGCCGGCCGCGCCGCGCGCTTGCCCCCGCCGGGGGTCCCGTCGAGCTCCAGGCCGTCTTCGTCGCCGCTGCTGCCGCCGCCGCTGCTGCTACTGCAGCGCTCGGGCCGCTCGCGCTTCCTGCCCGCCGGGCCGCCGCGTTTCCTGGGCCCGGCGCGGGCAGTGCCATTGCCCGAGCTCGGCTCCTCCCAGGCCGCCGCCGCCGCCTTCTTCCTGGGCATGGTCGCGGCTGGAGGGAGACACGGGGCAGCGGCGCACAATGGACGGGTTATAAACTGCGCGGGGGGAGGGGAGCGGAGACGAGCCACCCGGCCTCCACTTCCTCCCCTGCCCTCCCCAAAGTGGCGGCCGCAGGGTGGGCGGAGAGGGGGCGAGTTGGGAGAGGAAATCGCGCCCCTCCCTGGCCCCGGCGCGGCTCCTTCGGGGAATCCCGCAGGGCAGCCGGGAGCCCCAGAAGCAATCCGCTGGAGGGAGAGTGGAGACCCCCGGCCTATCCTTAAGTTAGGTTTGCCCACAAAGCATCACAGTTGCAACCTCGCCCCCCCAAAAGTAAAGGGAAAGTAAAAGCAGCCTCCAGTCCCCTAGATTTTCATTAAAGAAGGCTTCGGGACACTTCCAGGATTCCCCCTTGGCACCTCGGGGGTAAGGGAGCCCCTGTTCCCCGGCCACCCCACCTGCTGCTTTTGTCTCCGCAGCCTTCCCCCAAACCCACTCATCGCATTTAATGCAGCACTCTTCCCCTCACCCCCGTGTCAGCCCTGGACCCCCGTTCGGCCCCAGCTCAGGGGTTCCGACCTCGGGCTCTAGTTGGCCGAATCCCTCAGGCGGACTGCCCCGGGCGACGGGGGAAGAGCCCGAAGAAAGCCGGACCCCAGCCCCAAACACCTGCTCGCACAGACACGAAAAATAGAAACTTTAATGGTGACCAACTCTCTCCCAGCCCCCTTGCCGGCCGCGCGGCCGGGCCAGTCTCCGATCCGATTGCAAAGTGCCCAGGGCCGCCACCAGCTCCCCGGCGTCCTGCGCTCTCCCCTGTCTGCTTTTTTTTTTTTTTTTTAATTGATTTTGAACAATGGGATCTCTGTCTGTCTCCGATTAAACCACGTGGATCCGCCTTCCTTCCTCTTTTTATTGCTTCAATCACCCAGCCCCCCCCCCCCAGGTTTTTTTTTTAACCTTTTCTCTTTAAAAAAAAAGAAGAAAAAAAAAACTTTCCCAGACCCCACAAACTGATCACTGCCGATTTTCAGACCCTACCTGGTTGGAGTGATGAGAAACCGGAGAGAAAAAAGGAAGAGAAGCAACTAAAAGATGGATCGGAGGGCTTTTTTTTTTTTTCCGGCCCAGACAAGGGCTCCAGCCCACTCACCAGATACACTTAAAATGTAAATACGAGCTTCCAGAACAAATGCTACAACACAAAACAGAAACACATGTGCGGCCGCGCGGCAAGCGAGCGCGCGGCGGGGCGGGAAGCGCGGGGCCCGGGGGCGCGCGCGCCCCCTGCCGGCTGGCGGACCCGGCGCCGGCGCCCCCTCCCCGCCCGTCCCGGCCCACCCGAGCCTGCGCCCCGCGCCGCGCGCCACGCGCCACGCCGCCCGCCTCGGCTCCGCCGCTGCTGCGCCTTTCTCGGGCCCGCGAGCGCGCCTCGGGCCTTCCACGCAGTGCGGCCTGCGCGTCAGGGGCTTCTTTGCGGCTTAGGATGTTGGATTGTTTTTCCTGGGCACGTCTAGACAGGTCACCTGAGGACACTCGCTGGAAGATAGTTACTTCGCTCACGCAGCAGCCAACAAGGGACGTGCCCTAATTGAGTGATTGGAATGAAAGATGAATACAATTTGAATAATTTTTCCTGTGCAGAGAGAAGCTGAGTTTTATTTGCCTATGGATGTGTCCTCAGTATGTAGCAAGGTGCTGTGACACGGAAGAATCACATAAAGGTTTGCTGTATTCGTGAATTAATTCATAATTAATTTGAGGGCCGTGGAGGCACTGGAAGCTGGTTTTGAGGGGACCTTTTTCATTTTTGACAAATATTTACTGAGCCCCCGGTACATGCAAGACCCACAGTGCCCGGGGCTGCAGAGCCAGGGAACAAGGTTTGCACCCTAGTGGAACGCACAGCCTAACGGAAAGACAGATCAGTAAACAAGCAATTACAAGAGTGATAAGCTTTACAAAGTGACGCCTGTGTAGGAACATTATGGCGAGGGGATTCATCCTAGTCCAGGGCCAGGGAAGGCGGAAAGGGAAGGTGGAAAGCTATGCTGAACAACTTAGAGGATGAATAAGTTGAAATGTGGGCAGGAAAAGTATTCCAGGCCAAGTAGAGTGAACGGGACGCTCCGCATTTCGAGATCTTGAGAGACACCTCCTGGGAGGGAAGCTGTCTGGTGGGGCTGGGGTGAGAAGAGCTAAGAGGCTGGGTTATGAGGAGGTAGGCAGGGGTGCGAGGACCTGCATAGACCCTTGTGAACCGCAGTGAGGCTTGATCTCGTTCGCGTGTCCTGGGAGGGGTGAAGAAAGGCTTGCTTGCTTCCTACCGGTCTCCACCCTCCCCCTCTCCACCCCACTTCCATTAGGATCTGACCATCGCTTGCTCTCCTCTCAGTGCTTTTTCTCCTGCTTTTTTTTTCCTTAGGCGTACTGCACAAGGAAGTTCCTTCTTCAGGCGACTTCCTGAAAATGGATAAAGTTCTAGGATTGTTGTGATTCATTCATTCATTGTTAGTGCAAGAAACAGGATTGGGAAGTATCAAGGGTCCTTCAAAGGAAGACAGAGAAACCAAGGGGCCCAAATCTAAGGTATTTGATCAAAGTCAAAAGTCTGCGTGTCAAGGGAGCTGAGAGCGCTTATGTAAAAGAACTTTGGAAATGAGAAATCAACCGGTACATTTCAGAGTTTTTCAGAAAAGTCAAGACGGAATAGAAGTACCCTTTGAAAGCTTCTTCTTAATAGACCTGCATTTGAAAAGATTTTTCAGAGATTAAACTTTGATGCTTTGATATAAAGCATAAGTAGAACCAACCAGAAAAGAATTTCTCCTAAATATGCCGTCAAGTCCCCTTCAGGAAATGGCATGCTGATGCTTGTCAGCCGAGGCGGGTGGCTGGGTGTTTATCCTCTAAACACCCTGTGTGGCCAATTAGGAACAGCACTGACAGGACCTTTGGATTTGAGTCTGGAAGTCTTTTCTTTTTTTCTCCTGCCCCTTTATAATGCTTTTTGCCAGCTTAAAAGACACATGCGTCAGACACACTGATGCAATGAGACGCTAATATCATATTGCATCATCTGATCCTAGGTGTGGTGCTCCTGAAACTGGTTTTTCTTGAGGTTATGCTGCAGTAGAAAAGCATTTTGGGTATAACACCCTGGAACTGGCCCTACTTGTTGGATGACAAAAGTAATTTTTGCAACTCCATGCCTCCATTCCACACCACTGTTCTCCCAGGGGAAGCCTGTGTGACTCTCCCTGCTGGAATCGGGTGTGCAACAGACATTCATCAGCTAGGTGTGTCATGCTGCCACTTATGTAACAAATGTTACATAGCGAGGTGCACCTACAGGCAAGCTGAAAATGACACTTCCTCCTTCAAACTGCGCTTGGAATTTCACCTCGCTTTAATTGAGCAACTTCTCCAGGGACAGGATGGTTTGGTGCAAAACCTGGAGAGGGGAAGGGAAAGAAGATGGCCGAGATTTCTCTGATACTTTGGGGCACAGGTGTCTGGCACTGTGCTGAGCATTTTACACCCAGAATTTTGGAAATGTGGCTCCAAGTGCCAGCCTGCCATCACTTTTTAACCTCGTCTTCAGCAAAATATTGCAAGTTAGATTCAGCTACGCTTAAGTTCTCTTCCAGGGGTGAGGTGTGATTCTTATTATTTCCTTATTTCCTTCCTTCCTTCCTTCCTTTTTTTTTTTTTTTTTTTTTTGAGCTAGAATCTTGCTCCTCCAGCACCCAGGCTAGAGGGTGATGGTATGATCCCAGCTCACTGCAGCCTCTACCTTTCTTGCTCAAGCAATCCTCTCGCTTCAGCCTCCCACGTAGCTGAGACCACAGGCATGGGCAGCTACACCTGGCTAATTTTTTTTTCTTTTTTAATGTTTTGTAGAGACAAGGTCTCTCTCTGTTGCCCAGGCTGGTCTCGAGTGGTCCTCCCACCTCAGCCTCCCAAAGTTGTGGGATTATAGGGGTGAGCCACTGTGCACAGCCTCAAAAGTATAATTCTTTTTTTTTTCTTTTTTATCTTTTTTTTTTTTTTTGAGGCAGAGTCTCGCACTGTCACCTGGGCTAGAGTGCAGTGGTGCGATCTCAGCTCACTGCAACCTCTGCCTCCCAGGTTCAAGCAATCTCCTGCCTCAGCCTCCCAAGTAGCTCGGATTACAGGCGTCCACCCTGCCCAGCTAATTTTGTATTTTTAGTAGAGACAGGGTTTCACCATGTTGGCCAAGCTGGTCTCGAACCTCTGACTTCATGAGTCGTCCGCCTTGGCCTCCCAAAGTGCTGGGATTACAGGCGTGAGCCACTGCGCCTGGCCTCAGAAGTGTAATTCTATTCAGTTTGGCTACAGAAAGCCCCATCTGTACTTGAAAGATTAATTTTCTGATCCAGTGTCTATAAAAATGAAACCAATGATCCTGGGAGTGATGCATCAACTAATGGAAATGATTCTTTCTTTTTTTTTGGAAACTGGGTCTCACTCTGTCACCTAGGCTGGACTGTAGTGGCGCAATCTTGGCTCCCTACAGCCTCGACCTCCTGGGATCAAACAATTCTCCTGCCTCAGCCACCCTCGTAGCTGAGACTGCAGACGTGCACCACCACGCCCAGCTAAGTTTTTAAATCTTTTTGTAGAGACAAGGTCTCACTATGTTTCCCAGGCTGGTCTCAAACTCTTGACCTCAAGCAATCATTTTGCCTTGGCCTCTCAAAGTGCTAGGATTATAGGCATGTGTCACCGTGCCTGGCTTCTTTTTACTCTTTTCAATGTGACTACCACAAAATTTAATATTACATATTAAGTTTTTTGTGGCTTATATGTTATTCCTATTGGACATCACTGCTTTTGAAAGCATAGCTGGAAAACCAGTAATTTCCTCTGGAACCAACTCTTTCTGCATCTGTTCTCTAGTTTCTCCTCTCTGTAAAATGGCAAGATAAAGTTTGGGCTAAATTTCTCTTGAGGTTACTTCTGGATTTCATATTCCCTAATTCTGAGGACAGTAGTCAGCGGGGAATCCCTGCATAGTGTTTGGAGAGATGTTTTCTGGGAGATGCAGATCCAGTCGTCCTATATCTGCCAATGAGTCATGAAATTTTCAAACCCAAAGAGTTTTTAAATATTGTAGTTGGACCTTTAAGTCCCCAGTCTGCAAGGCCCGCCTGGGCTTGACTTGTGGTTTCTTCATCTTTGTTTTTCTTGCAAGCACCCAGAGCAGCCTGGCATGTAGTAAGCTGTCAATATATGTTTGTTCATCTAAATAATATCCAGTGGAAGAACTGAAGCCAAGGGAGATGCTGAGGCCTCTTGAGGCCACACAGCTGGCAGATAGGAGAGCCAGGAAGTGTACAGGCATCTGCCATCAGTAGGAGGATTGTCAGAAATACAGAATCTGGCCAGGCGTGGTGGTACACGCCTGTAATCCCAGCACTTTGGGAGGCGGAGGCAGGACGATTGCTTAAGCCCAGGAGTTCAAGACCAGCCTGGACAACATAGTGAGACCCCATCTCTACAAAAATTAGAAAAAAATTAGCCAGGAGTGGCTGGGCGCAATGGCTCATTCCTGTAATCCCAGCACTTTGGGAGGCCGAGGTGAGCGGATCACTTGAGGTCAGGAGTTTGAAATCAGCCTGGCCAACATGGTGAAACCCCGTCTCTACTAAAATATACAAAAATTAGCCGGGTGTGGTGGCAGGCAACTTAATCCCAGCTACTTGGGAGGCAGAGGCAGGAGAATCGTTTGAACCCAGGAGGCAGAAATTGCAGTGAGCTGAGATCGAGCCATTGCACTCGAACCTGGGGGATAAGAGGTAGACTTCTCTCAAAAAAAAAAAAAAAAAGAAAAGAAAAGAAAAATATTAGCCAGGCATGGTGATGCAAACCTGTAGTCCCAGGAGGCTGAGGTGGGAGAATCGCCTGAGCCTGGGAGGTCCAGGCTGCTGTGAGCCATGATCATGCCACTGCACTCCAGCTTGGGTGACAGAGTGAGACCTCGTCTCAAAAAAAAACACAGACTCTCAGATTCGGCCCCAGACCTACTGAATCAGAATGTGCTTTTTTTTTTTTTTGAGTTGGAGTTTCCCTCTTATTGCCCAGGCTGGAATGCAGTGGGGCAATTTGGGCTCACTGCAACCTCCAACTCCCAGTTCAAGTGATTCTCCTGCCCCGCCCTCACTAATAGCTGGGATTACAGGTGCCTGCCACCACACCCAGCTAATTTTTTGTATTTTTAGTAGAGACGGGGTTTTGCCATGTTGGCCAGGTTGGTCTCAAACTCTTGACCTCAGGTGATCCACCCGCATTGACCTCCCAAAGCACTGGGATTACAGGCATGAGCCATCACACCCAGCCCAGAATGTGCATTTTTAACAGGTGATTTTTATCCATCTTGAAGTATGAGAAGTGCGGCCAGGCATGGTGGCTCACACCTGTAATCCCAGCACTTTGGGAGGCCGAGGCAGGCGGATCACCTGAGGTCATGAGTTTGAGACCAGCCTGACCAACGTGGAGAAACCCTGTCTCTACTGAAAATACAAAATTAGCCAGGCGTGGTGGCCCATGCCTGTAATTCCAGCTCCTTGGGAGGCTGAGGCAGGAGAATTGCTTGAACCCCGGAGGCGGAGGTTGTAGTGAGCCAAGATCGTGCCATTGCACTCCAGCCTGGGCAACAAGAGTGAAAAAAAGGAAAAGAAAGTATGAGAAGTGCTACTGAAATCATACCACTTTTCCATGCCCTGTGGAAGCCATTTAAAAGGTGGGTTCTCATACTTTAAGATGCATCTAGTCCAGGGTAAGGAGGTCCAGGATGCAGGATGCCAAGACTCACCACGCTGGCTGATGTGGTTAGGCTTTGTGTCCCCACCCAAATCTCATGATTGATTGATTGATTGATTGATTGAAATAGAGTCTCACTCTGTCGCCCAGGCTGGAGTGCAATGGCGTGATCTTGGCTCACTGCAGCCTCTGCCTCCCAAGTTCAAGCAATTCTCCTGTCTCAGCCTCCCAAGTAGCTAGGATTACAGGCACACACCACCACACCCGGCTAATTTTTGTATTTTTAGTAGAGATACGGTTTCACCATGTTGGCCAGGCAGGTCTCAAATTCCTGACCTCAAGTGAGCCACCACACCTGGCTTCCTGCCGCCTTTTGAAGAAGGTGCCTGCTTGCCCTTCTGCCATGATTGTAAGTTGCCTGAAGCCTCGCCAGCCATGCTGAACTGTGAGTCAGTTAAACCTCCTTTGTTTATAAATTGCCCAGTCTCAGGTAGTATTTTTATAGCAGTGTGAAATTGGACTAATACACTGGCCTAATGAAGACTTAAGGAAATTCAACAGATATTTACTGAGCCTCTCCACTGCCCCGGGCCTGGCAGCTGGTGCACCCACTTCTATTCCTGAGGGTTGGAGGAGCTCACACTTTTGTAGCCCCTGTTCCCTGCATCTGAAGTAGTAAGCAACCACTTCACAGTTTTGCCACCAGCTGGGTCCGCTCTTCCTCCTTTAGTACGGGAGAAATTTGAAATGAAAATGAGGACACCTTGGGAGTTAAATCTGATTTTTCAGACCCAGGAAAAACAGCATCGAAATCACTTTCATCAACATCTGCCTGTTAGTTTCTAACCATGGGTCGCTCCCAATCTACAGGAGTGTCTGCATTCATGTTGTGTTCCTAGCTTGAGAAAGAGCCACAATTTGTAAAGCTGGTGTGTAATCAATAGTTCTCCAATCGGCTGGGCGTGGTGGCTCACACCTGTAATCCCAGCACTTCAGGAGGCCAAGATGGGCAGATCATGAGGTCAGGAGATTGAGACCATCCTGGCCAACATGGTGAAACCCCGTCTCTACTAAAATAAAAAAAATTAGCCGGGCCTGGTGGTGCGCTCCTGTAGTCCCAGCTACTCAGGAGGCTGAGGCAGGGGAATCGCTTGAACCTGGGAGGCAGAGATTGCAGTGAGCCAAGAGCACCACTGCACTCCAGCCTGGGTAACAGTGAGACTGAGTCTCAAAAAAGAAAAAAAAAATTAGCTCTCCAGTCATTTTCTAAGACTATCCCTCACCTAAGCTTGCAAATAAAAGCTATCTTCTGCAGAGATTCCATCTTCCCTGCTGGTGGGCAATATGGATGTATAGCCATGAGACTAGAAAAAGAGGCTGGCCAGGCATGGTGGCTCACACCTATAGTCACAGCATTTTGGTAGGCTGAGGCAGGCAGATCACCTGAGGTCAGGAGTTTGAGACCAGCCTGACCAACATGGGGAAACCCTGTCTTTACTAAAACTGTAGAAATTAACCAGGCATGGTGGCAGGTACCTGTAATCCCAGCTACTCAGGAGGCTGAGGCAGGAGAATTGCTTGAACCTGGGAGGCGGAGGTTGCAGTGAGCCAAGATCATGCCACTGCACTCCAGCCTGGGTGACAGAGTGAGACTCCGTCTCAAAAAGAAAAAGAGACAGAGGCATAAACAAAGTGCAGGTCCTACAGCTGTTCATCCAGCGTCGATTGCGAAATGAAGCCCAGCAGGCGGGCGACTTTTGGGTGAGGTCAAGAACCATGAGAGTTGGAATGGACGAGAAAAACCAAGGCTTTGGGCCCAGCTACAGAACTGTGTCATTTGCCGGGAAGGTTAATGACAAGGCCAGAAGGAGTGCCGCCTGTTTAATGTATCAAGTGGCCCTGGTGGCTGG
Organism: Trachypithecus francoisi; assembly: GCF_009764315.1. Classification (NCBI taxonomy): domain Eukaryota; kingdom Metazoa; phylum Chordata; class Mammalia; order Primates; family Cercopithecidae; genus Trachypithecus; species Trachypithecus francoisi. The sequence goes on along the minus strand of NW_022681457.1, from coordinate 107,519,760 downwards.
GAATCATTGCATTTCAGGCCACGTCATGTCATGCCAAACCATAATAACCCTTTGAAAAATGAAGAAATCGATCCCGTGGGGAGTCCCTACAGTGCCAAATATCTGGACTGTCTGATTTTCACATTCACTAAGTGGCCTGAGTCAGCCAGATGAAGCGGAGGAGTTCTTAAATAGAACCAAGATGTTCTGGTGTGCACTGAGCTCTTAACCTCGCGCCAGACATTGGGCCAAGCACTCCCCATAAAAAGCTGGTTTAATCTTCATAACATCCATGCAACATGGATACTGTTGTGGGACCCTGTATTAGTTTGCTAGGGCTGCCGTAACAAAGTACCACAGCCAGGGTGGCTTAAAATCAGAACCTTGTTTTCTCACAGTTCTGAAGGCTGTGAGTTCAAGACCAAGGTCAGCAGGGTTGGTTTCTTCTGCGGCCTCTCTCCATGGCCTGTAGATGCCACCTTCTCTCTGTCTTCACGTGGTCTTCCCTCTGAGTGTGTCTGTGTCCTCATCTTTTCTTGTAAGGATACCAGTCACATTGCATTAGGGCCAGTGTAATGACCTCTTATTAACTTTATGACATCTTTTGAGACCCTATTTCCAAACACAGTACAGTCACGTTCTGAGATACTGGTGTTTGCACTTCAACATATGGAACTCGGGGGGACATATTCATCCCCTAATAGTCCATTTTACAGATCTGGAAACCAAGACATAAAGAGGTTAAGAAAGGTATTCACAGTCTCACAGGTGGGAATGGTGAAGCCAAGATTTCAACGTAAGTAGCTCAACTCTGAACCCATGAACCCGTTCTTTCTTTTCTTTCTTTTTTTTTTTTCTTTTGAGATGGTGTCTTGCTTTGTCCCTCAGGCTGATGGTGTCTTGGTTTGTCCCTCAGGCTGGACTGCAGCCTCAGTCTCCTGGGCTCAAGCAGTTCTCCAGTCTCAACCTCCGGAGTAGCTGGGACTATATGCGTGTGCTACCGTGCCCAGCTAATTTTTAAATTCTTGGTAAGAGATGAGGGCTTGCCGTGTTGCCCAGGCTGATCTTGAACTCCTAAACTCAAGTGATCCTCCCACCTCAGCCTCCCAAAGTACTGGAATTACAGGCGAGAGCCAGGTTGTCTATTTTCCTTTTGTTGTTGTTATTTTATTTGTTTGTTTATTTATTTGTTTATTTATTTGTTTATTTATTTATTTATTTTTATTTTTTTTTTTTGAGACGGAGTCTCGCTCAGTTGCCCAGGCTGGAGTGCAGTGGCCGGATCTCAGCTCACTGCAAGCTCCGCCTCCCAGGTTCACGCCATTCTCCTGCCTCAGCCTCCCGAGTAGCTGGGACCACAGGCGCCCGCCACCTCGCCCGGCTAGCTTTTGTATTTTTTGGTAGAGACGGGGTTTCACCGTGTTAGCCAGGATGGTCTCGATCTCCTGACCTCGTGATCCACCCGTCTCGGCCTCCCAAAGTGCTGGGATTACAGGCTTGAGCCACCGCGCCCGGCCTATTTATTTATTTTGAGATGGAGTTTCACTCTGTCACCCAGGCTGTAGTGCAATGGCGCCATCTCAGCTCACCACAACCTCTGCCTCCCAGGTTCAAGTGATTCTCCTGCCTCAGCCTCCTGAGCAGCAGGGACCACAGGCATGCGCCACCACACCGGGCTAATTTTGTATTTTTAGTAGAGACAGGGTCTCTCCATGTTGGTCAGGCTGGTCTTGAACTCCCGACCTCAGATGAGCCATCCGCCCGCCTCGGCCTCCCAAAGTGCTGGGATTACAGGTGTGAGCCACTGCACAGGGCCAAGACAGTCATTTCTGTGTCCACTAGTTGCCCTGCAAAGTATCATTTTCTAGCTGGAATCCAATCCTTCCTTTAAGGAATGAGAAAACTAAGACCCAGGGAAGCTGAGCTGTCTCCAAGTCTGAATCGAATGGAGGGAGACCATATGTCCACGCCCTCGAGGCTGTGGCTCAGTCCCTGCAGCTCTGACAACGAAACCACTCATTATTTTTCATCTTCTTGGTGGTTTAAATCACTGTTATTATGCACGCATTTTTCAAAAGAGTGCATTCCTTACTAAACCTTATTAAATTTCTCGAGACTTGAGCTGGTTCCCCTTCCTTGCTTCAGAGGTAAGGAGGGAATTTGGCTGACACAGAAGCATTTTCCTCCCATACCAATGCCACCTGATGCTGTGTGTCCAGAACAGGGTGTTTGGGATGTCTGGGCAACCTGTCTGATACAGAGGGGGTTTCCAGATGCCTCACAGAGCAGGGATGGGCACAGGTGACCCCACAATCTCAAGCAGGGCCCTTCTGGGGCAGCTGTAAAGGGTGGCCTAGAGCAAGAGATAGCTCTGGAAGTGTTTGGGTTCAGATCCCAGCTCTAGCTGGTTGTGGTGGCTCATGCCTGTAATCCCAGCACTTTGGGAAGCCGAAGCAGGACAATCATTTCAGGTCAGGAATTTGAGACCATCCTGGTCAACATGGTGAAACCCTATCTCTACTAAAAAATACAAAAACTAGCTGAGCATGGTAGCATGTGCCTGTAGTCCCAGCTACTCGGGAGACTGAGGCAGGAGAATCGCTTGAACCCGGGAGGCAGAGGCTGCAGTGAGCTGAGATGGCACCATTGCACCCCAGCCTGGGCAACAGAGTGAGACTGTGTCTCAAAAACAAACAAACAAACAAATCGGCCGGGCATGGTGGCTCGTGCCTGTAATCAAGCACTCTGGGAATTGAGGTGGGTGGATCACGAGGTCAGGAGTTCAAGACCAGCCTGGCCAAGATGATGAAACCCCGTCTCTACTAAAAATACAAAAATTAGCCGGATGTGGTTGCGGATGCCTGTAATCCCAGGTACTCGGGAAGCTGAGGCAGAGAATTGCTTGAACCCAGGAGGCGGAGGTTTCAGTGAACCAAGATCACACCATTGCACTAAAGCCTGGGCAACAGAGCGAGACTCCGTCTCAAAAAATATATATATATATTGTTTTAGACCAGAAAAAGCAGCTAACAATAATACATGAGGAAAGTCCTAGCTCACATCAGCAAGATAGTTTCAAGTTGACAAAGCACGTTCATCTTCCCTGTTGGGCCTCACGACCAGTTGGTGAGGACATGGGTCACAGATTATTATGTCCATTTTATAGTATGGGAAACTGAGACTCAGAAAGGTCAAGAGTCTTACCTTTTAACTTTTCTGTCTCCCTTTATTAGACTTGAAGCTTCGAGAGGGAGGGCTCAGACTTACCTTGTTTCCTGCTGTGTCCACAGGTTCAAGCACAGCTTCCAGAAAATAGTATTTGTTCAGAAAATATTCTGCAGATGAGTGTAGTAATGAAGCCGTCCTCACAAGTTAACAAGAAATTCAGGGGAAAAGAATGTTACAATTCAGCGTTAATCAGGATTCACTTTGACCCACTTCCTTATAACCAAAAGTCACCTAGCATTAGATATTGACTATTTGTATCCCCATTATTCCTATAGATAGGAATTTTTTTTTTTTTTTTTGGGGTGGAGTCTTACCCTGTCGCCCAAGCTGGAGTGCAGTGGCATGATCTCAGCTCACTGCAACTTCTGCCTTCTGGGTTCAAGCAACCCTCATGCCTCAGCCTCCTGAGTCGTTAGGATTACACGTGCACGCCACCACACCTGGCTAATTTTTGTATTTTTAGTAGAGATGGGGGTTTTGCCATGTTGCTGAGGCTGGTCTCGAACTTCTGACCTCAGGTGATTCACCCACCTCAGCATCCCAAAGTTCTGGGATTAGAGGCATGAGCCACCGCACCTAAGCTCTATAGATAGGATTTCTGACATTAGAATCATAAGGATTTTGTTTAAATATTGTTTACAGCCAGGGGCACACAGTGGGTCATGCTTGTAATCCCAAAACCTGGGAAGGCCAAGGCAGGAGCATCTCTTGAAAATGGGAGTTTGAGACCAGCCTGGGCAACATAGCGAGACCCTGTCTGTACACAAAATTAAAAATAGAAAATTAGGCCAGGCGCAGTGGCTCACACCTGTAATCCCAGCACTTTGGGAGGTCAAGGCAGGTGAATCACGAAGATCAGATCGAGACCATCCTGGCTAACATGGTGAAACCCCGTCTCTATTAAAATACAAAAAATTAGCTGGGCGTGGTGGTGCGCGCCTGTAGACCCAGCTATTTGGGAGGCTGAGGCAGGAGAATGGCGTGAACCTGGGAGGTGGAGCTTGCAGTGAGCTGAGATCACGCCACTGCACTCCAGCCTGGGGGACAGCATGAGGTTCCATCTCAAAAAAAAAAAGAGAAAATTAGCCAGACGTGATGGTACAGGTCTATGGCCCCAGCTACTCAGGAGGCTAAGATGGCAGTATGGCTTGAGCCCAGGAGTTTGAGCTGTGGTTGTGCCATTGCACTCCAGTCTGGATGACAGAGCAAGAACCCATCTCTTAAAAAATAAATAGGCTGGAAGTGGTGGCTCACGCCTGTATGGCTATTAAAAATAGAAAATTAGGCCAGGCACGGTGGCTCACACCTGTAATCCCAGCACTTTGGGAGGCCAAGGCGGGCGGATCACGAGGTCGAAGATCGAGACCATCCTGGCTAACACGGTGAAACCCTGTCTCTACTAAAAATACAAAAAATTAGCCAGCGTGGTGGCGGGTGCCTGTAGTCCCAGCTACTCAGGAGGCTAAGGCAGGAGAATGGCAGGAACCCCGGAGGCGGAGTTTGCAGTGAGCCAAGATCACGATACTGCACTCCAGCCTGGGCGACAGAGACTCCATCTCTAAATAAATAAATAGGCTGGGTGCTGTGGCTCATGCCTGTAATCCCAGCTTTTTGGGAGGCCGAGGTGAGCGGATCACAGGGTCAGGAGTTCGAGACCAGACTGACCAACATGGTGAATCCCTGTCTCTACTAAAAATACAATAATTAGGCGGGGGTGGTGGTAGGCACCTGTAATTCCAGCTACTGAGAGCCTAAGGCAGGACAATCGCTTGACCCCAGGAGGCAGAGGTTGCAATGAGCTGGGATTACAGGTGTTTGCCACCACGCCAGGCTAATTTTTTGCATTTTTAGTAGAGACAGGGTTTCACCGTGTTAGCCGGATAGTCTTAATCTCCTGACTTCGTGATCCACCTGCCTCGGCCTCCTAAAGTGCTGCGATTACAGGCATGAGCCACCGAGCCCAGCCTTTTCTTTGGGCTGGAAAAGCAGAGGAAGGAAATCACTTGAATCCAGGAGGCACAGGTTGCAGTGAGGGGAGATTGTGCCACTGCACTGCACTCCATCCTGGGCAACAGAGCAAGACTCGCTCTCAAAAAAAAAAAAAAAAAATTAGCCAGGCCTGGTGGCGGATACCTATAGTCCCAGCTACTCGAGAGGCTGAGGCAGGAGAATCCTTTGAACCCGGAGGCAGAGGTTGCAGTGAGCCAAGATGACACCCTGCACTCCAGCCTGGGCGACAGAGCGAGACTCCATCTCAAAAAAAAAAAGAGAAAATTAGCCAGACGTGATGGTACAGGTCTATGGCCCCAGCTACTCAGGAGGCTAAGATGGCAGTATGGCTTGAGCCCAGGAGTTTGGGCTGTGGTTGTGCCATTGCACTCCAGTCTGGATGACAGAGCAAGAACCCATCTCTTAAAAAATAAATAGGCTGGAAGTGGTGGCTCACGCCTGTATGGCTATTAAAAATAGAAAATTAGGCCAGGCACGGTGGCTCACACCTGTAATCCCAGCACTTTGGGAGGCCAAGGCGGGCGGATCACGAGGTCGGAAGATCGAGACCATCCTGGCTAACACGGTGAAACCCTGTCTCTACTAAAAATACAAAAAATTAGCCAGCGTGGTGGCGGGTGCCTGTAGTCCCAGCTACTCAGGAGGCTAAGGCAGGAGAATGGCAGGAACCCCGGAGGCGGAGTTTGCAGTGAGCCAAGATCACGATACTGCACTCCAGCCTGGGCGACAGAGACTCCATCTCTAAATAAATAAATAGGCTGGGTGCTGTGGCTCATGCCTGTAATCCCAGCTTTTTGGGAGGCCGAGGTGAGCGGATCACAGGGTCAGGAGTTCGAGACCAGACTGACCAACATGGTGAATCCCTGTCTCTACTAAAAATACAATAATTAGGCGGGGGTGGTGGTAGGCACCTGTAATTCCAGCTACTGAGGAGCCTAAGGCAGGACAATCGCTTGACCCCAGGAGGCAGAGGTTGCAATGAGCTGGGATTACAGGTGTTTGCCACCACGCCAGGCTAATTTTTTGCATTTTTAGTAGAGACAGGGTTTCACCGTGTTAGCCAGGCTAGTCTTAATCTCCTGACTTCGTGATCCACCTGCCTCGGCCTCCTAAAGTGCTGCGATTACAGGCATGAGCCACCGAGCCCAGCCTTTTCTTTGGGCTGGAAAAGCAGAGGAAGGAAAATCACTTGAATCCAGGAGGCACAGGTTGCAGTGAGGGGAGATTGTGCCACTGCACTGCACTCCATCCTGGGCAACAGAGCAAGACTCACTCTCAAAAAAAAAAAAAAAAAAATTAGCCAGGCCTGGTGGCGGATACCTATAGTCCCAGCTACTCGAGAGGCTGAGGCAGGAGAATCCTTTGAACCCGGGAGGCAGAGGTTGCAGTGAGCCAAGATGACACCCTGCACTCCAGCCTGGGCGACAGAGCGAGACTCCATCTCAAAAAAAAAAAGATAAAAAAGAAAAAAAAACCCTAGCTCCACACTCCTCAAGGAGATGGATTTGAAGTTTCCTCCTGTCTCCTCCTTCAGTAGCCCTATGATTGAACCTCTTTGTCTGCTGCAACCCAGTGTCTCAGGGTTTAACTTGCCACGTACTGGACAAAGGACCTGTTATGGCTACAGTGATCCCCAAGGTGATAAAACTAACCTGTAGCAGAGTTTGGGCGAACATCCCTGGCACTTCTTTTGTTGGAACAAGATCTAGCAAATTCCAACAAATGGTAGGAGGGAATTTGTGATAAATGCTCTGAGAACTTCAGGAAAAGGAGAGGCCAAATTCAACTTTCGAGTTAAGAATGTTTTTTTAGGCCGGGCGCGGTGGCTCAAGCCTGTAATCTCAGCACTTTGGGAGGCCGAGACGGGCAGATCACGAGGTCAGGAGATCGAGACCATCCTGGCTAACACGGTGAAACCCCGTCTCTACTAAAAATACAAAAATCTGCCGGGCGAGGTGGCGGGCGCCTGTAGTCCCAGCTACTCGGGAGGCTGAGGCAGGAGAATGACGTAAACCCGGGAGGCGGAGCTTGCAGTGAGCTGAGATCTGGCCACTGCACTTCAGCCCGGGCGACAGAGCAAGACTCTGTCTCAAAAAAAAAAAAAAAAAAAAGAATGTTTTTTACATTTGAGCCTCAGTTAGGCAAATTGTTATTTCCCCACCATTCAGATTTCATTCTGCTCATCAGTGGACAGATGACACAAAACTTCTACTCAATTACTACGATTATTTTAGAATTCATTATAAAACAATAAAGCATTTGTGCCAGGTGTGGTGGCTCATGTTTATAATACCAGCACTTTGGGAGGCTGAGGAGGGTGGATCCCTTGAGCCCAGGAGTTCAAGACAAGCCTGGCCAAGATGGTAAAACCCTGTCTTTGCTAGAAATACAAAAATTGTCCAGGTGGTGGTGCACACCTGTAGTCCCAGCTACTTGGGAGGCTAAGGTGGAAGGGTCACACTTGAATCCAAGAAGCGGAAGTTCCAATGAGCAGAGATCGAACCACTGCACTCCAGCCTGGGCAGCATGGCAAAACCGCATCTCTACAAAAAATACCAAAAAAAAAAAAAAAAATTAGAAAAAGAAAAAAACAACGCATTTGTGAAAATTTGTTTTCTCTCATTATATGAGTCCCACATAACAGCCATGTCCTGGGGCTTGACTCTTGGCTCACAAAGGCTAAAATATTCCTTTCTAGGCCTTTACAGGAAAAGCCTACCAAGCCACTCTTTTTTTTTTTTTTTTTTTTTTTTTAGGTAGGGTCTCACTCTGTCACCCAGGCTATAGTGCAGTGGTGTGATCAGGGCTCACGGCAGTCTTGAAATCCTGTGCTCAAGAGATCCTCGTGCCACAGCCTCCTGGGTAGCTGAGACCACAGGCATGCACCACCATGCCCAGCAAATTTTTATTTATTTAAGAGATGGAATCTCACTCATACCGCCCAGGCTAGAGTGCAGTGCCGTGATCTCAGCTCACTGTAACCTCTGCCTCCCAGGTTCAAGGGATTCTCCTGTGTCAGGAGTAGCTGGGATTACAGGCACGCGCCACCATGCCCAGCTAATTTTTGTATTTTTATAGAGACAGGGTTTTACATGTTGGCAAGACTGGTCTCAAACTCCTGACCTCAAGTGATCTGCCTGCCTCGGCCTCCCAAAGTGCTGGGATTACAGGCATGAGCCGCTGTGCCTAGCTGCCCAGCTAATTTTTAAATGTTTTTGTAGAGACAGAATCTCACTGTATTGCCCAGCCTGTGTTTTGTTTCTTGATCTGAGTGCTGGTTACATGAGGTATTAAGTTTGTGAAAATTTATTCCACTGTACATGTATGATATGCGGGCTTTATCTATGTATCTATCTATCTATCTGCCCACCTGTCTATCCATCCATCCATATATTATGCCTCAGTGAAAAGTTTAACACAGGCCAGGTGCAGTGGTGTGCACCTGTAATCCCAGCACTTTGGGAGGCTTAGGCGGGTGGATTGATTGAGGCCAAGAGTTCGAGACCAGCCTGGGCAACATGGCAAAACCCCATCTCTACTAAAAATACAAAAATTAGCCAGGCATGGTGGTGCATGCCTGTAATCCCAGCTACTCAAGAGGCTGAGGTGGGAGAATCCCTTGAACCCAGGATGGGGAGGTTGCAAAAAAAAAAGGCTGGACACAGTGGCTCATGCCTGCAATCCTAGCAGTTTGGGAGGCTGAGGCAGGCAGATAATCTGAGATCGGGACTTTGAGACCAGCCTGACCAACATGGAGAAACCCCGTCCCTACTAAAAATACAAAATTAGCCTGGCATGGTGTCGCATGCCTGTAATCTCAGCTACTCGGGAAGCTGAGGCAGGGGAATTGCTTGAACCTGGGAGGCAGAGGCTGCTGTGAGCCAAGATCGCACCATTGCACTCCAGCCTCGGCAACCAGAATGAAACTACATTTAAAAAAAAAAAAAAAAGAATATGCCCTCTGCTGGCCAGGCGTGGTGGATCATGCCTCTAAGCCCAGCACTTTGGGAGGCTGAGGCAGGCAGATCACCTGAGGTCAGGAGTTCGAGACCACCCTGGCCAACATAGTGAAACCCCATCTCTACTAAAAATACAAAAATTGGCCGGGCGCGGTGGCTCAAGCCTGTAATCCCAGCACTTTGGGAGGCCGAGACGGGCGGATCACGAGGTCAGGAGATCGAGACCATCCTGGCTAACACGGTGAAACCCCGTCTCTACTAAAAATACAAAAAACTAGCCGGGCGAGGTGGCGGGCGCCTGTAGTCGCAGCTACTCCGGAGGCTGAGGCAGGAGAATGGCGTAAAACCCGGGAGGCGGAGCTTGCAGTGAGCTGAGATCCGGCCACTGCACTCTAGCCCGGGCGAAAGAGCAAGACTCCGTCTCAAAAAAAACAAAAAACAAAAAACAAACAAAAAAAAAAAAACAAAAATTAGCCGGGCATGGTGGCAGGCACCTGTAATCCCAGCTACTCGGGAGGCTGAGGCAGGAGAATCCCTTGAACCCGGGAAGCGGAGGTTGCAGTGAGCCAAGATTGTGCTATTGCACTCCAGCCTGGGGGACAAGAGCGAGACTTCGTCTTTAAAAAAAAAAAAATCTACCCTCTGCTCTTGAGGGGCTTCCATTCCAGTGGGCAGCATCCTTTATCTTCAGACCCTTCACCATGTTCCTACCACCCAGCCATCCACCTTAGGATCCAGGCACTCCTGAATGTTAACTTTCCCCACACCAACCAAACATACACCCCAGAAAGAATGCCATCCCATGGCAAGACTTCGTGTCTAGAGCCTATGCTCACCATCTGTCAGACTCCTATTCACCCTTCAAAGCCCTTTCCAAGGCTTCCCAGAAGCCTTCCCTGATTTACCAATAATGAGGATAGGGATGATGATATAGAGCAGGGATTATTGTTACAAACCTCAGTTCACAGAATAGAAAACTGAGGCCCAGAGAGGTAAAGTATCTAGTCCAAGGTTGAACAACTTTTTTTTTTTTGAACAGAGGTAATGTAGGGTTTGAATGCAGGTCCTCTTGATATCAGAGTCAACGATCTCAGCCACACACACTACTGCTTCCATAACAGAGGAATATTTTCACACATCTGTGTTCCAAGTTTTGAATCTGGCCAGGCACAGTGGCTCACGTCTGTAATCCCAGCACTTTGGGAGGTTGGGGCTGGCAGGTCAAGTGAGGTTGGGAGTTCGAGAGCAGCCTGGACAACATGGTAAAACATGGTCCCTGCTAAAAATACAACAATTAGCCTGGAGTGGTGGATTGTGCCTGTAATCCCAGCTATTCGGGAGGCTGAGGTAGGAGAATCACGTGAATCCAGGAGGAAGAGATTGCAGTGAGCTGAGATCACACCGCTGCACTCTAGCCTGGGCAACTGAGCAAGACTCCATCTCAGAAAGAAAAAAAGAGTTTTGAGTCCCTATCAGGTGCTTCATAAATTACAACATCATGAAATCTTCATAACAGCCAAGTCTGGGTAAATGTTATAATACCTTGGGGCATGTATTATTATTGTTATCATTGCTTCTTTTTTTTTTTTGAGATGGAGTTTTGCTCTTGTCTCCCAGGCTGGAGTGCAATAGCGTGATCTCGGCTCACAGCAACCTCTGCCTCCTGGGTTCACACTATTCTTCTGCCTCAACCTCCCAAGTTGCTGGGATTACAGGCGCGGGTCACCATGCCTGGCTAATTTTATTTTATTTTATTTTCTGAGACAGAGTCTCACTCTGTCGCCCAGGCTGGAATGCAATGGTGCAATCTCAGCTCACTGCAACCTCCACCTCCCAGGTTCAAGAGATTCTCCTGCCTTAGCCTCCCCAGTAGCTGCGACTACAGATGTGCACCACCACGCCCAGCCACTTTTCATATTTGTAGTAGAGATGGGGTTTCACCATGTTGACCAGACTGGTCTTGAACTCCTGACCTCAGGTGATCCACCCACCTCAGCCTCCCAAAGTGCTGGGCTTATAGGCATGAGTCATCGTGCCCGGCCTGTTTTTACCATTGCTGTTTTATAGGTGCTCAGAGAGATGACCTAAGTTCCCAGAAGTCACACACCGGAAAGTGGCAGAGCCGGATTCAACCCAGGCCTATGGAATCCCAGAGTCTAAACCCTTCCCTTCGCTGTGTCACAGCTTCCTCTAAGGACCCAGTGAAACCCAAGTTCTCTGGGTGTGATTCACTCCCTGGAGTCCCCCGCTATCCAGAAGGTGGGTTCCGGAGTTGCCTCCTTCTCTGCATCCCAATTGGATTCCTCAGAGCCACCGCCTTCCTCCTGCCCAGCTCAGTGCAGGGTGCTCCGGGGCCTGGCGCCTGAAGGATGTGCAGTCAGTGGCGTGAGAGTGAGTGGGAGGGGCCTCTGATCATCCACCAAGTTCAAACCTGCTTTGCCTGGCATGACCCTCAGCTAGGCAGCCCGGACTCTCCAGATGCCAGCCTGGCCATGCCAGATGCCAAGGAGGATGCTTCAGGCAAAATCCCCACATGCAAGATGCTGGCTTCCCAGGGGCTCCTCCAGGGTGGCAGGTGACAGGCATGCACCCTGAGGAGGGGACATCGGAGCTCTTCAGCCAAGCAACTCTGCTCAGAGAGAAAAGAAAAACCTTCAAGTCATCGGGGGTGCCTCAAAGCAGAAACCTCGTCCTGAAATATAGACCTCATTCAACCTGGCCATGAATCCTTGCCACACCTTGCATTAGAGAAAGGCTGCTTTCCAAACCATTTTATGCGTGTGTTAAAAACCATTTTTGGGTGGAGTGCGGTGGCTCACACCGGATCGCCTGAGGTCGGGAGTTCCAGACCAGCCTGGTCAGCATGGTAAAATCCCCTCTCTACTAAAAATACAAAATTAGCCAGGTGTGGTGGCAGGCGCCTATAATCCCAGCTACCAGGAAGCTGAGGCAGGAGAATCGCTTGAACCTGGGAGGCGGAGATTGCAGTGAGCCAAGACTGCACCACTGCACTCCAGCCTGGGTGACATAGCGAGACTCTGTCTCAAAAAAAAAAAAAAAAAAAAGGAAGGAAGGAAGGAAGAAAGTCTGAATTGATGACTAAACAAATCACAGGACTTTTCAGTAGTTAGGAATTTTTTTTTTTTTTCTTTCAGACTAGATTCCCCAAAGTAGAATTTCTGGGGTAAAGGGCATGACTTTTTTTTTTTTTTTTTAAGACGGAGTCTCACCCTGTCACCCTGCCTGGAGTTCAATGGCACTATCTCGGCTCACTGCAACCTCCACCTCCCAGGTTCAAGTGATTCTCCTGCCTCAGCCTCCGGAGTAGCTAGGATTACAGGCACACATCACCACGCTTGGCTAATTGTTTGTATCTTTAGTGGAAATGGGGTTTCACCATATTGGCCAGGCTGGTCTTGAACTCCTGACCTCGTGATCGGTACACCTCGGCCTCCCAAAGTGGTGGGATTACAGGTGTGAGCCACCACGCCCGGCCATGGGCGTGACTATTTTTAAGACTCTTGATGCAAACTGCACACCCAAAGAGCAAGTGGTGCTTCCTACCTGTCAAAAGCAGTGCACAGCAGGACCCTCTCAGGTCCTGACATCAGTGTTGCATTTAAAATTCCTAACACCTAGCCAGACACAGTGGCTCACGCCTTTAATCCCAGCACTTTGGGAGGCTGAGGCAGCAGATCACTTGAGGTGAGGAGTTCGAGAGCAGTCTGGCCAACATGGTGAGAGCCCATCTCTACTAAAAATACAAAAATTAGCCAGCCGTGGTAGCGGGTGCCTACAATTCCAACTACCCAGGAGGCTAACACAGGAGAATTACTTGAACCCAGAAGGCAGAGGTTGCAGTGAGCCAAGATTGTACCACTGTACTCCAGCATGGGCTACAGAGTAAGGCTCTAAATAAATAAATAAATAAAAATAAAATTTCTAACACAAACCATCCTGCATATAAGTACACTCAGCACATCTTTATTGAACACATGAAAAGAAGAAGGGTTTGCTGTGATTTTTCTTTTTGAGACAGCGTCTCCTTCTGTCACCCAGGCTGGAGTACAGTGTTGCAATTGTGACTTACTGCAGTCTCGACCACCTGGCCTCCTGCCTCAGTAGTTGGAACCACAGGCACATGCCACCACAGCTAATTTTTACACATTTTTGTAGAGACGAGATTTCACCTTGTTGCCCAGGTTGGTCTTGAACTCCTGGACTCAAGCAATTCTCGCACCTTGGCTTCCCAAAGTGCTAGGAATACAGATGTGAGCACCATGCCAGTCTCCCTTTTGCATATCTTAACTTTAACTTTGTTTGTTTGTTTGTTTGGAGATGGAGTTTCATTCTGTTGCCCAGGCTGGAGTACAGTGGTGTGATCTCAGCTCACTGGCAACCTCCGCCTCCCGGGTTCCAGCAAGTCTCTTCTCTCAACCTCCTGAGTAGCTAGGATTACAGGCATGTGCCACCACACCCGGCTAATTTTTGTATTCTTAGTAGAGATAGGGTTTCGCCATGTTGGCCAGGCTGGTGTCAAACTCCTGACCTCAGGTGATCCACCCACCTCAGCCTTTCAAAGTGCTGGGATTACAGGCGTGAGCCACCGTGCCCGACAAACTTCTTCTTCTTTTTTTTTTTTTTTTGAGACGGAGTTTCGCTCTGTCACCCAGGCTGGAGTGCAATGGCCGGATCTCAGCTCACTGCAAGCTCCGCCTCCCGGGTTCACGCCATTCTCCTGCCTCAGCCTCCCGAGTAGCTGGGACTACAGGCGCCCGCCACGTCGCCCGGCTAGTTTTTTGTATTTTTAGTACAGACAGGGTTTCACCATGTTAGCCAGGATGGTCTCGATCTCCTGACCTCGTGATCTGCCCGTCTCGGCCTCCCAAAGTGCTGGGATTACAGGCTTGAGCCACCGCGCCCGGCCAAACTTCTTATATATGCCTGCCAACAAAGAGTCTAACCCTGTAAAATATTTGAAGAGATTTATTCTGAGCCAAATATGAGTGACCATGGCCCGTGACACAGCCCTCAGGAGGTCCTGAGAACGTGTGCCCAAGGTGGCTGGAGCACAACTTGCTTTTATACATTTTTGAGAGACATGAGACATCAATTAAATACGTTTAAGAACTACATCGGCTTAGTCTAGAAAGTTAGGACAACTCGAAGCAGGGTGGGGTTGCTTCCAGGCTATAGGTGAATTTAAACACTTTCTGGTTGACAATTGATTGAATTTGTCCAAAGACCTGGGATTCATAGAAAGGGAATGTTCAGGTTAAGATAAATATTGTGAGCCCAGGCACAGTGGCTCACACCTGTAATCCCAGCACTTTGGGAGGCCAAGGCAGGCAGATTGCCTGAGGTCAGGAGTTTAAGACCAGCCTGACCAGCATGGAGAAACCCCGTCTCTACTAAAAATACAAAATTAGCCAGGCGTGGTGGTACATGCCTGTAATCCCGGCTACTCGGGAGCCTGAGGCAGAATCGCTTGAATTTGGGAGGTGGAGGTTGCGGTGAGCCGAGATCATGCCATTGCACTGCAGCCTGGGCAGCAAGAGCAAAACTCTGTCTCAGAAAAAAAAAAAAAAGAAAAAAAAAAAAGATAAATATTGTGGACACCAAAGTTCTTTTGAAGTCTTATAGTGGCTGCTCTTAGAGACAATACATGGCAAATATTTTCTATTCAGATCTTAGTTCATCTCTATAGGATTGGGAGGGTCTGGAAGAAAAAGATCTAACTATGTTAATAGAGATTCTTTACAGAGGCAAATTTTCCCTGGCAAAGAACAGCTTTGTAGGGACATTTCAAAATATGACAAAGAAATATGTTTCGGGGTAAAATATTTTGATTTTCTTCCTTGTCTCATAACGTTATGCCAGCGTCAGTCAGGTTGGAAAGTCAGTCAGAATACCTAGGGTTAACTAAAACCCATCTGATGAGAATTTATGATTTGTAGGGCATGGCTCCCTAGACCCCTTAGATAGGCATTTGGGCAACATAGAAATCAGAGTTGAGGCCTGGTGCGGCGGCTCACGCCTGTAATCCCAGCACTTTGGGAGGCCGAGGCAAGCGGATCACGAGGTCAGGAGATGGAGACCATCCTGGCTAACACGGTGAAACCCCGTCTCTACTAAAAATACAAAAAATTAGCCGGGCATGGTGGCAGGCACCTGTAATCCCAGCTACACGGGAGGCTGAGGCAGGAGAATGGCATGAACCTGGGAGGCAGAGCTTGCAGTGAGCCGAGATCGTGCCACCACACTCCAGCCTGGGCGACAGAGCAAGACAACGTCTCAAAAAAAAAAAAAAAATCAGAGTTTAGTCCTCATGTCTCACATATGTGCCCAGGAAGTGGGTAGGCTTGAAATCCCCATTTCACAGATGAGGAAACTATGGTGGAGTATGAGAGGCTTGGCCAGGGACAATATAAGAACAGGCACAGGCCAGGTGCGGTAGCTCATGCCTGTAATCCCAGCACTTGGGGAGGCTGAAGTTGGTGGATCACCAGAGGTTATGAGCTCAAGACCAGCTTGGCCAACATGGTGAAACCCTGTCTGTACTAAGAATACAAAAATTAGCGGGGGATGGTGGTGTGCACCTGTAATCCCAGCTACTTGGGAGGCTGAGGTAGGAGAATCGCTTGAACCTGGGAGGTGGAGGTTGCAGTGAGCTGAGATTGCAACACTGTGCTCCAACCAAGGCAACAAGAGTAAAACTGTGTCTAAAAAAAAAAAAGAGAAAAGAGAGAACAGACACAGGTAGAGACGATTAAACAGCAGTGAGAGCTCGGAATCTTGAGGAAGGGAGAAGGACAGCGGGTAGGGCATGTACCCATCTTAGATTCTTTGACTGCGACCCTATTCATTAGACCAACAAAAGACAGATTAACAAGAGAAAAATAAACAGAAGTTGATTATGACACTTGTACATGGGAGTACTCAGAGGTAAGTGACTCAAGAGGATGGTTAGAATGGCGGTTTATATAGCATGTTAACAAAAGAAGAATATATTTTAGAGAAGTGAAAAGAGGAAGGGAAAGGACTGAGTTTCTAGGGCAGCAAATGGTGAGAGGGTCAATATATGGTAGGCAATGAATGGAAGATGGGAGCTAGGAGTGGAGTCAGTTACGTGTACTCCTCTGGGCCCCAGGCAGTTTAGGGTCTAGAGGTGTCTCTGGGATCCACTTTTGTCCTTTCTGGTGGTTATTTTATTTTATTTTATTTTATTATTATTATTTTTTTGAGACGGAGTCTCGCTCTGTCGCCCAGGCTGGAGTGCAGTGGCGCGATCTCGGCTCACTGCAAACTCTGCCTCCCGGGTTCACGCCATTCTCCTGCCTCAGCCTCCTGAGTAGCTGGGACTACAGGTGCCCTCCACCGCGCCCGGCTAATTTTTTTGTATTTTTAGTAGAGACGGGGTTTCACCGTGGTCTCGATCTCCTGACCTTGTGATCTGCCCGCCTCGGCCTCCCAAAGTGCTGGGATTACAGGTGTGAGCCACCGCGCCCGGCCTTATTTTATTTTTTTTGCGGGGTGGGCACATTTGTAAATTTATGTCTTGCTTTTTGGCAGCTACGGAAGGGCAGAGAGCTTTTCTTCTTCTTCTTTTTTTTTTTTGAGATGGAATCTTGCTCTTGTTGCCCAGGCTGGAGTGCAATGGTGCAATCTCAGCTCACTGCAACCTCCACCTACCATGTTCAAGCAGTTTTCCTGTCTCAGCCTCCCGAGTAGCTGGGATTACAGACATGTGCCACTATGCCCGGATAATTTTTGTATTTTTAGTAGAGATGGGTTTTCACCATGTTGGCCAGGCAGGTCTCGAACTCTTGACTTCCTGATCCACCCGCCTCGGTCTTCCAAAGTGCTGGGATTACAGTCGTGAGCCACTGTACCTGGCCTGCTTTTCTTTCTTTCTTTCTTTTTTTTTTTTTTTGAGACGAGTTTTGCTCTTGTTGCCCACGCTGGAGTGCAATGGTGCTATCTCAGCTCAATGCAACCTTCTTCTCCAGGGTTCAAGCAATTCTCATACCTCAGCCTGTAGAGTAGCTGGGATTACAGGCATGTGCCACCACGCCCAGCTAATTTTGTATTTTTAGTACAGACGGAATTACTCCATGTTGGTCAGGCTGGTCTCAAACTCTCGACCTCAGGTGATCCACCCACCTTGGTCTCCCAAAGTGCTAGGATTACAGGTGGAAGCCACTGACCCTGGCAGAGAGAGCCTTTCTTGTATCTGCTTCTTCTCATTTGCTTTCAGCTCGACAGGATCCTCATTGCAAAGTGGCATGTTTTGGGCTATTGTATCTGTCAACCTTCAGAGGAGTCTGAGAAGCGGGGCGCAGAACAGGTGGGTGGGATTCGGGAGGGAAAGTAGATTTGCTCAGGTTCAGGGGCAGGGAGCACTGTCCCATCTTCAAGATCTCATCCCCTGCCTTGCTGGAAGGTTCCCCCCACTGTTCCTGACTCAGGGGACTAGTCCAGTCTCTCTTTTTTTTTTCCCCTTGGGACAGAGTCTTGCTCTGTCGCTTAGCCTGGAGTGCAGTGTCATGATCTCCACTTACTGCAACCTTTGCCTCCAGGGTTCAGGCAATTATCATGCCTCAGCCTCCCAAGCAGCTGGGACTACAGGTGTGTACCACCACGCCCAGCTAATTTTTGTACTTTTAAGTAGAGATGGGGTTTCCGTGTTGGCCATGCTCGTCTCGAACTTCTGATCTTAGATGATCTGCCTGCCTCGGCCTGCCAAAATGCTGGGATTATAGGCATGAACCACTGGACCCGGCCCTGGCTCCCATTTCTGAGCTACATTGAGCTACTGAAATTCTCCGTGCCTTACTTTCCCCTTCTGTAAAATGGGAATAACAAATTCTTGACCTCAAAGTCTTTTTCTAAGTATTAAATAAATTTTCTTTTTTTAAAAAATTTTTGCCAGGCGAAGTGGCTCATCCCTGTAATCCTAACACTTTGGGAGGCAGAGGCAGGTGGATCACCTGAAGACAGGAGATCGAGACCAGCCTGGCCAACATGGTGAAATCTCATCTGTACTGAAAATACAAAAATTAGCCAGGTGCGGTGGTGCATGCCTGTAATCCCAGCTACTTGGAAGGCTGACGCAGGAGAATAGCTTGAACCTGGGAGGTGGAGGTTGCACTGAGCCGAGATCACGACACTGCACTCCAACCTGGGCAACAGAGCGAGACTCCATCTCGAAAAAATTAATAATAATAATAATAATAAAATTTTTTTAAGAATAGAGACGGGGTTTCTTCATGTTGCCCAGGCTGGTCTCGAACTGCTGAGCTCAAGCAAACTACCCACCTCAGCCAAACTGATGAGACTACAGGCGTCGACCACCGTGTCTGGCTTTAAGTATTAAGTAATATCTATAATGCACTTCTCATGCAGCCTGCCTGGCACACAAGAGCCCATTCATGTATCCCTTTGTAAATTGCATAACCAGCTCCTTCAACCTGTGAGAAAACTTGCCAACAACTCTCAAAGCAGATGTTAGGTTTTCCTGGCATCTTGTGAGCACACTTTATCGTAAAAAACAAAAACAGAATGCCTCTGCTATGTTACATACTGATATGACATTTCTTCTTCTTCTTCTTCTTCTTCTTCCTTCTTCTTCTTCCTTCTTCTCCTTCTTCTTTTTCCTCTTCCTCCTCCTCTTCTTCTCCTCCTTCTTCTTCTTCTTCCTCTTCCTCTTCCTCTTCTCCTCCTTCTTCTTCTTCTTCTTCCTCTTCCTCCTCCTCCTCCTTCTTCTTCTCTTCTTCTTCTTCTCCTCTTCTTCTTCTTCCTCTTCCTCTTCCTCTCCTCTTCCTCTTCCTCTTCTTCTTCTTCTTCTTCTCTTCTCTTCTTCTTCTTCCTTCTTCTTCTCTTCTCTTCTTCTTCTTCTTCTTCTTCTTCTTCTTCTCCTCCTCCTCGTCCTCCTCCTCCTCCTCCTCCTCCTTCTTCTTCTTCTTCTTTTTTTTTTTTCTTGAGACAGAGGGACTCACACTCGTTGCCCAGGAGGTTGGAGTGCAGTGGCACGATCTCGGCTCACTGCAACCTCTGCTGCCCAGATTCAAGCGATTTTCCTGCCTCAGCCTCTCGAGTAGCTGGGATTACAGGCGTGCACCACCACGCCCGGCTAATTTTTTGTATTTTTAGTAGAGACGGGGTCTCACCAGATTGGTCATCCTGGTCTCGAACTCCTGACTTCAGGTGATCCACCCGCCTCAGCCTCCCAAAGTGCTGGAATTACAGGCCTGAGCCACCGTACTCGGCAATGTTTCTTCATTCTTTTAAACGATGAGGCATGATGTACACATAAAATGCATGCACACATTTTAAGTGTACAGTTCATGATTCTTTTTGTTTTGTTTTTTTTTTTTTTTTGGACACAGAGTCTCTGTCTGTCACCCAGGCTGGAGTGCAGTGGTGTGATCTCTGCTTACCACAACCTTCGCCTCCTAGGTTCAAGCGATTCTCCTGCCTCAGCCTCCCAAATAGCTGGGACTACAGGCATACCCCCACCACACTCAGCTAAGTTTTGTATTTCTAACAGAGATGGGGTTTCACCATGTTGGCCATGCTGGTCTCGAACTCCTGACCGCAAATGACCTGCCTGCCTCAGCCTCCCACAGTGCTGGGATCTCAGGCGTAAGCCACCACGCTCTGCCACGACTCTTGAGAAATGCGAGCATTCATCTAACTGTCATATGTGGAGCATGTCCAGGACCCAGGGGTGTTTCCTCCAGCTCCTTTGCTATCTCTCATCTCCTACCCTCTTCCCCCAGGCAACCTCTGTTCTGATTTCTATCACTATGGCTCAGTTTTGCCTGTCCTAAAACTTTATTTGTTTATGTATTTATTTAGAGGCAGAGTCTCACTCTGTCACCCAGGCTGGAGTGCAGTGGCACCATCTGAGCTCACTGCAACCTCCGCCTCCCAGATTCAAGCGATTCTCCTGCCTCAGCTTCCTGAACAGCTGGGATTACAGGTATGTGCCACATGCCTGGCTATTTTTTGTATTTTTTGGTAGAGACCAGGTTTCACCATGTTGGCCATGCTGGTCTCTAACTCCTGAGCTCAACTGACCCACCCACTTTGGCCTCTCAAAATGCTGGGATTACAGGCATGAGCCACCACACCTGCCCTTATTTATTTTTTTGAGATAGGACCTCACTGTCTCACTATCTGCCCAGGCTGGATTGCAGCAGCAAGACCTCTACTTACTGCAACCTTTGCCTCCCGGGTTCAAGCCGTGCTCATGCCTCAGCCTCCAGGGTAGTTGGGATTACAGGCGTGCACCACCATGCCCAGCTAATTTTTGTATTTTTAGTAGAGATGGAGTTTCTCCCTGTTGGCCAGCCTCGTCTCGAACTCCTGACCTCAGGTGATCCGCCCGCCTTGGCCTCTCAAAATGCTGGGATTATAGACGTGAGCCACCGCACTATGCCAAAGCCACCCCTTTTTATTGATGAGAAGTTTTTCACGGTGCACAGGACAGGGGAGGAAGCTGGAGCCCTCTCCTGTACCAAGAGTCAGGTTAAATAGAGAAAAACAAAACAAGTTGATTAAGACATTTACCTTATGTATACATTGGGGAACCCCAGGGAAACGGGGAAATCTCCAAGAAGTGGCTTAAATGCTATCTTCAACTAACATGAAGAAAGGCGTGGGGGTCGGGGTGGAGGTGCCGGGCATGGTGGCTCAGGCCCCTAATCCCTGCACTTTGGGAGACAGAGGCGTGCAGATCACCTGATGTCAGGGGTTCAAGACCAGCCTGGCCAACATGGTGAAACCCCGTCACTATTAAAAATACAAAAATTAGCCAGGCATGTTGGTGGGCACCTGTAATCCCAGCTACTTGGGAGGCTGAGGCAGGAGAATTGCTTGAACCCGGGAGGCAAAGGCAGTGAGCCAAGATCATGCCACTGCACTCCAGCCTGGCGACAGAGCCAGACTCCAAAAAAAAAAAAAAAAAAAGGAGACATGGCGAATTGGCTCACTCCTGTAATCCCAGCACTTTGGGGAGGCCAAGGTGGAGGCCATGCTGGGTGAATCACCTGAAGTCAGGAGTTCGATACCAGCCTGGCCAACATGGTGAAACCCCATCTCTCCTAAAAATACAAAAATTAGCTGGGCATGGTGGTGGGCACCTGTAATCCCAGCTACTCGGGAGGCTGAGGCAAAAGAATTGCTTGAACCCAGGAGGTGGGGCAGAGGTTGCAGTGAGTGGAGATGGCACCACTGCACTCTAGCCTGGGAGACAGAGCGGGACTCCTTCTCAAAAAAAAAAAAAAAAAGAAAGGTGTCTGGGGGTGGAGGGCAACAATGGAGAGATGACCAGGAAAAACAGCTCAGTGAACAAGGGTTTGTTATGCAGGTTGCAACTGATGATTTCTCCATTGATAAGAGTTTCTAGTAATTTAGAGTCATCCTTCTCTTCCTGATAGGGAGAGGGAGATACCCTTACAAACGGAGGTTTCCTTTAGAGATGCAAATTTCCCTTACAAAAGAGTAACTCCTACTCTGTTTTTAGAGCTTCTCTTGTGTCTGCAGTTTCTCAAAATAATCAGCTCTAAATAATCCTTATGCCAATGAGGCATATTTTGGGGTGGCATATTCTGGTCTCCTGCAGTCTTATTTTGGGGTGGCATATTTCTGGCCTCCTGCAAGTTTTCCATGCTGTACAGATATACCACAATTTGTTTATCCATTCTCCTGTTGATGGAAATTTGGATTCTTTCCAGTTTGGGGCTCTTGTGCACACAGCAGCGATGAATATTCAGGTAAAAGTCTTGTGTAGCCACATGGTATCAATTCTCATATAAATATCTAGGAGTGAGATTGGTGAGTCTTATGGTGTGTGTATTGGAAATTGACAAACTATTTCCAAAGAGGCTGTACTATATTACATCCTCACCAGCAAATTATGAATGTTCTGTTTGCTCCTAATCCTCTACAACACTTGATATTGTAAATCTTTTTTTTTTTTTTCCAGTCAGAATCGCCCACTGTCACATAGGCTGGAGTGCAGTGGCACAGTCTCGGCTCACTGCAACTTCAACCTATAAGGCTCAAGTGATCCTCCCACCTCAGCCTCCAGAGCAGCTGGGACTATAGGTGTGCACCACTATGCTTGGCTATTTTATTTATTTATTTATTTTTTAATTTTTAAATTTTTTGTAGAGACAGAGTCTCACTGTGTTGCCCAGGCTGGTCTTGAACTCCTGGGCTCAAGCAGTCCTCCGGCCTTGGCCTGCCAAAGGGCTGAGATTACAGGCATGAGTCATGGTGTTTCGGCAAAATGTTTAAAATTATAACCATTCTAGTAGAAGTGATTATGATTTTAATTTGATCATTGTGATTTAATTTGCATTTCCTTCATAACTAATGATATAGAACATCTTTTCATGTACTTATGGCATACTCATCTACTTTGTTTTGTGAAATGTCTGTTCAAGTGTATTGCCCATTTAAAAAAATGGGGCTGGGTGTGGTGGCTCATGCCTACAATCCCAGCACTTTGGGATGCCAACAAGGGAGGATCACTTGAGAACAGGAGTTCCAGACCAGCTTAGGCAACATAGTGAGACCTAGTTGCTACAAAACGTTTAAAAATTAGTCAGGCATGGTGGTAGATATCTGTAGTCTCAGCTACTCAAGAGGCTGAGTTTGTAGGATTGTTTTAGCGCAGGAACTCAAGGCTGGCCGGGCGCGGTGGCTCAAGCCTGTAATCCCAGCACTTTGGGAGGCCGAGACGGCGGATCACGAGGTCAGGAGATCAAGACCATCCTGGCTAACATGGTGAAACCCCGTCTCTACTAAAAATACAAAATAGCCGGGCGAAGCGGCGGGCGCCTGTAGTCCCAGCTACTCGGGAGCTGAGGCAGGAGAATGGCATAAACCCGGGAGGCGGAGCTTGCAGTGAGCTGAGATCCGGCCACTGCACTCCAGCCTGGGCGACAGAGCGAGACTCTGTCTCAAAAAAAAAAAAAAACAAACAAACAAAAAAAAAACAAAAAAAAAAAACCAAAAGGAACTCAAGGCTGCAGTGACCTATGATTGCACCACTGCAGTCTATCTAGCCTGGGCAATAGAGCAAGACCCTCTTTTCTTTTATTCTTTTTTTTGGACAGAGTCTCACTCTGCCACATGATCATAGCTCACTGTAGCCTCAACCTCCTAGCTCAAGCAAACCTCCCACCACAGCCTCCCTAGAAGCTGGGATTTCAGGCATGTGCCACCACACCCAGCTAATTTTTGTATTTTTTATAGAGATGTGACTTTGGCATGTTGCCCAAACTGGTCACAAACTCCTGGGCTCCAGCCATCCTCGGCTTCCCAAAGTGCTGGAATTATACGTGTGAGCCATTGTGCCTGGTGGAGACACTATTTTTTTAAAAAAAGACCTCAGCCGAGCTCACACCCTGTAATCCCAGCGCTTTGGGAGGCCGAGACGGGCAGATCACGAGGTCAAGAGTTCAAAACCAGACCAGCCTGACCAAGATGGTGAAGCCCCATCTCTACTAAAAATACAAAAATTAGCCAGGCATGGCAGCACACACCTGTAGTCCCAGCTACTTGGGAGGCTGAGGCAGAAGAATCGCTTGAACCCAGGAGGCAGAGGTTGCAGTGAGCCGACATCACGCCACTGCACTCCATCCTGGGCAACAGAGGGAAACTCCATCTCAAAAAAAAAAAAAAAAAAAATTCTGTTTTTGTGTAAGGTGTCAAATATGAGTCCAGGTTAATTATTATTTATTTATTTATTATTTATTTTTTGAGATAGAGTCTCACTCTGTCACCGAGGGTGGAGTGCAGTAGTGCGATCTGGGCTCACTGCAACCTTCACCTCCTGGGTTCAAGCAATTCTCCTGTCTTGGCCTCCAAGTAGCTGGGATTACAGGTATGTGTCATCACACCTGGCTAATTTTTGTATTTTTAGTAGAGACAAGGTTTCACCATGTTGGCCAGACTGGTCTCGAACTCCTGACCTCAGGTGATCCACCTGCCTTGGCCTCCCAAAGTGCTGAGATTACAGACGAGAGCAACTGCGCCTGGCCTTCAGTTTAATTTTATCCCCACATGCATATCTGGTTGTCCCAGCACCCTCTGTTACACAGAACTATACCTGTAATGGTTAATTTCATTTGTCAGCTTGACTGGACCACAAATTCTCCCAACTGTCAGAAGCATTTGAACCAGAGCAACTCCATCTTGAATAGGAGCTGGCTAAAGTAAGACTGAAACCTACTGGGCTGCATTCACAGATGGTTAAGGCATTTTTTTCTTTTCTTTGAGACAAGAGTTTCTCTCTGTTGCCCAGGCTGGAGTGCAGTGGTGTGATCCCTATCTCCCAGGATCAAGCAATTCTTGCGCCTGAGCCCCCCGTGTAGCTGGGACTACAGGCATGCATCACTACACCTGGCTAATTTTTGTATTTTCAGTAAAGACTGGGTTTCACCGTGTTGGCCAGGCTGATCTTGAACTGCTGACCTCAAGGGATCCACTGGCCTGGGCCTCCCTAAAAGCTGGGATTACAGGCCTAAGCCACAGCACCTGGCCCATTTAAGGCAATTTAAGTCATAGCATGAGATAGGAGATGGGCACAAGATACAGATCATAAAGACCTTACTGATAAAACAGGTTTGCAGTAAAGAAGCCAGTTAAAACTCACCAAAACCAAGATGGCGATAAGAATGACCTCTGGTCGTCCTCACTGCTATACTCCCACCAGTGCCATGACAGTTTACAAATGCCATGGCAAAGACAGGAAGTTACTGTGTAAGGTCTAAAAAGGAGAAACGTAAATAATCCCCCTCTTGTTTAGCATATAATTAATAAATAATCATCAAAATGGGCAACCAGCAGCCCTCGGGGCTGCTTTGCCTGTGGAGTACCTATTTGTTCCTTTACTTTTCCAATAAACTTGCTTTCATTTTACTCTACAGACTCGCCCTGAATTCTTTCTTGGGAGACATCCAGGAACTTGGGGAGTCTGCATCAGGACCCCTTTCTGGTAACAAGAACTTTGGTCAAATACTATTCTGAGGTTGGGTGTGGTGGTTCATGCCTGTAACCCCAGCACTTTGGGAGGCTGAGGCGGGTGGATTACCTGAGGTCAGAAGTTCAAGACCAGCCTGGTGAACATGGTGAAACCCTGTCTCTACTAAATACACAAAAATTAGCCAGGTATGGTGGCGAGCGCCTGTAATTCCAGCTACTCAGGAGGCTGAGACAGGAGAATGGCGTGAACCTAGCAGGCAGAGCTTGCAGTGAGCCGAGATTGCGCCACTGCACTCCAGCCTGGGTAACAGAGCAAGACTCTGTCTCAAAAAAAAAAAAAAAATTCTTTTTAAAATTAGCCAACTGTGGTCATGTGTACCTGTGGTCACTACAGTCTCTGGGACTGTGGGAAACACCAACAAGCCCAGTTAATTTTTTAAAAATTTTTTGTAGAGATGGGGTCTGGCTATGTTGCCCAGGCTAGTCTTGAACTCCTGGCTTCAACTGATCTTCCTGCTGTCATGACCACCTGAAGTGTTGTGATTACAGATGTAAGTCACTCTGTCTGCTGGCACAAGTTTTGTTATGTGTTAGGATCTAGAATGATATCCTTTCATTCCTGATATTAGGAATTTGTGTTTTTACTTTTTTATTTTATTTATTTATTTATTTATTTTTGAGACAAAGTCTCACTCTTGTCCCCCAGACTGGAGTGCAATGGCACAATCTCGGCGCACTGTAACCCCCGCCTCCTGGGTTCAAGCCATTCTCCTGCCTCAGGTTTCTGAGCAGCTGGGACTACATGCGCGTGCCACCATGCCCAGCTAATTTTTGTATTTTTAGTAGAGACAGGATTTCACCATATTGGCCAGGCTGGTCTCGAACTCCTGACTCATGATCCACCTGCCTTGGCCTCCCAAAGTGCTGGGATGAGAGGCATGTGCCACCGTGCCAGGCCTACTTTTAAATTTTTTTATTTTTATTTTTTGAGACAGAGTCTTGCTCTGTCACCCAGGCTGTAGTGCAATGGTGCAATTTTGCCTCACTGCAACCTCCACCTCCCAGGTTCAAGCGATTCACCAGCCTCAGTCTCTGAGTAGCTGGAATTACAGGCATGCATCTCCACGACCGGCTAATTCACTTTTGTATTCTTGATTAGTCTTGCTTGAAGTTTATCAATGTTGTGAATATTTTCAAATAACCAACTTTTGTGGGTTTGTTTGTTTGTTTTGAGACAGAGTCTCGCTCTGTTGCCCAGGCTGGGGTGCAATGGTATGATCTCGGCTCACTGCAACTTCTGCCTTCCGAGTTCCAGCGATTCTCCAGCCTCAGCCTCCCAAGTAGCTGGGACTACAGGTGCACACCACGATGCCCAGCTAATTTTTGTTATTTTTTAGTAGAGAGGGGGGTTTCACCATATTGGCCAGGCTGGTCTCCTCTGGACCTCATGACCCACCCACCTTGGCCTCCCAAAGTGCTAGGATTACAGGCATGAGCCACCTCTCCCAGCCTTATTTTTATTTTTATTTTTTTGAGACGGAGTCTTGCTTTGTCGCCCAGGCTGGAGTGCAGTGGCCGGATCTCAGCTCATTGCAAGCTCCATCTCCCGGGTTTACGCCATTCTCCTGCCTCAGCCTCCTGAGTAGCCGGGACTACAGGCACCTGCCACCTCGCCTGGCTAGTTTTTTTGTATTTTTTAGTAGAGAGAGGGTTTCACCGTGTTAGCCAGGATAGTCTCTATCTCCTGACCTCGTGATCCGCCCGTCTCGGCCTCTCAAAGTGCTGGGATTACAGGCTTGAGCCACTGCGCCCAGCCTTTTTTTTTTTTTCCCCGCTTACTTTGGGTTTAATTTTCTGTTGTTCTCTTAGGTTCTTAATATAACCATCTCCAATATAACCATTCTTTGCTATTATAACCCTTTAAAGCTATACATTTTCCAGGCTGGTTGCAGCGGCTCATGCCTGTAATTCCAGCACTTTGGGAGCCTGTGGTGAGAGGATTACTTGAGTTTAAAAGTTCAGGGCCGGGCGTGGTGGCTCATGCCTGTAATCCCAACACTTTGGGAGGCTGAGGCAAGCGGATCATCTGAGGTCAGGAGTTCAAGACCAGCTTGGCCAACATGGTGAAACCCGTCTCTACTAAAAATACAAAAAATTAGCTGGGCATGGTGGCACGCACCTGTAATCCCAGCTACTCGGGAGGCTGAGGCAGGAGAATCTCTTGAACCTGAGAGGCATAGGTTGCAGTGAGCCAAGATCGCACCATTGTACTCCAGCCTGGGCAAAGAAAGAGAAGCTCTGTCTCCAAAAAAAAAAAAGAGTTCAGAAGAGTTCAAAACCAGGCTGTCCAACACAGTGGGGCCCCATCTCTACAAAAACAAAATTAATACAGTAGCTGGACATGGTGGAGCATGCCTGTAGTCCCAACTACTCAGGAGGCTGAGGCGGGAGGACTGCTGGAGCCTAGGATGTTGAGGCGGCAGGAGCCTGTGATTGTGCAACTGCAGCACTCTAGCTTGGGCGACAGAGCAAGAGAGAATCTGCGATTACAGGTGTGAGTCACTACGCCCAGCCTGTTTCACTTTCACCCTGCAGAAGATGCTATCTGGAGGCCTGGCGTCATCTTCCCCCATGCATGTTCAGCTAGCCCTTAGTCAAGGACTTTCAGTGGACATTCCCCTTCTCCCCTGCCAGACCTTGGGGCCTCCTTCTGCACATACTCCTCCTCTCTGGCACCATGTCCCACCATTTCTAGCCGTTTCCATGCCCCAAATGCTAACTCCACCTTCGCAGCTCAGCAGGACACTAGGTTCTGCCTGGACTCCATCTCACTTTGCAGTGATTACGAAACTGTCCCCAGGAAGAGGGTAGGGAGAGAGGCAGAGGGTGAGGTCTCACCTTGTAAGTTTCCCTCCACTCGGGGGCCATAGGCTTGGGTTGCCTGTGTTTCAGTGCCTGAAGACCGAAATTCATGGCTTTTGTCCAGTTTAATGGTTGCTTAAGATGAGAGGGCTTGCGGGGTACCAATTACAGCATGGTTGTAAGTGAAGGTCACCCTCCTCACTAAGATGATGTGTCTTTTTTTTTTTTTTTCTTTTTTGACGGAGTCTTGCTCTTGTCACCCAAGCTGGAGTGCAGTGGTGTGATCTCGGCTCACTGCAACCTCCGCCTCATGTGTTCAAGCGATTCTCCTGTCTCAGCCTCTTGAGGGTCTGGGATTACAGGCACACGCCACCATGCCTGGCTAATTTTTTGTATTTTTGTAGAGACGAAGTTTCACCATGTTGTCCAGGCTGGTCTCAAATTCCTGATCTCAGGTGTTCCACCCGCTGCAGCTTCCCAAAGTGCTGGGATTACAGGCGTGAGCCACCGTGCCTGGCAAATGATGTTTCTTGAAAGTCTGTTGTAAACTTTTTTTTTTTTTTTGAGACAAGGTCTCACTCTCCTTCAGGTTGGAGTGTAGTGGCACAATCTCGGCTCACTGCAACCTCTGCTTCCACTTCCCCCATTCAAGTGATTCTCCTGCCTCAGCCTCCTGAGTAGCTGGGACCACAGGTACATGTCACCACGCCTGGATAATTTTTGTATTTTTAGTAGAAATGGGGTTTCACCATGTTGGCCAGGCTGGTCTCAAACTCCTGACCTCAAATCATCTGCCCACTTTGGACTCCCAAAGGGCTGGGATTACAGGTATGAGATATCACGCTCTGCCATCTCTTATAAATATTAAAATAACACAGAAGATCACTGAAGGGAAAGTAGACAAATACAGAAAAGGTTAGCTGGGCACAGTGGCTCACACCTGTAATCCCAGCACTTTGGGAGGCTGATGCAGGTGGATCACGAGGTCAAGAGATAGAGACCATTCTGGCCAACATGGTGAAACCCCATCTCTACTAAAAAATACAAAAACTAGCTGGGCGTGGTGGCACGTGCCTGTAGTCCCAGGTACTTTGGGAGGCTGAGGCAGGAGAACTGCTTGAACCCGGGAGGTGAAGGTTGCAGTGAGCTGAGATCACCCTACTGCAGTCCAGCCTGGCAATAGAGCGAGACTCCATCTCAGAAAAAAAAAAAAAAACTTACAGAAAAGGAAGTTGAGGGAGAAGAAAGGTTGTCCATTGACACTTCACTTCGTAAACTGTTTTTTCCATTTATAGCAGCACTTTCTAGAAGGCTTCAAACCTAAGTGTTGTATTTCACCACAAGGGGCTCTAGTGAGCTGAAGCTGATAAAAGATCCTGAAGTTGGAATGGCCAG
This sequence comes from Trachypithecus francoisi, assembly GCF_009764315.1. Classification (NCBI taxonomy): domain Eukaryota; kingdom Metazoa; phylum Chordata; class Mammalia; order Primates; family Cercopithecidae; genus Trachypithecus; species Trachypithecus francoisi. The sequence continues at coordinate 107,490,328 of NW_022681457.1, read as the reverse complement.
GATCTCAGCAGATACTAATGGAAGAAGTTTTCCTGATCAATGAGCAGTAGGACCAACTGTGTTCAGACCTGCGGACCCATTCGTTCCTCTCCCGGGCACTGGTTTTCCAGGCCTCATTTTGCAGAGTGCAACTGACTCCCTTTTCAGCCTTGAAACCCGCTGACTCTGCCCTCAGGAACCACAGTTGTTTCTCTGCTACTCTGCATTTCCTTGCAGGGCCTGAGCATGGACTCAGCATCGGCATGTTTTGCTTTGGTGGCCTTAATTTTTCTTGTTTTTTTTAGGACAGGGCCCTTGCTCTGCCACCCAGGCTGGAGTGCAGTGGTGTGATCTCGGCTCACTGCAACCTCTGTGTCCTGGGTTCAAGTGATTCTCCTGCTTCTGTCTCCTGAGTAGCTGGGATAACAGGCGCACACCAACACACAGGGCTAATTTTTGTATTTTTAGTAGAGATAGGGTTTCTTTTTCTTTTTTCTTTCTTTCTTTTTTTTTTCTTTTCCGAGATAGATTCTTGCTCTGTCACCCAGGCTGGAGTGCAGTGGCGCGATCTTGGCTCACTGCAAACTCTGCCTCCCGGGTTCACACCATTCTCCTGCCTCAGCCTCCCTAGTAGCTGGGACTACAGGCGCCTGCCACCATGCCTGGCTAATTTTTTGTATTTTTAGTAGAGACGGGGTTTCACCGCGTTAGCCAGGATGGTCTTAATCTCCTGACCTCGTGATCCGCCTGCCTCAGCCTCCCACAGTGCTGTGATTACAAGCATGAGCCACCGCACCTGGCCTTTCTGTTTTTTTTTTTTTTTTTTTTGAGAAAGAGTTTCGCTCCTGTTGCCCAGGCTGGAGCGCAGTGGCATGATCTTGGCTCGCTACAACCTTCATCTCCTGGGTTCAAGCGATTCTCCTGCCTCAGCCTACCAAGTAGCTGGGATTACAGGTGTGCACCACCATGCCCAGCTAATCTTTGTATTTTTAGTAGAGACGGGGTTTCACCATGTTGGCCAGGTTGGTCTCGAACTCTTGACCTCATGTGATCAGCCTGCCTTGGCCTCTCAAAGTGCTGGGATTACAGGCATGAGCCACCATGCCTGGCCTTGTGCTTTTTCTTTTTTTGCGGGGGGGCAATGGAATTTCACTCTTGTTGCCCAGGCTGGAGTGCAATGGCAGGATTTTGGTTCACCGCAACCTCTGCCTCCCAGGTTCAAGCGATTCTCCTGCCTTAGCCTCCCGAGTAGCTGGGATTACAGGCATGAGCCACCGTACCCAGCTAATCTTGTATTTTTAGTAGAGACAGCGTGTCTCCATGTTGGTCAGGCTGGTCTCAAATTCCCGACCTCAGGTGATCTGCCCGCCTCGGCCTCCCAAAGTGCTGGGATTACAGGAGTGAGTCACCATGCCCGGCCTTTTTTAAAAATTTTAAACAAAAATGAAAGTGTCACTATGTTGCCCAGGCTGGTTTTGAACTCCTGGGTTCAATGGACCCTCACAAGGTGCCGGGATTATTACATAACCTTTAGCACAAACTGACTGCGTAAGAGAAATGAAGCTAATAAATTCCATCACTCTGAGCTTCCCCTTGCTGGAGGTAACAATGCCCACCTCCCAAGAAGGAATAAAATAATGTGTGTTAAGTACCTGATTATCTCTAGAAAAAGCACAAGGCCTTGGCCGGACACAGTGGCTTACACCTGTAATCCCAGCACTTTGGGAGGCTGAGGCGGGCAGATCACCTGAGGTCGGGAGTTTGAGACCAGTCTGACCAACATGGAGAAACCCTGTCTCTATTTAAAAAATACAAAATTAGCCGGGCATGGTGGCACATGCCTGTAATCCCAGCTACTCAGGAGGCCGAGGCAGTAGAATCACATGAAACCGGGAGGTGGAGTTTTCGGTGAGCCGAGATCGAACCACTACACTCCAGCCTGGGCAACAAGAGCGAAACTCCGTTGCCAAAAAAAAAAAAAGATTGGGCTTGGTGGATCACTCCTGTAATCCCAGCACTCTGGGAGGCCAAGATGGGTGGATCATGAGGTCAGGAGTTCAGGACCAGCCTTGCCAAGATGCTGAAACCCCACCTCTACTAAAAATACAAAAATTGTAATCCCAGCTACTTGGGAGGCTGAGGCAGGAGAATCGCATGAATCTGGTTGGCAGAGGCTGCAGTGAGCCGAGATCGCACCACTGCACTCCAACCTGGGTGACAGAGCAAGACTCCATCTCAAAGAAAACAAAAAACAAAAATTTATTTAGAAACAGGTTTTGCCATGTTGCCCAGGGTGGTCTTGAACTCCCGAGCTCTAGAGATTCTCTCGCCTTGGCCTCCCAAAGTGTTAAGATTATAGGCATGAACCACCATGCAGCTTGAGACACCATGTCTATAAAAAATTACAAAATTAGCTGGGCATGATGGCATGGGCCTGTAATCCTGTTTAGGAAGCGGAAGTGGGAGGATTGCTTGAGCCCAGGAGTTCAAGGTTATAGTGAGCCATTATTACACTACTGCTGTCCTGTTTGGGCGATAGGGTGAACTCTGTTTCAAAAAAACGCAATAGTAATAATACAATAAATATAGGTAGCTTGTACGAGGACTTACTAGGTACTGGCAAAGTTATCATTACAATACTATGAGATGGGCACTGAGAAAAGAAAAATCCCTCACAGCAGTCTAATCTATGTGAGGAATGTAAAATTTAGCAGGCCCAGAGAGGCACCAGTTTGGGACTTCAGTCCCACTCCTACCCCCCTAGCCCTGGGGGCAATTGTTTAGAGGCGTTTCTTTCCTAACTTCCTCACCCATTATCTTCCTGTTCCTGGAATTTGTGGTAACTACGAACAATGTATAGCTGATCAATAGTTTATGTAACTTTCATGCAAATTATTGGTAAAAACTTAGGAATTCGGCCCGGCGCGGTGGCTCAAGCCTGTAATCCCAGCACTTTGGGAGGCCGGGACGGGCGGATCACAAGGTCAGGAGATCCAGACCACCCTGGCTAACCCGGTGAAACCCCGTCTCTACTAAAAAATACAAAAAAAACTAGCCTGGCAAGGTGGCGGGCGCCTGTAGTCCCAGCTACTCGGGAGGCTGAGGCAGGAGAATGGCGTAAACCCGGAGGGCGGAGCTTGCAGTGAGCTGAGATCCGGCCACTGCACTCCGGCCTGGGCGACAGAGCGAGACTCCGTCTCAAAAAAAAAAAAAAAAAAAAAAAACCCTTAGGAATTCATTCTTCTTTTTCCTCAAAAACTCACTTCATTCCATTAATTAATTAATTAATATATATATCTTTTTTTTTTTTTTTTGAGACGGAGTCTTGCTCTGTCGCCCAGGCTAAAGTGCATAGAGTGCAGTGGCGTGATCTCGGCTCACTGAGAACTCCGCCTCCCGGGTTCAAGGGATTCTCCTACCTCAGCCTCCCAAGTGACTGGGATTACAGGCATCTGCCACTGCGCCCGGCTAATTTTTGTATTTTTTAGTAGAGATGGAGTATCGCCATCTTGGCCAGGCTGGTCTTGGACTCCTGACCTCATAATCCACCCGCCTCGGCCTCCCAAAGTGTTGGGATTACAAGCGTGAGCCACCGTGCCCGGTCTATTTATTTATTTATGTATTTATTTATTTATTTATTTTTGAGATGGAGTGTTGCTGTGTCACCAGGCTGGAGTGCAGCGGCACAATCTCGCCTCACTGCAACCTCCGCCTCCCTGGTTCAAGCAATTCTCCTGCCTCAGCCTCCCGAGTAGCTGGCACTACAGGCACAAGCCACCATGCCCAGCTAATCTAATTTTTGTATTCTTTAGTAGAGACAGGGTTTCTTTTCTTTTTTTTTTGAGACGGAGTTTTGTTCTTGTTGCCCAGGCTGTAGTGCAATGGTGTGATCTCAGCTCACTGCAACCTTCACCTCCCAGGTTCAAGCGATTCTCCTGCCTCAGTTTTTCCAAGTAGCTGGGATTATAGGCATGTGCCACCAAGCCCAGCTAATTTTGTATTTTTAGTACAGATGGGGTTTCTCCGTGTGGCTCAGGCTGGTCTTGAACTCCCGACCTCAGGTGATCCTCCCACATTGGCCTCCCAAAGTGCTGGGATTATAGGTGTGAGCCACTGTGTCCAGCCTAGAGACAGGGTTTCACTATGTTGGCCAGGATGGTCTCAATCTCTTGACCTTGTGATCCACCCGCTCTGGCCTCCCAAAGTGCTGGGATTACAGGCGTGAGCCACTGTGCCCGGCCTATTTATTTTTTGGGGGGGGACCAAGTCTCATTCTGCTGCCTGGGCTGGAGTGCAGTGGCGCAGTCTCGGTTCACTGCAACCTCCGCCTCCCGGGTTCAATCGATTCTCCTGCCTCAGCTCCCAGGTAGCTGGGACTATAGGCATGAGCCACCATGCCGGGCTAATTTCTGTATTTTTTAGCAATACATGCAAATTTACCAATAATTTGCATGAAAGTAGAGAGGGGTTTCACCATATTGGCTAGGCTGGTCTTGAACTCCTGACTTTGTGATCCGCTTGCCTCGGCCTCCCAAAGTGCTGGGATTACAGGAGTGAGCTGCTGCACACGGTCAGAAACTCACTTTAACTGCTGTGAGTCAGACTGTGTATTCAGAGCAGCCTGAATCTGTGCTCCTGGGTGGCCATCCTGAAGCTCTGAGCTGGAATAAACTCTGTACTTAATCATAGTTTCTGAATTTTGTTATATATGGTTGACAGCACTTTTCTTTTCTTTTCCTTTTTTTTTAATTTTTTTTGAGATGGAGTCTTGATCTGTTGCCCAGCCTAGAGTGCAATGACACTATCTTGTCTCACTGCAACCTCCACCTCCCGGGTTCAGGCAGGTGGATCACTTGAGGCCAGGAATTCGAGAGCAGCCTGGCCAATATGGCAAAACCCTGTCTCTACTAAAAATACAAAAATTAGCTGGGCATGGTGGCAGGCACCTGTTATCCCAGCTACTTGGGAGGTAGAGGCAGGAGAATCACTTGAACCCAGGAGGCAGAGGTTGCAGTGAGTCAAGACCGTACTTCTGCACTCCAGCCTGGGCGACAGAGCAAGACTCCGTCTCAAAACAAAACAAAACAAAACAAAAAAACACCATAGCTGGGCGTGGTGGCACATGCCTGTAGTCTCAGCTACCAGGGAAGCTGAGGCAGGAGAATTGCTTGAACCTGGGAGGCAGAGGTTGCAGTGAGCCGAGATAGCGCCACTGCACCCCAGCCTGAGCAATGGAGCAAGACTAAGTCTCAAAAAAAAGGAAAGGGCCGGGCGCGGTGGCTCAAGCCTGTAATCCCAGCACTTTGGGAGGCCGAGACGGGCGGATCACGAGGTCAGGAGATCGAGACCATCCTGGCGAACACGGTGAAACCCCGTCTCTACTAAAAAAATACAAAAAACTAGCCGGGCGAGGTGGCGGGCGCCTGTAGTCCCAGCTACTCGGGAGGCTGAGGCAGGAGAATGGCGTAAACCCGGGAGGCGGAGCTTGCAGTGAGCTGAGATCCGGCCACTGCACTCCAGGCTGGGCGATAGAGCGAGACTCCGTCTCAAAAAAAAAAAAAAAAAAAAAGATCCCGTCCTCCCAGGGCTTCCATTCTAATGTGGGGAAGCAGTCATTGAACAAAAGAGAGAGTGAACTGTGGGGTCTGTGAGGGAAGACCTCCGTTGCAGGGAAAGGTTACAACTGCAGGTGTGGATGTGGGCAGAGAAGATTTCACCGGGAAAGAAGCATTCAGGAGGCCAGCAGGTGCAAAGGCCCTGAGACAGAAGTGTGCCCATTGTGTTGAGGCTACACAGGCAAGGGAGCTGGTGTGACTGGAGTAGAGTGAGAAGTGATGGGGAGGAGATGAAGAGGGAGAGGTAAGGGGTGCAGGGTGCAGGACCTTTTACCTGTGGAATGCACTGAATGGAGGGGACATCACTTGTCTTATTTATGTATGTATGTATGTATTTATTTATTTATTGAGACAGTCTTGCTGTGTTGCCCAGACTGGAGTTCGGTGGTGCAAACTTGGCTCACTGCAACCTCCGCCTCCTGGGTTCAAGCGATTCTCCTGCCTTAGCCTCCCAAGTAGCTGGGACTACAGGTGCCTGCCACCATGCCCGGTTAATTTCTTTCTTTTTTTCTTTTTTTTTTTTTGAGACAGAGTCTCACTCCATCGCCAGGCTGGAGTATACTGGCGCAATCTCGGCTCACTGCAATCTCTGCCTCCTGGGTTCAAGTGATTCTCCTGCCTTAGCCTCCCGAGTAGCTGGGACTATAGGCGCCTGCCACCACGCTCGGCTAATTTTTTGTAATTTTAGTAGAAATGTGGTTTCACCATGTTGGCCAGGATGGTCTCAATCTCTTGATCTCGTGATCTGCCCGCGTAGGCCTCCCAAAGTAGTGGAATTACAGGCGTGAGCCACCATGCGTGGCCAACTTGTCTTATTTTTTAGTGAAATACTGTGCTTGCCATGTTGAAAAGGAACGATGGTATGCTGTGCTTGTCCCCTGTTGGTAGCACGGAGGTGGGTTGGCAACCACTGTGAAAATCCAAAGGAGAGGTGAACACGGTTTGCTCAGATGTTGGCAGGAAGGCAAAGTGGTCAAACATGGTTGCATTTGAGATCTATTTTGAAGGAAGAGCCATTAGGATTCACTGGTTGTTGGGTGTGGATGACTGTACGGTTTTTACCCTAAGCTGCTGGAAGCCTGGAGTCATGGCCATCAATGAAGACGAGAAGATGGATGGACCAATGGTGTAGGGAGCAGGTTGGAGTGTGCACTTGGGAGCTCAGTCCAGGACACATGGACACAAGATGTTGTCAACATCCCAGTGGAGGTGCTGCATAAGCAATTGGCTCTCTGAATCTGGAGAGGTCTGGCCTAGAGATAGAAATACGGGAGTCTGGCCAGGCGTGGTGGCTCATGCCTGTAATCTCAGCACTTTGGGAGGCCACGGCGGGCAGATCACAAGGTCAAGAGATTGAGACCATCCTGGCCAACATGGTGAAACCCCATCTCTACTTAAAGTACAAAAATTAGCCAGGCGTGGTGGTGCATGCCTGTAATCCAGCTACTTGAGAGGCTGAGACAGGAGAATCGCTTGAACCGGGGAGGCAGAGGTTGCAGTGAGCCAAGATCGCACCACTGCACTCCATCCAGCCTAGCAATGAAGCGAGACTCTGTCTCAAAAAAAAAGAAAGAAAAAAAAGAAATATAGGAGTCTGTCCACCTCAGAGAGATAGATCACATAAAGCCTTGAAGTGCATGGGATCCTCAGAGGAGCAGAATCCCTGGCACTGGAAGGTCCCCTGCAGCTCCTCCAATCCAAGACTCACATTTCACAGGGGGGGAAAACAGTATTAATAGAAGCCCAGAAAGGGGAGGTTATTTATTGCTATAGATCAAGAGTCCCTAACCCCTGGGTTACAGAGCATTACCTGTCTGTGGCCTGTTAGGAACCCGGCCGCACAGCAGGAGGTGAGCAGTGGGCTCTAGGGAAGCTGAACTCCTCCTCCTATCAGATAAACGGCAGCATTAGATTCTTACAGAAGCGTGAACCCTATTGTGAACTGCACATGTGACGGGTCTAGGTTGCTCACTCCTTATGAGAATCTAATGATAAATTTCATGCACTTGAATCATCCAGAAGCCATTCTTTCCTCCTCTCCCCATTCAGTCTGTGGAAAAATTATCCTCCACGAAACCAGTTCCTGGTGCCAAAAACGTTGGGCACCGTCACTACATGTTTAATCCCTGCAAAATTCGTGTGTTGAAACGTACTCCGCATGTGACGGTGTTAGAAGGTGGGGCTTTGGGGGGTGATTATGTCCTAAGGGCACAGCCCTCATGAATGAGATTAGTGACCTGATAAAAGAGAACTTCGCTGCTCCCAAGAGCTTGCTGACCCCTCTGCCATGTGAGGACACACAGCGAAGTGCCCTCTGTCAACCAGAAAAGGGGCCCTTGGCAGACACTGAGCCTACCAATGCCTTGATTTTGGACTTTTCAGTTGCTGGAACTGTAAGAAATACATTACTGTTGTCTATGGTATTTTGTTATAGCAGAGTTGATTGTAATTGAGCTGATTAAGATGCTGGTCCTAGGTCACATATCCCAGTGACGACAAAGTTAGGAATAAGACCTTGTTGGCAAGACCAGCACCCATTCTCACACCCAGTTTGTTATTGCTTTTCCTTTTGTTTTCTTTTTGAGACAAGGTCTATCTCTTTCGCCCAGACTGGAGTGTAGTGGCGAGATCTCGGCTCACTGCAACCTCTGCCTTCCAGGCTCAAGCTATTCCCCGACCACAACCTCCTGAGTAGCTGGGACTATAGGCATGCACCACCACACTAGGCTGATTTTTGCTTTTTTTTTGAAACGAAACCTCACACTGTCGCCCAGGCTGGAGTGCAGTGGTGCAGTCTTGACTCACTACAACCTCCACCTCCTGGGTTCAAGTGATTCTCCTGCCTCAGCTTCCCAAGTAGCTGGGATTACAGGTGCAAGCTGCCATGCCTGGCTAATTTTTTTTTTTTTTTTTGTATTTTTAGTAGAGATGGGGTTTCACTGTGTTGCCCAGGTGGGTCTCAAACTCCTAAGCTCAGGCAATTCGCCCATCTTGGGCTCCTTGGTCTCCCAAAGTGCTGGGATTATAGGCGTGAACCACCCCGCCAGACCTTTCTTTCTTTTTTTTTTGGAGATGGAGTTTCACTCTTGTTGCCCAGGCTGGAGTGCAGTGGCATGATCTCGGCTTGCTGCGACCTCCACCTCCCAGGTTCAAGCAATTCTCCTGCCTCAGCCTCCCAAATAGCTGGGATTACAGGCACATGCCAGCACGCTTGGCTAACTTTTGTATTTTTAGTAGAGACGGGGTTTCACCATGTTGGCCAGACTGGTCTTGAACTCCTTACCTCAGATAATCCACCTGCCTTGGCCTTCCAAAGTGCTCGCATTACAGGCGTGAGCCACCATGCCTAGCCTAGGCTAGGGGTTTTTCAAATATAGTTTGGTGGGCAGAGAGCCAGGGTAGGGGGCGTACTGATTGGTTGGGTTGAAGATGAACTCACAGGGAATGGAAGCTGTTCTCTTGTGCTGAGTCAGTTCCTGGGTGGGGACCACGGACTAGTTGAGGGTCCAGGTGGGGCCAGCTGGTAGTCAGAAATGTAAAAACTTGAAAAGACATCTGAAAAGATCAATGGGGCTGGGTGCGGTGGTTCATACCTATGATCCCAGCACTTTGGGAGGCTGAGGTGGGTGGATCACCTGAGGTCGGGAGTTTGAGACCAGCCTGACCAACATGGAGAAACTCCATCTCAACTAAAAATACAAAACTAGGCCGGACGCAGTGGCTCATACCTGTAATCCTAGGACTTTGGGAGGCCGAGGCGGGCAGATCACTTGCGGTCAGGAGTTGGAAACCAGCCTGGCCAACACGATGAAACCCCGTCTCTACTAAAATATACAAAAATTAGCTGGGTGTGGTGGCAGGCGACTTAATCCCAGTTACTTGGGAGGCAGAGGCAGGAGAATCATTTGAACCTGGAAGGCGGAGATTGCAGTGAGCCGAGATTGCGCCATTGCACTCAAACCTGGGGGATAAGAGCGATACTTCTCTCAAATAAATAAATAAATAAATACATAAATAAAATAAAAATACAAAATTAGCTGGGTGTGGTGGCGCAAGCCTGTAGTCCCAGCTACTCAGGAGGCTGAGGCAGGAGAATCGCTTGAACCCGGCAGGCGGAGGTTGCAGTGAGCCGAGATCGCGCTATTGCCCTCCAGCCTGGGAGACAGGAGTGAAACTCTGTCTCAAAAAACAAAAAACAAGGCCGGGCGCGGTGGCTTAAGCCTGTAATTCCAGCACTTTGGGAGGCCGAGACAGGCGGATCACGAGGTCAGGATATCGAGACCATCCTGGCTAACATGGTGAAACTCCGTCTCTACTAAAAAAAAATACAAAAAGCTAGCCAGGCGAGGTGGCTGGCACCTGTAGTCCCAGCTACTCGGGAGGCTGAGGCAGGAGAATGGCATGAACCCGGGAGGCGGAGCTTGCAATGAGCTGAGATCCGGCCACTGCACTCCAGCCTGGGCGATAGAGCGAGACTTCGTCTCAAAAAACAAAACAAAACAAAACAAAAAGATCAATGCTAAGTTCTACTATAGTGATGTTCTCTGTAAGAGTAATTGGGGAAATTGCAAACCTTAGGACCTCTGAAATAATGGCTGAGAATTATTTAGAATTCTGGCCCGTCTCACCCTCCTAACTTGATGGCTTTTTTTTTTTTTTGAAACAGAATCTTGCTCTGTCGCCCAGGCTAGAGTGCAGTGGTGTGATCTTGGCTCACTGCAACCTCTGCCTCCTAGGTTCAAGCAATTCTCCTGCCTCAGCCTCCTGAGTAGCTGGGATTACAGGTGCCCGCCACCATGCCTGTCTAATTTTTGTATTTTTTAGTAGAGACAGGGTTTCACCATGTTGCCCAGGCTGCTCTCGAACTCCTGACCTCAGGTGATCTACCTGCCTCAGCCTCCCTAAGTGCTGGGATTACAGGTATGGGCCACTGTGCCTGGCCAGGAGGTTGTTTAGCCGCATCCCGGGCTTCATACTAGATGCCGAAGCACCCACCTCTTCCAGTTACAAAAATAAAAAATATTTCCTGGATATTGACAGATGTTCCCTGGAGGCCAAATCACCATCCTTTTCCCAGTTAAGAATCACTTTGTTACTGGAAATAATTGTTTTCAGCTGTGATGGTCAGAGCTGGGGTGCTGGCATGGGGCCTGTATAGGGGAAGGTGGCCAGAACCAGATGTGTAGCTTTGATCGTAACACTCAAGCCGACTTTATAGCCATGTGTGTTTTATATCTCCATGGGGCCTCAGAGACCAACTTCTTCACCCTACCGCATTTATAAACTGTCCTGGGGATGGTGGAGGATTCCGAGGAGAGAATTTCCAGGCTCACTTGGGTACGGTGAAAAGTGATGGCAATGAGTGATGTCTTTGTTAACGAAGAAAGGTCTCATTCTATGGAGGGAAAGAGAAGTGTGAACTGGGATTGGATCCTGTCCCAGCTGTACATGACTGTGTGACCTCAGGCAAGTGGCTTGGTTTCTCTGGGTTAGGAGGATCAAAGGTACTCAAAGATGAGAAGGTGCCCAGTAGACTGTATGGCCTGCAATTGACCTGCCCAGTAAATGCAAATTCGTCATTGCTACCCTGGACCATGATTCCAGGCACAATTGCAGCGAAAGTTTCCTGATAGCCTCATGATGTTGAGCTTTCTGGAAAAACAAAACTAAATGTGAAGATCATCTGTCCACCCAGTGGTCAGGTGGTGTCTGTTTCCAGAAAGTACAAAAATCAGAGGGTTAGAAGGGAGCCTGAGAGGTCATTTAATGGCTTTTTGCTTTGTGCTGAACTGGCTCAAATGTTCTTAGAAAATCTGATGTTTCTTCTGGGGTTGATTTAAAGAAATACACAAACATACAGACACACACACACACACACATACACACACATTGGCTTTTGCAGAAAGGAGGTTTAACTGCTAAATTCTGTGGGTGTTTTTTTTTTTATTTGAGATAGAATCTCGCACAGTCGCCCAGGCTGGAGTGCAGTGGCGCGATCTCTGCTCACTGCAACGTGCAACCTCTGCCTGCCGGGTTCAAGCGATTCACAGCCTCCCAAGTAGCTGGGATTACAGACTCCCCCACCATGCCCAGCTAATTTTTTGTATTTTTGGTAGAAATGGGATTTCACTATGTTGGCCAGGCTGGTCTTGAACTCCTGATCTCGTTATCTGCCCACTTTGGCCTCCAATGTGCTGGGATTACAGGCGTGAGCCACCGCATCCAGCTGTTTTGTTTTGAGACAGGATCTTGCTCTGTCACCAGGCTGGAGTGCAGTGGCGCGATCTCTGCTCACTGCAACCTTCATCTCCTGGGTTTAAGTTGTTTTCCTGCCTCAGCTTTCTGAGTAGCTGAGATTACAGGAGCGCACCACCATGCCTGGCTAAATTTTGCAGAGACAGGGTTTTGCCATGTTGGCCAGTCTTGAACTCCTGGCCTTGAACTCCTGGCCTCAAGTGAGCCGCCCACCTTGGTTTCCCTAAGTGCTGGGATTACAGGCATGCACCACTTTGCCCGGCCTAAATTGTGTGTTCTTGATTTCCAGTGCTGAAAGCACCTTTGTAAAACTATGCAGTAAGAGAAATCTGACATGGCTGACTCCATCTTGCTTCTAGCCTCAGAGGTTGCCTGCCTTGGCTCATTTCTGGCCATGGGCCAAGCTAACTTTGGGAGAAATTTACCTTTTAGTTTAAATGATAATAGCCCTTCCCCCAAAACTATTCATGTAAAACTAATGAAAAGTCACCAAATTAGGAGAGTGAGAGGGGCCTGAATTAATAATAATTCCCAGCCATTATTCCAGAGGTTCTAAGATTTGCAACTTCCCTAATTATCTTGCAGAGAACATCAGTTTGGTAGAACCTATGATTGGTTTTTTGGATGTCTTTTCAAGTTTTTGCATTTCTTTTTTTTTTTTTTTTTTTTCTGTTTTCTTTTTTTCGAGACAGAGTTTCGCTCTGTCACCCAAGCTGGAGTGCAATCTTGGCTCATTGCAACCTCTACTTCCTGAGTTCAAGTGATTATCCTGCCTCAGCCTCCTGAGTACCTGGGGTTACAGGCATCCACCACCACGCCCACCATATATATATATATATAAAATTTTTTATTTATTTTTTTTTAGACAGAGTTTTTCTTTGTTGCCCAGGCTAAGTGCATTGGCAAGATCTCAGCTCACTGCAACCTCCGCCTCCCGGATTCAAGCAATTCTCGTGCCTCAGCCTCCCTAGTAGCTGGATTACAGGCACCCACCAGCATGCCCAGCTGATTTTTTGTTCTTTTTACTAGAGACAGGGTTTCACCATGTTGCCCAGGCTGGTCTCGAACTTCTGAGCTCAGGCAATCCACCCCTCTTGGCCTCCCAGAGTGCTAGGATTACAGGCATGAGCCACTGTGCCCAGCCTTTTTTTTTTGAGGTGGAATCTCTCTCTGTTGCCCAGGCTGGAGTGCCGTGGCGTAGTCTCGGCTCACTGCAACCTCTGCCTCCTGAGTTCAAGTGATTCTCGCACCTCAGCCTCCTAAGTAGCTGGGATTACAGGTGCCCGCCACCACGCCCAGCTAATTTTTTTTTTTTGGTATTTTTAGTAGAGACAGGGTTTCACCGTGTTGGCCAGGCTGGTCTAGAACTCCTGACCTCAAGCGATCCACCTGCCTCAGCCTCCCAAAGCTGGGATTACAGGTGTGACCCACCGCACCCTGCCTTTTTTTTTTTTTTTTTTTTAATGAGAAGGAGTTTTGCTGTCATTGCTCCCAGGCTAGAGTGCAATGGCGATCTCAGCTGATGGCAACCTCCACCTCCCGGGTTCAAGCGATTCTCCTGCCTCAGCCTCCTGAGTAGCTGCTGGTGGCATGCACCACCATGCCCAGTTAATTTCGTATTTTTCTTTAGTAGAGAGGGGGTTTCTCCATGTTGGTCAGGCTGGTCTTGAACTCCCAACCTCAGGTGATATGCCCACCTATGCCTACTAAAGTGTTGGGATTACAGGCGTGAGCCACCGTCCCTGGCCTCCTTTTTTTGGGGGGACAGAGTTTTGATCTTGTCACCCAGGCTGGGGTGCAATGGTGCGATCTTGGCTCATTGCAACCTCCGCCTCCTGGGTTCAAGTGATTTTCCTGCCTCAGCCTCGCGAGTAGCTGGGACTACAGGCATCCACCATTATACCTGGCTAATTTTTAGTAAAGACGAGATTTCACCACGTTGGCCAGGCTGGTCTCGAACTCCTGACGTCAGGTGATCTGCCCGCCTCGGACTCCCAAAGTACTGGGATTACAGACGTGAGCCACTGCACCCAGCAATAAAGACAGTTTTAAAAATTTTTGGTGAAATACAATTGTCTTCAAAGTGTAAACATGTGGTCTAAATTATGTTCAAATGTTAGGTTTGCTAAATGCTTAAGATCATAAGCTACTTTGGCTTTTGAAAATTGTTTTACTTGCCTGCTTTCCAGCTAGGTAAGGCCTGGGACATGTGGAGTTGGCAATGTCCTAGCTATGCTGAAAACAGTCAAATCTTACCAGAACGTAACTTACCAGGTTTTACATTACAGTTAACATTGCCAAAGAGTCACCATTGTAACATGCAATCAAGAGTACTGGAAATATGTCTGGGCATGGTGGCTCATGCCTCTAATCCCAGCACTTTGGGATGCTGAGGCGGGTGGATCGCCTGAGATCAGGAGTTCGAAACCAGCCTGGCCAACATGGTGAAACCCCATCTCTGCTAAAAATACAAGGATTAGCTGGGTGTGGTGGTGCACACCTATAATCCCAGCTGCTGGGGAGGCTGAGGCAGGAGAATTGCTTGCACACGGGAGGTGGAGGTTTCTGTGAGCTGCTATCACACCACTGCACTCCAGTCTGGGTGACAGAGTGAGACTACTGGAAATAGATTTACATGCAAGGTGTATAAGAACAGTAAATGTGTTTTTTTGTAAAAGGTTATAAGAAGGGATGGAAATGTAAACTCTTGCCTAGGGTTAAATGATTATTTTGAGTTAGATAGAAAAAGCTGAAGGTTCAAAGAAGTGGTGGAAGAACTGTCGAAATTAATTCGCAGAAGAGGTTCTCTGTGTGAACATATTGACTAAAGTCAAAAGGGTTATACAAAGTTTTTGCTTCTTTAAAATTTCTGAGTCATCATTTTGGCAAAATAAAGAACTTACGGTAATCTGGAATTCCAAAATCAAACTTCAGTTTCAGAATTGTCTTTCGTAACGCCTGGCATTTTGGGTGGGTCAGAGGGCCGCTGCAAACATCCAGAAAGGAGGTAAACAGGATTATTCAACATGAGATTGCCAAAATCATGCTCAATCTTCTTTTTTTCCCAATCTTCCCCAATTTAAATCTTTTAATTTAAAAGTAAACTTTACTGTCAAAAATGCAAACTTGGGGAGGGCAGAAAGATCTCACACAAGGCTGCCACTTCACACCTGGAGGGTTGCATGGCGGCTGGGCAGAGGCGGTCTTCATGTCCCAGACAGTGCAGCGGCCAGGCAGTCAGTCTTCTTTAGGTTCTATTTTTGTGAATAATACTAATATATGTTCCAAAATGGTATGGGATTTCTAAAATTCCAATGTCTAAGTATATGCTATCAATTATAATTATGGCTATTATGCTAAGTTATTGTAAACCATAGAAATAACCAAATTTTCTAGGTGCTGTGGCTCACGCCTGTAATCCCAGCACTTTGGGAGGCTGAGGTGGGCAGATCACCTGAGGTCAGGAGTTTGGGAGTAGCCTGACCAACATGGTGAAACCCCATCTCTACTAAAAATACAAAATTAGCTGGGCATGGTGGTAGATGCCTGTAATCCCAGTTACTCGGGAGGTTGAGGCAGGAGAATTGCTTAAACCCAGGAGGCAGAGGATGCGGTGAGCCGAGATTGTGCCATTACATTCCAGCCTGGGCAAGAAGAGCGAAACTCTGTCTCAAAAAAAAAAAGAACCAAATTTTCTTGTCAGTGTTATGTACCTAATTTGGAAAAACAACTGGTATCCAAGAGGATGTAAGTCTAATGTTAATTAAGCATGAACTCATGGAGAACCAGGATGGCCACCTTGTCCTTCCTGAGGAAGGAATTTCACTCCTTAAAGCTTTTTTTTCCCAGTGGTGTGATCTCGGCTCACTGCAACCTCCACCTCCCAGGTTCAAGCGATTCTTCTGCCTCAGCCTCCTGAGTAGCTGGAATTACAGGTGTGTACCACTACGCCTGGCTAACTTTAGTATTTTTTAGTAGAGGCCGGGGTGGGGGGGGGGTCTCACAATGTTGACCAGGCTGGTCTCGAACTCCCGACCTTAGGTGATCTGCCCGCCTCAGCCTCCCAAAGTGCTGGGGTTACAGGCATGAGCCACTGTACCCTGTCCTTAAAACTTTTATTTATTTTTATTATTATTATTATTTTTGAGACAGAGTCTCACTCTGTCACCCAGGCTGGAGTGCAGTGGTGCAATCTCGGCTCACTGCAACCTCCACCCGGCACCCCCCACCCCACCCGGGGGTCAAGCGATTCTCCTGCCTCAGCCTCCTGAGTAGCTGGGATTACAGGCAGCTGCCGCTGCACCCGGCTAGTTTTTGTAATTTTTAGTAGAGATGGGGTTTCACCATCTTGTCCAGGCTGGTCTTAAACTCCTAGCCTTGTGATCCACCCACCTCGGACTTCCAAAGTATTGGGATTACAGTTGTGAGCCACCGCACTCAGCTGTGCGTGCATCTTTCGTTGCAGATCAGCCACTCACATAATAAGAGCTTGTGTCTGGTTTTCCACAATGTCAGCACTTTCTCCACAGGAGATAAGACTCTCACTCAGGGCAATCTTAGCAGATTTGAGGCTCAGTATCTGCTTCTGAAGCCAGGAGACAGAATCCCTGAGTTCGTCATTTTCTTTCATTACTTTTTCCACTGAACTTAGTAGCAACCAACCAGCTTCATTATCTTCCTTGGTTCTCCACGTATGGTCAAAGGTATTACGTACTGAGTCACTAAACTCCTTGCCACTCAATGAGGAGTGAATCAGGAGTGTCAAACACATTTATTTTTGCATAACTCTCTAAACAGTTCATGTGAAGGACTATCAGAATTCTCCATACTATTAGTAGAGTCCTTAGGCCAGGCGCAGTGGCTCACGCCTGTAATCCCAGCACTTTGGGAGGCCGAGGTGGGCGGATCATGAGGTCAGGAGTTTGAGACCAGCCTGGCCAACATGGTGAAATCCCATCTGTACTAAAAATACAAAAATTAGCCGGGCATGGTGGTGCACGCCTGTAGTCCCAGCTACTTGGGAGGCTGAGGCAGGAGAATTGCTTGAACCCAGGAGGCAGAGGTTGCAGTGAGCTAAGATCAGGCCACTGCACTCCAGCCTGGGCAACAGAGCGAGACACTGTCTCAGAAAAAAAAAAAAAAAAAAAAAAAGAAGTAGAGTCCTTTGCATTTTTGAGTCTAATCATATTAAGCAGCCAACTCCAGAAACCCCAAAACCAAAGAAAGAAAGAACTTCATCCTTAATATTCTGTTCCTCTAGAACCACTCCTGGTACCAAAATCATCTGTATTAGGGTTTTCTAGAGAGGCAGAACTAATAGGAGATTATATATATATATATATATATATATGTGTGTGTATGTGTGTGTATATATATATAATTAAGTATTAACTTACATGATCACAAGTACCACAATAGGCTGCAGGCCAAGGAGCAAGGAGGGCCAGTCCAAGTTCCAAAACTGAAGAACTTGGAGTCTGATGTTCGAAGGCAGGAAGCATCCAGCACGGGAGAAAGATGTAGGCGGGAGGCTAGGCCAGTCTAACCTTTTCACGTTTTTCTGCCTGCTTTATATTTGCTGGCAGCTGATTAGATGGTGCCTACCAGATTCAGGGTGGGTCTGCCTTCCCCAGCCCCCTGACTCCAATGTGAATCTCCTTTGGCAACACCCTCACAGACGCACCCAGGATCGATACTTTCTATCCTTCAATCCAATCAAGCTGACACTCAGTATTAACCATCTCACCCTCCCTCTCCCTCCTCCTCCTTTCCTTTAGTTTCATGGATCTGTCCATCCATCCATCCATTCATCAAATTATACTCACTAGGTGAAATCCTGACCCTGGTTAAATGCAACCTTAGCTACTCTCACTTAGTCTCTAGGCTTTAATTACCGTCTGTATGCAGGTGAGACTTTCGTATGCAGATGAATCTTTAAATCAATTGTATTCCCGGGACACAATTCACATTTCTATGAAAAATGATTCGCATTGCTATCAGTTTTCTTTTTTTCTTTTTCTTTTCTTTTCTTTTCTTTTTTTTTTGAGACAGAGTCTTGCTCTGTCGCCAGGCTGGAGTGCAGGGGCACAATCTTGGCTCACTGCAACCTCTGCCTCTGGGTTCGTACGATTCTCCTGCCTCAGCCTCCTGAATAGCTGAGACTATAGGCGCGCACCACCATGCCTGGCTAATTTTTTTTGTATTTTTAGTAGAGACAGGGTTTTACCATGTTGGCCACGATGATCTTGATCTCTTGACCTCGTGATCCGCCTGCCTTGGCCTCCCATACGGTTTTCTATTATTTACCTAGTTTTAAGTTTCCTTAAAGACATTGAGGCCGGGCATGGTGGCTCACACCTGTAATCCCAGCACTTCGGGAGACTAGGTGGATGAATCACGAGGTCAGGAGTTTGAGACCCAGCCTGGCCAGCAGAGTGAAACCCTATCTCTTTTTTGCTTTTTTTTTTGAGACGGAGTCTCGCACAGTCGCCCAGGCTGGAGTGCAGTGGCCAGATCTCAGCTCACTGCAAGCTCCGCCCCCCCGGGTTTACGCCATTCTCCTGCCTCAGCCTCCCAAGTAGCTGGGACTATAGGCGCCTGCCACCTCACCCGGCTAGGTTTTTTTTTGTATTTTTTAGTAGAGATGGGGTTTCACCGTGTTAGCCAGGATGGTCTCGATCTCCTGACCTCGTGATCTGCCCGTCTCGGCCTCCCAAAGTGCTGGGATTACAGGCTTGAGCCACTATGCCCGGCGTGAAACCCCATCTCTACTAAAAATACAAAAAATTAGCCAGGATTGGTGGTGCGTGCCTGTAATCCCAGCTACTTGGGAGGCTGAGGCAGGAGAATCACTTGAACCCAAGAGACAGAGGTAACAGTGAGCCGAGATTGTGCCACTCCAGCCTGGGCAATAGAGCGAGACTGTCTCAAAAAAAAAAAAAAAAAAAAAAAAGACAATGAAAGGTGGATTGGGTGAGTTAGGCAGCACACCCACACATAAAGTCATACTTTTTCCTATTAGCTCCCTTCCCTAACTCTTTTCCTTCCCCTCTGCCCACTCTGTTCCAGCCACACCTGCCCTCTTGCTGTTCCTCAGGCTGTCTACCTTCTGTGTTCACAGCCTTTGCCCTCTCTGTTCCTTTTGCCTGGAAGGCATTTTCCCCTGAAATTCCTTGGCTCATCAGAGCCCTCATTTACATTTCATTTCTGTGGGTTTTTTCTTTTTTTTTTGAGATGGGGTTTTGCTCTGTCACCCAGGCTGGTGTGCAGTGGCACCATCACAGCTTACTGCAGCCTTGACGTTCAGGGCTTAAGGGATTCTCTCACCTCTGCTTTTCAAGTAGCTGGGACCACAGGTGTGTGCCACAATGCCTGGCTAATTTTTTAAACTTTTTTGTAGAGACGGGGTCTTGTTATGTTGCTTACTCTGGTCTCAAACTCCTTGGCTCAAGCGATCCTCCCTTCTTGGCCTCCCAAAGTGACAGGCATGAGCCACCATGTCTGGCTCTTGGCTTTTCTTGACATCACGGGCAGTGTGGCCTGTGACAACTACCCTGGCCAATGAAGCCTAAATTGTCTTGGTCCTAGAGACTTGAACTAAATCAGGCTACCTTTCTTTCATTCAATGCAGATCCCCTCCTCCAGAAAGCCCTCTCAGACTGCCCAGGCTAGGTCAGGTGTTTCTCCCCAGCCCTCTGCTGATAATCCCTTCAAAATGGTTCATTTCCTCTGAGGGGATAAGAGAGCGACGATGACTCATCCATTTTAGCATCCCCAGTGCCAGGTAAGGCCCAGAGGAGGTGTTCAGGAACCTGCTCTGGGCCAGAAGCAAAGGGAGGAAAGGAAGACTCCTCTTGCTGGTCTTTTCCCTGCTACCAGCAGAGGGCGCCTCCGTACCACGATTCTGCCCAGGTGGGTCCAGCCTCCGGTGAGGCCGCAGCCAATCTCCTTGTCCTCAGGAGGCTTCAGGACAGAGGGGAGACTTCCTTTGTTCTTTGAGAACCAGGTCCCGAGTGGTTAAGTGCCCAGGCCTTGGGTGCAGATACTGCTAGCTGTGTGATCTTGGAATTTGTGACTTTCTTATCTGACCCTTGATTTCTTGATTTTCTCATCTATAAATTGGCTGTATTACCTTGGGGAGTTTGTGAGTCTCTAATAAAATCATCAATGCATTGCTGAGCTTAGAGGCACCACTTGCTAGCTGGATAACCACGGACTAGTGATTTTGCCTCTCTGTGCCTCAGTTTCCTCGCCTGCAAAATGGGGATAATTGTAACCACCTCATAGGGCTGTTGGGACAACTAAATGAGTTATTCTATAAAACATGAAGCAGAGCGCCAGGCACATGGCCAGAGCTGTGTTATCATTTCCTTTATTGTTATTGTTGGTTGATGAGAGAATGGCCCAGCTCCGACTTTCACCTGCCATGTTGCACCCATGATAACTCTAGGGTAGAGGCTGCACCACCTGTTTTTTTTTTTTTTTAAACAGAGTCTTGCTCTGTCACCCAGGCTGGAGTGCAGTGGTGCGATCTTGGCTTACTACAACTTCTGCCTCCTGGATTCAAGCAATTGTCTTGCCTCAGCCTCCAAAGTAGCTGTGATTACAGACGCCTGACACCACACCTGGCTAATTTTTGTATTTTTAGTAGAGATGGGGTTTCACCATGTTGGTCAGGCTGGTCTCGAACTCCTGACCTTGTGATCTGCCTATCTTGGCCTCCCAAAGTGCTGGGATTACAGGTGTGAGCCACTGTGCCCGGCTGAGGCTGCACCACCTTTAGTCCCTGGGCTCTCCTGGAGCTGTTACCCTAGGTTGGGGCAGGATCCATAGCCAGCTTTCCCCTGAGGGGTTAGTGGAGGCACTTGGCCTGAGCTGGGCACCAGCTGGCATCTGGAGGCCCCCACAGAATCCCAGGCTTTCCTGAGTCCCTGAGTAGACCCCGCCCTCTATGAAGATGTCCCCTGTAGGCCAGGTACAGTGCCTCACTCCTGTAGTCCCAGCACTTTGGGAGGCCGAGGGGGGGCAGATCACCTGAGGTCAGGAGTTCAAGACCAGCCTGGACAACCTGGTGAAACCCCGTCTCTACTAAAAATACAAAAATTAGCCGGGAGTGGTGGCGCATGCCTATAATCCCAGCTACTCAGGAGGCTGAGGCAGGAGAAACGCTTGAACACTTGAACCCAGGAGGCGGAGGTTGCAGTGAGCTGAGATCGTGCCACTGCACTCCATCCTGGGCAACAGAGTGAGTCTAAAAAAAACCCCCAAAAAACCAAAAACATGTCCCTGTAGACAGGAAGCAGAGGCAACAGGGAGGAGAGGGAGGCTGGTGGCAGGGCCAGCCTTACAGCCACCATCTCAAGGGGATGGGGCAGGGCAGAGGGTTGGGCTTGATGGGGGTATGTAGAGACTGTGCCCCTCAGGAGGCGTCTGGTACATGTATCCTCTGCACTGCCTCTGGTCTTTGTCTTTTGTTTGTTTGTTTTCAGAGACAGGGTCTTGCTCTGTCACCCAGGTTGATGTGCAGTGGTGTGATCACTGTTCAGTGCAGCCTTGACTGCCCAAGCTCAAGTGATCCTCCCACCGCAGCCCCCCAAGTATCTGGGACTACAGGCATGCACCACAATGCCTAGCTGATTTTTAAATTAAATTAAATTTTTTTTTTTTTTTGAGATGAAGTTTTGCTCTTGTTCAGGCTGGAGTGCAATGGCGCGATCTTGGCTCACTACACACTCCACCTCTTGAGTTCAAGAGATTCTCCTGCCTCAGCCTCCTTAGTAGCCGGGATTACAGGCACGCACCACCGTGCCTGGCTAATTTTTTGTATAATTTTTTTTTTTTTTTTTTTGAGACAGAGTCTCGCTCTGTTGCCCAGGCTGGAGTGCAGTGGCATGATCTCGGCTCACTGCAAGCTCTGCCTCCTGGGTTCACGCCATTCTCCTGCCTCAGCGTCCCGTGTAGCTGGGACTACAGGTGTCCACCACCATGCCCAGCTAGTTTTCTTTGTATTTTTAGTAGAGGAAGGGTTTCACCATGTTAGCCAGGATGGTCTCGATCTCCTGACCTCGTGATCTGCCCACCTCAGCCTCCCAAAGTGCTGGGATTACAGGCGTGAATCAATGCACCCGGCCAATTTTTTGTATTTTTAGTAGAGGTGGGGTATCACCATGTTGGTCAAGCTGGTCTCAAACTCCTGACCTCGTGATCCACCTGCCTCAGCCTCCTGAAGTGCTGGGATTACAGGCGTGAGCCACCATGCCTGGGCTTTTTTTTTTTTTTCATGGATGGAGTCTTGCTCTGTCACCCAGACTGGAGTGCAGTAGCAAGATCTCGGCTCACTGCAACATCCAACTACTGGGTTCAAGCGATTCTCCTGCTTCAGCCTCCTGAGTACTTGGGATTACAGGCACCTGCCACCACGCCCGGCTAATTTTTGTATTTTTAGTAGAGACGGGGTTTCGCCATGTTGGACCAGGCTGGTTTTGAACTCCTCCGGTGATCCGCTCGCCTTGGCCTCCCAAAGTGCTGGGGTTACAGGTGTGAGCCACCACACCCAGTCTTTTTTTTTTTTTTTTTTTAGATGGAGTCTCACTCTATTCCCTAGGCTGGAGAGTACAGTGGTGCGATCTTGGCTCACTGCAACCTCTGCTTCCCAGGTTCAAGCAATTCTCCTGCCTCAGCCTCCCGAGTAGGTGGGATTACAGGCGCCTGCCACTAAGCCTGGCTAATTTTTGTGGTTTTAGTAGACAGAGTTTCGCCATGTTGGCCAGGCTGGTTTCAAACTCCTGACCTCAGGGGATCCGCCTGCCTCAGCCTCCCAAAGTGCTGGGATTACAGGTGTGAGCCACTGTGCCTGGCCTGATTTTTAAAATTTTTTGTAGAGACAGGGTCTTGCCATGTTGCCCAGGCTGGTCTTGGACTCCTGGACTCAAGCCATCCTCCTCCCTCAGCCTCCTAAAGCATTGGGATTACAGGTGTGAGCCACTGCACCCACCCAGTGTTTTTGTTTTTGTTTTTTTTTTTGAGATGGAATCTCACTCTGTCACCCAGGCTAGAGTGCAGTGGTACAATCTCAGCTCACTGAAACCTCCGCCTCCTGGGTTCAGTTGATTCTCCAGCCTCAGCCTCCTGAGTAGCTGGGCTTACAGGCATGGGCCACCACACCCGGCTAATTTTGTATTTTGAGTAGAGACCGGGTTTCTCCATGGTGGTCAGGCTGGTCTTGAACTCCTGACCTCAGGTGATCTGCCTGCCTCGGCCTCCCAAAGTGCTGGGATTACAGGCGTCAGTCACCGCAGCCGGCCCATGGCATCTTAACCTTGGAGAAAACAGCAGAAGCAGATGGGCAGTCTCTCACCTTTGCCGATCCCTTCTTCCCTGATCAGACCATAAAGCTTTCACTGAGGAGGTGCCCTCCCTATTCCCAGAGGAAAGGAGCCAAAGACACAGAGATACCAAGAAGAATCTGAGCAATCGGGCCATGCTAAGTCCCATTTCCACTGTCCTGCCACCTCTCCCGCCCCTCATCTGTCATCATTAGATCACACTCTTGTTCTCCAATTATACTTCTTCACAACTGCCTACTCTTCATCAAACCAAAGCAGAAAAGTACACACATTTACTTGTTTCTTCTTTTTTTTTTTTTTTTTTTTTTTTTGAGACCGTGTCTCACTCTATCACCCAGGCTGGAGGGCAGTGGCACAGTCTCGGCTCACTGCCACCTCCGCCTCCTGTGTTCAAGCAATTCTCATGCCTCAGCCTTGGGAGTAGGTGGGACTACAGGCGCGTGCCACCATACCTGCCTAATTTTTTATATTTTAGTAGAGACAGAGTTTCGCCATGTTGCCCAGATAGGTCTTGAACTCCTGGGCTCAAGCAGTCCACCCGCCTCAGCCTCCCAAAGTGCTGGGTTTATAGTTGTGAGCCACCGTGACTACCTGTTTCTTTTTTCTTTTTCTTTTGAAACGGAGTGTTGCTCTGTCGCCCAGGCTGGAGTACAGTGGCACTCTCTTGGCTCACTGCAACCTCTGCCTCCTAGGTTCAATAAATTCTCCTGCCTCAGTCTCCTGAGTAGCTGGTACTACAGCTGCAGGCTGCCACGCCCGGCTAATTTTTTGTATTTTAGTAGAGACAGGGTTTCACCATGTTGCCCAGGCTGGTCTCGAACTCCTGAGCTCAGGCAATCCATCTGCCTCGGCCTCCTAAACTGTCAGGATTACAGGCATGAGCCACCACGCCCAGCCATGTTTCTTCTTTTTAAAAATATTTTCTCAATAGCTTTAGGGGTACAAGGGTGTTTGGTGACATGGATGAATTGTATAGTGATAAAGTCTGAGATTTTAGTGCACCTGTCACCCGAGTAGTGTACATTGTACCCACTATGTACAATGAGACCCTGTCTATTTTTTATCCCTCACTCCCCTCTCACCCTCCCTCTTTTGAGTCTTCAAAGTCCATTATACCACTCTGTATGCCTTTGCATACCCATAGCTTAGCTCCCACTTATAAATGAGAACATACAGTATTTGGTTTTCCATTCCTGAGTTACTTTGCTTAGAATAATGACCTTCAAATAATGTCCTCCAGCTCCATCCAAGTTGCTGTAAAAGACATTATTTCATTCTTTTTTATTCCCGAGTAATATTTTATGGTGTATACATACCACATTTTCTTTATCCACCTATTGGTCAATGGGCACTGAAGTTGGTTCCATATCTTTGCAATTGTGAAGTGTAATGCAATAAATATATGCATACAGGTATCTTTTTTTTCTTTTCTTTTTTTTTTTTTTTGAGACAGAGTCTTGCTCTGTGTAGAGTGAAGTGGCGCAGTCTTGGCTCACTGCAACCTCTGCCGCCTGGGGTCAAGCAATTCTCCTGTCTCAACCTCCTGAGTAGCTGGGATTATAGGCTTTTTTGTATTTGTAGTAGAGACAGGGTTTCACCATGTTGGCCAGCCTGGTCTTGAACTCCTGACCTCAGGTGATCCGCATGCCTCGGCCTCCCAAAGTGCTGAGATTACAGGTATGAGCCACGGCACCCAGCCTAATGACTACTTTCCTTTTGGATAGATACCCAGTAGTGGGATTGCTAGATTGAATGGTAGATCTACTTTTAGTTGTGGGGGATCGGTCAGAGTGGTGGGAAAAACTATAAGGAAAGGATGCAAATCTTCTGAAAGGTCGGAAGGTTCTGCAAAGCCCCGGGGGAGAACAGCTGAAGGCAACTGTTCTATAATCCTGAGACAGAGGGCAAGGAGTAGGTACAAGGGAGTGTAGAGGAATTGATCTTAAACAGGCTTGTTTACTTATGTTGACCAGGAACTGACCTTTGATCATCTGCAGGCACTTGTGAGTTCCCTGAAAGGGGAACAATAAATGTTAATTACTTACAGGTTGTGTTGGCTCCAGGTTTTCCGCATTGTGCCTGCACTGAATAAAAGCAAGCAGCCTCAGCTTCTCGGGGCTGCTCTCTGGTCACGAGAGCCAGGCAGCCACCTAGCTGCTCTAACACTGCATACCTGTGTCTGAGTACTCATTTCATCCATCAGCCAGGGTTGGCAGGACAGACTCGGTATTCAGTTCTTTAAGAAATCTCCATACTCTTTTCCACAGAGGTTGTACTAATCTACATTCTCACCAGCAGTGTACAAGTGTTCCCCTTTGACCACATCCATGCCAACATCTATTTTTTTTTTGACTTTTTAATAATGGTCATTCTTGCAGGAGTGAGGTAGTATCTCGCTGTGGTTTTAGTTTGCATTTCCCTGATGATTAGTGATGTTGAGCATTTTTTCATTTGTTTGTTGACCATTCGTATATTTTCTTTTGAGGAATATCTATTCATGTCCTTTGCCCACTTTTTGATGAGATTATTTGTTTGTCTTCATGCTGATATGTTTGAGTTCCTTATAGATTCTGGATATTAGTCCTTTGTCGGGTGCATAGTTTGTAAATATTGTCTGCCATTCTGTGGGTTGTCTGTTTGATGATTATTTCTTTCGCTGTGCAGAAGGCTTTTAGTTTAATTAGGTCTCATTTTTTTTTTTTTTTTTTTTTTTTTTTTTTTTTTTTTTTTTTTTTTTTTTTTTTTGAGACGGAGTCTTGCTCTGTCACCCAGGCGGAGTGCTGTGCCGGATCTCAGCTCACTGCAAGCTCCGCCTCCCGGGTTCACGCCATTCTCCTGCCTCAGCCTCCCAGGTAGCTGGGACTACAGGCGCCGCCACCTCGCCCGCTAGTTTTTTGTAGTTTTTAGTAGAGACGGGGTTTCACCGTGTTAGCCAGGATGGTCTCGATCTCCTGACCTCGTGATCCGCCCTTCTCGGCCTCCCAAAGTGCTGGGATTATAGGCTTGAGCCACCGCGCCCGGCCAGGTCTCATTTTTATCTTTGTTTTTGTTTTACTTGTTTTTGGGTTCTTAGTCATAAATTCTTTGCTTAAGCCAATGCCCAGAAGAGTTTTTCCAATGTTGTCTTCTAGAATTGTTATTGTTTCAGGTCTTAGATTTAAGTCTTTGATCCATCTCAAGTTGAGTTTTGTATGAGATGAGAGATAGATAGGGATCCAGTTTCATTCTTCTTTTCTTTTTTTTTTTTTTGAGAGGAAGTCTCACTTTGTTGCCCAGGCTGGAGTGCAGTGGTACAATCTCAGCTCCCTGCAACCTCCACCTCCTGAGTTCAAGAAATTCTCCTGCCTCAGCCTCCTGAGTAGCTGGGATTACAGCGCCTGCCACCATGCCCATCTAATATTTGTATTTTTAGTAGAGATGAGGTTTCACCATGTTGGCCGGGCTAATTTTGAACTCCTGACCTCAGGTGATCCACCCACTTCGGCCTCCCAAAGTGCTAGGATTACAGGTATGAGCCACCGCACCTGGCCCAGTTTCATTCTTCTACATGTGGCCAGTTTTCCCAGCACCGTTTATGAAATAGGGTGTCCTTTCCCCAATTTATGTTGTCGTATACTTTGTTGAAGATCAATTGGTTGTAAGTATTTGGCTTTATTTATGGGTTCTCTATTCTGTTCTATTGGTCTATGTGTCTGCTTTTATAGCAGTACCATGATGTTTTGATAACTCTAGCCTTGTATAATTCAAAGTCAGGTAATGTGATGCCTCCAGATTTGTTCTTTTTGCTTAGGATTACTTTGGCTATTTGGGGTCTTTTTTGGTTCAATATGAATTTTAGGATTTTTTTTTTTTTTTTTTTTTTGAGATGGAGTCTTGCTCTGTTGCCAGGCTGGAGTGCAGTGGCATGATCTCAGCTGATTTCAACCTCTGCCTCCTGGGTTCAAGCGATTCTCCTGCCTCAGCCTCCTGAGTAGCTGGGACTACAGGCGCAAGCCACTATGCCCAGCTAATTTTTGTACTTTTAGTAGAATGGAGTTTCACCATGTTGGCTAGGATGGTCTCAATCTCTTGACCTCGTGATCCGCCCACCTTGGCCACCCGAAGTCCTGGGATTACAGGCTTGAGCCACCTCGCCCAGCCCCTTGTTTTTCTGTGAAAAATGATGTTGGTATTTTGATAGGAATTACATTGAATCTATGGATCACTTTTGAAGCATGGTCATTTCCATGATATTGATTCTTCTAATCCATGAGCATGGGATGTGTTTTCATTTGTTTGTGTCATCTATGGTTTATTTCAGCAGTGTTCTGTAGTTCTCGTCAGATCTTTCTTTTTTTTTTTTTTTTGAGACAGTCTTTTTTTGAGACAGAGTCTTGTGTGTTACCCAGGCTATAGTGCAGTGGTGGCATCATCTCGGCTCACTGCAACCTCCACCTCTCGGGTTCAAACAATTCTTGTGCCTCAGCCTCCTGAGTAGCTGGGACTACAGGCGTGTGCCACCATGCCTGGCTAATTTTTCCATTTTTTTGGTAGAGACGGAGTCTCACCATGTTGGCCAGGCTGGTCTTGAACTCCTGACCTCAAGTGATCCATTTGCCTTGGCCTCCCAAAATGCTGGAATTACAGGTGTGAGCCACCACGCCAGCCAGAAAGATTTTTCACATCCTTGGTTAAGAATAATCCTAAAAGGTGGAGCATGATGGCTCATGCCTGTAATCCCAGCACTTTGGGAGGCTGAGATGGGAGGATCACTTGAGGCCAGGAGTTCGAGACCAGCCTGGTCAACATAGTGAGACCCCCCCCATCTTTATTTTTTAAAAAAAGAATATTTTGTTAGGTATTTTACTTTATTTTTACAGCTATTGTAAAAGGGATTGAATTCTTGAGTTGATTCTCAACTTGGTCGTTGTTGGTATATAGCAGTGCTACTAATTTGTGTACATTGATTTTGTAACCTGAGACTTACTGAATTTATTTACAAATCTAGAATTCTTTTGGGGGAGTCTTTTTTTTTTTTTTTTTTTTTTGAGACGGAGTCTTGCTCTGTCATCCAGGCTGGAGTGCGGTGGCCGGATCTCAGCTCACTGCAAGCTCCGCCTCCCGGGTTCACGCCATTCTCCTGCCTCAGCCTCCCGAGTAGCTGGGACTACAGGCGCCTGCCACCTCGCCCAGCTAGTTTTTTGTATTTTTAGTAGAGACGGGGTTTCACCGTGTTAGCCAGGATGGTCTCAATCTCCTGACCTCGTGATCCGCCCATCTCGGCCTCCCAAAGTGCTGGGATTACAGGCTTGAGCCACCGCGCCCGGCCTTGGGGGAGTCTTTAGGTTTTCTAGGTGTATGATTATATCATCGGCAAACAGAGCTAGACTTCTTTTCCAATTTGGATGCTCATTCTTTCTTTCTCTTGCCTGATTGCTCTGGCTGGGAAGTTTCCCTGTTTCTTTTGGTTTTCATTTTTGAAGCCTCCCGTGGCATGTAGGACTTATATTAACACATCACTATACTTTTCTCTTAATTTGTTTTTTTTACAGGTGGCTCAGCCAAGAACCTAGTGATGGGTGAGGAAAAGAAATCTTTTCTCGGCTGGGTGCAGTGGCTCATGCCTGTAATATCAGCACTTTGGGAGGCTGAGGCAGGTGGATCAAGGCTGAGGCAGTAAATTGCTAGAACCTGAGAGGTAGAGGTTGCAGTGAGTTAAGATCTTGCCACTGCATTCCAGCCTGGGTGACAGAGTGACTTTGTCTCAAAAAAAAAAAAAAAAAGAAAACTTTTATCTCCTGCAGGGTTTCTATATGATTTTTACTAGAGCAATACAGAGTATATTGTCCAGGTGAGCACTTTGAGACTAATGGTGAGGGGTGACCCTGAGTTCCGCATTGGTCAGCATTCATATTTCTGTTTCTTTCTTCCTTTTTTTTTTTTTTGAGACAGTCTCGCTCTGTCGCCCAGGCTGGAGTGCAGTGGCACGGTTTTGGCTCACTGTAACCTGCACCTCCTGGGTTCAAGTGATTCTCCTGCCTTAGCCTCTTGGTAGCTGGGATTACAGGCTCCCACCACCATGCTCTGCTAATTTTTGTATTTTTAGTAGAGACGGGGTTTCACCGTGTTAGCCAGGATGGTCTCAATCTCCTGACCTCGTGATCCGCCCATCTCGGCCTCCCAAAGTGCTGGGATTACAGGCTTGAGCCACCGCGCCCGGCCTTGGGGGAGTCTTTAGGGTTTTCTAGGTGTATGATTATATCATCGGCAAACAGAGCTAGACTTCTTTTCCAATTTGGATGCTCATTCTTTCTTTCTCTTGCCTGATTGCTCTGGCTGGGAAGTTTCCCTGTTTCTTTTGGTTTTCATTTTTGAAGCCTCCCGTGGCATGTAGGACTTATATTAAACACATCACTATACTTTTCTCTTAATTTGTTTTTTTTACAGGTGGCTCAGCCAAGAACCTAGTGATGGGTGAGGAAAAGAAATCTTTTCTCGGCTGGGTGCAGTGGCTCATGCCTGTAATATCAGCACTTTGGGAGGCTGAGGCAGGTGGATCAAGGCTGAGGCAGTAGAATTGCTAGAACCTGAGAGGTAGAGGTTGCAGTGAGTTAAGATCTTGCCACTGCATTCCAGCCTGGGTGACAGAGTGACTTTGTCTCAAAAAAAAAAAAAAAAAAAGGAAAACTTTTATCTCCTGCAGGGTTTCTATATGATTTTTACTAGAGCAATACAAGAGTATATTGTCCAGGTGAGCACTTTGAGACTAATGGTGAGGGGTGACCCTGAGTTCCGCATTGGTCAGCATTCATATTTCTGTTTCTTTCTTCCTTTTTTTTTTTTTGAGACAGTCTCGCTCTGTCGCCCAGGCTGGAGTGCAGTGGCACGGTTTTGGCTCACTGTAACCTGCACCTCCTGGGTTCAAGTGATTCTCCTGCCTTAGCCTCTTGGGTAGCTGGGATTACAGGCTCCCACCACCATGCTCTGCTAATTTTTGTATTTTTAGTAGAGACGGGGTTTCACCATGTTGGTCAGGCTGATCTCGAACTCCTGACTTCGTGATCCTCCTGCCTCAGCCTCCCAAAGTGCTGGGATTACAGGCGTGAGGCACCGTGCCCGGCTGTGTTGCTGTTTCTGACTGGGGAGGTGGAGCTACTGCCCTCTGGATGGAGGAAATATGCTCTGTGGCCACCACCAGGCACTAACCTTTTATTTCATTGATTCCTCAGAGCCAGGGTGAGAGGTAGCATCATAATCCTGATTAGTGGACAAGAAAACTGAGGCTCCAGAACACTGAGTGACTTGTTCGAGGTCCACTCCTGCAAGCCCAGAGGCTGCCTCTGGGGCGGGGGAGGGGGCCCAGGGTCATGCCCTTCATACAGTCCCCGCAGTCCTGGAGGTGCTGCTCAGTGCACGACGCCAGGGGGCGCCATGCGCATTGAAGAACCCTTTGTGGTTTCCCAGCCCTGGGGTGCAGCTGCTGCCTCCTTCGATGGATTTCTGCGAAGATGGTTTCGTGAGGACAGCACTATAAATGGGAATGACCCATGATACTCATGACTGGCCCCTTGGGGACTGGGCCCCTGCCAAGCCATGTGCTCCCAGGCCGCCTCCTACTTGCTTTCCTTTCTGCAATGTCTTGCCTGTGCCCCAGCTGCCTGTGATGGAAATTTAATTCCTGCAGAGGACGGATGCAACGGGAATCTCATAAATGCATGGGTGACCAGGCAAATAGGTACAAATAAGTAAATAAGTTGTGCCTCTGAAGCTCTCCGTGGGGTAACACATCCTCAGAAGAATGTTTATGGGCCTGAGCTGGAAACGGAAGAGATGCAAGTTCCATCCTCAACAAGGTGCCTGTTGGCAATTTGAGCTGGAACTAGGGTCAGGATGACATAATAGTGAAGTGACAGGTCTGTGTTTCAATCCTGACCCAACCACTGTGTGTGTGTGTGTGTGTGTGTGTGTGTCAAAAATGGCCACCATGCTTCATTTCTCTCATTGTTGAGGCATATTTTTCCACTTCTTTTGGACCAATACAAAGTGATGGAGGACTTGTGGCTTCCAAGCCAGGACCTCAAGAGGCCTTGCCCACTTCCACGTTCTCTCTCTCGGACCTTGGTGTGATATGAGCCTGAGTTAGAGTGCAGGGGGATGAGAGACCATGTGGAGAAGAGTGTTCCAAGCAAGGCCATCCTAGACCAGCCTGTCCCCAGCTGGCCTGCCAGCTGACAGCAGATTCATGAGCAAGCCAAGTCCAATTGAGATCAACCTAGCTCAACCCTGGCCAGCAAAACCACACGGCTAACCTGTAGATCCTGAACTGTAATAGAGGCTTATCACTCTATAAGTCATTCCATTTAGATCAGTGTATTATGTAGCAACAATGAACCGATATGGCTAATTATAGTGAAATGGTCATGGTCCATTTGCATACTCCTGTAAGCCTCAATTTCATTATGTGTGTGACCGGTACAATACATGATAGTAGTCTCTGTCCCAGACAAGCAAAATGAGGAATAAGTTAAATGTTCATAAGGTTGCTTGCACAGTGTCTGACGTGGAGAATATCAGCTGGAATGGGCCTGGTGGTGCAGCCATACTTAGCAACCCCAGGCTGGGCGCGGTGGCTCACGCCTGTAATCCCAGCACTTTGGGATGCTGAGGTGGGTGGATCACCTGAGGTCAGGAGTTTGAGACCAGCCTGGCCAACATGGTGAAACCCCGTCTGTACTAAAAATACAAAAATTAGCCAGGAGCAGTGGTGCGCGCCTGTAGTCCCAGCTACCCTGGGGGGCTGAGGCAGGAGAATCACTGGAACTCAAGAGGCGGTGGCTTCAGTGAGCTAAGATCGTGCCACTGCACTCCAGCCTATGTGACAGAGCAAGACTCCATTAAAAAAAAAAAAAAAGAAGAAGAAAAATTAGCAACTCCAAATCTTAGTGATTTTAAACAGCAAAGGTCGGCTGGGTCTGGTGGCTCACATCTGTAATCGCAGCACTTTGGGAGGCGGAGGTGGGCAAATCATGAGGTCGGGAGTTCGAGACAGCCTGATCAATATGGTAACACCCCATCTCTAATAAAAATACAAAAATTAGCCGGGTGGGGTGGCTCAGGTCTATAATCCCAGCACTATGGGAGGTAGAGGTGGGCAGATCACAAGGTCAGGAGTTTGAGACCAGCCTGGTCAACATGGTGAAACTCCATCTCTACTAAAAATACAAAAATTAGCCAGGTATGGTGGCAGGCGCCTGTAGTCCCAGCTACTCGGGAGGCTGAGGCAGGAGAATTACTTGAACCTGGGAGGCAGAGGTTGCAGTGAGCCAAGATCACGCCACTGCACTCAAGCCTGGGTGACAGAGCAAGACTCCGTCTCGGAAAAAAATAAAATAAAATAAAAAATAAATAAAAATACAAAAATTAGCTGAGTGTGGTGGTACGTGCTTGTAATCCTAGCTACTCCGGAGGCTGAGGCAGGAGAATTGCTTGAACCCAGGAGGCAGAGGTTACAGTGAGCCGAGATTGTGCCACTGCACTCTAGCCTGGGCAATAGAGCAAGACTCTGTTTCAAAAAAAAAAAAAAAGGCCAGGCGAGGTGGCTCACGCCTGTAATCCCAGCACTTTGGGAGGCCGAGATGGGCAGATCACGAGGTCAGGAGATCAAGACCATCCAGGCTAACATGGTGAAACCCCAACTCTACTAAAAATACAAACAAACAAACAAACAAAAAAACCAGCCAGGAGTGGTGGCAGGAGCCTGTAATCCCAGCTATTCGGAAGGCTGAGACAGGAGAATTGTTTGAATCCAAGAGGCAGAGGTTGCAGTGAAGTAAGATTGTGCCACTGCATTCCAGCCTGGGCAACATAGTGAGACTCCATCTCAAACAACGACGACAACAACAGCAACAACAAAGCAGCAAAGGTCTATTCCTTGCCCTTGTTACATGTCCACAGTAGGTGGACCAGGAGCTGTGAGCATTATGGTCACGTAGAGCCCTGAGCTGGTGATGTTCTTCATCTTGGCACTTTGCTGGCCACTGCACCAGAGAGAAAAGAGAAACTCAGGAGAGAGTTCAGAACTCATCAGTCCCACCCACCCAAAGGGCCCATCTTTCTTTCTAGAAGGGGAGAGCTGGAAGTATTTGGTGAACAACATTTATGAATTCATATGAGCAGTGAATGAGTGTTAGTTATTGCTTTCTGCTTGAGCCCTCAAGTTGGGAGAGTAGTAAAATGAAAATAAAAAGAACCAATATTGTTTTGTTTTTTTGAGAGACAGTCTCACTTTGTCACCCAGCCTGGAGTGCAGTGGCGTGATCTTGGCTCACTGAAGCCTCCGCCTCCCAGGTTCCGGTAATTCTCCTGCCTCAGCCTCCCGGGTATCTGGGATTACAGGTGCCCTCCACCATGCCCAGCTAATTTTTGTATTTTTGGTAGAGACGGGTTTCACCATGTTACCCAGGGTGATCTCGAACTCCTGAGCTCGAGCAATACACCCACCTTGGCCTCCTAAAGTGCTGGGATTTCAGGCATGAGCCACTGCGCCTGGCTGGAAGCAGTGGTAATAGAAGTCACAATAGCATAATAGCAGTTCCATGTATTGAGTACCTACTGTATGCCAGCACAGGGACAGGCCTTTAATCTGTGTCATTGAATCCTTACAAGAACCCCGTTAGATCAATCTTATTGTCCCCCTTTTAGCTCAGGATGAAGCTCAGAGAGTGTAAGGGACCTGCCTGTCATGGCCAGGTTTGTGGCAGAGCCAGGATTTGGATCCAGGACTCTATTTTTTTTTTTGAGATGGAGTTTTGCTCTTGTTGCCCAGGCTGGAGTGCAATGGTGCGATCTCATCTCACCACAACCTCCGCCTCCCGGGTTCAAGCGATTCTCCTGCCTCAGCCTCCCGAGTAGCTGGGATTACAGGCATAGGCCACCAAGTCCGGCTAATTGTGTATTTTTAGTAGAGATGGGGTTTCTTTATGTTGGTCAGGCTGGTCTTGAACTCCCAACCTCAGGTGATCCACCTGCCTCGACCTCCCAAAGTGCTGGGATTATAGGTGTGAGCCACTGTGCCCGGCTGTGACCCCTTTTTATTTATTTATTTATTTATTGAGACGGAGTCTCGCTCTGTCACCCAGGCTGGAGTGCAGTGGCCAGATCTCAGCTCACTGCAAGCTCCACCTCCTGGGTTCACGCCATTCTCCTGCCTCAGCCTCCCGAGTAGCTGGGAAGGCGCCGCCACCTCGCCTGGCTAGTTTTTTGTATTTTTTTAGTAGAGACGGGCTTTCACCGTGTTCACCAGGATGGTCTCAATCTCCTGACCTTGTGATCCACCCGCCTCGGCCTCCCAAAGTGCTGGAATTACAGGCTTGAGCCACCGCGCCCGGCCTGTGACCCCTTTTTAATGCTCCCCAAAGGCTGACCAAGGTGTCCCAGAGATTAGGCAAGGAGCCAGACCAGGCTGTCCATCAACTGGACTGGTCCCTCTGGACTCCTGTCAGTTATGATGAGGAATCAGCAAAGAATAGGTCAAGTACAGTGGCTCATGCCTGTAATCCCAGCACTTTGGGAGACTGAGGCGGGAGAATCCCCTGATGCCAGGGGTTCAAGACCAGCTTGGGCAAAATAATGAGACCCGCATCTCTGAATAGAAAAGAAATCAGACAAGAACTGTCTGGTTTTGCACCTTCATTCCCCCGATCCTTCCAGTTTTGTGCTATAAATTCCTTTGAGGAATTCCAGTGTAGGCAGAGGTAGCCAAGAGGCACAGGGCCTCCTTAGCCCCATCATACTGATGGTGGCTCCTCATCTCGCACAGCCATTCATAGCAATAGCTTCTATTGACTGCACCGGCACTGTCTACCCACGCTATGCTAAGGGCTTTGTGAGCATTTTCTTATTGAAAGCTCCCCAAACCCTCTGCTATTATCCCTATTTTACGCAAGTGGGAACACATGCACAGAGAGGTATGTGTCCTGTCTAAGGTCCTACAGCTGGTAAGGAACCACAATTGGAACTTAGGCAGCCTCACCCCACGTCTTCATCTCTAACCTTAAGGTATAAAGGGCTCTTACATTCTTGAGCTCTTGAGCTCTTCTGATCTCCCCTAGGCACCTTATGCCACATGCACACACATGCACTCACATAAGAGATGACCAAAGCACTTATTATGACTCCAACTCTACAAACATGGTATCCGAGGCTCTGGGACAAGTTCAAGGTCACAGGCTTGCCACCTGGTTCAAATCCAGTGTCCTGGCTGGGCGCCGTGGCTCACACCTGTAATCCCAGAACTTTGAGAGGCCGAGGCAGTGGATCACTTGAGGTCCGGAGTTTGAGACCAGCCTGGCCAACATGGCAAAACCCTGTCTCTACTAAAAATGCAAAAATTAACCGGGTGTGGTGGTGGGCGCCTATAGTCACTACCACCTGCGCCTTCTGGGCTGAAGCCATCTTCTTCTCTCAATCTCCTGATTAGCTGCGACTACAGGCAAACACCACCATGCCAGGCTAATTTTTGAATTTTTAGTAGAGACAGGGTTTCACCATGTTGGCCAGGCTAGTCTGGAACTCCTGACCTCAGGTGATCTGCTTGCCTCGGCCTCCTAAAGGGCGGGGATTACAGGTGTGAGCCACTGTGCCCAGCCAGATCATGTCTTTTTGACTCTGGCAAGGCACTGTCCCACTGTGGGCCTCAGCATTCTCATCTGGAAAATGGGTGTGCTAATGGCACCCCCCCTCCCCCCCAGGAGCTTGTTGGGAGGTAGAGAGGCTTATGAAACCACCTGGCACTTAGTAGGTGGTTAACGACAGCTTCTTGCCTTCCTGCTTTGCTGCGGGTGCCCCCTGAACCCAGGGAAGTAAGTTTATGAGCCACTGGTCCTCATGGATCTGCTGGGAGGTTGGGCAGAGAGCGTGGATGGTTGTCTTGTCCGTCGCGGCTCCTTGGTGCAGTTCCAAGCAAGCGAGTGGAGACAGGTCTTCGGAGGTGTTTCTGTCGGTACAGAATGAACTAATCTCAGGGCCTCCGCCCTGGGCCTCCTGCTGTGCTGTGGGACGCCATGCTGGGCTGCAGGTGGGCATCGGGGCCCGGCGCACAGCAGACACTGCCCTCTGGGAAAAAGGAACGTGACTGGCAACATGCCACAGGAACAACAGCAGCAGCCCCTTCTAGGCACAGGCAGCTACTGGGCACCAAGCACCCCATCCTCTGTTCCTCGTGGCCTTTGTTCACGGTGACCCTTTCCCACCTATTTTGGGATGCAGAGGTTGAGGCTGCACTGCCTTTCTAGATGCTGCTCCTCCCTGCTCTGCTCCACGTGAGCTCTGAGACACAGCTCATCTTAACATGGGCCCCTGAGCACCTGTCCTGACCTCTGTTTTTTTTTTTTTTTTTTTTTGAGATGGAGTCTTGCTCTGTCACCCAGGCTGGCGTGCAGTGGTATGATCTCAGCTCACTGCAACCTCCACCTCCTGGGTTCAACAATTCTCCTGTCTCAGCCTCCTGAGTAGCTGAGACCACAATTGCACACCACCATGCCTGACTAGTTTTTGTATTTTTAGTAGAGACGGGGTTTCGCCACGTTGGCCAGGCTGCTCTATAACTCCTGACCTCAAGTGATCTGCCTGCCTCAGCCTCCAAAAGTGCTGGGATTACAGGTGTGAGCCACCGTGCCCAGCTCTGTCCTGCCCTCTTTCCTGCCCCTTTGCCTCCCAGCGCCAAGCTCCATGGCTGCCCATCCACCCCGGCTCGCACACCATCCTTCTCCTCTCCGTGACCTCCTCCCCCGAGTCATGGATGGTGCCAGCCCCAGTGAGCAATGAATGACTTCCACAGTTGTCCTTGGCTGGCTGACACTTGTCTGGAAAGTGAGGGTGGGGTCTCATCAGGGGCCCCACTGAGGAGCTTTATGAGCAATAGAGATCACTTAATTAATTTATTTTCATCATCATTATTATTTTTTGAGACAGAGTCTTGCTCT
This sequence comes from Trachypithecus francoisi, assembly GCF_009764315.1. Taxonomy (NCBI): domain Eukaryota; kingdom Metazoa; phylum Chordata; class Mammalia; order Primates; family Cercopithecidae; genus Trachypithecus; species Trachypithecus francoisi. Next base: position 107,453,173 of record NW_022681457.1, on the reverse strand, counting down.
GTCACCCAGGCTGGAGTGCAGTGGTGTGATCTCAGCTCACTGCAACCTCTGACTCTCGGGTTCAAGCAATTCTGCCTCAGCCTCCTGAGTAGCTGGGATTACAGGTGCCTGCCACCATGCCCAGCTAATTTTTGTGTTTTTAGTAGAGACAGGGTTTCACCATGTTGGCCAGGCTGGTCTCGAACTCCTGACCTCAGGTGATCTGTCTGCCTCAGTCTCCCAAAGTGCTGGGATTACAGGTGTGAGCCACTGTGCCCGGCCAGAAATCACTTAACTTTAAAAAGTTCCTTCCTCCCCAGTTTCATCGGTGATCCTGAGGCCTAATGACTTCCAAACAGGAAGTCTTTGAGGAAGCTGCATTCAGTGTTGAAAGCCCAGGAACTCACTGGCTTCAGAGGGGCAGGGGCGAGGGGAAAGTGAAGCCTCTCCCAAACCTTGTGGGGCCTCTGGAAGGGACTGATTTTCAGTGAATCAGCCTTAAATTTCCCAGCACTTGGGGCAGCCTTGCCTTTGGTGCAGTCCAGGTGCCTGATATCAGGGCGGAGCACTTCATGACTCTGGGGGCACCGTCCCCAGGCTGCAAAGACACCTCTCGACTTGTACAGTGTGGTAGGACTAAGGCTCTGTCACCTCCAGCTGTCAGTGCTGGCCTGGCCTGCGTGGGCTTTGCCTATGAACGAGGAGGAGGAAGGGCCCTCCATGGCCTACCTTGCCCTACCTGTGCCTTGTACCTGACTGCCTGCCTTGGTTTCCCTGGGCTGGGCCCTATACTCTGCCCATCTCTAGCAGTAGGAGGGGCCCCAGAGGGATCCTCCTTCCCTGGCCAAGGCAGCTGGAGGGATTGCTCCACATTGCGGTGGCATCAGCCCCTGACACTGAGGAATGCGGCCGCCTGGATGCTGCTATCAGGACTCCAACTTGGGACAGCCGCTGACGGGCTGACATTTGCCCAAACTAGGCCCAAATTAGAAGAAGAAGGAAGAAGAAGCTCCACATCCCAAATCTGCCTCTTTCTCTCTTTGTGATGATTGGACAAGACTCTTAAATCTCTTTGAACCTCAATGTTCTCATCTACAAAATGGGGATAATGGCCAGGCATGGTGGCTCAGACCAGTAATCCTAGCTCTTTGGAAGGCAGAGGCAGGAGAATCACTTAAGCCCAAGATTTCAAGACCAGCCTGGGCAACATAGTGAGACCCCACCTCTAAAAAAATGGGGATAATAATAAACCTATTACAAATAGGTGGGGTGAATCTTGGTGGAACCGAGTAAAGGTGGCTCAGTGGTGAGGATGGAGCAGGCACCCAGAAAATGCCAGCTGTCAAATTCCTGTTTGTTTTTTTTGAGATATAGTCTTGCTCTGTTTCCCAGGCTGGAGTGCAGTGGTGCAATCTGGGTTCACTGCATCCTCCAGCTCCTGGATTCAAGTGATTCTCCTGCCTCAGCCTCACCAAGTAGCTGGGATGACAGGTGTGAGCCACCGTGCCTGTCCTTAGCTGCCAAATTCTCTTCCCCTCAGAGCCCTAGCCGTTTACGTAAGGCTTCCCCACTTCTGTTCCACCTAGACCCTACCTACCCCTGCCCCTCAACTCAGGTCAGTCCAGCATCGATGGCGCAGCTGAAATCCTGAGCGCCAAGGCAAGAGTTTAATCTCTCCTCTGCATTTTTGATGAATTGATTTGGTCCAGTGGAGGTTTTCAGTAAATCTGTTTAAATGACAGATAAGAAGCATTTGCTGTTATCCTGGCCATCAGGAGTGTACATGGGGCTTCCACGGTGTTCATTTTGCTTTCTTAAATTTATTCATTTCTTCAGTACATGCTTATCAGCCCCCTACTATGCGCTCAGCACTGGGTTAGGCAGTAGGGACACCGGCGAATCAGGTTGGCAGACTCGGATTTCCATGGACTTTGTGACCCGGTTAAGGGCACAGATAAAATCTAAGCCAACAGATATATCACCTCATTAGTGATTGTAATAAATGCTTTGGGCCGGGCGCGGTGGCTCAAGCCTGTAATCCTGGCACTTTGGGAGGCCGAGATGGGCGGATCACGAGGTCAGGAGATCGAGACCATCCTGGCTAACACGGTGAAACCCCGTCTCTACTAAAAATACAAAAACTAGCCAGGCGAGGTGGCGGGCGCCTGTAGTCCCAGCTACTCGGGAGGCTGAGGCAGGAGAATGGCGTAAACCTGGGGCTGAGATCCGGCCACTGCACTCCAGTCCGGGTGACAGAGAGAGACTCCGCCTCAAAAAATAAAAAATAAAAAAATAAAAAAAATGCTTTGGAAAAAACAAACAATTTGCTTATTAAAACTTAAATGATACAAGGGTAAGTTTCAGTCCTGTGAAGTCTGAAGGCTTTTTTTAGGATAATAGAATAAAAAGCGATAATAAGCACCCCCGTGGTCCCTGCATAATGAATGGCCTGCTAAGGCTACAGTCTAAGTGCTTCATACAAATAAGCTCGTTTATTCCTTACACCAGACTTTATAGTTGAGTGTCTTTATCCCCATTTTACAGACGGGCATATGGAGGTCAAGGGGTCAAGCAGCTTGCCCAAAGTCACAGGGCTTGCTGATGAAGCTGGATTCAAACTTGGATTTGTTTGATCCCTCCCTGTTGTAATTACAGACCTATGGTATTTGTTGCTGCGTCTCCATCTCAGCTGGGAGCTCTTAAGGCTGTGTGGCTAGAGGCTTGGGAGACAGCAACTCAGGAAGGGTCAAGTAGGTCACATCCCCTCACCTGGAGTGAGGCCTCCCATCTGAGCTAGAAGTTGCTAAAGTCAAGGCCCAACCCCGCAATTTGTCCCATAGTGAAAGGGAGCAAATGGCATCTGTCTCGAAGATGTTGACCCTGAAAATGGGCCTCTGGTCTCAACCTTGTTTGCAAAAGTGGGATGAGGATGAGGGGTGGGGAAAAGAGTTCCCATTCTGCACTCATGCAGCATGCGGGCCCACCTTGTCACATGGCGTTGACTTCTTACACTGTCAAGGCTGCGGGCGGGTGGCTTAGGAGGTTGGGAGCCAATTAGAGAACGTTGAGTCCAGAATCTGGACTCCCTGTTTCTGGTACCACCTGCCATTGGCTGCCTCAATCCATTTCTCCCCTTGGTTAAGAGCCTGGGCCCTGGAAATTAAAGAACCTAGATTTAAATACCAGTACTCTCACTTAATAGCTGTATGGCTTGTTAGATTATTTAACCTCTGTTAGCCTCAGTTTCCTCACTTTTCATTTTTTCATTTCTATTTTATTTTTATTTTTTGAGACGGAGTCTGGCTCTGTCTCCCAGCTGGAGTGCAGTGGCCAGATCTCAGCTCACTGCAAGCTCCGCCTCCCGGGTTCCCGCCATTCTCCTGCCTCAGCCTCCGAGAGTAGCTGGGACTACAGGCGCCCTCCACCTCGTCCGACTAGTTTTTTGTATTTTTAGTAGAGACGGGGTTTCACCGTGTAGCCAGGATGGTCTCGATCTCCTGACCTCGTGATCCGCCGTCTCGGCCTCCCAAAGTGCTGGGATTACAGCTTGAGCCACCGCGCCCGGCCTCATTTTTTCATTTCTAAATTAAAACTTTTTTTTTGAGATGGAGTCTTGCTGTCACCCAGGCCGGAGTGCAGTGCTGTGATCTTGGCTCATTGCAACCTCTGCCTCCCGGGTTCAAGTGATTATCCTGCATCAGCCTCCTGAGTAACTAGGATTACAGGTGCCTGCCACCACGCCTGGCTAATTTTTAAATATTTTTAGTAGAGACAGGGTTACACCATGTTGGCTAGGATGGTCTCGAACTCCTGACTTCAAGTGATACACCCGCTTCGGCCTCCCAAAGTGCTGATATTACAGGCCTGAGCCACTGCGCCCTGACTATATTTAATTTTTTTGAGACAGGGTCTTGCTCTCTTGCTCATGCTGGAGTTCAGTGGCATGATCTCAGTTTACTGCAGCCTGGACCTCCTGGGTTCAAGTGATCCCCCTGCCCCAGCCTCCTGGGTAACTGGGACTACAGGCACACAGTATGATGCCTGGCGTGGTGACTCATACCTGTCATCCCCAGCACTTTGGGAGGCCAAGGCAGCAGGTCACTTGAGGCCAGGAGTTGGAGACCAGCCTGGCCAACATGGCGAAATCCCATCTCTACTAAAAATATAAAAATGAGCTGGGTGTGGTGGCGGGCGCCTGTAATCCCAGCTGCTTGGGAGGCTGAGGCAGGAGAATTGTTTGAATCTGGGAGGTGGAGGTTGCAGTGAGCTGAGATTGTGCTACTGTACTCCAGCCTGGGTGACAGAGCAAGAGTCTGTCTCCAAAAAAAAATCAATAAATTAAAAAAAAAAAAAAAAGATCTGCAGCTCAGGCTGTCTGGGAGTAAACCAGATGGTTTATGTAAATGACTTTGCCTGGTTTCTGGATGATCATACTGCCTCAGTCGAGTCAAATCCTATTCTTCCAGGAACGTGGGGTATCGGCAGCAGTTCCCCAAATGCCATGGAAAAACAAGGTGTGGCCCATAGCCATTTTTTCTGTGATTTTGTTCTAACCGCAGGAGTGCTTATTCATGTAAGAGACTGTTGTCTGGCACTCCTGGGAACTTTGCTCTTGGAAATGTCTTCAGAGCCTGGGCACAGCTTTGAATGTGTTCAGTGGAGAGTGCATTCATTCTCCAAGGGTCGGCCTGGTGTTTGGAATTAGCAAGAAATCCTTTGGACCCAAGACTGATGACTTTGGGTGAAGATTTGAGCTGGATACGACAAGGACAAATGGAAACAAAATGCAGGTTGGGGAAGGTAGAGAAAGGTTTTCAATCATGGAGGGCCGGAGAGCTGCTTTAAGCAGTTTCACAATCAAAAATGTTTGGAGGATGATTCTCGCATGGGTCAGAGAGAGAAATCTGGGGTTTCGAATTGGCGGTATCAATTTTGGAGGGCTGACCTTGGGCAGAGGGTGATGCCCTTCCAGAAACAACTGTCCCCAGATGTCACATGGAAATTATTTCTTTCTTTTTGTTATCTTTTTTTTTTTTTTTGAGACGGAGTTTGGCTCTTTTGTTGTCCAGGTTGGAGTGCAATGACACAATCTCAGCTCGGCCCAATCTCGGCTCACCACAACCTCTGCCTCCTGGGTTCAAGCAATTCTCCTGCCTCAGCCTCCTGAGTAGCTGGGATTACAGGCATGCATCACCATGCCTGGCTAATGTTGTACTTTTAGTAGATATGGGGTTTCTCCATGTTGGTCAAGTTGGTCTCGAACTCCCGACCTCAGGTGATCCGCCTGCCTCAGCCTCCCAAAGTGCTGGGATTACAGGCATGAGCCACCACGTCCAGCTTCTTCTTCTTCTTCTTTTTTTTTTTTTAAGACAGAGTCTCCTGCCGGGCGCGGTGGCTCAAGGCTGTAATCCCAGCACTTTGGGAGGCCGAGACGGGTGGATCATGAGGTCAGGAGATTGAGACCATCCTGGCTAACACAGTGAAACCCCGTCTCTACTAAAAAAATACAAAAAACTAGCCAGGCGTGGTGGCGGGCGCCTGTAGTCCCAGCTACTCGGGAGGCTGAGGCAGGAGAATGGCGTAAACCCGGGAGGCGGAGCTTGCAGTGAGCTGAGATCCGGCCACAGTACTCCAGCCTGGGCGACAGAGTGAGACTCCGTCTCAAAAAAAAAAAAACAGAGTCTCCCTCTGTCGCCCAGGCTGAAGTACAGTGGCATGATCTCAGCTTACTGCAACCCCTGCCTCCCAGGTTTAAATGATTCTCCTGCCTCAGCCCCCCTAGTAGCTGGGATTACAGGTGCCTGCCACTACACCTAGCTAATTATTTATATTTTTCTTTTTTTTTTCTTTTTTTTTGAGACGGAGTCTCACTCTGTCGCCCAAGCTGGAGTGCAGTGGCCGGATCTCAGCTCACTGCATGCTCCGCCTCCTGGGTTTATGCCATTCTCCTGCCTCAGCCTCCGGAGTAGCTGGGACTACAGGCGCCCGCCACTGTGCCCGGCTAGTTTTTTGTATTTTTTAGTAGAGACGGGGTTTCACCATGTTAGCCAGGATGGTCTCGATCTCCCGACCTCGTGATCCGCCCGTCTCGGCCTCCCAAAGTGCCAGGATTACAGGCTTGAGCCACTGCGCCCGGCCAATTATTTATATTTTTCTTAGTAGAGATGGGGTTTTGCCATGTTGGTCAGGCTGGTCTTGAACTCCTGACCTCAGGTCATCCGCCTGCCTCAGCCTCCCAAAGTGCTGGGATTATAGGCATGAGCCACCACGACCAGCCCAAAATTCTTTCATTTGCAAGGACAGAGCCTTGCTTGAATGTGCTTAAGCAAAAGAGGGAATGTAGGCTGGGCACAGCGGCTCGTGCTTGTAATCCCAGCACTTTGGGAGGCAGGGGCAGGCGGATGGCTTGAGACCAGGAGTTCGAGACCAGCCTGGCCAACATGGCGAAACCCTGTCTCTACTAAAAATACAAAAATTAGCTGGGTGTGGTGGTGCATGCCTGTAGTTCCAGCTACTTGGGAGGCTGAGGAACAAGAATTGCTTGAATCTGGGAGGTGGAAGTTGATGTGAGCCGAGATTGCAGCACTGCATACCAGCCTGGGAGACAGAGTGAGACTCTGTCTCAAAAAAAAAAAAAAAAAAAAAAAAAAAAAGGTATATCTTCTGAGGATTCAGGGATGTTTTGGAAACTAGGGACCTGCCCTGGCCTCATAAGAGGCAGACTCAGAGCTGGACATGGGTTAGGAAACCAGGCAGTGCCTCTTTCATTTTTTCTCTCTCTCAATTGTAGTAAAATATACATAACATACATTAAAAAAAAATTTTTTTTTGAGACAGAGTCTCGCTCTGTCACTCAGGCTATAGTGCAGTGGCACTATCTCAGCTCACTGCAATCTCCACCTCTCGAGTTCAAGTGATTCTCCTGCCTCAGCCTCCTGAGCAGCTGAGATTACAGGTGCCTGCCACCACGCCCAGCTAAGTTTTGTATTGTTAGTAGAGACGGGGTTTTGCCATGTTGGTCAGGCTGGTCTTGAACTCCTGATCTCAAGTGATCCGCTGGTCTCAGCCTCCCAAAGTCCTGGGATTACAGGCATGAGCCACTGCACCCGACCAGCCAGTTCCAAATTTCTGAGGCAGAGAATGTGCCTGTCGAGTGGGCAAGCCATGGGATGGATCACATGGCATCACTCTGCCTGCTGGGATCCATCCTTGGGAGTGGAGCATGCTTCTCAGGAAGGAAACGGGAGGGTTGTTTGGGATTGGGCAACCTCCTCCTCAATAATAAATGAATCGGGACCCCCCTATGGAATCACTTCCACTCTGATGAAATCGTCTGGGAATTTTCAATCAGAAGATTTAGAAAGATGCTATTTTCATTTTGCCTTACATACATCTTTTGTGTCTTCTGGCTTATTGCTTTTGAGGTGTGTGTGTGGCGGGGGGGGCCTCTAAAAGTCATCCTGGGTCCTGGTTAGGCTACCACCTTGACCTGGCCTGGGGACCTGCTCAGCTTGGAGGCCAGTTGGCTGGAGGTGGGGGAGGAGGGAGCCCCAGTTGCGGCCTCTGAGCCTCTTGTGCCAGCGGCCCCGTGCAGTCCATTTTAACCCCGGCACCAGTTGTCCTTCAGCTCCTCCAGGGAGTGACTTATTCCCTTTCCAGCTTCTGTTTGTGGAGCATGAGCCACTGACTATTTGAAATGGGACACTCTCTTGATAGCACCAAGCCTCAGCTTTCCTATGGATAAAATGGCTAAAAATGCCCAGACTGCTTTCTTCAGAAAGTTGGTGCGGGAATCACATGAAATTGACGGCTGTGAACAAGGGTCCTCAATGCCGGGAAATTGGTCCTGGGTGGTTGGTGGGGGGCATTAGGTAATGTCTGCAGACATTTTTGGCTGACAGAAGTGTGGGAGAGTGTGCTCCTAGCATCTTGTAGGGGAGGCCAGGGTACATAGTGGGCACTTAGATACTATTTCTTTTTCTTTCTTTTCTTTTTTTTGAGACGGAGTCTCACTCTGCTGTGCAGGCTGGAGTGTAGTGGTGCGATCCTGGCTCACTGCAACCTCTGCCTTCTGGGTTCAAGGGATTCTCCTGCCTCAGCTTCTGGAGTAGCTGGGATTACAGGCATGGTCACCATGCCCGGCTAATTTTTGTATTTTTTTTTTTTTTTTTTTAGTAGAGATGGGGTTTCACCATGTTGGCCAGGCTGGTCTCGAACTCCTGACCTCAGGTGATCTTCCCGCCTCAGCCTCTCAAAGTGCTGGGATTACAGGCTGAAGCCACTGTGCCCTGCCAGATACTATTTCTTTGTCTTTTCTTTCTTTCTCTCTCTCTTTTTTTTTTGAGACGGTCTTGCTGTGTCACCCAGGCTAGGGTAGAGTGATACAATCACGGCTCACTGCAACCTGTGCCTCCTGGGCTCAAGAGATCCTCCCACCTCAGCCTCCCGAGTAACTGGGAGTACAGGTGTGCGCCACCATGCCCAGCTAAATTTTGTTCTTTTAGTAGAGACAGGGTTTTGCATGTTGCCCAGGCTGGTCTTGAACTTTTGGACTCAAGAGATCTGCCCGCCTGAGTCAAATGCTGGGATTACAGGTGTGAGCCACTGCACCTGCCCAGATACTGCTTCTAAATCAAAGTTTAGCCTCAGTTAATGGTGAGCCCAGCATGGTACTGCTTTGGGGTCCTGTACAGATGGCAGAGAAGACTAAAGGCTTGGTGAGGGACTCCTTGGGGTACTGTCTCAGTGACTAAGTGACTGTAGGTGGGCACAGCTGCTGCTGACAAGGGCTGCTTCCAGTGTGCTGGGGGAGCTGGTCGCCTGGCAGCCTTGCTGAGTGGAGTGTGGCTTAGGAAACTCGTTATGCTACCAGTGGGGAAAAGCCTCCCCTCACCTCTTGGAGTGACCAACAGTTTGGGGAAAAAAATGTGGAGGTGGATTTACTGATTTGTTTTTCTCTGAATTTGTGGTTCCTTCTCAACTAATATTCAGCCCCTCCTTTGCCCTCCTCAGGCCTTTCCAGGGCAGGCTGGGGGTATGGATGGAGTGAAGAGGGGCAAAGGTAGAGAAGACCCCTCCCCTCTACAGGGCAAGAGGAGATTCCAGAGACCTTTCCACCCTTCAGAAAATGGAGGCTGGTCCAGAGTTTCAAGTGAACACACAAAGGCCAGCTCTGGCCGCTCCACACTCCCCTCCCTGTCCCCTGACCTCTGCTGCGGTGGCTGCTGCTGTGGGAGTGAAAAGCCCAGGTCAGCCTTCCAGGTGGGTGAGATGGGAAGGCAGCCCTTCCCGGGTGGGGATCTGGGAACGAGAATGCAGCCTCCTAACCGCTGCAACCTCCTCCTTGCCAGGGTTGAGGGAAGTACAGGAATCAAGGCTAGGGGGTGGGAGGGGGCAGCATCACCCCTTGCAAAACCCCAGAACAAGGGAACCTGGAATCGCCCCTCCCATCTCTGGCCAGGTCCCCACCAAGGAAGAGGTCTCCATGCTATTACTTCTGCAGGTGGAGCAGCCTGTTTCCACCTTCCCTCCTCTCACACTCTAAGCCTTCAAATAAGGACCACAAAGCTCTCACAGTGGCAGAAGGCTTTCTGCCTGGTGAACGCTGTTCTAGGTGCTGTATAGGCAAAACTGCATTTAATTCTCCTGCATGGTTGTGTTCCTATTTCATAATCAGAGCCAGGATTCAAATCTAGGCAGTCTCTGGTGCAAAGGTCGGCAGCCTCCCAGGAGGGAACCCAGTCAACCAGGCACGTGTTTACTCTCTCACGCTCCAGGACTTTTCAGTCCAACAGGGACTTCCTCATTTGGGTAACCAGGAGAGCCAGAGACTTTGGATTTTGTCAGCTCTTCATTCAAAACATTTGTGTACTACAGACTCTCAGTGTGACCTTGGGCAAGTTACTTTAGCTCTGAGAAGCAGTTTCCCTCTTTATAAAAAGGGGAAATCTTGTGAAGCTTATACGAAATTCGGTATGGAGAGGTGTTTTTTATTATCATTAGTTATTTATTTTTGAGACCGAGTCTTGCTCTGTTGCCAAGGCTGGAGTGTGCAGTGGCATGACCTCAGCTCACTGCAACTTCCAGGTTCAGTGATTCTCGTGCCTCAGCCTCCTGAGTAGCTAGGACTACAGGTGCGTGCCACCATGCCTGGCAAATTTTTGTAGAGACAGAGTTTCACCATATTGCCCAGGTTGGTCTCAAACTCCTGACCTCAAGTGATCTGCCCACCTTGGCCTCCCAAAGTGCTGAGATTACAGGTGTGAGCCACCGCCGAAGGTTTTTAGAGTATAACACACGTAAGAGCCAATGACCAGGATTATCATTATTATTCTTTTCTCTCTTTCTCTCTTCCTTCCTTCCTTTCTTCCTTCCTTCCTTCCTTCCTTCCTTCCTTCCTTCCTTCCTTCCTTCCTTTTTCCTTCCCTCCCTCCCTCCCTTCCTTCCTTCCTTCCTTCCTTCCTTCCTTTTTCCTCCCTCCCTCCCTTCCTTCCTTTTTCCCTCCCTCCCTCCCTCCCTTCCTTCCTTTTCTTGTTTTTTGAGACAGAGTCTCCCTCTGTCGCCCAGGGTGGAGTGCAATGGCACGATCTTGGCTCACTGCAACCTCCACCTCCAGGGTTCAAGCAATTCTCCTGTCTCAGCCTCCTGAGTAGCTGGGATTACAGGTGCCCACCTCCACGCTCAGCTAATTTTTTGTATTTTTAGTAGAGACGGGGTTTCACCATGTTGGCCAGGCTGTTCTTGAACTCCTGACCTCAGGTGATCCATCTGCCTCGGCCTCCCAAAAGTGTTAGAATTATAGGCATGAGCCACAGCACCCAGCCTTCATTATTATTATTTTCATCATCTAAGAAGTCAGTAAACTTCTCTGTGAAGGACCAGATTGTAAATATTTTTGGCTTTTATGGGTCCTTCAGTCTCTGCCATTGCTCAGTTGTGCTGCTGTGTCTCCAGAGTACCTATGGACAATATGGTAAATTAGCAAACGGGTATGGCTGTATTTCCATAAAACTTTACTTACCAAAACAGGTGATGGGCTGGATTTGGCCCATGGGCGATAGTTTGCTGGACCCCAATCTAGGACCCTGAGACCTCTATTGCTGGTGTCTGAGCAGAAAGTGGGGCTGGGCTTTGGTGTGAAATTCACGCATCCATGTGCAGACTGCTGATCTGTGAGTGTGTTGAGGGAAGGGGCTGATTACCTTTGAAACCCCATTCTGGGTTCTCAGGAGCACATGAGAAGGGTAGAGCAAGTGTGTGTGGTTAAATGACTTGTTCCTGATGTCTAGATGCTTGTGCTCTTAATGATCCCAGAAGATGTTGGCCAAGATCTAGGGGTGATCAAAACTGACAATACGAACTCAGAGTGAGGCCGGGTGTAGTGGCTCAAGCCTATAATCCCAGCACTTTGGGAGGCTGAGGTGGGTAGATCACCTGAGGTCAGGAGTTTGAGACCAGCCTAGTCAACATGGTGAAACCCCGTCTCTACTAAAAATACAAAAATTAGCTGGGCATGGTGGTGCACGCCTGTAGTACCAGCTACTTGGGAGGCTGAGGCAGGAGAATCACTTGAACCTGGGAGGCGGAGGTTGCAGTGAGCTGAGATTGCACCACTGTATTCCAGCCTGGGCAACAGAGCAAGACTGTCTCAAAAAATAAAAAAAAAAAGAAAAAAGAAGAATTCAGAGAGCTGGTCCCACTGCCCTTAAGCGGCATCAGTGCCAGGTGCAGTGGTTCACGCTGGTAATCCCAGCACTTTGGGAGGCTGAGGTGGGTGGCAGATTACCTGAGGTTGGGAGTTCGAGACCAGCCTGACCAACATGGAGAAACCCCATCTCTACTAAAAATACAAAATTAGTCAGGTGTGGTGGCGCATGCCTGTAATCCCAGCTACTTGGGAGGCGGCAGGAGAATTGCTTGAACCCGGGAGGTGGAGGTTGCAGTGAGCCAAGATCGCACCATTGTACTCCAGCCTGGGCAACAAGAGTGAAACTCCATCTCAAAAAAAAAAAAAAAAAAAAAAAGACATCAGCATAATCAGAGCCATCATTAGTGCCAATTCTCTCGGAGCCAGGAGCCCTTTCCCTACACAGTCTCATTTAATTCTCACAAAAACCCCATTAGGCAGGGCCTATTATAATCATCCCAGGTTAAGAAGGAGGAAACTGGATGGGCACAGTGGCTCACGGCTATAATCCCAGCACTTTGGGAGGCCTAGACAGGAGGATCACTTGAGCCCAGGAGTTCGAGGCCAGCCTGAGCAATACGGTGAAACCCTGTCTTTACAAAAAATACAAAAATTAACCAGGCATGGTGGCGTGTACCTGTGGTCCCAGCTACTTGGGAGGTTGAGGTGGGAGGATCACCTGAGCCCAGGAGGTTGAGGCTGTAGTGAGCCATGATCTGATTGTCCCGCCACTGGGTGATAGAGAGAGCCCTTGCCTCAAAAAAAGAAAATGAAAACAAAGGAGGAAACTCCAGCATGGCCAACCTGGTGAAACCCCATCTCTGCTAAAAATACAAAAATTAGCTGAGCGTGATGGCGGGTGCCTATAATCCCAGCTACTTGGGAGGCTGAGGGAGGAGAATCACTTGAACCTGGGAGGCAGAGGTTGCAGCGATGCAGTGAGCCAAGATCGCGCGATTGCACTCCAGCCTGGGCTACAACCAGAGACTCCATCTTGAAAAAAAAAAAGGAGGAAACTGAGGCTCAGAGAGACAAGGCCGGTTGCATGATGTCACACGGCTGGAGACGGCAGGGATTGGCGCTTGCATCTTTCTGACGTCAAAGCATATTCCTTTCTACCTTCTCTGGCTGAAAGGGGTGCAGCCCATGGGTGACCCTCCAATCCTGCCCTGTACCCGGGCCCTGTGTGCCTTCCCGGGCCAGCAGGCAGTCGTCGGAGCTCAGCCCTACTGCTTGGCACCCCCCTCTGGAGGCCCCATCTGGGTTCTCGCCCCTCCCTTCCTCACCCCAGCCAGCTTCCTGGCCCTCCCAGGCTGGCTGATGGATGGCCCAGCCCTGGCTGGCTTGACTCAGTCTAGCTTTTCCTCGTGGACTGCCAGGGCCGCCTCCTGTCCTCCTGCTCACCACCCTCGCCTGCCCAGCAGGTCGGGCAAGTGAGTGACTCACACACCTGGGCTCTGTGTGGGCCCAGCCTTGGGAGCCAGTGTACTCACCCTCTGGGCTCCTGCCTGCCCTGCCAGCTACTTCAACCGACAGACGGGACCCTTCCCAGTAGAAGGGGGCTGCCCCTGTCACTTGTGCTCCCTTCCCAGAGGACTGCGATTGGACTGCACAGGATTGAGGTCAGTTTCCTTTCTGTTTTTAACCATCTCTGCCCCTCGCTGAGTTGGAGGAAAATCTTTTGGAGGTCGTGGGGGAGGGGTCCCCGCTGTCATTGACACCCTTGTGCATCAGGCCCAAGGACACCTTGCTCCCTCTCAGCAGGTGCTGGAGCTTGGGGCCACCTTGGGATGGACTCAGTGAGGAGAACCATGCTGGGTGCCTCTATGGGTGTGACCCCAACCCTGCAGCCACCTAGCGGGGCAGGTCATGGCAACCTGGAGTGAGAACGGCAGAGGTGGACTTCAAGGGCATGTGTAGGGGGGTACTTTCCTCACTTCCTTCTTAGGATCACAGGGTGAGGGACGAAGCTTAAGATGGCTTCAGTTCAATGGCATCATTTTACAGCTGGGAAAACTGAGGCCTGGAGGAGAGGGAGTAACTGAGGTGGATTGATGCATTGGTGGTGGAACTGGGGCTGGAAGCCGGACTGGCTGACTCCCTGCCCAGGGCTCCTTCCTTGGTCCTCCTGGCTCCTGGCTGTTTCCCCCTGCTTCTTCCCCCCTCCGTTAGCTCTCTCCCATGTCATCCGGGCCTCAGCAGGGAGGAGGAATGCAGCTGGTGGGAGCCATTTCACAGGAGGATTTTATGGGCTCACAGTTGGGAGGCATTTTGAAGGTCATCCAGGCCATGAACCTCCGACAGGTGGCTGTTTAGCCACAGCTTGACTATCCCCGGCAATGGAGAGCTCACTTTTTTTTTTTCCTGAGATGGAGTTTCCCTCTTGTTGCCCAGGCTGGAGTGCAATGGCATGATCTCGGCTTACCACAACCTCCACCTCCCAGGTTCAAGCGATTCTCCTGCCGCAGCCTCCCAAGTAGCTGGGATTACAGGCATAAGCCACCACGCCCAGCTAATTTTGTATTTTTAGTAGAGACAGGGTTTCTCCATGTTGGTCAGGCTGGTCTCGAACTGCCAACCTCAGGTGATCCACCTGCCTTGGCCTCCCAAAGTGCTGGGATTACAGGCGTAGCGCTCACTGTTTTTGGAAGCAGTCTCTTTTATTTGCATGGCCAGTGTCTGGCAAATTACTGGGCACTTACTTCGTTGCGAGCACTTTGCTAACAAAGTACAGTAGGTGTGTAAATGCCTTTCATCCCCGACACCCCAATGAGGTAAGTGTTATTGGTATCACTCTTATTTTATAGCAGAGGAAACAGGCACAGAGAGGTTAAGTAACTTACTCAAGATTTCACAGCTTGAGGAGGAGCCGAGTTTTGAACCCAGGGAGTGTGGTTCCAGGGCTTAGCCAAGCTCTTAGCTGTTGTACTTGGCTGCTACCATAGGAGAACGGGACTTCCTAGGGAGGGGGTCCTGCCTGGCATGGTGAAGCTGAGGTCGGAAAGGGGACATTTAGGTGACTGCGTGACGCTCTGGTTGGTTGGCCTCCTGGGGCTGAAATGCCACCATCCAAGCTCTTCTCCTGTCACCTGCTTTGCCTCCTTGGCAGATTACCCTATCCTCACGTAGCCCCCAGCTACCAGAATCCAGGACCAATGACTGATGACTCCCAGGACAGTTGCGTGCAACAACAGAGGGAGGGTTGAAAGCTGTCGCCCGGGATCTCCAACACCACTGTCAGGGTTTCCTTGGAGTGTCCTGGGCAAAGGAGGCAGGAGGTGAGAGTGGGCGTGGCAGAGGGGCGGGAGGGGCCTGGGCCCTGCGTCTGTTTCCTTCTTAACATTTTGACCTCCTGGAGTGGCACCTCACATGCTGCCTGTCCACACCACCTTGCCCATCTATTTAGGGGAGCTTGGTGGTTAATGAGGGCAGCGCCTTATCCTAAGGTGCTGGACAGTTTACAAAGCCAGCCAATGCCGTCCTGAGGGGTGCTCACAATAGCCTGGGGAGCTGGGAAGGGCAGGAATGGTGATAATGCTCATAGTTGAGGGATGGAGGCTCAGAGAGGTCAGGTGAGCTGCCTGGGGCCGCACAGCTAAGTGATGGAACAGAGTCAGATCCTGCCTCCCCAGAGGGCTACCCCTCTCTTCTGTCCCCACAAAGGCTTGCTCTGAGTGTGATGCCAGGAGTCCTTCTGGCTGGATCTCTTCAGTTAATGAGACTTTGGGACTTTCAAGGGGATGACTGGCCTGGCTCCATTCACATCCCTGATATCTTCTTCCAGGACTTCCTCTCCAGGGCAGTCACGGGAACAAGAGATTCTTAAGTTGATCCCATCCTGTCTTCTCCCTCTCGTAATGATAATACTAATTACAGCAATATTAACTACTAATTCTAGTCATGTTCCTGGTGGCTCACGTCTGTGGTCTCAGCTCCTCGGGGGGCTGAGATGGAAGGATCGCCTGAGCCCAGAAGTTTGAGGCTGCAGTGAACTGTGATTGCCATTGCTACGTTTTCTTTTTCTTTTCTTTTTTTATTTTGGAGATGGAGTCTAGCTCTGTTGCCCAGACTGGAGTGCAGTGGTGTGATCCCGGCTCACTGCAACATCTGCCTCCTGAGTTCAAGTGATTCTCCCGCCTCAGCCTCCCAAGTAGCTGGGACTACAGGTGCCCACCACCACGCCTGGCTAATTTTTGTATTCTCAGTAGAGATGGGGTTTCACCATGTTGGCCAGGCTGGTCTCGAATTCCTGGCCTCAAGTAATCAGCCCGCCTTGGCCTCCTAAAGTGCTGGGGTTACAGGCGTGAGCCACTGCACCCGGCCCACCATTGCTACATTTTCATTTATTGGGCACCCATCGTATACCAAGCTCTGTGCCAGGCATCCTTCAGGCCATAGCTCATTGAACCCTCCTGGCAACCCCATTTCACAGATGAGGAAGCTGAGGTCCAGAAAGATGAAGTCACTTGCCCTGGGTCACATAGCTGGTCAATCACACTGAAATCACCAGTCAGAAAGTTGAAAGCACACTTCACCCAAAGTCACCACCCAAGGTCACACACTGTTCATGGCACAGCCAAGACTAGAGCCTGGCTTGGCTGAATCCTGATTTCCTGCTCTTCCCACTCAGTGCCTCTGGGTTGGGCTACAGTGGGACTTCTGAGCCATGGATTCTAGAGTTATTTCTGCCTTTACAGGACATTAAACAAGCCACTGAATCTCTTGTGGCCTGGGTCACACCATCTGAGTGCAGGGGCTGGTGACTTATTCCCTGTGACTGATAGTCATGTCTGGGAATGCTTTTCAAACACTGGCACATGCACACAGAGAATTAGTATGAAGAGAGGTAATTACCCAAGCCATGTCTCCAGTCTCTTCTGTGACTGAAAGCTTTGATATTTAATCCTTAGAATGAACTTGGACCTCTGGGTATGGTGGCTCATGCCTGTAGTCCCAGCACTTTGGGAGGCTGAGGCAGATGGATCACGTGAGGTCAGGAGTTCGAGATCAGCCTAGTGAACATGGCGAAACCTCATCTCTACTAAAATACAAAAATTAGCTGGGCAGGGTGTTGTGAACCTGTAATCCCAGCTACTCAAGAGGCTGAGGCAGGAGAATCGCTTGAACCTGGGAGGTAGAGGTTGCAGTGAGCTGAGATTGTGTCACTGCACTCCAGCTTGGGTGACAGAGTGAGACTCCTTCTCAAGGAAAAAAAAAAAAAAAAAAAAAGAATGACCTTGGACCAGCCTGGGCAACATAGTAAAACCCCAACTCTACAAAAAACAAACAAACAAACAAAAATTAGCTTGGTGTGGTGGCTCGTCTATTGTTCCAGCTTCTCAGGAGGCTGAGGTAGGAGGATCACTTGACCCAGGAGGTCGAGGCTGCAGTGAGCCAAGATGGCACTACTGCACTCCATCCTGGGCAGCGGAGTGAGACCCTGTCTCAAGGAAAATTTTATATATATATATATACGTGTGTGTGTGTGTGTGTGTGTGCATATAAAATGACCTTGGGATGCAGGAACACAAGCCATGTTCTATTGTAGGGAAGCTGAGACTCAGGGACATGAACTCCCTCACTCAGGGTCACAGGACCAGGAGATGGGGAACCAAGGATTTGAACTTGGTCTGATCTTCATGTTCCCAGAAGTAAGCACCTCCCATCATGTAGAGAGGCAGCTCCCCGGGGAATGGGAGTCTCCCAGGGTACCCAGACGAGAAGCAGTGAACAAGTTTGCAGCATGGACTCCTTGGATTCCAGGAGGCCAGGCTTATAGGAACAAAGTTTAGGAGCTTAGCAGGTAGGTCTGAGGCAGGTGGCCTGGTGCTGCCTGGTGCTGCCACCAAGTAAGTCCTCTTCTCCCCGCTCAGGCCTGCTCCCATTTTTTCCTTCAGCAGAATGACAGAGACCCCCTTCCCCCATCCTTCCTTGTCTCAGAAACAAAGGCAGCCTTTGTTTCAAGGGGAACCAAGAAAACAGGGAGCTCTCCGGACCACACTGTGACCTGCTCTGCAGGTAACCCTGGTCCTTCCTCCTGGCCCAGCCAAACCCAGCTCAGCTACTATAGAAACATCCGATACCCCAGCAGGGGGAGGGAGGAGAAGGAGGGAGCCAGTGGGGTTAAGTAGGAGCCCCTGCCCACCTTCTCCCTCCCCATCTTAGTCTACCCTGTCTCTCCCTGTGAGCAATGTTATAATTAAATCTGATAAGCATCCATTCTATCTGGTAAAAAGGGTCCCAATGTCATGGTTGGTTTGAGTCAATTGGGGTGGGGGATGGGACCCTAGGCTGGGAGCCAGGAGGCTGCCTCTGCTCCCCACTCCATTCTTCACGCCCTGCATGACCTTGAGCAAATGCTTGCCCTCTTGGGGCCTCAGTTTCTCTCTCTAGGAAAGCAGGATGTTGGCTTGCACCATGGGTTCTAGTCTTGTTCCTGGTGGCACACACCTGTGGTCTGAGCTACTCGGGAGGCTGACATGGAAGGATCGCCTGAGCCCAGAAGTTCAAGGCTGCCGTGAGCTGTGATGACACCACTGCGCTCCAGCCTGGGCAACAGAGCGCGATTTCTTTCCAAATAAAGAAATAAAATCATTTTCTTAATAATTTTTTTTTTTTTTTTAAAGTAAAGAGGCTGGGTGATGTGGCTTATGCCTGTAATCCCAGCACTTTGGGAGGCCGAGTTGGGCAGATCACTTGAGATCAGGAGTCTGAAACCAGCCTGGCCAACATGGTGAAACCTCGCCTCTGCTAAAAATACAAAAATTAGCCAAGCATGGTGGCGTGTGCCTGCATCCTAGCCACTCCGGAGGCCGAGGCGGGAGAATCGATTGAACCCTGGAGGTGGAGGTTGCAGTGAGCTGAGATCCTGCCACTGCACTCTAGCCTGGGTGACAGACCGAGACTCTCTCAAAAAAAAAAAGTAAAGAAAACCAGGAGAAAAATAACTAGAAGGCAATAACTCCCTCCCCCACCCCCTATTCCTCAGGGCCCTGCCAGCTCTGAAAGTCTCTGAATTGCTCGAATGGATGGCTCCCGGATGCCCTCTCTGGGTTCCCTGCCAGTGCTCCCTCTCCATCCTCCCTACATGGCCGCAAAGCCCAGGGAGCACAGGAATGCGGGGGAGGTTCTTATGGCTTCTGATTTTCAGGGGACTGGCCAAGACTGGAGTGATCTCTGTAGAAACCTGCCCCTAGTCTGTGTGGCCAATTTTTGGAATAAACCCGGAATGCCAACGTTTGCGGGAGAAGAGGCCTCCTAAGTCCTTTCCACCTTATTAGTGGAAAAATGTGGACTTTTTGGTCAGACTTGGGTTCAAATCTCAGCTCTGTCCCTTCAGATGGTGTGAACTTGGTTGAGTCACTTGGTCTCACTGAGGTGTTGAGAGGGTTGAGAGTTATCCCAGGCAGATCACTAAGCCTGGTGCATAGCAAATGCTCAATGAAAGGAAGGCCATGTCTTGGCACCAGGTTTGCCCCAGCTCCCTGTTTCTGACAAATAGACAAGGCTGGCTGGGCACAGTCACTCACACCTGTAATCCCAGCACTTTGGGAGGCCAAGGTGGGTGGATTGCTTGAGCCCAGGAGTTTGAGACCAGCCTGGGCAACATGGCGAAACCCCATCTCTACTGAAAATATGAAAATTAGTCATGGCCGGGCGCGGTGGCTCAAGCCTGTAATCCCAGCACTTTGGGAG
Organism: Trachypithecus francoisi; assembly: GCF_009764315.1. Taxonomy (NCBI): domain Eukaryota; kingdom Metazoa; phylum Chordata; class Mammalia; order Primates; family Cercopithecidae; genus Trachypithecus; species Trachypithecus francoisi. The sequence continues at coordinate 107,433,813 of NW_022681457.1, read as the reverse complement.
GCCGAGACGGGCGGATCACGAGGTCAGGAGATCGAGACCATCCTGGCTAACACGGTGAAACCCCGTCTCTACTAAAAATACAAAAACTAGCCGGGCGAGGTGGCAGGCGCCTGTAGTCCCAGCTACTCGGGAGGCTGAGGCAGGAGAATGGCGTAAACCCGGGAGGCGGAGCTTGTAGTGAGCTGAGATCCGGCCACTGCACTCCAGTCGGGGCGGCAGAGCGAGACTCCGCCTCAAAAAATAAAAAATAAAAAAAAAAAAAAAAATAAAATAAAAGAAAATTAGTCAGACGTGGTGGTGTGTGCCTGTAGTCGCAGCTACTTAGAGGCTGAAGCATGAGAATTGCTTGAGCCTGTGAGACAGAGGTTGCAGTGAGCCAAGATCACACCACTGCACTCCAGCCTGGACAAGAGTGAGACCCTGTCTCCAAAAGAAAAAAAAAAAGACAAGGCTCAGGGATGGCAGGATGCCTCGTTGTGCTGTCTTGGACGGCAATGACTTGTTCCATTCAGGCGGTGGATGTCTCTAAGTGGGGCAGGGATCCCACTCTGCTTTCTAGCCTTTTTCTCTTTTTCATTTTCTTGAAAAGTTGTTCTGGAAACTATGAAACTGGGCCACAGGCCTCCATGCCTGCTTTCCTGGGACTACCGGGTTGTTTCATCTCTGAGTCTTGCTTCTCCCACAGGAAACTGGAAGCCCTGGGCTCTGATCAGGGAATGCAGGGGTGGGGGAAGGGGGCAACCTGCTTCACATTGATCTCACCCCAGAACCGGGTGGCTGGCTGACGCCGCTGATCAGAATTCATGTGGCCGGAGGATTTGTGGGTCAGCATGAGATCTTTTAATACACCAGAGAATCATCTCCCTAAAGTTCTAGGCTCCTGGCAGGTGCTCCACACACAATTCTGAGACAGCACCCAGGGAATGGGTTGGGATTGACTCTGAACAGAACTTGAGAGTCTGGCAAGGCTCTGTTCCCAGGCCCCACCCTGGAGCCACAGGGCAGGGAGCTCACTACATTGGAGACATTTTATGGTGCCACCCGTACCCCCCAGCCGGAGCTCATCCAGAGACCTGTAGTTTGGAATTGAGCAGATTAAATTCCCTGGTGGCTTCTGGGAAAATGCTTGATCAGACTGTCTACACTGCTGTCTTTACTGAGCTCTCTCAAAGTTCATCACCCCCAGGATGCTCCTTTTTTTTTTTCCTACCCCTAAAACATCAACATACTCTTCTCTGCTTTGCCTGGAATCCTTGCCAGGGGATTTTCCAGTTAGCAGAAAAACTGCATCCAGTTTCTGACCTATTCACCGAGGGGGTAGGTGACTGGGAAAGGAGGGTTATTGCCCTCTAGTGCTTTTCCTCTTGCTTTTTTCTTTTCTTTCTTTCTTTCTTTTTTTTTTTGAGATAAAGTCTCACTCGGTCATCCAGGCTGGAATGCAGTGGCACAATCTTGGCTCACGGCAACCTACGCCACCTGGGTTCAAGCGATTCTCCTGCCTCAGTCTCCTGAGTAGCTGGGACCACAAGCATAAGCCACCATACCTGGCTAATTTTCATATTTTTAGTAGAGATGGGGTTTTGCCATGTTGGTCTCAAACTCCTGGACTCAAGTGATCTGCCTGCCTTGGTCTCCCAAAGTGCTAGGATTATAGGTGTGAGCTGCTGCATCCAGCCCCTTTCCTTTTCCTCTTGGTTTTCTTTACTTAAAAAAATTCATTAAGATAATTATTTTCTTTGTTTGTTTGTTTATTTATTTATGTGAAACAGAGTCTTGCTCTGTCCCCCAGGCTGGAGTACAGTGGCATGATCACAGTTCATTGCAGCCTTGAACTCCTGGGCCCAAGTGATCCTCCCACCTTGACCTCTTAAAGTGTTACAGGCATAAACCACTGTGCTCGGCCTCCTTTTGGTTTTCAATTGTATTCATCTGTCCATCCATCCATCCATCCATCCATCCATGCATCCGTCCATCCATCCATCCAGCCAGCCATCCAGACATCCATCCTCCATCCATCCATTTGTCTACCACCCATAATTTTCATCCATCCATCCATCCTCCATCCATTCATTCATCTAAAGACTGTTTATTGAATTCCTCTTCTATGCCAGGCACTGCATTCTGGAGACACAGCTCTGTGCACTGGATACATGATCCTGCCCTCAGGAAGATTCCAGTATAGCAGGGGTAATAGACAATTTAACAAGCACTATAGTACTTGGTGCTACGGCTTAACGTCTCTGCTTATCGGTGTGCTCATCTGTTGCGTGGGATGGTTCCAGTACTTACTTCATGGGATGATTGTGTTTCCGTGGCATAATACAGTAAAGGGCTGGCTCAGGTCTTGTCGTGTAGCAAGTGTTCAATACATGTTAGCTATGTTGATGGTGATGGTTGTGATGATGGTGATGCAGATGATGATGATTAAGATCATTTTGTTTTGTTTTTTTGAGACGGAGTCTCGCTCTGTTGCCCAGGCTGGAGTGCAGTGGCACAGTCTTGGCTCACTGCAACCTCTGTCTCCTGGGTTCAAGCGATCTCCTGCCTCAGCCTCCCAAGTAGCTAGGATTACAGGCACGTACCACCACACCCAGCTAATTTTTGTATTTTTAGTAGAAACAGGGTTTCACCATGTTGGCCAGGCTGGTCTTGAACTCCTGACCTCAAATGATCCACTTTCCTTGGCCTTCCTTGGCCTCTCATGCCTTGGGTTTACAGGCATGAGCCACCACACCCGGCCAATTAAGATCATTTAACACAGGGTCTGGCATTAACTAGTTAACCAGATGTATCCATGAGTTGTTCTGAGCAGTTGGCTTGTCCTTGGCAGCCACAGACAGTAGAGGCGATGGTGACATAGGGCAGACCCCAAGCCAGCTTCTCAGGGTGGGGAAGCCCGTGAGCAAACCACTTCCACAAAGGTGCTGTGGATGCCAGCCGTGGCTTCTGGGCTGGGTCTAAGGGGTTCTTCAGGGAAGCCTGGGCCACCACAGCTGCCTATCTGGTTTGCCCAGTTAGGAGCTGGTTGAGAAGCATCTGAGGGCAAAATGACCTATGAGATGAAGAGCTGTGGACTGCCTTCGCAGGGGCTGGGGCAGGCTATCTGGGAAGTTCCTGGGAGCTCAGAGGAGGCGGGTGGCACTGGATGATGAGAGGAGGTAGCTATAAGGGAGGCTCCAAGCAGAGCAGCCAGGAATGATCGGGGTTCCCTGGTAACCTTCCATGGGGCTTATGGGGCCATGGGGCCAGGAACACATCAGTCTTTTTTTTTTTTTTTCTGAGACGCAATCTTGCTCTTGTTGCCTAGGCTGGAGTGCAGTGGGACGATCTCGGCTCACTGTGACCTCTGCCTCCCAGGTTCAAGCGATTCTCCTGCCTCAGCCTCCTGAGTAGCTGGGACTACAGGCACCTGCCACCATGCCCGGCTAATTTTCATATTTTTAGTAGAGATGGGGTTTCACCATGTTGGCCAGGCTGGTCTTGAACTCCTGACCTCAGGTGATCCACCCGCCTTGGCCTTCCAAAATGCTGGGATTACAGATGTGAGCCACCGCACTTGGTCACACAGCAGTCTTGTTTCTTTTACTGGCGGCTCCTGGAATGGTGCTGGGCACACCCTAGGCACCGGGGATGTTTGTTGAATGCATGCCAAGTCTCTATTGGGATGGCTTGGTCTCACTGTCATGCTGGCTTACCTGGAAGGAACAGTGGTTCTGGAACCAGAGAGAAGAGAGTTCAAACGCTGGCACCTCCACTTACCAGCTCTGTGGGACAATGGGTAAGACATTTCCCCTTTCTGAGCCTCAGTTTCCTCATCTGCAGAATAGGAATTGCAATATCAACATTGAGGGTTGTGTAGATAGGAGATGGTACAGGGGGCGGTGAGGTTGGCACTCAGAAGGTACCCATGAAGAAGCAGCTGTTATTGTCGTTATCCATGCATCTGTGGTGACACCCAGGGTTGTGAGCCAGTACTGTGGGATTGAGAAGGTGGGGACAGAGTGTCTGCTGGACCCACATTGTGAAGTTTCGGGGCAGTGTGGTGGGGGAGAGTCAGATAGACCCGGAATCTGTTGTTTACTTGCTGTGTGACCTCAGGAATGCTACTTACCCTTCTGGACCTCAGTTTCTTGTATGAAAAAGGGGATCTTGAAAGCAGCCATTCTAGTTGGGCATGGTGGCTTACGCCTGTAATCCCAGCAACTGGGGAGGCCGAGGTGGGTGGATCACTTGAGGTCAGGAATTCGAAACCAGCCTGGCCAACATGGTGAAAACCCCGAATACAAAAATTAGCCGGGCATGGTGGCAGGCGCCTAGAATCCCACCTACTTGGCAGGCTGAGGCAAGAGAATTGCTTGAACCCGGGAAGCAGAGGTTGCAACGAGCCGAGATCGTGCTACTGTACTACAGACTGGGTGACAGAGCAGAGCAAGACTCCATCTTAAAAAAAAAAAAAAAAAGAAGGCAGCTATTCTACAGAGTTCTTGCAATAGTCAATGGGATTATGCATGAAGACTACAGAGCCTGGCGTATGGTAAATGTAGACAGATGCACAGTAAAAGTGGGGACATCATCAGCACAGGTGGCCTTCAGAGGAGGAATGGGGTGAAAGGTCTTTGGAGGGGTGAATGTGGGATACAATGGGGACTCTGGGTTTCGGCGGAGGGAAGGGGCTCAGGGCCTCTTTCATGTCATGTCCCTGACATGCTGAGTCTCCCTTCCAAGGTGACCCACCTCCTGTGCCTCTGCTGACCCTCTAGGTGGGTCAACATGACCATCCTGGGCTTTCGGGTCTCATAAGATGTCATATCTGGGAGCTTAACCTCTTGAGTTCTTGGGGGAAAACTTGGGCAAGCTTAACCAGAGGTCACACGGTCTGGGGGAAGGAGCATGGATTCTGGATTTAAACCTCAGCTCTTTTACTCTCCCACTGTGTGACCTTGGACAAGTCACTTAACCTCTCTGGGCCTCTGTATTTATTCATAAAGCAGGATAGAGCCACCTTCCTTGCGGGGTTGCCTGGAAGCTTGGCACACAGTGGGCCTCTGTAAACAGGAGAGATGGGTGTGATTCCATGCAGCCTCCACACAGCCTCCGCAGAGGGCAAGGGAGTAGATGTTAATGAGCTCTGGGGCTGGTCCAAAAAGCCAGTCTATAAAACCCCTGCCTGCAGCTTCTGGTGTGTTGCTCATGGGAGTTTATGTGAAGGACACAGCCGGATAACAGCCCATTGTTCTGAGTGGGGATGGTTTTATGGCTCTTAGAAAGCGTCTTTCATCTGGGAGACCAGGGAGCTTATGGAGCCTCCCCGCCCTGGGCAGTGAAACTGTGGGATGATGAAGGTTTCTGGGGCTGGTGCCAGGCTGCAGCCATGGCCAGGCCCTCCTGCCACAGCCCAGGCCAGCCAGTGGGAGCTGAGCACCTGCCCCCTGCCACCCACCCACCAAGTGTCACTGAAGTCTCTCTCTAGGCCCAGACCAAGGCCCTGCCCTCCTGAGGACCTCTTGCCCTGGCCCACAGTCTCCAGCCAGGTCTGCCTGGCAAGGCTGGAGGTTCACTGTGTCCCCTGGGCTCTCTCTCTGCTTCCTCTCCTCAGCAGCCAGTGACACATTCCCTCTATCTTTATGGTAACTTCTAGAACAGGCCCTCTGCACTGTCTGCCATCAGCTGACCAGCAACTCTTATGCCTGGGAGCCTGGCCTGGTGCTCTGAGCCCTGGGTTGGAGCAGTAATCTGATGCCAGGAAGAAAAGACCTTGTCTGCTTGTCCTTTCTGGCTCTTTGGCCAGGCCCCAAGCCGAGAAATGCAACCTCCCCTTGGCTCAGCAGACAGCCCCAAGTGCTTTGCCTGTTATCACTAGAGGAGGCTGCAGATACCCCTGAGGAGTAGGTGGCCCCCTGGGGCCTGCGGGGTTTGGCCTGCTGGGTAGAGGAGCTGTATGTGTTTGCAGCTGCCTCTGATACCCCAGCCCACATTTACCCTGTGCTAAGGCTTTGTCCTTTGTCCCTTTCCCCTTGACCTTTTCTTTTTTTTTTTTTTTGAGATGGAGTCTCGCTCTGTTGCCCAGGCTGGAGTGAAGTGGTGTGATCTCGGCTCACTGCAACCTCCGTCCCCCAGGTTCAAGCTATTCTCCTGCCTCAGCCTCCTGAGTAGCTGGGACTACAGGCGCAGACCACCACACCCAGCTGATTTTTGTATTTTTAGTAGAGACGGGGTTTCACCATATTGGCAAGGCTGGTCTCGAACTCCTGACCTCAGGTAATCCGCCTGCCTCAGCCTCCCAAAGTGTTGGGATTACAGGTGTGAGCCACCGTACCCGCGCCCCTCCCCCCTTGGCCTTTTCTGTTTTAGGAGATACAGGAAGGCTAAAGCAGGGTGCTGGGGATACCTTGTGCCTTAATTGGTCCCTCTCCTTGCACAGGACTCAGGAATGCCCCCTTTGTCCTGCACCAGGACAGTAGCCAGGGACAAACAGCACCACTTGAATATTCATCTCTCCTCTCATCATAGGCTTCTTTGCTTTCAAGGAATAAAAATCCACTCAAGTGGTTCAAGTGAAGGGGTGCTGAGTAAGAACAGGTCATCTTGACGAACATTCAAGGCTAGGACAGAGTGTCTTTGTGCCTCAGTTTCCTCATCAGTAAAATGGGGATAAAAGTATCCACTTTATAGGGTTACTGTGAGGATTAAATGAGCTAATACATGTGAAGTGTTTAAACAGAACCTGGTATATAGAGAGTGCTATTAAGCGTTTGCTACTATTATTTTATCATTATTTTTGTAGGGATGGGGTCTTGCTATGTTGCCCAGGCTGGTCTTGAACTCGGGCTCAAGCAGTCCTCCCAACTTGGCTTCCCAAAGTGCTGAAATTATAAGTGTGAGCCACTGTGCCAGCCTGCCGTGGTTATTTTGACACTACATCACCAGGAGAATGGGCTACTCGGACTAGTCTCTCCTGACACTAAGTCCTGGAAAGGTGCAGCTCAGGGAAGTCAGGCTTCCTTCCGCCTGATCCCCTGGAACACCTGTGGCTGTGTCTTTGACCTTAGCTTGCTTCCCCCCAAATGCAGGTCCTGGGTTATGAAGAACCTGGAAGGCTTCAGGGGTTGCTTAGTGCATCCCAGCTCCCCTCAAAATGCCTGTCCTATCAAACAGGGGCAGGAATGTTATGGAAAGAGGGTTTCAACTTGGTAAGACAGACTCTATCATCCTCATTTGTAAGCAAAATGTGACCCATTCTCTCTTTGATACTAGCCTGTTCACGATTGGCTTGATGACGTAGTGCATAACAAGGACTGGCTGCTGGCTGGGCACTCTCCATTCATACTGCCTATGCAAGGCGGGTATCCAGACTTGGGAAGTCCACATTCCCATCCACCTACTTCCTTTCTTTCTTTCTTTTTTTTTCTTGAGACGGAGTCTTGTTCTGTCTCCCAGGCTGGAGTACAGCAGCGCGATCTTGGCTCACTGCAACCTCTGCCTCCTGGGTTTAAGAGATTCTCCTGCCTCAGCTTCCTGAGTAGCTGGGATTACAGGCGGCTGCCACCACGCCTAGCTAATTTTTGTATTTTTAGTAGAGACAAAGTTTCGTCATGTTGGCCAGGCTGGTCTCGAACTCCTGACCTCAAGTGATCCACCCACCTCGGACTCCCAAAGTGATGGGATTATACGTGTGAGTCATTGTGCCTTGCCAGCCACCATGCCCAGCCCACCCATTTTCTTTTTTTTTTTTTTTTTGAGAAGGAGTCTTGCTCTGTCGCCCAGGCTGGAGTGCAGTGACACAATCTCAGCTCACTGCAACCTCCGCCTCCTGGGTTCAAGTGATTCTCCTGCCTCAGCCTCCCTAGTAGCTGGAATTACAGGCACGTGCCACCATGCCCAGCTAATTTTTGTATTTTTAGTGGAGACAGGGTTTTGCCATATTGGCCAGGCTGGTCTCAAACTCCTGACTTCAGGTGATCCGTCTGCCTTGGCCTCCCAAAGTGCTGAGATTACAGTTGTGAGCCACCATGCCCAGCCACTTTCTTTTTGATCTACTACGGCAGAGGTAGATCAAAGTTTTTGATCTACTTTTTTGATCACCCTCAAACTTTTTGGCATCAGGAACTGGTTTTGTGGACGTGGAAGACAATTTTTCCATGGTAGGGGTTGGGGGATGGTTTCGGGATGATTCAAGTGCATTACATTTATTGTGCACTTTATTTCTATTATTACATTGTAATATATAATGAAATAATTATACAACTCACCATAATGTAGAATCAGTGGAAGCCCTGAGCTTGTTTTCCTGCAACCAGGTGGTCCCATCTGGGGGTGATGGGAGAGAGTGACAGATCATTAGGCATTAGATTCTCACAAGGAGCGTGCAATCTAGATCCCTCGCATGTGCAGTTCACAATAGGGCTTGTGGTCCTCTGAGAATCTAATGCCACCGCTGCTTATCTGACAGGAAGCGGAGCTCAGGTGGTAATGTGAGTGATGGGAGTGGTTGTAAATATAGATGAAGCTTGCTTACCTGTCACTCACCTCCTGCTGTGTGGCCTGGTTCCTAATAGGCCACAGACTGGTTCTGGTCCATGGCCAGGGGACTGGGGACCCCTGCACTATGGAGCTGACTGGTAGGAGCAGGGCCAGACTGGGAGGCAGCAGCGAGGGCCCTGGGTCCCCATCTTGGCTTTTCCACCAGATTGCTGAGCAACCTTGGACAGGTCACCTAGCCTCTCTGACCAGGGAAATACCACCCCTGTATGCCCTCATTCCCTCTTTCCCAGGTCAGCAGTGGAGACAAGGAGGACGGACTCCTGAGTCCCATCCAGATGTAATGTATCATTGATGATTTTGCTTACACAATAAATCCTGCCCTCACCAGAGTGCTCACTGAGTGGGTGATTCTGGTTAATTGAATGTTCTGGGACATGGAAATGTTCCCAGAAATCCTTTTTGTTCCTTTTGTGGCTATTGAAACCCATCCACTCATCTATTCAGCACATATTTGTTTCGTGTCTATGCTGCAGCAGGTTTTGGAGCAGGTGCCGGGGATACCACCCGGAATGAGACAACAGAGTCCAGCCTCTGTGGATTCACAGTCCGGGGAGGAGACACATGGCAAACATGCCACCACACACGGTAGGTAGGGCACACTGACCAGGGAATGCAGGCTACGGGTAGGAACCAGGGGCCCCGTGTGGAAGTCCTTGGAAAGAGCTCCCAGAGAAGGTGCTATTTATGCTGACAGCACTAAAAAGCAATTAACCATAGTGTCTGTGGGACGGAGTAGTCAGGGGCATTCCAGCCTAGGGCAAAGGCTCAGAGAAACACCTGTGCATTCATTTGTGCTGTGGAGGTTAGAGTGTGCAACTGGGGTAGGGCGCAATGGCTCACACCTGTAATCCCGGCACTTTGCGAGGCCAAAGTGGGAGGATCACTTGAGTCCAAGAGTTCAAGACCAGCCTGGGCAACATAGTGAAACCACATCTCTACAAAAAAAAAAAAATACAAAAATTAGCAGGGCATGATGGTGTGCACCTGTAGTCTCAGTTAGGAGGTTGTGGTAGGAAGGTCACTTAAGCCTGCGAGGTGGAGGTTACAGTGAGCCGAGATCACATCATTGTACTCAGGCCTCAGTGACACAGCAAGACTCTATCTTCAAAAAAGAAAAAAAGAATGTGCTTTTGGGAAAGTGAGAGTGAAGAGGCAGGTGCATGTCAGGAGGACAAGAGTACGTGAGGATGTGGCCTGCTGAGGGCTGACCTGGACTGTGAGGGCGGCAGGTTTATTTATTTTCCAGTGTATGTTTTGTGATGTGATTCTTTCTCATCAAAGTGGAGAGTAGAGGGGGAAAATGAGATCAAAACACTAAATCACAGAGGAGGGGCCTCAAATCAGAGGAGTGACAGAGGGCTGGGAGTGACGCTGACAAGTAGAGAGCACAGCTGTGTCTAAAGGGCCACCAGTCCTGGGGCCCTGCAGAGTGTGGCCATGGGGGAATGTGGACCTGGCATTATCAGATCTTCAGATTTGTTAAGAGAAGCTAGAAATCTGGCTTTTAATTTTTTTTTTTTTCAGAGACAGGGTCATGCTGTTGCCTAGGCTGGGGTGCAGTGGTGGGATCATGGCTCACTGCAGCCTCAAACTCCTGGGCTCAAGTGATCCTCCCACCTCAGCCACCTGAGCAACTGGGACTACAGGCATGCACTACTGCATCTGGCTAGGTTTATTTTTTATTTTTGTAGAGACGGGGGTCTCCCGATGTTGCCCAGGCTGGTCTAAAATGCCTGGCCTCAAGCAATCCTCCTGCCTTGGCCTCCTAAAGTGCTGGGATTACAGGCATGAGCCACTGCTCCTGGCTGCAATCTGACTTTTTATGGGAAATCTCCCAATGACTAAATGATAGCAACTAACAACAACAAGAAAACCACTATAGGCAAAACAAAATGCTTCTGCAGACTCAATCTGTTTTATGAGCAGGTGGTTTGGAACCCTAGACCCAGAGGGTTCTATTGATAAGGGTTCTAGGGTGTCCTTTAGAATCCATTACAATCCTCTAAAGGATATGCCCCTAAACTGTGCTGGACTCTGGGGGGACAATGGGGGTCTGGGGCATGACCCCTGCCCTCAAGGCTGTATCATAGCTGCCCTCAAGCTAGATGCGTCAAATCAGTTATCACCCAGAGCCAACTTATAACAAAAGGACTAGGTGCTATAGAGCTCAGAGGAGGGGGAGATCAGGGAATGGAGGAGGCCATGTGAAAAGGCCTCCTGGGGATTCTGGGCCTTGTGATGGTTCTCAGAGGGGAGGGTAACACTTAGTACAACCATAGAAGGTAACGGCATCCTGAGCTGGAGGAGTCAGACATTTCGGGATCAGATGAGAAATAAAATAAAGAAGGCTGGGCACGGAGACTCACACCTGTAATCCCAGCACTTTGGGAGGCTGAGATGGGATGATCTCTTGAGCCCAGGAGTTCAAGATCAACCCGGACAACATAGTAAGACCACCATCTCTACAAAAAAAAAAAAAAAAAAAGAAAGAAAAGAAAAAAAAATTAGCCAGGCATGGCTACCTGGCAATACAGGCACTACAGGCACCACCATGCCCACACCTGCAGTGCCAGCTACTCCCAGGCTGAGGCAGGAGGATTGCTTGAGCCCAGGAGTTTGAGGTTACATTGAGCTGATTGTGCCAGCCTGAGCCACAGGGCAAGACCCAGTCTCTTTTTTTTTGAGACAGTGTCTCTTTCTGTCACCCAGGCTGAAGTGCAGTGGCATGATCTTGGCTTACTGCAACCTCCGCCTCCCAGATTCACGTGATTCTCCTGCCTCAGCCTCCTGAGTAGCTGGGATTACAGGCGCACACCACCACACCCGGCTAATTTTTTGTGTATTTTTAGTAGAGATAGGGTTTCACTATGTTGGCCAGACTAGTCTCGAACTCCTGACCTCGTGATCTGCCCGCCTTGTCCTCCCAAAGTGCTGGGATTACAGGTGTGAGCCACCGTGCCCAGCCAGGACCCCGTCTCTTAAAAAAGAAAGAAAGAAAGAAAAAAAACAGCCAAGGAAGAGGTTGGAGTAAATTGTGTAAGACTGCGATGCTGGTCTGGGACGTGTACTTGGCTCTGGCTATGACAGCAGGACTCAAAAGTCCATATTCTGGTCCAAAGCTTAATACCATGAGCCTGAGGTCACTCAATGGACATCTGGAGTGTTCTTCCTGCTTTGCTAGCACCCCCATATCTCTCCTGTCTGCTGTCCTGCCATCATTTATTCACATCAGGGCAGGGGCCGTGCCTGTTGTGTTCACTGATGCCTCCTGCATGCCTAGAACGATGTGTGGAACAGAGCAAAAATGCTCAAAGAATATCCACCGCCTATTACTATGAGCCAGTGTTGCCCCAGCCTGGGGCTCAGGACAACTCTGTGGTGCTTATGTTCTTGTGTGGAGAGGGATAATAAACAAACCAACAAGTCGGTGAATAAGATGATTTCAGAGTGTGGCCTGTGTGACTTGTCTCACTGCACTGTAGCTTTCTGTTTATTTGTGTCTTCTCCTAAGCCTATGAGCTCCGAGGGGGCGGGGCTGGGGTCTGTCTGCTTCCTTGTCTCACTGGTAGCCCCTGAGGTTGGTGCCTGACAAATAGGGAATACTTAAAAAAAAAAAAAAAGTTTTTGCCGGCTGTAGGCTGTAAGGAACACAAGCTGGGCCGGGCGCGGTGGCTCAAGCCTGTAATCCCAGCACTTTGGGAGGCCGAGACGGGCGGATCACGAGGTCAGGAGATCGAGACCATCCT